>NC_071355.1:173699450-174434450 GCF_943734655.1 Sabethes cyaneus
ACATTTACAACAAGAAACATATTACAAATTCCTAACTAAGTGTAAGTTAAGAATTTGTATTATTTTTTATGTTGTAAATGTGCTTAATATAGTATTTTAGTGTCCGCAGGTGATGAGTGAAGACCAGCAATAGCTCGAAACTTTCCGTCTGACTGGTAATTAAATTTTTTTTCGCCGAAAAACGTCGATAAAATTGAACAAACATTGAAGTGGCAGCGATTATCTCAAATCAACATTTATAGGGATTACCGAGAAGAAGATAGATTTACAAGTGGTTCGGGAACAACAGGAGGGGAATTGACAAACGGAGCAAACACATTCAAATGAAGAAAAAGTGTTTTGTTTCTTGCATCATTAGAGTTTTCGTGACAATAACCAATGTACAAATAACTAAGACACAAAAGGGCCCGAATAAGATCGGGCAATCAGCTAATAGATTCATATTTTTTCTATGTTGTTTCAGTTTGTATTTTATCTGGTTCAATTTAAACAGACTTAAAAAATGCATTTCTGATAGATAACATGTTTTCCTTTCTACACTTTGATTGCTTCGGGAAATTTAACTTTTTTTGCCATTGGAAGAGCAAAAACAAAATGTTAAAAATTATTCAGAATATTTCAGAAGTTTATCATAAACATTCAAATTCTTGTATCATCTTTTTGCGAGCCATATTTCGATACGTATCGGAGCTTCTTTGGTATTCGAATCCCTGAGCTGGACATTTTACTAAAATTTTCATATTTTCTGGATTTCAAATGCTTCGAAAGTAAAAATTATTTGCAAAAACAAACATTTTTTTGTATATTGTGTTAGGGCAGCAACCAGTATTTCTCTATAACAAGTTGAATGAAATTTAATAAAATCACTTATTTTGAACAATATAAAATTGGCCTTACGTAATTTTTTTTCGTGGTTAAATAAAATATACTGTATCGAAAACCAGACAAAAATTAATTCATCAGAGTAATGCAATGCTTCCAGATATTAGGAACTGTTATTCTCCCGTTGCACAACCCGCATTGTTATTATGGAACTATTAAGTGGTCTGGTAACACTTGGGGCGAAACTGCATTTACCCATTACGATCTACCCGAAACGATGCGATCGTGAGCTTTGACTTGGCTTAATGTTGTTATTTTCGGTTTTATATCCGATGCCTGTTCGTTCGATGGGTACCACAGTATAGGAGGTGATTATATTTTTACATGATTATATTTTTACACATTCTCCACCATAAGTTTACTACCGCAGCAGCAACTGCTACCGTGTAGCTCAGTGATGGCATTACAATTGATCGTAATCATAATCGTAAAGCATGTATAGTAGAATTAAATTAATTATAAGAATACTGTGGGCCCTACACACCTGGAGGCGGTCAGAAAATAACAGGATGCAGCACAGAATGGTAAGCGTTATGGTGTGATGATGAACGATCGCTCTCGGTAGCACCGTTTGGCTTCTGCGGGAATGCCAGGATCCAAAACACAACGACTACCTAACAATAATCAATTATACTGTCGCTGGGGCAGTATGCTTGCCTATGAAAACTTGTGTCAGAGTTTGACACAAAAGATCACTTATAATGATCTGTTTAAAGATTATTAAAAGGCTTTCATTGAAAGTAACACGATAAACTATCGATGTTATTGTCTGCAGCAGTTTATACCTACTCGCAAGTTTTCAACAGCAATCACGTATTGAATCGATTTATTTGTTGTTTGATTTTATGCTTTAATATCTTTAAGTGTGCGGCATACTGCAGAGTTTGTATCGCGAAATCGAAAACGTGGAATATTGCATGTTATTCGATTTCCAGCTGTACCATTAACTGGATCTTTCATTTATATATGGACAATTTTACCCTAACAACTCTATTTAATGCGAAACATTGTGGAACCTTGCGAAAGGGACTGTATATTTCGCGAAAGGATGAAGATAGGTTTAAAATTAATAAAATAAATTAAGACACGCAGTTAATAAAATCATCTTCTGCCAGGGCAAAAAAGACATTCCGAGGAAATCAACTAAGCGACTGCTGTTGATGTGCAAACGCAGACCTTCAATTTGTTGTACGCTTTTGTATGAAAAGACCCTGTTAGTTGTAATTTAGCTTGAACATTGTGATTTCTCAAATTTATGCGTGCTTAGTAGGTATTTTATGGACAAGCTACGACTATATTATTACGTCGGTTCGTATTGACACCTGCCCGATGCGTTGCGATAGCGAAGAAATAAATTCCCAGTGGAAATTAGGAAACAGCGTTTTAGGTGTTTCACGCTTCCACTATCAGAGGAAAATAAAATTTTATCGACTGTTGCGTGTTGCTTCTGCACTGCAGCAGAAGTTTCGGACCTGCCCCTGGAAATTATTCGCAATAAAACTTTACTACTCCACGGTCAATTTACTTTCAATCTAAACATTGTTTCGAGAAAAATGCCGGTTTGCAACCTGAAATTTGGTTTCGGAAATTTTGACGCCTGAAAATAATGACATTCGCGTATTTTATTTCTTAAGGCCGCCCGAAAAGTTGGGCGTCGAAAAGTCGTTTACTCGTTGGTAGAGGACTTCAGCAAAAAAAAAGAAGGAAAAAGAAAACGATAGTCTCAGATGGTTGAAAATTTATTGAAATCACGGCTTAGTCACGGCGTAACGAATGATGATTGAAAAAAATTTGAATTTGCATTTCGGGCAACTACGAAAAGGTTTGTTTAGCGCAGAGGGAAGAATAATTTAGTATATTTAAGGGCATCTTGCTTAAAACGCAATAAATTTCTGTGCAAAGACGTTTTGCTACTGACGTTGAAGCTTTGTCATAATACTGGAATAGGAGCATTGCAGGCAGGATCACAAATTATCGTAGAGTTTCAATCGAAAAAAATTTCTCAGCGTTTTTTGCAAGATAATATATTTTATAGTAAATAAGTTCAATGTTTTGTGAAAATAAAGAAAAGTAAACAAATTTCTGGGGCCAAAAATGAATTTCAGAGTGGAAAGCCACATTTAAACTTTTTGGTCTTGGTCTTTTTTTTTGTATGCCAGAAGGGCATTGGGTTAAAAGGCCACTGCGACAGTCTTAATGATCGTCTTTTGTGGCAGTGGTCTTGGTCTTAGTCTGAATCTTGGTCTTGGTCTTGGTCTTCATCTTGGTCTTGGTCTTGGACTTGGTCTTGATCTTGATCTCGGTCTTGGTCTTGGTCTTGGTCTTGGTCTTGGTCCTGGTCCTGGTCTTGGTCTTGGTCTTGGTCTTGGTCTTGGTCTTGGCCTTGGTCTTGGTCTTGGTCTTGGTCTTGGTCTTGGTCTTGGTCTTGGTCTTGGTCTTGGTCTTGGTCTTGGTCTTGGTCTTGGTCTTGGTCTTGGTCTTGGTCTTGGTCTTGGTCTTGGTCTTGGTCTTGGTCTTGGTCTTGGTCTTGGTCTTGGTCTTGGTCTTGGTCTTGGTCTTGGTCTTGGTCTTGGTCTTGGTCTTGGTCTTGGTCTTGGTCTTGGTCTTGGTCTTGGTCTTGGTCTTGGTCGCGGCATAACTCTGATAAATACCGCCCACAAGGTACTCTTCCAGATCCTGTTGCGCATCCGATAGCACAAGGTTTCGTGGAAAATTATGAGGCAAGCTTTGTGGGGGCATACGATACTGTCAATCCAAACCAGCTATGGGAGATAATCCAGAAACTCGGGTTTTCGGACAAACTGACGCGACTGATCATTGGATCGTGTGATGTGTTTCGTGTGCAGCTTGGTTATACTCTCGAGTTCTTTAATTACGCGGCAAATGTTGAAACAAGATGACGACTTATCCGGTATGCAGATCAGCATTGCTATTGGGGGAGGGGGGGGGGGGGGGTGATCCGAGATAAGCAGACATCAAAACGAGTGGCACGGCTTCCACCAAGGCTTTGTAGATGTCATTGATGTCATACCCAGGAACTTTACGACGGCGGAGGTAATACTTCACGGGTAATCTACGCCAGACTGAAAGTGGAGTCTGGGAGGATTGGGATAAAAATAAATGCGTTGAAGAGCAAATACATTAAAGAAAAAGGCTCCAAGAAGACAAAGTGGTAGATAGATTCTTGTGTATGAGATTGCTGGTGATTGGAAACAACCTAGTGTTATTGTTGAGGAAATCAAGCAGCGCATTCATACGAAAAATCGGGCCTACTTTGCCCTTCGCAAAACGCAATTATCAAGAAGCATTCGTGCTGTACGAAGCTGTTAATGTACAAACCCCTTATTAGACCTCTAGGTCTTTATGAACCTAAAGATGTGACGCTGCTCACGGAAGACACACGCACCCTTGCCGTGTTCAAGCGGATAGTACTGCAGATAAAATCACGAAATGTGTCCCAATTTAACAAAAAAAAAGCAAACCCATGGGAATAAATGTCTTGTTAAGAACTTGACCCTTCTTTATCGACAGACTTCGCCGCCAGTTATTAGAGTACAATAGGACAATTACGGGACTAGGCCAATGATCCTACTGACCCTATAGCAGCACCTCCCAGCCGAGATTCGAACATACGACGACTGGCTTGTTAGGCCAGCATCGTACCCCGAAGCTAACTGGACAGATTCCCCATTTTCCCCTTCATGAAACAATTTTCTTGCCAAAAATATTATGAAAGTTGATTTACAAAATAAGCTTTCACCGATCGTTAAATGCAATTAAACATGTTCTATGGGTTTCGTAGAATTGCATTGATAGAAATACTAAGTTTCTATCTCTAACTCAGTGAGTGAATAAAATTGGGTCTTTATAACACAAATTGCGGATCAACTCGTAAGTGCAATTATTAGAATAACGTACGACACTCGTTCTAATTTTATTGTACACTTGTTTTTCTAGTCCTAACCCCTATTTTCTGCAACGCATATTTGACACTTCCCTTCTCTGCGGTGTTGCTTTTCTGTTCATCAACGCAAGCGATTGGAGCCGTAGTTTCCCGTATCGCGATTTTTTCCCGTTTTTCACTGTTTATTGCAAGGTTTCCAGGTCCATAATGGATGCTAAGGTAATCCTAAAGCATGTATACATAAAAGGATTTGCCCACAAGTAAAACAACTTAACAATAATGTCAATGTAATGAGGAAAAATCAAAACAAAAGCTGCGTAACAATTGGGTGTGTGGTGTGCAATAATTAGATTTGAAGATTTTTTTGGTAAATTAGGTGCAGAGTTGCTATGCAAAAAACGTACAAAAAACGGTTTTTGCAAGGAATTTCACACAGATGACTATAGGAAAATCTGCTTTCATTTGTTCAAAATCATCAAATTGCTTAAAACGAGTGCTTAGCTGTGCAACAATTGACCATTTACCCTACATGAAAAAAATATTACTAGATTCCATTATTATGATATTGCCCTTAGGAGGACTAAATCTTGCATTTAGATCTAAAAAAAGTATCATTGAAGAGCATAAGCAAATACTATCGGTCCGAGTTTGCATCTTTGCGGAACACTTTACTCGAATTGAATTTTATCAAAAATTTACACTTCGCTAGCTGAAAGTTAATTAAGGTTTCAAATAACGTGAAGACGTAATAAAACGAATCGTTTTGTAATGTATTCCATGACAAATCAAATGCCGTCAGTTATGTTGAATGAAACGATATTACTAATATTTTTTTTATTGCTTGTTAAGAGTATCAGCTCAGATTACTATTGAATACGCTACATGAATACAAGAGGTTTAGTAAATTGCTGGATTCAGGTAATATGAAACACATTCAATAAGATTGAAATTAGTCTTTAAAAAACAATTTGTTAGCATTATGATTTTTCAGACAGTTTTAATATCTTAGCCTTTTGTTTCTCAATAACGTGATAGTATTTGTTACTTTTACAAAGTAAGAAAAAATGAACGATGAGAATCCTCTACGCCAGGTTCCATCAATTTCATTGTAATGCTCTGTTGACGTTACAATGTTATCCTCACTTTCAGTTTATTTTTTCGCAACACATTATCAACAGTATTCTATATATATGTAGCTAAAAACAAGTCAATCTTTGCGAATTCTCTCTGGGCATGCGCGTTTTCACTGGTCGTGTTTTATTTATTTTTTAAATTGTTACTTGTAGTACATCTCAAACCGTCGAGTTCACGCAAACTAGCAATGTCCTTTTTTTCTCTCTTTATCAAAGCATCTCTCTGAAGTTTGCCTGAAATTATTACTCAATACGGGGTGCGAAAGAAGACAGACAAAGAGATTGTCGATAATTATTTTTATTACTCGCCCCTTGACGGACGCCCCCGATTTGTTTTTGCGCCGTTACTTATGCCACGAAGACTGTCTCCGCAGCTCCAGGGAGCTATGGCAAACAGGCAATGGCAATAACAAGGAATAATCAGACTATGAAAATGTGTCAAATTAAAAGATGCTTTAATCTTGTCGGTGACAGACTGTTGGTCTCGAGAACGACAGACCCTGGACAGGAAATCTTTTAAAAGGTTAACCCCTTAAAAAGTTGATCCTATGAATCTGCGAGAATGGTTGAGCTTTAACTTATTTTAAATATGGTTAGGAAGTCTTAAGGAGAAATTATCAATTTTTTGTCGCTGGCTTAGGGTGATTAGTAGTTCTTTGACAGACCGTTAAGCCAAATATATTATATTAACAATATAGTTCACTCTTCCATAATCCTAAAGACACGGCTACTAGCGCCATTGCGATATAAAAGATTACCACTTTACACCATAAATTCGACACGTGAATCGGAATCGGAAACAACTTGCTATGTAAACTCTTAAATGAGTTTACCCCTAAATTGGTTGAATTTAGCTAAAATTTGGTTAAAACTACTCAAAATGCCCTTAAAGTCTACAAACTAAGATTTTGGTAGTTGGAACTTGAACGTGCGTTATTTGTCACAGAGAATAATTCAATTATCGGTAGCATGTAACGAAAATTGAATTTTTTACCCAAAATTTGAGGTGGTACACTTTAAGGGCATTTTAAGTAGTTTCAATTTTGCTTTAGCTAAATCGGACCTATTTCTTTGTAGAATCATTTAAGAGTGTAGAATTTAGCCAATTATAGACAGAATTAACAAAAGGGCGAATGACGCAAATTAAACAAAATGAGTGAGTTGTTTTTTGCTGGACCAGCATAAGAAAATCAGCTCTCGCCCGGTTTGTTCGCTTGCGACATTTGCCGTTTTGTAGCCCTATCCTTCTAACCTCCGTTTTAAGTCTGGCGTAGATTGTCACCGCTGTTCCAAGGTTGTCGTGGTTATCTGTGAAGGCTAGGAATTGGCTACTCTTGCTGAAGATCGTTCTTCTCGCCGGATCACACCTTCAATAGCGATATTGAATAATATAGAGGACAGTCCATTCCCGCGGACAGTCAGCCGCGGCAGTCCGGAAAATCGTATTCGTGCATTACCTGCCATAGCTGTTCGTATTCAACTGTATCGTATGCTGCTCTGAAATCTACGAAAAAGTGATGCGTGGGCACGTTGTACTCCCGATATTTCTGCAGGATTTGTCGGAGAATAAAAATGTAATCAGTAGTAGCACGGGCCCCCATAAAGCCCTCCTAATACTGCCCTACGAATTCTCTTGCTATTGGGGATAGACGACGCAACAAAATCTGGGAGAACACCTTGTAGACGGCGTTGACCATCTTGATACCGCGGTAATTACAGCAGTCTAGCCGGTCGCCCTTTTTGTAGGTGGGACAAACTGATCGAGAACCTTCCATCCACTCCTCCGGTAGTTTCTTTTCCTACCCAATCCTAGAAATTATCCAATAAAGTGCGTCGCTAGCGGTTCTCTGCCATTTTGTAAATGGTCGAAATATATATGCGTCACACTCATTTCATAATTACTGCGTCTCACGGGAAGATTGGTTATTATTTCTAAAAATTTGATCACAATTCCCAAAATTTGATCCGAAAAGAGGAACGACACACTACTTCTTAAGCGTTGCTTCAATGACCCTCAATTACCTAACTTTCCACTCTCTCCACTTCACACCTTGTCTCATTCTGTTTGGATAATATCAACACCTTTGTTCTTTACTTTCTTCTATCGTCCCCTCCGTCAATTGTAAAAACTACCTTTATTTTGAAACCAAAAAATATTTAATTTAATACAGCATTTGTGATTTAGGCACATATTCCTCAAGATAACACTGCGCTTACAGAATCGAATAACAAATAAAAACAATGGTTCAAGATTGCTGCTTTGTGAAACACATGCAAAACCGGTTAACCAGGTATGATTTCGACTATTTCATATTTTGATTGTGACGACTCTAAATGTTCCAATGCTAAAACTTTCTCCGAAGAAAAAGTTTTAAATATATCCAGCGAAGTAATCTCTAGTAAGGTATCACAATATTTACTTAAATATTAAGTGGTAAATATTTTAAAGTAATATTTATAACAAAAATCTATACCTATAAAAATGGATTTCTATCTGTCTGTCCCTATGTTCCTTATACAATCGAAAACTACTGAACCGATCGGTGTGTAAATTTGCATGTAGGGGTTTTTGGGGCCAGGGAAGGTTCTCTCAATGGCAAAAGACCCCTCCTCCCACTAAGAGGGGGGGGCTCCCATACAAATCTATACCTATAAAAATGGATTTCTGTCTATCTGCCCGTATGTTCCTTATAGAATCGAAAACTACTGAACCGATCAGCGTGAAAATTTGCATCTAGGGGTTTTTGGGGCCAGGGAAGGTTCTTATAATGGTTAGAGACCGCTCCCCCAACTAAGAGAGGGGGGCTCCCATACAAATGAAACACAATTTTCTGCATAACTCGAGAACTAATCAAGCAAATGGAACAAAAGCAAAAGCAAATGGAACAGAATTTTTTCTATGGTGAAATGAGACCCCTTCCCACTTTAGAAGGGAGGGCTCCTATACAAATGAAATACAAATTTCCTCATAACTCGAGAACTAATCAATCAATTGGAACCATATTTGGCATGTGGGTGTTTTGGAGGCAGGAATTTTTTCTATGATGAATTAGGACCCCTTACCTTTTCAGGAGGGGGGGGGCTCCCATACAAATGAAATACAAATTTCCTCATAACTCCAGAACGGGGGGCAGCCCCCCGTAGAGATCACCTCTATCTAGTTTTATTTATTTTCCTAGATCTACTGACCTCTATTACTTTCCTTCAGCTGGGTCACCCCTGCGAAATGGTACTTTCTACGAAAAGATTTTCCGTGAAATGGTACATCTCGCGTAAGGTTTTTCGCGAAATGGTATTCGGCGAAATGCTTTGTAATGATGGCGAAAATTTAAATACTATCCGCTTTATTTTATAGGGCTAAGCAATTGGGGGAGTTGTTTTCTACTTTACTTTGAGGGAAATTTGTATATTAATACACCCATGAACTCCCCAGAAACTTGCAAAACTCAAGATTGTGACAAAGGTCATCCGAGATTCACGATTTATGTACAACACAGTTTAATTTGTGCCAATACGAAGTTTGTCGGGTCAGCTAGTATTACTATATATTTTAAAATTTTATTTTGTTAGCATTTGAAGTGGTTCAGGAAAATTGAAAATTGAAAGTTTTACTATTCAATTCAGCAAGTATTTCAACTATTTTTAAAACCGTGAACCACAACAATACCGAATAGCTTGAGTTGAAACACAGTGCGACTTCCTAAAACGCCAATCAGCTATTATTTTGTAAGTCAACATCATTCCAGTAGTTTTCACCCCACTAGCGAGTTCATCGTTTCTCACGTTGCGAACGCCTTTCCCTCATACATTTATCACCTAAACATGATGATGCTTTTCGCAGAATTCATACTATTGTTCCGTCCATTGGCCCACGTTTATCACATCCCTCCCCCGGGTCTGGCATGGCACGTCGTTGTGCTGCTGCATTGCCAAACCAACCGCCCTCCGGTTCGTGCTCAACTCATATTTCGATGTTTCAATCGGGCTACTGCCGTTGCTGTTGCTACCGTGTCCCCTACCACCCAACGGCACCCCTTCCCAAATGGTGATAGTATGGAAAAGGATCACACTCTCGCTCTCTCCTCCCTGCGCTTCCTGCGGATATGGTCGTCGGCGGCGGTGGCGGTGGTGGTGGTAATGTTGAGTTCTCTCTTTTTCTCATAACTTAGACACACGCTTTTGTTGGAAACTTCTCTCAAAAACGGCAGGGGCTCTAAGAGTAAGTACTCTATAAACACGCGCCAGCCAACCAACCAGCCAGCTAGCCAGCCACGGGGAAGTTTGAATATGGAGATGATAAAAAAATATTCGAGGATATATGGAATAGTTCAGATTTTGCCTTCGGTTTGTCTGCATTTTTTGTGTGTTTGGCGAATCCGACGAAAAAAAGAAGAATTGCCTAAAGTGTGTGACTAGCGGAAGTCTTGCTGTCAGTAATACATGTTGCGAGTTTTCATCTTCGTCGTCGCGTAGTATCCGAGACGGTTCGCATCGTAGCTTGGTCACTTCCGGCGATTGAAAAGCGTAGCGTTGTTGTTATTGTTGCTGCAATCGTGCTCAGTGTATAAAGTGAGAGTTCTGGCAAGCCGCACGCGGGTGATAATTAAATTAGCTATTTGCTAAAAAGTTGTTGTGTATCTTGACCTACTCCTCCTAGTCATAAGGACTCCAGAAACCGGCTCAGCTCAACAAAGTGGGTCGGTAACGATTAAAGACAAACAACTTGCTGTCGTCGTGGTCGTCGTCGTCGTCGTCTTCCTCATTGCCGTTGATGTCATAGTCGTCGCACCATCGTCATCGCAGCGGATACTAATTACACGACCACAGCCAACGCTAGCACCCAGTGACCCCTCCGATCCGCTACCAATCAGCCTCAACATAGAAGCGCTCGGCGGCATTCGCCGACGGGGTGAAGATGTGATGGTAATCATAATTACAGCTTCGTGTATTTACCCCAACTCCTCACTGCCCCACATTCCAAACTGGCTCACACTAGTGAACATGAAGCTAACATCCTGACTAAAGCAATCATCTGAATGTGTTTAATTGCTCAACAGCCTGCCTGCGTGGTTGTAGTGTTTGTTCGGAAGTCCGAGTCAGGTCGGTTGCGAGAAAAAAAAAAGATGCTGCGTTGGTGCGCTTTCCAGCAATCTTGCATAGAACAGTGCGAGTATTCCGCGACTGGTTAATGTATCGAACAGTGCAAAATGAATTAAACATTAACAAAAAATATAATTTTGGTTGATCAATAATGCAAGGTCATTCATTGGAATAAATTTTTCCCAGATAACAAAGAATCACATCAAAACAATATCGCATTTTTGAAGTGAAAAATATTTTACACTTTACAAGTTATCCGATAAAAAAGTTTCAAATGGTGTTAACAATTTTTGAAATTTGCAAATCATATAACATTAGGCGATCTCTGTTTATATAGTTTGCTGATAATTATTTGTTAATCTCCTGCAAGGTTCAGAAGGCGACATTTTAACTGTTGCCAAAAATACGCTACCACTTCACCGTTCTTTGATCTTTCCCGACACACTCAACAGATAGGTACGACCTGACCAATCCGGCGACCGATCAACGGCACCTATCGGTTCAATCGGACTCATCGCGAGTGACCAGTTACAATAAATCCGTACACAGTTACCAATAAATTTCCTCCCGGCCTTATAGAGTAACAAAAATTATTTTTAATTGCGGGAAAAAGTAATTTGATGTCAATCATTTTCTGATGTGTGCGTGTGTGTGCCCACTTAGCAATCGCAACCATCGGAACAAACGTTGCAAATATCGGCGTTGACAAGCATTAATCTGTCCGTGGCACTGCTCATCACAACAGGAGGGCTCCACGTCGATATCCATCCACATCCATTTTGCCGATCACATGTAATGAATCGAGATCATCATCACCGCGGCTCGGCGTTTGCAACCGAACTCATACATAGGTACCTACCTACCAAGCGCCAAGCGGCAGATTCGGGATGCTTTGATCTGATAGAAGAGATGAGTCGCTTGGCCGGACTCGACTTTCGCTTGTCTGGCATGAAATGCGTTGTCTGTGACTAGACACGGTAATGTGAATCGGTAATTTTTGCAGAAAATTTATGGCGATGAGAAGAATGTTCACAGAGCCGTAACTTTCCCATTCTTGCCATCTCAGTGATACTTGATACTTTATAGATTTTCAGTTATGTTAAGGTGATGGATGGATTCTATAGGGGAGGCAGATGCAAATAATAATGCTAACTTACCGAAAAAGTAATTCCAATCTGCTCTATATGTATGAACCATAACAAGTGAGCAAATTTTTTACTCATATGGAGCAATTCCAGCTCAAAACGCTGAAATAAGGCCATTTTTGATAGAAATGAAATTTTTCTGATGTTTTGGATACCACGCAAAAATTCATTTTCCACTAAACTTGATTTTTTTCGTCGAGAGTAACTTTTGAGCTTTTGAGAGCGTATTTAAAATTTATCCACAGAATGAAGTGCCCATTATTTAAGAAACAATTAAACTTGCAATAACTTGAGAATAAAATAAATAATAAAATAAAATTTGGATATTTTTGAAAAATTTGTCTAAGGCCATTACAAATATTTTAAAAAGTTTTGTCCCTTCGGTGCTGGGCCACTGAAGGGGGGGGGGCTGAAGGAGGGGGGAACTTAAAGTTTAAATGTGAAACCAAATCTATCCTTGCTTTTAATATATACGTTATTATTTTCGTTGCAAAAATCTACGAAAAAAAACAAAAATTCAAGAATTTTTTTTGGCTAACTTTCGGAAATTCTATTGTTTGAATTTCCATTATTTCGTGTTAGAAGCGTTAACTCAACTCGTACACTCATTTTTCGAGTTTTCCAGGCTGAGAGTTTGCTCTGGCTGAGTTTATAAAATAAACTTTAACTCATATCAATTTTTTTGCCCCTCGCGCCAAAACAAAGTTTGATTACTTTTGGTGCCCGCCCAAGTAACAATTTTAAAGCCACTTGGTTTTACTTGAATTCTTTATGGGTTTAATTGCGGGGGGTTTAATTCAATACACTTGCATTGCTTACTGGGGAACATAATATTTTGACAATTTGGATTGCATTATCTTTTAATGAGCAAACAGTACCGTATCATCAGTCTGCTAAATAATTAAAATTCATTTTCACTTTTCCTCTAGAAATTTCAGATCCTTTAAATAAACACTTTAATATGCGACAAATATCTTTTATTTTATATATACTGTCGGTTTTAATGATGAGGCTGATTGCGTGTCCTCTAGCTGCAGGATCTCGAAGGAAGTAAATAATTAACTTTGTTGAATGATCAAATAGATAAGTCTTCTGAGATTATACGCCCCTTTTATTTCCCCTTTCTAAAGCCTACAAACGCTACTATAGATTTAGTAGCGGTCTATAAATCACGTACTTATGATTAATTGTTGTAGGCCCCCGAGTAGTTTTCGTCCATAGGTTTTATTATAATTTGTAAGGTGCGTTGTTTTTGGTAGGCCCCCAATTTCTAAAAGCCCACGTGGTTTATGGTCGGCCCCATATGAACTAGTTCATATTGTTCTGCATGTGTACTGTTCATAGATACCCTACTGTTTATTTATTAGATATTTAACTTAATTTTATGGTTTTGGCACAATGTCATCCCTAGAAGGGGTGAGATTGTGCCAAAGTTCATGTAATTATAATATTGTCTATGTTCATTGTAATTAAACCATCTTCCTGGCAGTTGTTAACTTAACCTTGAAATATTTATTGGCAGGCTTTAAATTAACTTAATCGCTAAATTGTGTGTATAACAAGCAAAAGAACAAAAACGTATACTTTTTCGGCACAATCTCACCCCGGTCGACGGTATATTTATTATGTTAAAACGACCAGTCTTTAAAAATTCAATAATTTCGATGGCGCGTTGATTTTACGTTTACGTTGATGCACGATAAAACTGTATGCGCATGTGCTTCATACCAGTTTATACTACACGCTATGTCCGAAGGCAATTATTATTTAACTTCCATGCACCTCAGATTTTTCTTCACAGGATGTTAGTATTGGTCAAAACAATTAATTTAAAGAAGGTCTTTAAATATTCTATCTTGGGTTTTTCACAAAATTCAATTTTCAAGGTTATATAGGGGTCATTTCCTCTCAAGTGATCATATCCGTTGTAATCGACCACCTCCAATTTCAACCAAATTTGGTATAATTACGCTTCTCCATTTTTCTTAGATTTTCGAAAAAACTCATTTTTCACTGCATGTCACTGCAAGGGGGATTGATCAATCCGTACAAAACTTTGGAAAATTGAATGTGGGGTCAGAATGAGTAATTATACCAAATTTGGTTGAAATTGGAGGTGGTCGATTACAACAGATATGATCACTTGAGAGGAAACCTTGAAAATTGAATTTTGTAAAAAACCCAAGATAGAATATTTTAAGACCTTCTCTAAATTAATTGTTTTGACCAATACTAACATCCTGCGAAGAAAAATCTGAGGTGCATGAAACTTAAATAATAATTTTCTTCGGACCTAGCGTGTACTATAGTTACTATATATATAGTTCGGCGGATAGAAAATCGGGAGCCAAATTAAACGTCAAAAGCGGATCCAAAAGTTTTTCAAAATCCAAAATGAAGGAGTAATGTTAAAAATACACTTTATTTTCATAGAACTAATCATTTTCAACACCCGCCAGTGATTATTTTTCGTAAAAACCTGCACATTTCACCATAATTTCAAATTTAATTTCAAAAAATCAGGGATGCCAATTTGCCTGGTTTTCTATCCGCCGAACTATATATATATAGTAACTATAGATTATACTGCTCAAATTTATTAATTATTCTATGGGATATTTTATTATAGTCGCTGCAAACCTAATCGATCAGGATGATCTGACAGTAAAACATTTACTTTTATGCTCACAGATGTATTTTCAAGTTATCAAAGTTGGTGGACGGGTTTAGTTTTTCACCAGAGCAAGCTGTATGCTTTGTAGCTTTGTAGCGAAAAGCTTCATTTAATTATGGCGGTAGCTGTCAAGCAGTGGTTTAATTGCTGCTTTCAGCAGAGCGTGATGAAACTACTTCAGCTTGTGACCTGATTCTTATAGAGGTTATGAAAACCTTCTGAAGAGTGGGTCACTTGGTCAGAAGGCAGTTGTATAGCGGTCAGCAGAAAGTTCTGGTGGAGCTCATAGTTTTACTAGCTTTTTACTTACTTATGTGTCCATGTCCGCCGGTCCGGCAGAACAAAGGGATGAAATCAGAGATCTCCATTGCTGACGGTTACCCGCCATGGCTTTTACCTGTCGCCAGGACAGGTTCTCGTCTACAGCCCGGATGTCGTTGGCTAGGCTGCGTCGCCATGAGCCTCTGGGTCTGCCTCTTCTATGCTGTCCTTGTGGATTTCAGTCGAGTGCTTCTCTGCAAACCTCGTTCGCTCCTTTCCTCAAGGTGTGCCCGATCCACTTCCACCTACATTCACGAATTTCTGTGGTTATCGGCCGTTGATGACACCGACGATGGAGTTCCTCATTGGATATCCAATTATCAGGCCACCAGGCACGAATAATGTATCGCAGGCACCGGTTAATGAATACCTGCAGTTTTTGCGTTGTCTCCGCTGAGACGCACCACGTTTCGCAGGCATACAGCAGTACGGATTTAACGTTTGAATTAAAGATTCGGGTTTTCGTACGTAGAGTGATCTGGTCTGAGCGCCAAATGTTTCGCAGACTTGCAAAGGCACCCCTGGCCTTCCTGATCCGTGTTGCTATATCAGTCTTGGTACCACCATCGGGCGTTGTTTGGCTACCAAGATATTGAAAGGCGTCTACCTGCTCAACTTGTTGTCCCGCTACTGTGAAGTTAGAGGAATTATCAGTGTTCACTACCATAGACTTAGTTTTCACTATATTGACTGTGAGACCTGCCGCCTGTGAGGTCTCGGAGAGGTCATCTAACTTGCTCTGCTCATAGTTTCGGCGTTGTGCGAGCAAGACAATGTCGTCGGCTAGGTCGAGGTCATTTAGCTGCTCCATCGTTAGAGGATTCCAAGGCAATCCTCTATTTGGTCTACTGTCAATTGCTCCAACTAATATCCAACTAATATAATGCATAACGATGAGAAACAGAAGCGGTGATAAAATACAGCCCTGTTTCACGCCAGCAGTAACCCTTATGGGGTCGAACAAGACGCCGTCGTGCAAAACCTTGCACGAGAACGCCTCGTACTGAGCCTCGATGAGATGGCATAGCTTATCTGGAACTCCTCTACGCCTAAGTGCGCCCCAAATGTTTTCGTGGTTGAGCCGGTCGAACGCCTTTTCAAAGTCAACGAAAACCAGCAGAAGAGAGTTCTGGAATTCGTTGACCTGCTCCAATATAATGCGGAGCTTTGTGATATGGTCTACACATGATCGGCCAGCACGGAATCCAGTTTGCTGCCGCCGGAGAGTAGCGTCGATCTTCTCCTGGATCCGGTTGAGGATTATCTTACAGAGTACTTTGAGAGTTATACAGAGCAACGTGATGCCACGCCAGTTACCGCATTCCGTTAGGTCTCCTTTCTTAGGGACTTTGACCAATATGCCCTGCATCCAGTCCACCGGAAAAGTTGCGGTTTGCCAAATATTGCTGAAACATCTGATGCATCATCTGGGCTGACAAAGATGGGTCAGCTTTGAGCATTTCGGCTGAAATATGATCTATCCCTGGCGCTCTATTGGATTTCATACTCTTGATGGCTGCTACAATTTCATCCAGCGATGGCGCCTCCGAGTTCACGCGATTTATTCGACGAACTGTAGGCGTCGTACGCTGCTGGTTTTGTTGGTCTCTGATATTTGAAACTCGGAAGAGTTGTTCAAAATGTTCAGTCCATCGCTTAAGCTGTTCTGTACGGTCAGTCAATAGCTGACCAGCTCTGTCCTTTAGCGGCATCTTTGTATTCATCCTGGCACCACTAAGGCGGCGAGAAATATCGTACAACAAACGGATATCATCATTGGCGGCGGCGGTTTCTCCTTGTTCGGCTAGGGAGTTAGTCCATGCTCTCTTGTCCCGCCTACAAGCACGTTTATCAGCCCTCTCCAGTTCGGCGTATCGTTGACGGGCAGCTGTCTTAGCCGATCTGGTCCGCGCTCGCTCAATGCCGGCTTTCGCCTCTCTCCGCTCGTCGATCTTCCTCCAAGTTTCATCCGAAATCCACTCCCTCCGCCCACTGCACGCTTTGCCGAGGGTTTCATCACTGGTCGTGATGAAGGCGTTCTTGATGCCGGTCCATTGCTCTTCGACGGTTCCACCAGGTGGCAACTCCGAGGCTCGAGATTCAAGTTGTTCAACAAAGGCCCTTTTCACCTCAGGATTCTCCAATAGGCGGACGTCGTAGCGGCACCCAACTTTCTCCTCCCGTCGTTGGACACGTGCGACGCGCAGACGTATCTCAGCGATAACAAGATGATGGTCGGATGCAATGTCAGCGCTGCGTTTGTTACGTACATCAAGAAGGCTCCTTCTCCATTTCCGGCTGATGCAGATGTGGTCGATTTGGTTTTCTGTTCGGCCGTCGCGGGAAACCCACGTGACTTTATGTACTGGTCTATGGGGGAAGAGCGAACCACCAATGACCATGTCGTTATTACCACAGGATTCTGTAAACAGCTCCCCGTTTTCGCTCGTCTCTCCTAGGCCATGGCGACCCATGACGCGTTCAAGGTCCGCGTTGTTTGAGCCAATCTTTGCGTTGAAGTCGCCCATGTGAATTTGGATGTCCCCCTTCGGGATTTTCTCAACCACGCTGTTCAGCTGGCTGTAAAAGCTTTCTTTCTCCTGCAGGTCGGCAGCATCTGTTGGCGCATAGCACTGGATTGCCGTAAGGTTCCTAACCCGTGTTCTGAATCTGGCAACGATTATTCGCTCATTTATCGGTTCCCACTTCATCAGGGCCGCATGTGCCCCTGGGCTCAGTAGGAATCCAACTCCTCTTTCTCGAGTAGCATTTTCACCTCGTATGCCAGAGTAGAGCAAGACTTGCCCGGATGATGTCCTGTGTTCGCCAGTACCCGGCCAGCGGACCTCGCTCAGCCCCAGGATTTCAAGCTTCAAGCGGCTAGCTTCCCTTGCAAGTTGAGCCAGCTTGCCCTGCTGGGCAACGGTCAGTATATTCCATATTCCGATTCGTGTCCGTGTTTTCATGCTAAAGGTCGTCGCCAATAATCCGGAGAGATTTCTTCTTTCATTTTCGGTAACTTTTTGTATGTTCTGGTACAGTAGGCTGTTAACCTAAGGTCCTTATCCCGCTGATGGGGCTGCCATCTTAATGTGGGCGGGAACCACTGTGCCCCCTTTCCTGTTAGCATACGACAACCGAAGTTGCGTACCCCAGCCGGCACCTCGTGGGGGTAGGAATAGGAGTTAATGAACAGAGGTTATGGAATGCACATATTCACCCTTTGCCAGAACGAACTACGAACTTAATAAATTAACATATCAAGTATGGAACCTAAATCCCAAAACGGTCATTGGTTTTATTAGCCATGTAGTACCGAATTGAGGCACAGGATTACAGCTATCCGGCTTAACTCCATCAATGGGTATGAGCAGTCCGTGAACTGTGTCTGTCAAATCTGTCAGTCCATAGACATGACTACTGAACTGCTGACCTTGTTTGTCTTTCTCAGTTTTTTACCCTTTTGAAAAAATTCATTCATGAATTGCAGTGCTGAGTAATTGCACGACAGTCAATTTTGTCGCTCTTGTCTAATATTTTAGATCTCAAAGTATAGTTTTTCAAACTGCTTGCCTTTTAAAAACAATCAAAATCTGGCTGAAAGGAAATTTATTAAAACTTCAGAGTAATGTTTACGTTTACTGATGTAAATTCGTTTGCGTGGTCGACAGTGAATAATTCACATTTGAGTTCATTCACTATTGTCGCGAATGAATGAATATAAAGAACAACACGTATATGAACGCAAGTGTTTTGCGCGAATAGTTCTAGGTTCCAGGTTGGCAATGCTCACTTCATTTCATCTGCCACTAGAAACAGCAAACAATGAGCAGTATATTGCATCAATTCATGCGTACCACGAAAATTGAATACGAGATTTCTAAGCACTTTCCAGCATCGGTACACCAGGAAAACACCCAACCAAACGAAATCACAAATCGAATACGTTCTGATAGCATAGATGGTCGGCACTGTTCAGACATTTTCGACGTTAGAGCCTATCGGGGCGCTGACACTACCTAGCAATGGTTAAGATACGTCAAAAACTATCTGATGTGGCCCGCCGGAGTCTTCCAGGAGAAGAAGGAGTGCAAAGAATCTGAGCAGCTGTATTATTTTCACGACACACGGAAGTTCTATCAAAGACCTCTTGAACCTCGCAAAGGCTTTGCGCAGCGGGCCGGAATGTGCTGCGAAGAACATGGAGGTATTTTGACTGACGACCGAGCGGTGATCGAAAGGTGGAAGCAGCACGACGATGAACACCTGAATGGCATGCAAGCGGAAGGCCGAAACTGTCGCCAATAGATCCGTGGGAAATTATCAGGCCGGCTTTATAGAAAATCGGTCTAGAGCGGACCAAATATTCACCCTGTGGCAGATCCTCTAGAAGTGCCGTGAATTCCGAGTCCCCACGTATGACCTGCTCATTGATTTCAACGGAAGGGACGCAGTGCTGTGTAAGAATGTCGGGTGGATTGTCGGATCCGTTCGAATCTCGTAGGGGACTGCGACAAACAGATGGTCTTTCCTGCTTGCTATTCAGCATTGCGCCTAAAGGTGTTGCAGGACGAGCGACGATCAAAATGCGGGGCACGTTTTATAATTAATCCAATCAATTTATCTGCTTTACCGACGACGTAAGTACTGTCAGCAAAACATTCGGGGTGGTGGTCAGTACACCAGGCTAAAACGCGAAGTATCTTATTTGATTTGAAGATAAACACGTCTAAACTGAAGTAAATGTTGGCGGGCGCTTATAAGCAATACCTTGGTAATCGTTGAGGAGGAGTTTGAGGTAGTCAACGAGTTCGTATTCCAAGTAACAATTCCAAGTTTTATTACGTTCGTATAGTGGTTTTCATGACCAATTTCATAAAACCGCTAATAAAACTATGAGCTCCACCAGAACTTTCTGATGACCGCTATAAAACTACCTTCTGACCAAGTGGCCCACTTGTTTTCATAACCGCTATATGAATCAGGTTATAAGCTCAAGTAGTCTAATCACGCTCTACTGAAAGCAGCAATAATACCGGTTAAGCTTTCGCTGCTTGACAGCCATCACCATAATTTAAAAAAGCTTTTCGCTTTTCTGGCAAAAGTTAAATAAGTTCGCTAGCTTTGTTATCTTGAAAATATATCTGTGAGCAGAAAAGTTTCAATTTTACTGACCGATCGTTCTGAACGATTTGGTTTATAGCGATCAGAATAAAATATCCCATAGAATATTTATTAAATTTTAAGCACTTTCATTGGTTTGCAGCATGTGCGCATTTAATTTCATCGTGCATATTGATATGATAGGTCGATAAAATCAGCGTGCCACTGAAATTTTGCAATTTTCGAAAACTAGTTGTTTTAACAAATTGAAAATGTTCAGTTAGTCAATCTCAATTTCTAGCAAAGTCATTTTAGCAGCTTCCTCTGACAGGAAAACCGATTGATAATAGCTTTCTTTCTACAAAACACTTTGCTTTGATGAATTTTTGTTTGCGAGCTAAACAAAATATTAGAATATGGCAATATGGCTTCGCATAAAAAAAATGATTTTGGTGTTGAACTGCGGCATTCTTCATAACACCAGCAAAAAAAACTGTTTGGTCAGGATGCTAGCAATTTAATAGCTCTATAAAACTAACAGATTTCTTGCGGTTTGACAAGCAACCGCGATAAGATCAATTTTTATCGGTGCGCCATTTTGTATTGTTACGCCAAACTTATGGTAAGTTTATAAGAGACGTGGTGCAGCCAACAAGTTTTAACGTGGTAATAAAAGCAACCAAAATACATTTAGTTTATTAACAGTTTTATTATGGTTTTCTAGCTAACTATACGTGCGTTTGGACTCATATCCTCTTGGTATTGCGCAATACCACAATAAAACCGGAGGTAATGATTAATTCCGCAATAAAACCTTTATAAAATTCAAGTAATACCAAGTGGCTTTAGTATTGTTACTTGGGATACCTTGGCTCACTTGCAATAAAGGACAACAATACCACCACATAGACTGAAAGGCGTTTTATCTTTGGTGCCGTGTAAGAGAACGATTTATGCAGACGAAGAATGAACCACGAACTCACGCGTCTGTATGGCAAACCCAGTATTCAGAAAGTGGCTAAAGCTTGACGGATACGTTGGACAGGACATGTTGCTAGAATGCCGGACAACTTTCCTGCAATAATGGTTTTCGCATCGAATCTGGAAAGAACAAAACAAACAGGGGCACAGCGAACGAGGCGGCAAGACCAGCAAGATCTGGCGAGCATCGGATGCCCGCAAAACGGGAATCCCTCCATCTAATTTCGTCCATGGCTGCTTATGCAGATCTTCTTATTAGACGCAAGGCCAACTAAGTAAGTAAGTAATATGCTGTACCTTAAGATACCGGCAAGTGGAGAAGTTAAACTTAAAATGGCACGAAGATTTATTTTTCAATTCCGCCGGTCCAGCAATCAACAAATAAAACAGTACCTTGATTTAAATAATTTTTCAATTGCATCAGATTAGATAAAAGTGGATACGCTTTATTTACAAAGTAACCCACTATTATAGTGTTGCCAGTCATGGAAAACGTATCGATTGATAGTACATATTGACACCATAGTAATGAAGAGCGAAAACCGCTACACTAGCAAGTCGATTATTCTAATTTGTCATTGATACTAATCAACACAGAGGATTCGTCTAGACTTCTCACACGTTCCCCTCCCATCATGCGCGTCATCTGCCGCTCCAATCAGTGGGACGATTGCAGCAATTGCATAGTAATTCATTAGCGAGCGGTTCGTCGCTTACGCGTGTCACCCCGGGCATCCGGTTTACTCTACCGCATGCTGATCGAAACTGGACCCCAGCTTGCATTTGTAAGCATAATGTGTGAAAAGCATGCCACTACTGCTGTAGACATCGACTGAGGCCAGCAAGGAGCAGCAGCGGTCAAGTCCCGCACCGGCGGCATAAGTGAGACAGGAACAAAATACAAAAGCAAACTTAATACACAACAGCCAGAGCCTGTGTGACAACAACACAGTTGCAGGTCCGCAAGATAGTCCACGGCCGGCACTCGGAAGGATCGTTCGCTGCCCAATGAGAGTCAACGTGCTCGAACTCGTATCACTTTAATTTATTTATAATTCTTTAATGATACGATATCAATTAATTAAATTGAAATTAATGGTTTAATTTTCATAATTGTATGTTTTACGATGATGAATTTTTAATGTTTGTTCGGTGTTAGTTTGTGCTTTTTTTTGCGAGCTGCCGTTCGTTTACTTTTCCGAAGCGCTTATCATCTTACGTATCCAGTTCACGAGAGGCCAAGGGCGCCCGCGTCCGATTATGTACTGCAGCGGGAGCGTTCTGCCGCTCTTTCCACCTTCCTGAGACATTTTTCCACCGTCTTTGGTGGTGTCCACAAAGCCCGTCGGTATTAAACGTTACAAGGTGTCGAGGTAGCCGAGAAGTTGAATAAAGGCTGGCAGTTAGAATGAGACATGGGACTCCATTCCGTTGCAGTTACGTCCTCGTAGTCGTCGTCGTCGTCGTCGTTGTCGTACAGATCGCTTTCCGTCGAGATGGGGTCTGTTAATTCACAATGGCTGAAACGGGCAGTCGTGGTGAACATACTGTTTTTATTATTTTCTCTTAGAATTAAAGGATGGATGACCGGCGAGTTTGCAAAAAGCGTGTGATAAAGCCACAGCCAGTAGCGTTGTCGGAGATGGTGCCATCCGCAGCGGAAATAGCTTCTACTTTTAATTCTCATACGAAATGGCACACTGTTTAAGTTACATTTAATTAATAACTCATGATATTTCACATGTTTATACGGTTTATTACGTGTCCGAACTTTGATGTAACTCTTAAGACTTCTCAAGTGTATCGTGAATAAAAAAATGTATTGTACAAGATATTTCTGTATTCCGTTTATTAACATCATAATGCCATCTTCTTAAACTTTAATAATTTAAAAAATCATTTTTGCTATTATAATCATTGACGGATCGCGTTTCACTTTACATTAAAAATATTTTTGCTTCGAAACGCACAACAATGGTAATAAATTAATTACTTCAACAATGTAATAATCATATTGTATAATAATTGGCCGCAGGCATTATTATTCAATATGGAATATTCAACAAAACTGTTGGTTTCACGGTACGACCGTCAGCAATTTAAGTTCCCGGTAATTGCTAATCACTTGCCTCGTCCATCATATCCAAAGCTTTAGGTAAAGCGCTTGTATTGCTCCATTAGCAAGTCTATTTAAATTTATCATTTTTGTGTTAAATGGATAATAAAATTCGTTTAATGAATTTTGAAGAAAAAACACACACAAAACAGTTGAAGCTGAAGTGATGGATTTGATGTGGTTTAACCGCACGGTAAATGAGTACGTTTTAGTAGAAATATAAAAATATATCAACGCATGCAGTTAATCAAAAAACCAAAACAAAAGACACCACGACCGAAACCGTTCAAATGTACCTTAAGCTGGAACAAATGAGTCGCTACTTTGTCACGTACACGCATTACGATACCCTTGTGTCATCTCTCTATACTGTTGAAGTAAATGTTGGATGTTTGCTTAATAAAGATTTCATTCACCGGCAGCTCGCGGTAACCCCCGCACGAATGCATAATTGAATTATTTCAACTGGAGGCATGTTGTTCGCGACAACAACGGGTGCAACTACTTCGCGCCTTGGACAACAAGTTTGCATGATCACTCCTCCTGCTCCTGCCACCTGCCGGCTCCGATGCACACAATCCTCCGCTGCTGCTGGCTGACGTTTCTTTCTAGTCGTAGCTTAGCACATTGGGGTAGAATAAGAAAACATGCAAGACGACCGAAAGAGGGAGATGACGAGAGAGAGAGAGAGAGAGTGCTTCGTTTATGCTAATTTCATGCAAATTTTCCGCCACGTTAAACGATTTTTAATGAATGAATGTGCACTGTTTTACATGACATGCGCCATCGCCGTAAGACATGTTGGGAGTAAAGTATATTTACCGTGTCGGAAGTATGTTATAATATAAAGCGAACTTAAACTGGGTTACAAATATGTTTGTAATAGAAATGTGATGGTCGATTTTTTGCAAAAGTGACATTAGACAGAAGATTAGACATTTTAAAAATACAGTGATAGTGATTGAGCGTAAAAAAGAGGATAATTTTTAGAAAGCTAATTTATTTTTTGCGTATATTTTAGTACCTCAATAGAATTTACTTCCTAAGTTCGATTTTTATTTACCTACTTCTTGTCGTTAATTCTTAAAAGTTTTTAAGTGTTTCTTTACAACGACCGAAATGGTTAGATGACGATTCGTAGCAATTTAAAATAGTAGACCATGTGCGTCCATTATCAAGGCTTAATTTCCTTAGAAAATATACAGTCAGTTCACAATCATGGGTCACACACAATTATGGGTCATTTTAGCTTTTTTGCCAAATAATGTGTGAATATTATACTAATTGATTGATAACATTGTTACTTATAAGTAGCACTAAGAATTTGATCAATCTTATTTACTTACTTACTTATTCAGCCGAGAGCCGGGGTGGGTCTTGCCATATCAAGAATTCCTCTCCATTGTACTCGGTCTTGGGCTACTCGTCGCCAATTCGTTGTGCGTCTCGAAACACGCAAGTCGGCTTCAACCTGGTCGAGCCATTGTGCACGTTGAGTGCCTCTATTCCTCGTGCCGGTGGGGTTCTTGAAGAGGACGGATTTCACTACACAGTCGTCCGGCATCCTTGCGACGTGGCCGGCCTACCGTAGTCTACCAACTTTCGCCAGCTGAACGATGGGAATCTCTCCAAGCAGTGCCTGTAGCTCATGATTCATACGTCTCCGCCACTATCCGCTTTCCGTTTGTACTCCGCCAAAAATAATCCGCAACGCCTTTCGTTCAAAAACGCAAGTGCACGTATGTCTTCCGTAAGCAAAGTTACTTTCTCAAGTCCGTAGAGGACTACCGGTCTTATTAGCGTTTTGTACATCGTCAGCTTTGTGCGGCGGCTTATGCTCGTAGATCGAAACGTCTTGCGGAGGGAAAAGTAGGCTCGATTTCCAGCTTGAATGCGTCGGCACCTTCAATAGCGATATTGAATAACATACAGGACAGTCCATTCCCTTGCCGTAACTCTTTGCGCGATTCGAAAGGACTTGAGAGTGTCCCCGAAACGCGCACGTAGCACATCACTCGTTCCAGAGTAGCTTTGATCAGCCGCGTCAGTTTGTCCAGGAAACCGTACTCGTGCATTATCTGCCATAGCTGTTCGCGTTTAACGGTATCGTATGCTGCTCTGAAATCCACGAAAATATGATGCGTGGGCACGTTGTACTCTCGACATTTCTGGAGGATTTGTCGGAGAGTAAAAATTTTTCCGGAGTAGCACGGGCCCCCATAAAGCCCGCCAGATACTGCCCTACGAAATCTCTTGCTATTGTGGATAGACGACGCAACAAAATCTGGGAGAGCACCTTGTAGGCGGCGTTGACCAGCGTAATGCCGTAGTAGTTACAGCAGTCTATCCGGTCGCCCTTTTTGTAGATGGGACAGACTACGCCTTCCATCCACTCCTCCGGTAGTTTCTCTTCTTCCCAAATCTTTGAAATCAGCCAGCGAAGTGTCGTTGCTAGCGGTTAGCGGTAGAGTTCTGCCGGGGATCGATCCTTTCCGGCGGCTCTATTATAGTGATCGACATCGGACCGGGTAAAGTCCGGAAAGTCCGGTCCGATACCCGGTCCGAAGTCCGATCGGAACGAAATTTTTGAGTCCGATTTTTTATCGGACCGGAACCGGAACGAAGCGTTCCGGAACCGGACCGGACCAGGTCTTCCGTTGAAAGTCCGGAAAAGTCCGGAGCACTTTTGATCGTAAAACTGACCGCAGTGGAAACGATGACTAGGACTTGCTTTCTATGTTTAAAACTAATTTCCTTTCACTTCCTCAGTATTGAGGAAAGGCAATAATTTCGCTAGCAATAATACACTTTCTGTTGAAGGCTCCAAAACAAGTCCAGCGAATCGATTTATTTTTGAAAAATTAGAAAATATCTGTGGGTCTTAAAACCGAACGTTTCGCAGCATCGGTTCGTGCCTTATGATCCCTCAAAATTTAATTTCAAAGGTAACCGATATTCACGCTTATGGTCCAATATGAAAGATAACTCAATAGTTTCATCGGATTTTTCAAAATTATCGTATAGGTTTAGGCCGAAGAGTCTCAGATTTTCATGAAATTTTGCTTACGAGTATAGGATGTTAACTTTTTAATGAAAACAATATCCTGTCCTATTTTCCCAGAAAACTCCACTAGAAATTTTTCGATTTTTTCGAACACAGCTCATTTCGAAAGTTTATAGTTTTAAAACCAAGCATTGCAGAACAATTTTTTTTATGAAAATGCAATAAAATTTTCTCAGCAATCCAGGAAAAATATTAGTTGGAACAAGCTTTCCACATCATTTTCTATGACGGTGCAAAATTCTAATCAAATGTTGGAAAGCCCATGTTCTAAGTCTTAAGAAATTTTGAAATATAGTGGACTCTCGGAAAAGTTAATCGATTGGTGAATGGGTCGATTAACTTTTTCGAAATATTACCTTTTGTGAGTAGTCCTAAGAGTCATTGAAAATGATAAACACAAAAGCGAAAAATATATTCTCGGATGCAGAATACTCATTTTTAAGTATCTGGAAGTTGTAACATAAAGAAATATGTAGCAAGATCTTTATGAAATAATGCTTCCCTACGATAAAACTGAACCTTGTCGTGGTGTAGGGCTTTGTGGGTATATGTCAAAATACTTTTGTGATTTCAAGAGGAACTCGGGGTGAAAATTTACCAAATGCGATTGTTGCGTTGTTCAGAAAGTGCTTTTATTCCGTTTAAGAATAAGGCCAGTATGGGGATCTCTGATAATTAATAGATGAATGTTTTTGGGATTCATCCCTATTTACAGCTGTCACAAATATGTCCGAAAAATGTCGGATTGGTTGGCTTAGGGCTAGTAAGGGGATGTAAGTGGGATACCAGATCCTGTTGGATGCCGAAGGACCACTCTATAATGATTACGGGTATAATAATAGAAGTGCTTAGATAGCAGATGGGAAAATTAGGTCAATTCGTGTCGTGTGTTCGAGTCTCGGCTGGGCGGTGCTGCTAAATAGTCAGTAGGATTTTTGCACTGACCCCGTGGCTGACCTGTGCTCTGATGGCCGGCCGCGGGGTCTGTCGATAGGGAGGGGTTGAGTCTTAGAGAGACGTTTAAGCCCACAGCTTTACTGCACTAGCTCTTTGGTCTCGAGGGTAGGAAGGCGGGTGCGTCTCTATAAAGCTTTATAAGCTCTAAAACTTCTGTCGACTACCGCGAACGTCCGAGTTGTACTGCGCTCAATTTACTGTGTATCTTGGGACAGTGCATAAATGCTGGGGGAATGAAAGATTCAATTTGCCCTGATAAGTTGATAACCGCCAATGCTCCGAAATTTGTCTTTCCTATTAGTTCATTTGTCGTTGTTTGTGTTAGAAAATAGAAAGCGGCCGCGCGGTTGATGACCGGTGTCAGACGGGGCTGACGAATCCTCCACTTCACTATACTACATTTTACAACTCAAGTATGACCGCATTTCAAGGTCAAGAATAAAAATATGAGATTAGTCTAACTCAAGTAGTACAAAAAGTCCAAAGCACATTTACAAATTCGATCTATCATTTTTCTTCTCATCATCATCATCATTATCATCATCATCGTCATCATTATATTTCAAATATGGCATTCCGGCCTTTCGCAGAGAGATCTTAGAGCCAGTTCATGGAGTCTACGCAGGGCCGGAACGCCTCCGCCTGCGGGCAAAGGCGTGACGGCTATGCTTGGGACTCTACCTGTTTTTAAGTGGGCGACATTGCCTGCCTCGTCAGGTATAACTGATGTTTGAGGTCTCCCTGACACTTTGTTAACATCACAAAAGGGCTCAGCGCAGAGTGTTATATGCTACTAGCTGACCCGGCAAACTTCGTATTGCCACAAATTAAAATGTGTTGTACATAAATCGTGAATCTGTCACAATCTCGAGTTTAGCAAGTTTCTGAGGAGCTCAACCTAAGATAACTCATTTTGGCAGTTACGTCACTATGAGAGCATGGGTATTTTAATTTACAAATTTTCAATTTTTCCTAACAATAAAGTAGAAAACAATCCCCCTGTTAAGCGGATAGCACTTAAATATGCGCCGTGATTGTATAACATTTCGCTGAATACCATTTCGCGAAAAACCTTACGCGGGATGTCCCATTTCACGGAAAACCTTTTCATGAAAAGTACCATTTCGATCCTCGGGGTGATCCTCTCCTCACTCGTTGTCGCTCGTTCGGATCCAACTGAAGGAAAGTAATAGAGGTAGACCCAGGAAAACAAATCAACCTAGACAGAGCTGATTTCTGCGGGGGGCTGCAGAAAGTTTTTGGTGGTCTTGTTATTGTCTGTTATGTTTTATGGAAAAGTCATGACAAAAAAATCCTGCCTACAAAATCCCCCACATGCCGAATTTGGTTCCATTTGCTTGATTAGTTCTCGAGTTATGAGGAAATTTGTATTTCATTCCCCTAAAGGGGGAGGGGTCATAATTCCCCTCCTAAAGAGAAGAAGGGTGCACCATTAAAAAAAATTATCTCCAAATATACCCTTATGTCAAGTTTTAATCTATTTGCCTGATTAGCTCTCGAGTTATGCAGAATTTGTGTTTGATTTGTATGGGAGCCCTCCCTCTTGGTGGGGGGAGGGGTCTCTGACCATCATAAGAACCTTCCTCGGCCCCAAAAATCCTACAATGCAAATTTTCACGCCGATCGGTTCAGTAGTTTTCGATTCTATAAGGAACTTACCGACAGACAGACAGACAGAAATCCATTTTTATAGGTATAGAAGATTAAGCGACCAGTTAGATAACCTGAAAAAAAGAAAAAAAAAAGAAAAAAAACCTCTTTATGGAATAATACTTAGTTCCTTTCAGTAAATTTAAAATAGTCGGTTATACTAGTTAACTTTTGATTTTTCGAATCGAAATCAACGCCAACGTTTTGGTAATGTTCGCGTTTATTTTTCGTCCCTGCTGTTCCTTCTTTAGCATTTAAAATTCAATCTAAGTTTGCGCTTTTCCAGTATGTTATCAAAAATCCTGAGAAAAGTATGTGCCCGTATTGAACTGTTGCTACAACTGTCCGGTACAAGAGTTTAATTTAATCCCAGTTATGATGAGACTCTGTAAGAAACTGTGAAAAGGCGTTAAGGGGGCATAGTACTTTTTACACCATATTTTTGGCCTTATTTCAAATATTTTTTTCTCAATAACGCGAAAAGCAAATCGATTCGGGTTTATTGCTTTCTAAACATTGCACTTTATACTAATATTTGCAGTTTTTTTGCATATGTGAACCTCTTCCCCTCTCCCCTACGGCTCCTTGAAGATGATCATTTGAAAAAAAAACATGATTTGCGGTACCATGGATTGGCGCTGGGGGGCTTATCCGAATTGAAAAATTCCAAAATGACATGAAAGAATATTAAATTATCTCGTGTTTGACCCATCCTTTTTTTAAAATTCGAACGCATAACAAAATGGCGGACATTCAAACATAAAAGTAAGGTTTTTAGTCGAAAAAATTGACTTTAAACATTTCTAAAAAATACAAAAATTGTAATATCGAAAAAAGGATGGGTCAAACACTAGATAATTTTGTTGGCTTTCAAACAAAAAAAGAATCATGAGAATTGCTTGAGCCGTTCTTGAGATATTTATGGTACCGACTTTCAAAACCTGGTTTCGAGAAAAACGACGTTGAAGTTTTTATTCGCTGTGTAATCGCTCCAGACATGCGCGGTACAAATAGCTGTAACTTTGCCAATTTTTGGAATTCATCGAAATGACTTGAAACACGTATGGTCAAAATGTTAATCTTTCGAAATAATCAATAAAAAAAATTTCGATTTTTTTAAATTGAAAAAGTACTATGCCCCCTTAAGAAATCGAAAAAGGAGAATTAAAGATAGAAGGAAACCACACGTGTGTGAATGAACGCTTTGGATAACCAAAAAATTTAAACTCTCAGAAAAGTTAAGGCAAAAATTGCATGTGTTGCATGGGAGCTAATATTCGCTTAACTTTTCTGAACAATTAACTTTTCAGAGAGTTAGCTTTTCCAAGAGTCCACTGTATTTTTTTCTTATTAGATAATTCATTTATCTGTTAGTGTCAAAAATTTCACTGCAGTGATTTTTTTTTTCTACAGGAGTTTTCCACCACCGTGAGAAATATTTTTTCCAACTGGTATTTTTGTCAAGTGGCTAAGAATTTTTTGCCGTTTCATAAAACAAATTGTTCAAAAGTTATAAACTTTTGAAGCAAGTGATGTCCGAGAAAACTGTAAAATTTGATTGGAAGTTTCCTGAGAAAATAAAAAATCGCGAATTTGAATTAATTTTCAAATTCAAAGATTCAGAACATAAACTGGCGATTGACAGGCAATTATTTAATTAAAAGCTGACTTTCATGTCTAAAAGTGTACCATTCCATGATTGGTAAGCTACCAAGCATCAGTTAATGGTGTCGCATTTCCATTTATTTTAAATTATCCGTTTCAGGCCGGTTAGCGTTTAGTAGTTACGGAAGGTTCCACACATTCAAAGCTTTGCCTTTGACATTTACCTATTTTTTAAAAATTGGTCAATTTTGCATCCGGACAATTTCGGACTTCCGGACCGGAATCGGACCGGAACCGGAACAGAGCTAAATCGGACCGGAACGAAATCGGACCTAAAAAATTCGTTCCGATTTTTTACCGGACCGGACCGGACCGGAACCCGGACTTCAATTTTCGTTCCGATGTCGAACACTATTCTTCAGCAGACCGATTTCTCGCTGGATCTCTTCGAGATCGGGAGCCGGTAGGCTGTTGTCGTTTGTTGGTACTCCGAGGTTAACTTCCATTGCGTCTCCTGCTGCTATATCGTCGTTGAGGGGCTCATCGAAGAACTGCTTCCACCTGTCGACCACCTCGCGCTCGTTTGTGATTAGATCCCCTCCTTCGTCACTACACATGTCAGGTTTTGGTGTGTGGCCCTTGCGAGTTTGGCACACCTTCTCGTAAAACTTGCGGGTGTTATTAGCCCGGAATAGTTGTTGTAGCTCCTCACGATCTCGGTCCTCCTTCTGGCGCTTTTTCCTCCTCAGGATCAACGCATTCCTCGCTCGTCGATACTTGGCCAAATACTCTCTCGTAGATATGCTCAGATAGTTTTCCCAAGCTCTTTTTGTCCTCTCTATCGCTTCTTGGCATTCCCCGTCATTTCGTGCACTCGAGGTTTCCACACCTAGCACCGCAGTTGTGGCCTCCGTTTTCGAGGGCCGAAGCATCTAGCTCCACAGAGGAAGGCAGAGCTTCATCCAGTACGCGCGAATAGTTTTCGGCAGTTCGCGGGTAGTCTAGTTTAGCCGAGGGCGACTTTGTCGCGAGATATAAACCGTCGATAGTTTTGAGCGCACATGTGCTGCTACTAGGTAGTGGTCCGAGTCAATATCCGCACTCCGAAGGTAGCGTACGTTGGTGATGTTCAAGAAAAACCGGCCCTCGATGAGAATATGGTTCGAGCTTCGTTGGTCAGGTAATCCACGTCCACGTGGCCTTGTGGATATCTTTGTACGGAAAGAAGGTGCTTTTGATTACCAAGCCTCGGAAAGCTGCAAAGTTGATGCATCGCTGGCCGTTATCGTTCGTGTCGGTGTGGAGGCTATGGGGGCCGATCACCGGTCTAAACATTGCTTCCCTGCCGATTTGGGCGTTCACATGCCCGATGACGATCTTGATGTCCCGTGGTGAGCAGCTGTCGTACGTTGGCTCTAGCTGCGCATAGAACCCTTCCTTCTCGTCGTCCAGTCTACCTTCGTGTGGACCATGCACGTTTATGATGGTATAATTGAAGAAACGGCCTTTCTCAACACGCACATCCTCGTTAATCGCGTACCAGTCCATTAAGCGATCCTGCATTTTGCCCAACACTACGAAGCCCGTTTCCAGCTCGTTGGTCGTTCCACCACTCTGGAAAAATTGGGATTTACCGCCACGGATCCTCCACACCTTCTCGCCTTTGCGACAGATCTCATGCAGTGCCATGATGCCAAGCTTTCGGGGTTCTAGCTGATTGAGCAGCACCTTGTCGCCACCAACGAAATATAGCGATCTGCAGTTCCAGCTACCAAGTTTCCATTCCATGTCCTTATTTCGTCGCCTTGGTCCATGCCGAATGTTCCGAGAAGATATTTCTTGACTCTTGTTGTTAGTTTTTTGGGTTTAGATAGGTAGCCGTACTAGGGCTTACGCTGTCGAAACTCGGGATGGGGCTGCCATCTTTTATTGTCGAGACAACACTGTGCCTCCTCCCCTGTTAGTATACGACCTTAGTTTTCACCGGGATTGGTTACCCGATCTCCGGTAAGGTTGCTCGTATTCCGGTTGGTACCACGTGGAGGTAGGGGTTGGAGTTGCTAGATAAGAGGCTAGGGACGACAATGGGGTCTGTTTTACGCATTATCCAACCGTTTACCAACCATCAATCATTAGGTGATATCTAAACAGAAATTAGCAGCTAAAGCTAAAATGCCCCACAATTGTGTGTGATCCATGATTATGGACTGACTGTGCATATAATCATCGAAACAGCAGAAGTTGCAATTCCCAAACCCAGCCCAAGCTTAGAAAGAAGCTGGAAAAGCTTAATGTTAGCAAAAAGCTCTTTGGTCCACAAAACGATTGGCAGGAGTGATTGCAAATCGCACCCTATGGATCAAAATAATGAAAGGCGAGTGACTACCCAGCTAGCACCAACTCGTATATCAATGTACGAAAACTATCGTAAATATCTCCTAACAAACTCGAAATCGTAACTAAAGCTGGATAAAGTGGGATCAAGTTGATTTTCTGTCGTATATAATGATAATGACTGACATACATACGATTTTCAGCCCAAAATCGTAGAGTAGTACGGAGCGACTCGCGCTTAATCGGATATTATCGTATATAAATACTTATAGAGTCGTTACGCTTAAAATTATTCGTAATCACGTATATCGCCTCCAAAATAGTACGAATATGCCAATTTCGCGCATGAAATACGATTTATTCAGCATGTATATCTGTACGTAATGCTGATTTTTACCTTTTTTTATACATATGAAAATGCTAGCTGGGTAGGTACATCCTCAAAGGTTAGTGGTCCAATTTCATCGCCTTATAAATGTCGGTCTTCTCGGCTGAGGTTGCAGGAGTATTTATAACAGTAAGAATTCCGTCTAAATAATGTACGAATATCAATGTACGAAAATTTCCATAAATATCTAGTAACAAATTTGGATTCGTAAATAAAGCCTAATAAAGCGCGCACAAGTGGAGCTATATTCTATCATTTATAATGCTAGTAGCTGACAAATATACGATTTACAGCACAAAGTTGTATAGCTGTATGAAGCTGGCTGCGCTTAATCGGATCTTATCGTACTGAAATACCTATAACTGTATCGCTTAAAATTATTCCTCAGTGTGTATATTGCCTCCAAAATGGTACGGATAAGCGGCTTTGGCGCGTCGAATACGATTTTTTGGATACATATCAGTACGTAACTCTTATTTTCAATCTAATTATACATATGAAAATACTGACTGGGTATGGATATGAATTGCTGGAAAAGAAGCTGAGGACCACTCTAGGGTTATTTTATAACTATACTTTTAAAATGGACCGCAATGTTTTTAAGGCACACATTATGCAGCCATTTACCAGCCCAAAAGGTTGTTAGCATCCGCCGTTTGAAAACACTGAGTGATTACAGGTCTTCTACGAGCAAAGTTGATTAGAGTTGATAGAGGACAACCGAGCTAATTACCGTTTTGGTACAGAGTAGTTTACCCTTCATATATTTGGTTTTCGACGCATTTATTTTTAGGCAGATCCTCGTAGACTCCGCTTGCAGCCTGTCGTAAATTGCCTCCGCCGTCGTTTTTTGCTAAAGAATGTGCCACTGATTTCGATGCCCCAGTTTGTCCGATAGCCCAAATTCGCGCATTATCTGCCATAGCTTGTTTCGATCAATTGTATCGTATACAGTGGACCCCCGTTCGTTTGAACGATTCCTCATGCAAACTAACGGGATTAGCTTTTAATTTGAACAACTGGTAATCCTAAATATGCTGGAGCTTGTGTGAACTGGCTGCCCTGCTCTTTGTTATTGTTTTGGTGGTTTGATTCAGTTCTCCGATCAGATTTCTACCGTAATCGTTAGGAAAGCGCATTGTGAAACAGATTGAACACGCTAGATCAGTACAAACAAATCGTGTTTATGTGCACTGTCTGCGTAAGCAAATGATGTCATATTGAGTATGACATTTGAACCATTTTTAATTGCAAACCAACGGGGTTCAAATTAAAAAGTGTTCAGACTAAAAACGGTTAAACGAACGGGGGTCCACGGTACTTTGTATGCTTTGAATTCAATAAAGATGTGATGCGTGGGTACATTGTACTCCCGAAATTTTTGCTAGATCTGTCAGACGGCCTGTTAATTTCCTACGAAAACTTGTGCTGTAGCTAAACACCGACGTAACAGCATCTAGGAGAGTAGCTTTTAGGCAGCGTTTACCAGCGTTACGCTGAAATGTCTGCAGCAGTAGAGCCGATCACCATCGTCCTACAAAGTTTGCTTGCACATTAGCACCCTCTGTTATGTACGTTGCGGAGTAGCTTGCATTTGCAGAGTTTTATACCGCAGAGTTTTTACATTTGTATGGTTTTATATTGAAAACTCAAAGCACCACTCGGGCGCCGCGGTGTGGCACTATTGTGAAACTCGCTTTTTTTGAAAAATGGTTGGTTTTTGAATGATCGATGGAATTAACGCAAGTGTCTCGCCTGTTTGTCTGTGGTAGATCTGTTGAGGTTAATCCAAAAAAAAATTATCGGTCGCAGCTGGGGGATGTTGGGATGGCTGGCGGTATTTGGTACAACGTTTATCTCCAGCCGGTCCATCTCCTCTAGTGATTTCTTGGCATAATGGGCTTCTTGATGAAGGTAGCAAATTGCGGTACGATGTACCTACTGTATATCTCCCCATTCACCGAAAGCCCCGAAGGCAAGAACAGCGGCTAGGACATTCCCTTCTAGCTGATCGTCAGAAGGTTTTTCATCGGGAACTTTGTGTGGGGAATATATTTGGCGTCTTCGTTAGTCTTCTGGCCGGGGGATGTAAAGTTCTCGGTTCTCTGCCAGCCGTTGCCGTCCTGCATCAAGCAGGTTTCGTCATCCGTTATGACCACGACATCACACTTCGTCGGAAAGATGTTTCTCAATAGCACCTTCAGCCGCTCCTACTGGATGATTGCTTCCTGCATCTTCTTCTGCTGCTTAAAAATACTCATTTTGGTCAGGTGTTTCTTCGCCATTTGATCGGTAGCTTCGACTTCTCGGCCCAAGGCGTGGAACGATAAGGCTATCTTGATTTCGGGCTTGCTCTACTGCGTTTTGAAGTCGGGCGGCCGGAACTAAGATTCCATTTGACGTTCTCGCCTTCCCCCAGAAGGGAGAGGATGTTGTAAATTATATCGGTTATACCCAGTGGACACGAAGTGCCTCATATCTCCAACTTCCTCGCTCCATGATGGAGCTAGCAGTACGAACAAACCATCGAGCGCAGTTCCTTGACTGTATTCGCCATGACTGCTGCAAATCAACTGATAATACTGTCAAATATTTTCTGTACAAAACAGGGTTGCATATTTGCACATTTCGGTACGCGACACAAAGCCTTTATGATATACAGTTAGTAGTTATTAATAGTTGCTTTACCGATGTTTTATTAGGGTTCGAGAGGCTCCATCCAACTTGCCCTCTTCCGGCAGTGCGACTTTGAGGATAACGCGTAGCTTTTAGCGATATCGGGTTGCTTCAGTTGCATGTGGTTATATCGTGGCAATATCGTTGAACTCGCCGATGATGATCTTAACATCTCGTCTAGGATGTCGTCGGTCGTATTCATGCTCTAACTGCGTATAAAATTTGTCTTTGTTATCAAGATGGATATGCCGATGTTTGATAAATCGGCCGTTAATTCTCAATTTCCACCAGCCTCTGCATCTTCACCATCATAAAAAAAACTATGACCAGCTTGTGAGTGTTACCGCTATCACTGGTCACAATCACATCAACAGAGACCAACAACTCAATTCAAAATCCGTTTTCGTCGAGGGGGTCAATTGTACAGATTTGAAAGATTTGTTATGTCGTGCGTTGCTTAAGTTTTTTGTGATACCGGCTTGCAAGCCTTGCAATCAACGCCACTGTCTCTCATTATTAGGCTAGATAGCTAGTCTGAGCTATAAAATAACTATAAATCAAAGCACAATATTGTAACTGAGCTTACGTGAGTTCGATTTTCCAACTAAAACTAATTATTGAAAATCCCACGCAGACCCTTATAATAAAAATTTCAATGCAAAATCATGTTAATTATGTGCGTTATTGTTCTTTTTTTGCAGTTCTCAACATGCGTAAGCGTCTGCGATCGGATTTACGGCATTGTATATTTATATTATCACCCGAATCTGCAATAATAGCACCTCGTCGTACAGTAGCTTCTGGAACATTCTTAGGACACATCAGTTACCGTTGCTCCCGTACCATAACCATAAGTCATCCCGAGTAATTAATCGATACGTTTCACATTAAATTTATATGGTTCAGTCTCGAACACCCTAGCGGACGTTGCGGAGTTTCAGCAGAAAGTTTTGCGACCGGCAAAGCTTACGCTAAACGGTCGAAGAAGTGGAAACATGCTAAAGGATCTCATTGCGGCAGCCGAAGCCGTGACACCTGAAAAATGTGCCGGATGTGGACTATCCATAAGAGACCGGTAAGTGGCAGTTTTGGCGTAGCCCATTTACCTCCCGAAGACGAATAAATGCTGGCCGGTTAGTTTTTGTCCGTTCTGGCTTCACAACAATTAATTACACAAAATTCAGATCGTAATCTGCTTTTTTCTCAGTTTGTAAACGTGATAAAATTCTGGATATAAAAAATGTTTATAGCGAACATAACGGCAGGGGACAAGTTTTTTAATTCGAAATTTGCAGTTCCAAAATTGTTTTATTTAGAAAAAAAAACCAAATCAATACCAAAGGAAAAAAGCCTGCGTGTTTTGACGAACGAGATCAACTCCCGGTTGCATGATTAAACGCTCGCGGTCTTCCAATAAACCAAATATGGAACCCCCCTGATTGGTGCTAACTAATTTGTAAACGGTTTACTGTTACACCTTGCCATTTTCAGATACTATTTGCTGGTAGCTGACCGCGCCTGGCACAACCAGTGTTTGCGCTGCTGCAAGTGTCTGGCCAACCTGGAAACGGAACTGAGCTGCTACGCCCGGGAAGGCAACATCTACTGCAAGGATGATTACTACAGGTGAGCACTGACAGAGGCGATCGCCGACACGAACGTATGTATGTAACGAATCCCAAAAATTCCACGACGATGGACACCGGACGGCACTTGATGGATGGTGATCGTGCGTTGATCGCGAAGCCGACCATTCCGGTGTTGTTGTTTTTTCTCTTGTTGACTCGGAGGGATGGGTCCCTGTTTCTGATCAAAGTATTTTCTTTTCAATTCGGATCGATAACTTCGAGCTACCGACGTTTGCGACCGGTACCGTAAATATCTGCTTTGCGTAAATGATGGCAGGAAAAGCGTTTCAAATATGCCATAACCGTTGGTATGAAAATAGTAATTGCTGCATGAAAAGCTGATGTAAATTGTTTGTCAGTAGACCCGGAGAGGAGGGGTTTGTTATGGCTGTAGTCCAGTGTAAAATGGCTGGTCTGCCGTCTGAAAACAACGCGCAAAATAACAAACGATAACTACACGCATTTTCATGCGCCATTTGCACACGCCTTACAATTATCGCTAATTACGGTGCTTCTTGAAAAAAAAACTGTAACTTGCATTGTTATTAAAGGTCTCGTTGTTTTCGTTACATTCAAGCCCGGCTCAAGTCGAAGTATCATCATTATCTACATACAACAGCGAACACAACGGAACACAAACGCCAAGGGAAGTCAATTGCTAGGTATTGATGCGTTTGTTTGATGCAGTTTCACTCTTTCACCCTGCCTAGGCTGGTTCTTTGTGTAAGAACTAATTCGATTTTTTACGCAAGCCGCATTTCATTCACGTGTTTCGCGCATTGACTAATTGGTACCGAATACTCCTCTTTTTCATTGTTGAGTGGTTAATAATACAGGACTACAATCCTGAGAAATGTTGTGCAGTTTAAGGATTATTAGATAACGGTATTCAGCTTGATTGCCGTTGTGCAATCATAATGTTAGCAGCTATAATAACCATCCCATTAGGAGCTTGATTGATTGAACGCATAAATTTAATGTTTAATGTTTCACCATTGAAAGATTGAAGAGGATTTCAAGCGGTTTTTTCCTCAAAATTAAGCATTCGAGTGAACATTTTGAGATTCTTCGAATGTATAGGAACAAAGTGTTTATTTTAAAGTTTTTTTATAATTTATTTCTTGCTTGTCAGTATGGCAGTAAAGATATAAACCAAGTAAATGAATGTGTAAAACCTTCAAAATCAAACTACTGCCTATGAAATAGATAGTACCACATAAATATTATGGCACAATTTCGAATAACATTCTAATTAACGCTTTGGCTTAGCTTTACGATCATTCCAAGTTCACAATTAGTAGAGTTATTCCCGTTGCTACATTTGTTAATTCAACATTTCTATTGTTTCCAGAACAAACAACATTCTTATGATGGAAGCAATGTTTGCAATTTCTTTCAATAATTGCTTTCCATCAATGGAAGAACATTTTTATGGTTTTGCCATTCATATTTTTTTTATTCGTAAGAAATATTTTCTCGGGTAATATTCACTATTGTTTTAAAAGGCAATTTCAGTAATAAAAGGCTTAAGGTTGAAGAACAGAACGTATTTATATGCTATTTTTAACATTCAATTCATGTGTTTGTCTGCATGCTCATTCGAATTTGATTTTAATACTTTGCATGTTTTCAAGCAAAATTAATTTTCCGAACCAGAAGCATTCCAGTCCGATTGCTTTAGAAAACTAGAATGGAAGCTGGAATGCAAACAAATTAAAGCTTTTTTAGCGCAGTTGAAGCTAACCTCAACGTACATCGGGGTGAGGCAGATATCTTTCTTATATTATATTGAACTAACTGTACCCACGTGTGCTGCCACGCGTACAATTTCAAGCGAAGGTATCGTTTGTAGTGTTTACTACATTACAAGCCTTGACAGTTCTATTTCAATTAAGTATTTTACAGTTTCAAACTTGGGTTGGCAATTCGGCTTTTGCAGTCTAAATAATATCAAAACGATGATTTGTCCAAATAACTTTTTTTGTTAGAGTGGTTTTAACCCAGAGGATCATTCACCACCAAATAAGGTTCTTATATCATTAGATACTTGAGGTGGTTTTGTATTGCTTCATGTTTGCCTCGGTAAATCTTGACAGTTTCGAACGTGCGTTTGAAATATCACAGTCAGTGAAATTCGATTTGCATCTTCGAAGTGCAATTTTTCTCAATTTAAATCGGACATGACTCCCGAATTTTGTTTTTTGAGTCAATGTATTGTTGCTGAATATTACAGACTTTTCGATTATTTTAACGCCTATAAAGCTTAGATCATTTTTAGCACCGAAAAATTTACGGAAATGGCCGCAACCTTTTCATCTTTTAATATCTTTGCATGAAATTTGAGAACTTTCAATTTTAAAAATTTCTACAGATAATAGCCTAATGCCACATGGTCCCAGAGTTATTCTGGTATTCCTTGGGGGACCGCGGCATGGCCTTTGCAGATAATTTGTTCAAATTTTTAAAATTTGTTTGAAACATGTCGAATTTTTTAACATATCGACTGTAGAGAAGCCATGTCATCATCATTTACTTACTTTACTTTACTGTACTTAACTTAACTTAACTTAACTTAACTTTACTTTACTTTACTTTACTTTACTTTACTTTACTTTACTTTACTTTACTTTACTTTACTTTACTTTACTTTACTTTACTTTACTTTACTTTACTTTACTTTACTTTACTTTACTTTACTTTACTTTACTTTACTTTACTTTACTTTACTTTACTTTACTTTACTTTACTTTACTTTACTTTACTTTACTTTACTTTACTTTACTTTACTTTACTTTACTTTACTTTACTTTACTTTACTTTACTTTACTTTACTTTACTTTACTTTACTTTACTTTACTTTACTTTACTTTACTTTACTTTACTGTACTTTACTTTACTTTACTGTACTTTACTGTACTTTACTGTACTTTACTGTACTTTACTGAACTTTACTGTACTTTACTGTACTTTACTGTACTTTACTGTACTTTACTGTACTTTACTGTACTTTACTGTACTTTACTGTACTTTACTGTACTTTACTGTACTTTACTGTACTTTACTATACTTTACTGTACTTTACTGTACTTTACTGTACTTTACTGTACTTTACTGTACTTTACTGTACTTTACTGTACTTTACTGTACTATACTGTACTTTACTGTACTTTACTGTACTTTACTTTACTTTTTCGGTGACAATCAGTTAATCGAATCTGTTTTGGGCTTCTACTATCCAGTCGCCCCTAACACTCGCTGATCTAGTATCCTCATCAACAGCGTTCGTCCAACAGATACGGGATCAAAGTCGACGGCCTCTGTTGGGTTCTCTAGTGCATATTGTTTTCGCTTGCTCGCTTATCCGACTTCCTTGCTATATGGTTAACCCATTGCAGCCTGTGGTGTTTAATTCGTTTCACAATATCCGCAGTTCCAACACCCGAAGAGCTTCCACTCTCTCTACCAGTCACCTTATACTTTGTGTTGGTGTTGGTAGAATTTATGATAAACCCTATCTTCGCTGCTTCCTTAAGCCTCTTCTACAGCTCTATGGTCAACACCGATGATATCGATGTCGTCCGCGAACCCTAGAGGCATGTGAGATTTCGTGATGATAGTACCGCTTCCCCGCAAGCCTGCTCTTCAAATAGCTCTTTCCGATGCAATGTTGAATAGCAAATTCGATATCCCATCACCTTGCTTCAAACCATCTAACGTTACAAACGCGTTCGATGGTACGCCCGCTATTCTGACCCTTAACGTACGCCGCCGTGAAGGCTATAAATCAGTGGTGCCCACGCATAAACGAGGTGCGGGCCATATCTGATCACCCTATGAACGTCGCGGGCCGCAATGACTTCTGGGCATTCCTGCGCATAACAAAATATAAAGTATGCGACAGCGAAATCCATTTTCTAGGAATCACCACAAGGTTTTAACCGGAGACCGTTCACATCCACAACATCACGAGGTATTACGACTAATCTGAGTGACCCCTGTGGCATTTACTGATAAGTCTGTCATCCCACAAATCAGACCATGGGCCGCACGAATTATCCCGAAGCACTATGGCGCAAAGCTGGCCAAAAGTCAAAAATCCAATTTCAAGCTTTTTCCATTATTATATTTTTATCATTTTTTGGAATACTTTGGGAGGTTAACCTGAAAATTCTAGCCAGTTTGAAGTTAAAATGAATTTTTGACAAATGTCTGAAGTTGATCATGTTGAAGAATGATATTTTGTTCTTCCATACAAAATGTATGGGAAACTCAACACCAATATTCCGCGTTCAAGAAAGTATGGCGGGAAACGTCAGAAAACGATCACGTTAAATGCATCTTATAGGAATTTTTCTCTACTTTTTGGAAATCTAAGTGGCTTTCTGCGCTTTGCTGCGCTAAGGAAGTAATATCGACTTTTTGGCGGGTATATTAGAAGTGATTTCTTCTTCTTACATGAAGGAATGATTTTCTCTTCCATAGGAGAATTCCACGAAAGTCCCAATTAAAAATGCTCGTGTTTGTTCAAATTTTGTGTAGTTGTTTCTTTTCGGAAAATTTTAGACCCCTGACTTTTTACTTGGCGCTTAGGGTGTCTTTTTCTGAGTTAAGATGATGCCAAATATCATCATTTTTGAAAATTCGTAACTGTTGAATTACTGAACCGATTTGAATTTATTTTTATATAGTGAAGATACCTTACGATGGCGCTTCGGAGAGCTAATTCTATAGTTTGAACGAGCTTAGTGGATATCGCAATTTACTAAAGTTTTTTTTGTAATAATTTTTTTAATGGCATGTGAACCACCCTAATGCATTATGATACAAGTTTTTTATGTTTTCAACGGCAAATACAAAATTTGCCATCTCAAAAACAAAAACCACAATGAAACAAGTAAAAAACGAAACTATTTTTTTTTAATTTTGTGAACCACCCTAATGAGCGATCAGTTTTTTTTGATTTCTGATCCCAAATTTGAAATCAGTGACCCAAAATTAGCTAAAGATGTTATATTCAGCCGATTTGAAGTAACTTTTGACTTTTGGCCAAGCTTGTATGGAGGAGCGCCACTGTGCGAAGGGCCGCAGTTTGGTCATTACTGCTATAAATAAATGGTGAATCTGCAAGTTGTATTCTTGGAATTTATCGAGGATTTGTCGCAAGGTCTGACCTCACGGGCGTCTGACCTTAACCCCCCGGAACTACCGTTAAGTATTACTTCGGGGGGAGGCTGTGTCTGTACACCCCGATCCGGAGATGACCGTCATAACGTCCACTCCTTCACATTCACCCTTGCAGGGTTCTGCCATTCTTGTTGCTACTATATTCTCCTTCACCGTCCACTTTCTTTGCATCGAGACGTGTACCGATTCAAAGATGGCAACCGGCATGACTTTCATCACCTCACGGCCACCCTCGCAGGGTTTCTTGTTAGGCTAAGCACTACTCCGTCGAGTTCGCCACTGCACTTCCCCTTCACTCCGTCACCGACCACTTTCCTTGCACATGTCGAGACGTGTACCGATCCAGAGATGGCGACCGTCATGACTTCCATCTCCTTACGGCTACCCTCGCTGGATTTCTTGTTAGGCTCAGCACTGCTCCGTCGAGTTCGCCACTGCACTTCCACTTCACCAATCGAAACGCCAACCGATCCAGGGATAGCGACCACCATAACAACCATCCTCTCACGGCCGCCCTCGTAGTGTTTCTGTCAAGCTTGGTTTGCTCCGTCGCGCTCGTCGCTCCACCGATACGTCAGTCGAGACAACGCTAATCGGGATTGGTAGTTCGCTGGTCATTTCTCCACTGTCGTTGCAGTTGCAACATAATCTGTGCTACACCTGTCGACAGCCACGTAGCCAGAGGTGGGGGCCAGGAGTCCTATCTTGGCTCCTAATACATTATATACATATCTTATTGTTTATAACTATAATACATTATAATACATTTAATGTATTGTAGTTCTAAACGAAAAAATATGCATATAAAACAGTTAAAATCAAAATTGGGCCCCCGGGCCCCCCCTTCTGGCTACGTGGCTGCCTGTCGAGACGTGAACCGATCCGGAGGTGGCGACCGTCATAACGTCCACTCCTCCTGCGTATGTCAAGATTGTCTGCTAATCGGGATTGGTAGTTCGCTGGTCGTTTCTCCACTATCGTTGCAGTTGCAACATAATCTGTGCCACAACGCCGGTGACGGCATTCCACACGCTCTCCTCCCGACGCATTTCGCCTACTATGTTCTTCACCGTCAGGGCGGCATCTATCTTCGTATCGCAGCAAATCGAGGACATTCAAAAATCACATGCTGTGGTGTTTCTACCGTCTCTCTGCATTCCGGAAAGAATGGTGTCGCAGCGTGCCCGAACCGGTGCGGGTCACAATTTTAAGCGTGCTAGTGATAACTACCGCCATCTGAACGCTTTGTTGTACAAATCGTATGTATTGTGTGTGCAATGCAATCTTCGAAAGCAACCGAAAAGATTCTGGCATTTCGTTAACTCCAAAAGAAAAAGCTCTTCTATCCCTAAAAATGTGTGCTATGACGGTATTGAAGTAAACTCAATTGCTGACTCTTGCAAGATGTTCGCAGAATTTTTCGCTTCCGTCTTTGCTGATGAAACTGCCTCGGATAGTATCGCTGAAATTGCTGCTGCGCGTGTTCCAGCTGATTTGGTAGATTTGAGTTTGTTTACCATTACTACTGATATGGTGATAGCAGCCGCCAAAAAACTAAAGCGCTCCTACTCTGCGGCGCCTCATAACATTCCAGCCGTAGTTTTCAGTCGTTGCATAGCAGTGTTGACTTATCCGTTATGTTCAGTTTTCAATAAGTCATTCGAGCAAGGCGTATTTCCTGATATTTGGAAACAGTCGTTTTTGTTCCCGGTATTTAAATCTGGCGATCGTCATAATGTGAGGAATTACCGTGGAATCACCAGTCTCTCGGCGGCATACTGTCCCGCACTAAGAACTAAATCTCAACGGCTCAGCACGGTTTCATGCCTGGTCGGTCTGTACTAATCTGTTAGAGTTTACATCAATGTGTATTTCGCAAATGGAAGACAAGAAACAAATCGATCTTATTTATACAGATTTAAAAGCGGCATTTGATCGAATTGACCATACAATACTACTACGAAAACTATCTCGGCCTGGCGCTTCTCAACAAATGGTCAAATGCCTGTACTCATATCTCAGCGGTAGAGCATTGCGTGTAAAACTCGGCTCCAGTATTTCATCAGTCTCTAATTGTTTCTTAGTACGAGACGTTCACAGTGTTAACACGTTCTTTTTGCGTCCGAAGATGGCTGAAATAAACACAGTAATCTGAAACGCGTAACGCAGAAAAGTACAACCGAGTTATTCCATCACCGAGAAAAATCAATAATGACGATCTTGATGTCCCGTCGTGAGCAGCTGTCGTACGTCGTACGCCTCCACCTGCGCATAAAACGCTTCTTTCTCGTCGTCTGGTCTACCTTCGTGTGGAGGACAATGCACTTTTGTGATGGTGCAGTTGAAGAAACGGCCTTTTATCCTCAACACGCACATCCTTTCATTGATCGCTTTCCAGTCCATTACGCGATCCTGCATTTTGCTAAACACTGAAGCCCGTCCTTAGCTCGATGGTCGCTCCACCGCCACCGCTCTGGATAATGTGGGTTTTGCCACCACGGATCCTCCACACCTTCTCGCTTTTCCGATAGTGCCACGACGTCAAGCTTTCGGGGTTCTAACTGATCAAGCAGCACCCTGTCGCCACCAACGAAATTTGGCGATCTGCAGTTCCATAGGTAACAAGTTTCCATTCCATGTCCTTATTTTGTCGCCTTTGTCCATGCCGAATGTTCCGAGTAAAATTCTCTTGACTCTTGCTAGCTTCTAGGGTTTAGGTAGGTAGCCGTACCAAGGCCTACGCTACTGAGTCTCGTGATGGGGCTGCCATCTTAAAGTGTCGAGAAACAGATTTGATTTACGGATGACATAAAACGCGACATTTCCATATTTCCATCACTTCCAGCCAGCTGGGTACTAGAAGGACTTATGTTTCCCTGATGGAACTTGAGACTATCCACTTCGGATGCTTTTTTAATATTTCATGAAATATCTTCTTGGCACTATCTTATTGCCATCAACTTACTATTTTCCCGCACTCATTTTGTATATAAGCTCTTACCGACTAGGAGCGTCTTCGACTACGCCAATGTCGTGACGCCTGGTACCACCATCAGCCATTTTATCAGAACAGCAAGGTCTTTAAAAAAACACGATTTAATTGCTCAACAATATCCAACAGAATGAGTTTCGCTACTTTAGTTTTCTTTTCTGTCCCCTCGTATGGTTTCTCTTTCTAGCAATGGAAGCACGCGTATTAGACAAGCTTCTCTTTCTTGCATCCATGGAATCGATATGTGTTTTGTTTTCACTCGCTTAGGCTATTAGTATGGTGTTAATAGCTACGGGGTGAAGTGGCTGTCAAATTCATACATTTTCGATGTCCCACGCATAGGTACCAAAATGTTAATTTTGACAGGAACCAAAAAATTGGCTGGGAATTCCCCCTTACCGAGGACCATTTGAAAGTTGCTCTCTTCACTCCTACATGAGAAAGAGATAGCAACACACCATGCCCTTGGTTAATAGGGATACTGTGCTGTCATCTACGAAAGTTTGTTCCACGAGTGAAGCAAGGATGGACTTGTCAGAGTGCAAGATACAGAATGTTATGGATAAATTATGTTTTATCTACAACATTAGACCAGTTCTATTAGTGTACAAGAGATTGTTTACTACCGTCAATGCCAGTTTATCTGAGTTATGTCATTATTTTTGAAAATGAGTGAATAATACTCATTTCGCGATACGATTTGTTATGCATTGTTAACTCTATTTGAAATTTTACCTTTAGTTTCAACTGTATTCTCCACAGACTTGTTCCATCGTCTTTTGAACAACCGTGGAGGAATTACCGTGGCTTAACTAGTCTCTCAGCGTCATGCAAGCTATTCGAAATAATTGTAAGCTCTGTTATTCTCTCTCACAAGAAAAGTTATATCTCGGTCGATCAACATGGATTTATGCCAGGACGATCCGTTTGCACTAACCTTATGGATTTTACGTCGACTTGTATCTCGCACATGGAACAGAAGGCCCAAATCGATGTAGTGTACACCGATTTAAAGGTAGCGTTTGACCGTATTGACCATCGAATACTTTTACGAAAACTTTCTCGACTTGGTGCATCACAAAACTTTACTGAGTGGTTAAGTTCCTACTTATGCGGACGAACTCTACGTGTACAGCTGAATTCCTGATTATCCACCCCATTTTCAAGTAAATCGGGCGTACCTCAAGGCAGCAATATGGGCCCATTGCTTTTCTCGCTGTACTTCAATGACATCGCTTTGCTTCTGGGTGACGGTTGTAAGTTGGTGTAGGCAGACGATCTGAAATTGTATCTTGTTGTAAGGTCAATTGAAGATTGTCGTAATTTGCAAAAGCTGCTGGATATTTTCGTAAATTGGTGTTGCAAGAACTGGCTGATCGTTAGTATTTCAAAATGTCAGGTTATGACTTTCCATCGCATTACTAACCATGTTATTTTCGAATACAACATTGATGATCAAGCACTTGAAAGGGTTGAACATGTCAATGATCTTGGCGTTATTCTCGATGCAAAACTTAACTTCAATCTAAATCGCTCGGCTATTATCTCTAAAGCAACTCGGCAGCTCGGCTTTATTTCGAAAATTGGACGAGATTTTAAGGAACCATACTGCTTGAAGGCTTTGTACTGTTCCCTGGTGAGACCTCTATTGGAAAACACGTATCCTATCTGGACTCCATATCAACTAACCTGGACTTTACGAATTGAACGAGTGCAGAAGAGGTTCATTCGTTTTGCGTTACGTAATCTTTCCTGGCAAGATCCCGTGAACCTGCCTCCGTATCCTGATCGCTGTCGCCTTATTGGGCTTGACACCTTAGAACGCCGTAAGAAAATTCAGCAAGCCATGTTTATTGCCAAAATATTGAATGGAGAAATTGATTCAACGAACATTCTTTCAACGATGAACTTCCGTGCTCCTCAGCGTTTTCTCCGCTCTGCTGGACTGCTACAACCTCTATCGCACCGTACAACTTTCGGATTCAATGAACCTATGTCAGCGTGTATTCGAACGTTTTCTTTAGTGGAGCACATGTATGATTTCGGAAAACCATCGCACAAATTCTTCCAAAAGATTTCGAATTCTAGTATTTTATAAGTGACCATGATTTTTTGTATTTAGTTTAAGTTAGTTACTCACTTGACAATTAATGTTTATTTATTATGTAGCATGTGATGTGAATTGTAATTATGAATTTTTGTGAAGCTGATGGGGTTTTTATGCCTACGTGAGGATGGCCTCAGCTTGGCTTTTCCCCATCCAACCATTGCTCCATGTAAACCTATTAGGTCGGATGGATAGAAAATTAATAAATAAATAAATAAAACCTGGATGGAAGCAAACGCCTTCCTCGCCGCATCGTGAATTGAAAGCTTTTACCAACGCATGAACAGACTCAACGCCTAGTCAGCCGTCTTCTGTCGCTTCTACCTCGCCACTGGGTCGTTTGGGTCTCCTTGAACGAATTCATCATCCGGGAAACCGGTGTTTCTCTACGCATCTGTGGGACGCAGTCGAGTGAGAACGATATCGCACTTTTCTGAGTGCAATGAGTAAACTAAGCATGTGAAAATTATTTATCTTATGACTAAGGAATTTGGTAATTTTGTTACTCTAACGTGATGCCACTGCTGTATAGGTGACACAGTGTCACTCACTAGTTCTATTTTATCTAACCAAAAAAATTAGCGGCAATAGTTATAAGAAGTTGCCGTATTTATGATCTGCATTCGTCATTGTGCTACCATGAAAAGAGCTTGTACAGTAACGCCCACTGGATCATTTTTATCGATCTTCGGTAGCCGAATCCATATTACCATTAGAAGTTAAAATAGATGACTACATAGTTAAACTTAAAACGTCTCTAATAAAAATAAAAAAATACATAGTCAAACACAACACTAGCGCTGTCCTATGTCAACCGTCTTGTCATGCATTACATACCATATTTCACTTGTTTTCAAATCACATTCATTTCTCAGATATAAAACTGTTTGGGTAAAAACTATTTTGTTTCATTATCCGGTCTCGCAAAAATGATATCATTCGTAAACTTTCTTTATATAAATTCTGGTGATAATATTGGTGATAATGGTAATGATAATTTGAGTATTCATATATTTTAATGTGCAGCATCGTTTTTGAGTAGTTCAAATCTACGAGTTTACTTTAGGAATCTATGTTAAAATAACACTGAGTAATCGTTCAACACAGTAAATAAGAATACAATTTCTTTCTAAACTGTACAAAGTACAACACTACGCCAAGGATTTCCATGGCCACTCCATCCGAACGTCAACTACGTTGTGGTATTTCTATCTATGTCATTCTAAAGTACGTGCATGATCGCAACGATACAATATCCGTTCACTCCCGCTTAAGAATGCATTTAAGCAACTATCTGGGATTACCATAAAATTGCACACAATTCATAGGAAATTCCTTCGAAGCAACCGCACAAACCCCATTGTATTTTCACCACCATTCGTCTCGCAGCCATCAGAACTGCCGCCGGCCGTTTAAATCATACCCCAACTTGCACGCAGGCTCGCCCGGACAGTGCGCGGTGGAAGCTGCGAAATAGTTGCCGTTACTCGCACGGTATCTGCACTGGAACGGAGGCCAAAACGATTCGATACGAAGCGAAGCCGAGCCCGGAGAACAAGTTTGCAGCAGGACAACATCCCGCTGGTCGGTCGTCCAGTGCGACGCATGAAAATTGTTGCCATTTTGAAAATTTAATGTACGTGCTCCAATGTGGCCCTTTGCAACCGCGGCCGCTCCGCATCTCCGGTCATTCGTTGACATCGGCGAGAAGGCATTTAACATTGTTTTCGCCGTCGGAACGAACGGATCGATTCTCCGGTGCTTGTGAATTCTGCAACTGCAAATACAATCAGTTGAATAACGTGCGAATGCACCGGGAATCGAGGATAGAAGCAAAAACCGCAAGCATCTCCTCTGCTGTATAAATTTGGAAAACAATAAAATAAAATTGTTTAAAAATTCATGAAAAGCTTACAAAGTACCATTGGATAGCGGTTCCTGAACAGGACCAGTTTTCAGAGCAGAACCAGTTTAGAATTTCGATCAGCTTTAAATCGAGAATCCCCCTTCCTTCTGCAGGGAAGGACCTTGGGGAACTGGTTCAAAGCAGGCATCGTGATTCCAATACTACTTAACTCGGCTGCTACCGTACAGCGGAAATCTTCATTCGTCGTGTGTCTGCCGGGGTTCCATTCCATTCAATCGATATCAGAATTCGATTCGTTTACCGAATTCAATTCAATGCAAAATGTGACTACTATAATATGCTTTCCACGAATCCAAGCTTCTCAACACGTCCCCCCTTAGGCCCAGATGCTGCTTGCTACTCCCGGTGCAAAACGGCCATATTTCCTTTCATGGGTGACACAAAAGCGTTTGTATAGCCGTAGCCTCCGACGGGGGTGAGGATAAGGGTTGGGTAAAATCGAGTGTTCCTTTTCGCGGGAGCATCGCTAAATGCGACAACGGGTGTGCACCACCGGTCGGAGAGGAAAAGATTCATCTCTGCTGGGGCTGTTGAAAACAAAACGTTTTCATCGCGCACTCGTGCTGGTAACGACTCTCGCTCGGCACGTCTGCTTCCGTTCGCCAAAGCAGCTCGATTGGTGTTGGCAGCAATTCAAGCAGCCTCTTGAACGAACGGAAATGGTTTCGAACGTATTTAAGTTCAAATGTTTATTTATCTTATCTTTTATTTTAACAGTTTTCCATTCAATATTCGGACATTCATCGCATATTACTCACCAAGTTATTAACAATAAATTTGGTAGAATTTAATTTTTTAAAACGAAAATGGCATCCCTGGAATTAGCATCCTTCAGACACAAGAGCATCATCAGTTGAAAATGTACGATTCTGTCTTTATTTTTAATCCGCATCGTGGTATCCCCGCGCGCTTCTCCCCTAGGTCGGATGGGTAGTTTACGAGGCAAACTACCGGTGGAACAACGTGGTGGGCTCTGCCGCCTCTGTTTTGGGGCTGAAGGGATACGTATATGCCTTCAACCGTATTGGTTGTGAGCAGCGACCATTTCAGTTAGCCACCGTCTGACCCAAACTGGAAGCAAAACGGAGACGCGACCGGACGGAGGGTGGCACCTTTATCCCATATAGAGTCGCAGTTCGCACGTGAGCCTTCCGAAAGCCGTCTTCTGATGAAGCAACCAACATATCATGTGTTCATGTCTGCTTTCTATGCATGATTTCATTGTTTGCAAAAAAGCTGGTCCATCGACTACAATGGGGCAGCTACTTCCCTGGAAAACTGAAGCTGGAAACAGCGATGAAATGTCAGATGCATGAATATACATCAACGGATGGGTGGGGGTTCCGACTTTTGACGACGGTTCGTCACCATGTTCGGTTGGCCTCGAGAGGATCGACTTGGAGCGATTGGATCTAACGGTAGAAAGAGCAATGATCGAAACGAACCTTGTTTGGCAAGGAAAGGATTTGTTCGATTCCAGGAATTTTAATGCACTATTAATTGTATGTTGTGAGGTTACATCTTAACTAACGAGCTGTGTTCTGCACCAGGATGCAAGCATCGTATACATCAACTGCTGGAAAATGGTGAGCATTTGTTGACCGGATGAATGCTCCGTTGAATAGAATGCAATGTTTGCAACAAGTCTGCTCTTAAAGTCTGATATGACAAGAAATATTGTTTTGAATTATTTTCAGCGAGTTGGCATTGATTGTGACACAGAGTTTGTCTTTCTCATTGTCAGGCACTTTTCATCCCGTCGCTGTGCTCGTTGTGGATCAGGTATCAGCGCATCCGAACTGGTGATGCGAGCCAAAGATTTGATTTTTCACGTGAACTGTTTCTCCTGCGCGATATGTGGCCAACTACTGAGAGGCGGTGACACCGCCGGCATTCGAGAAGGACGCATTTTCTGCGGAGAACACTACGATACCGATGTTCTGAGGTAAGAAATTGCTCGCAACCATAGAACAATTTGAAAAAATCCTTCCTGAATTGTATATAATATTGGTTCCCCCACTCCTGCTCTCTGATCGTACAATTATCGTTCTTCAAATCTCGCTAACACAACACACCGCACTTGCCATTTCCTTAAACCACACCAACCAGTGAACCAGAAACAATTTCACCACAGTTTTACCCCGGCGGACATCAGCCCATTCAGCCCCAGCAGCATTCCCAAAAGGGACGACCTCGAAAGCGAAAGCCTACACCGCAGCTGCTAGATTCGCAGCAGCAGCAGCAGCAAAATCAGCCGCCTCCGCAGCATGACGCACTGGACGCAGGGACGCCTTTGAGATTAGGTGAGTTCAGCTTAGATCTTGTTTCCAATCCTCTGAAAAAAGAGGGCCTACAAAGTGTATATAAAATAAAATTTTTGTTTTTGAAAAGGGAGAAAGCGTCTACCCAGCAAACAATTTGGTTTGTATATCTAGGTTGCAACTGAGAGATACGAAATCATATCCGCACGAAAAAGTTATATTTCACGCCACATAAGAACATATAAGTACCAAAGTGGAGGCAATACACGTGCAAAAATTTTGATAATCATTTGTAATTCTATCTTGCATTCTATACAACAGTTTTTGCAACACGCAACTTAATACTCCTCAATATGCAATCAAGATATAACTAAATGTTACAATCAACTATACTGCTATATAATTCACAGCCATGAGTTGTATATGACGACACGCACGACTACAAAACAATTTATTGCACACTTCGCTTTGAATACATCTTGTGTTATCTGGGTAATGCGAAGAATGATTAATTGAGTAAACTGAAAAATTTCGATATAGACCAAAAATATATCGAGATCGTGGCAGGTGGGGTTCGCACCTACGTTCTTTCGGTTGGTACCCGAAAGTTTTATCAACTATATTACCGCCACCTGTTATGTTAGGTATTCTAATACCTAATTTATTAACGGCAACCTAGAAAACGATACGATCAATCTAATTACTATTTTTCATGCAAGTCAAGAGAAACTCTAATTTTGATTTTGATACGAAAATAATTATCTGCCCGAGCACCAGGTAAGAAATAGTCTAATTTATTATGGTTTTTTATGTCAAGGCTCTACCCAGTTAATTTTTAAAATCAGATTTGTTACAACATTCAAATAAAGTATGTGAGTTATCCACAGAAAAGTTTTGAGGTAGATCATTTTATTAATATTTTTTGAAACGGGGGTTCTACAATTGATGAAGGGACGGTACGGGAAATGAAAAAAATTTTCAATGGAAGGGAAAGAGTGGAAAGGTTGGGGGGGCGGAGGGGTTTTGATTAATTTTGGTTTGAAGATTTACTACAAATTGAACTGGAAATTGACTTAATTGGACTTAAATTTGGATTCTAAATTAGAATTACATTTGGACTAGAAGTTTAACTTGGCATTAGACATTAAATCGGACCTAAAACGTAGTTTGGAGCTTTTATTTGAAATTGGATTTAAAACTTTATTTGAAAATGGAATTGAATTAGATTTGGAATTTGATTTCAAATTAAGATCGAAGTCGAACTTAAAATTGGAATTCAAATTATTGCTTAAAATTGCATTTAACAATGGAATTAGATTTGACTTAAAATTGGACTTAAAATCGGAATTGAAAATCGTTGTTCGAAATTTTACTTCAAACCGAACATGGAGACTAATTTAGACAGGAAGTCTTACTTCAAATTAATATTAACATTTTTAGTCTTATTCTCTCACATCGTTTACCTCTTCTCTGTTCTGCCTTTTCAATTTTGCAGTCCTATTTTTCCATTTTTCGTTCCGTTTTTTGCTCTTTTTCTATATAGTTTTCTTAGTTTTCGCTCTCACTTTCCATCTGGTTTCCCACTTTTTTTCTAGTTTTCCTTCCTTCTGTCTCGTATTATTACTATTTCTGTTTTTTTTTCGTTTCCTGTTCTCGTTTTTCTCCTTTTCAGTCCTTATTTTCATCATGCTTTTTACTCGTCTTTTGTTGTTTATTTCCCGTTTTCAGTCTTCTCTTCACTTTTTGTTTTTATTTTTTGTTTCTAGTGTTTATTTTCGTATCTTTCTGTCTTTTTATTATGTTTTTAGCTTCGTTTTTCTCTGTTCTCTCCATCTTTCCTTATTTATCTCCTGTTTTCGTCTTTTTTCGTTTTACCTTTTTCTTTGGTCCATTTTCCTGTTGTTCACTTGTATCCCATTTTCCTGTTCCGTTTTCCATCTTTCTCCTTAAATATATTTTTATATATTTTTTTATTTTATTTCACTCCTCTTCCTTTTCCCCCGTTATTCTATCTTCTTCATCTTCCCTTTCTTGTCTCGTTTTCCCACCTTTTCTGTCAGGTTTTGTTTTCTTTTTTATCCCGCTTCCATCTAGTTGTCTAGTTTCACCTTATTTTCTGTATCGTTTTTTCCTTTTTTCTGCACGCTGCTTTCTCTTTCTCTGTTCTGTTATTTACGACCAGTTTTTTTCGCTCCTTTCATTTCTGTCCTCTAATTTTCCTCTTGAGTTTCTCTTTTCTGTACCGTTTTTGTTTTTTTTTCTTCCGTTTTTTCTCGTTTTCTGGCCCATATTTTCACTTTTCCTGTTTAGTTTTTTTCCCGTCTTTATTTGTCTTTATTCTTGTTTTCGGTCCCGTATTTCGACCTCTGTCATCTTTCAACTCCTTTTCTATCCCTTTTTCGTTTTTGTCTGTTCCGTTCATCATCTTATTATGTGCTGCTTTCCCTCTTTTTCCCTTTTATCCCTTTTGTCTTCTGTTTTCATTTTTTTCTTCCACTTTTTTTGTCCCGTTCGCGTTTCTGTTGTGTACCTTTTCTCCTTTTTTGTCCCGTTTTTCTTTTTCTGTCCGTTTATTTTCTTTTTCTGTACAGTTTTTTTTCTTTTTTGTTCCGCTTTTTTTCTGTACAGTTTTTCTCTTCCACATTTTTTTCTTTTTCAATGTTCCGTTTCCTTCCCATTCTGTCACACATTTTTTCTAACGTTTTCATTTTTTCATGCCAGTTTTTTTCCTTTCTCTCGCGTACTTTGCCTCTTTTCCCAACCAGTTTATCCAGTTGTTTTCACGTTTTCCTTTGTGCTCTTTGCAGTTTTTCCTCCTTTTGTCTCATTTTTCCTTTTTTTCTTTTTTTCTGAAGAGCAGCAGGAGACGGATTACCCCTCTAGATCCATCGGTAATTCACCTGTGAATATGCTAAGAAAATTTGCTATCATTTTTATAAGAAACTAGTAACAAGTAACGTTCTTTGCTTAGCAGTTTCTAATTTCTGGTTTAACGTTACTAGCGATGCTGGAAAACATTTGAAATCCTCAACTGGATGCGACCCAGATGGTATACCTTCCATAGTCCTGAAACGCTTTATAAGTACCCTTGCATTTCTCTTTGCTAAAGTTTTCAATATATCTCTAACGACCGGATTTTTCCCAAGTGCTGAAAAAATTCTTGTGTTTTCCCTGTGCTCAAAAAGCGGTGCAGGCGAACTTTTGCTAATTACCGTGGCATAGCTCTCTTACGTGCTATTTCTAAACTATTTGAACTAATCTTTCTGGAAAAATTAATGCAAGGCTACTCACACTATAAAACTCTTGACCAGCAAGGATTTATGCCATAGCGCTCGACTACAACCAACATTCACATCGTTCATCATCCGTGCAATTCAAGAAGCTTATCAAGTTGACACCAGATATACCGACTTTCTGTAGCCTTCGGTCGTATAAACCTTGAGATAGCCATATCCAAATACTACAAATTGGGCATTCACGACAATCTGCTCGCTTGACTTCGCTCCTAGCTCACCAGCAGAACTATGGCTATCAAAATCGGTGAATACGCTTCATCGCCTTTCACAGTTACCTTAGGCGTTCCCCAAGGCAGTTATTTGGGACCGTTCCTATTTCTATTGTACAATAAACCGTGAACATGATCCTCAAATGTTTAATGTTATCACATGTTGAAGACTTGAAAATGTACTATACAGTGAACAGAATCTAGAAACCTGGACGAATGGTGCCGAATTAACAAGGTGTCACTAATTGTGTCCAATAAATGTGATTGTTGTAACGTATCGATTATCGCAAACGTAATTTTCGTTTGTACGCTTTCCTCGTCGGAACCGTCGAGTAGCACTGGACCGGCATCAAGAACGCCTTCATCACGACCAGTGATGAAATCCTTGGCAGAGCGCGCAGCGAGCGGAGGGAGTGGATTTCGGATAAAACTTCGAGGAAGATCGACGAGCGGAGAGAGGCGAAAGCCGGCATTGAGCGAGCGCGGACCAGATAGCCTATGACAGCTGCCCGTCAACGATACGCGGAACTGGAGAGGGCTGTTAAACGTGCTTGTAGGCGGGACAAGAGAGCCTGGACTAACTCCCTAGCCGAACAAGGAGAAACCGCCGCCGCCAATAGTGGACTGGATGCAGGGCATATTAGTCAAAGTCCCTAAGAAAGGAGACCTAACTGAATGCGGTAACTGGCGTTGCATCACGTTGCTCTGTATTACTCTCAAAGTACTCTGTAAGCTAATCCTCAACCGGATTCAGGAGAAGATCGACGCCACTCTCCGGCGGCAGCAAGCTGGATTCCGTGCTGGCCGATCATGTTTAGACCATATCACAACGCTCCGCTTTGTATTGGAGTAGATCAACGAATTCCAGGACTCTCTTCTGCCGGTGTTCGTTGACTTCGAAAAGGCGTTCGACCGACTCAACCACGAAAACATCTGGGGCGCACTTAGGCGTAGAGGAGTTCCAGATAAGCTAGTCCATTTCATCGAGGCTCAGTACGAGGCGTTCTCGTGCAAGGTTTGGCACGACGGCGTCTTGTCCGACCCCATAATGGTGACTGGTGGCGTGAGACAGGGCTGCATTTTATCACCGCTTCTGTTTCTCATCGTTATGGATGAGATATTAGTTGAAGCAATTGACAGACCAAATCGAGGATTGCCTTGGAATCCTCTAACGACGGAGCAGCTAAATGATCTCGACCTAGTCGACGGCATTGTCTTGCTTGCACAACGCCGAAACGATATGCAGAGCAAGTTAGTCTACGAGAACTCCCAGGCAGCAGGTCTCACAGTCAATGTAGCGAAAACTAAGTCTATGGTAGTGAACACTGACAATTCCACCAACTTCACAGTAGCGGGACAACAAGTTGAGCAGGTAGACACCTTTCAATATCTTGGTAGCCAAACAACGCCCGATGGTGATACCAAGACTGATATAGCCACACGGATCAGGAAGACCAGGGATGCCTTTGCAGGTCTGCGAAACATTTGGCGCTTAAACCAGATCACTCTACGTACGAATACCCGAATCTTTAACTCAAACGTTAAATCCGTACTGCTGTATGCCTGTTAAACGTGGCGCGTCTCAGCGGAGAAAACGCAAAAACTGCAGGTATTCATTAACCGGACGTTACGAAGGTGACAAGTCGGGTATGCAGACTGTTTGAGAATTCCAACTTAAGACAGATCCCGGAAAAAACCTTTACTTATTTCAGACATTTTGTAATGTTAGATCTACCAGATCTGGGGGGTCTGGTCCAATGTTAGTCAAGAGAGGTATTTTAACTCACCTTGGTCTGGTCTGAATTTAAATTTTATTTCTATCGTGCGTGTTATTGAACACTTAATAACAATATTAGATAATCCCATTACAATTGTTAGCGCAGCATTTCCCGTTAGACTATTTTCGCTAAGAAAATCCACTTAGGTCCCAGCACGGATCAATAAGGAGAGCATTGACTAAAAAATTTGATCCACCCTAACTGTGGGAACGATTGGCCGTCCCTTCGGTAGGTTTTTTTTCGTAGGGAGAGTACAACAATATCTGCCGTTTTTGTAGCTGTGCGAAAAACATATTACTTACGTGACTTTTGCTGATAATGTCCTCCAGATAAGACGCTTCACGTTGTGCGACGGTACTATCCCTTGCGTTCCCTTCTTGACACATTCATGAGTGGATGCTGTTTAGCCGACGACGGCTATAAACATTGCACGCCATGCAGGTACCGGGAGACGGTTGCTGCCTGCCTATCTTAGCAACCTACACGAGTAGCCGATGCGACGCTTGTGCATCCTTTGGCTTTCTCCTGCCAGCAACGTGCGGAAAACAAAAGCGTCAGCATCAAACAGAAGATGCACTTATAAACGTTGGCTATGGTGACGACGTAGAGTGTTTACGTTTTGCATAAAAGAACATAAAACAGGGGTCGTGGAAAAGTGTTCAGCCATACACAAAAGAGAGTACCAATGGGTTCTGAAAGGAACTAACACTTGGTTAAAGGGCACAACGGGAACAAAGGGACTACTTGTCAATGATTTTTAGTTTGAACAAATTGTTTGTTGAGTTTATTTTTCAATCGATCACACATCCTACTTTGCTGCACTGCAGCTAAAAATGATTCATTGTGTTAAATTCGGTTGTTTTGCTATTAGAAATTAGCAAATTTGATTATGTAAGTGCCGATGATGTAAACAAAAATAACTCAATGTAAGAAAATTGAAAACATTTATACACATTCAAGCACAGGAAAGGATACTTGAAATTTTGCAAAATAAGCAAAATCTACAAAACATTATCATTATGTCAACATTTTGCTTATGTCTAATAAGCCAGTTCATTTGTTCAGTAATAAGTATAACATATTGCACGACTTTCCACAGATCAAAATGCCAAACAGAAAATATTCCTTAATGAATACTTCCTGTGATCCATTTATGTAAAACCCACTAGTAGCAGGTATTGATATGTTGTCCTTAGTTCTATCTATAAATTATTGTTATCCATATGGATCCTATTTCTGGCACCTCGTGGGACCTGTCAACGATGGAATTTGTGTACATCTAATTGTCCCTGAATGACCTACCACTTTATTTGCCAAAGTTGGTCAGCTTCATTGCCCCAAAGGACCGCACGGATCGATCAACAGCGAAGGCAGCGAAATTACACGCTGGTGGTCCAGCTCTCGTGTCCGTAAATCGTGGGTTTCAAAACTGCCACCGCATACTACAGGCAAAGTTCAGTGGCTTACTGCCACCGTGTGCCATGCACCCCCTTCGAGACTTCGAGCTACAACAGGAGGCAAGAATGTGACGGCAACACGAACCATGGCTGGCGGCCATCATTTTTTCGACGACGTGATTGAAATACCAACAGTGAAAATTGTAATAAATCTCGCACTGATTGCATCCCTTGAGAATTTCGGCTTGTGCTTTTCTTTTTCATTGCAACAACAGCAGCAGCTGTCAGCAAAACCGGTGCGGGACATTACCCTGTGAGACCTCCTCTAGGACGTACCAACATAAACTGGTCGCGGTCAGATTGGTCATATGCGATAACGGTCGAAAATTCGTACGACATCATCGGCCACGGCAGCTCTCCCGCGGTTTTACTCCCAAACTGAAACTAATTAACCGACCACAAATGGATGATTTACAATATGCACGTTCCGAGGGAAAGTGACAGCAGCAAAAGTGTTGAATCGTGCGTAATAAAAGAATGATGCCAAAACGATACACAACAAACTGTGCGTGACAGTTTGATGCCGGTATTGAATTATTGATTGAAGAGATATGACATTGATTGCGATCGTAAATAAAGCATTTTCACTACCTCACACTACATCAGCGTTATAAAGCACGTCGTAGAACCTAATAGCTAACTTAAGGATTTTTAAACATAATATTAATAATTCCAGGTTAGAGGCACAAAATAATAATTATATTTTGTAATCTTTGTGTTAAAATATATGGTGCGATATTGTAATATTCTCGAGGTAAAAGATTAAAGTTTTAAAACATACAATAGCTATTTTGAAACAAAAATTCTCGGCCCTAATCCAAAAATTAGCTCAACCCAAGTAACAACTCTGAAGCCACTTGGTTTTACTTGAAGTTCTATTGTGGTATTAATCATTACCTCTGGTTTGATTATGGTATCACGCAATACCAAGAGGATACGCGTCAAAATACACTTGTAGCTAGCTAGAAAACCATAATAAAACTGTTAATAAAGCAAATTTATTGTGGTTGCGTATATAACCACGATAAAACTATGTGGCTGAACCACGTCTCTTATAAACTTACCATAAGTGTGGCGTATCAATAGAATACGGCGTACCAATCGAAATTGATTTTATTACGGTTACTTGTCCAACCGTAATAAATCTGTTAGTTATATAGAACTATTAAAACGGTAACACCATGACCAATCAGATTTATTGCTGATATTATGAAGAATATTAGAGTTCAACACCGGAATCATTTTTTTATCCAAGGCCATATTGCCATATTCTAGTATTCTGTTTTAACTCGCGAAGAAAAATTTATCAAAAACAAGTAAGAAAGAAAGTTATCATCACTCGGTTTTCCTGTCACAGGAGGCAGATAAATTGATTTTGCTAGAAATTAAAATTGACTTACTGAATACATTTATTTAGTTAAAACGACCAGTTTTCAAAAATTGCATAATTTCGATGACGCGTTGATTTTATCCACCTATCATGTCAATATGCACGATAACATTTTAAGCGCAAGTGCTGTAAACCATTGTTAACAGCTAAAATTTATTAATTCTTCTATGGGATATTTTGGCTGGTAAACGGCTGAATAATGCGTACCGCCGGTGCCTTGTGCACGTGTAGGCATAAAATAGACCCTACATTGGTTCATAGCCTCTTATTCAGCAACTCCTATTCCTACCTCCTCATGGTACCAGCCGGGATACGAGCAACTTTGGTGGAGATCGGGTAACCAACCCCGGTGGAAGCCAAGGTCGTATGCTGACAGGAAAAGAAGGCTCTTTCGAGCTTCGTTGGCCATCCGGTGAAACAGGGGGTTGGTGTAGCAGGCTTTGCAAACCGTCACTAGGATAATACTACAGCACGGAACGAAGAACAAGGAAATTCTTACTGGAACAATCAGAATAGACACACGCGATGAAAAAGGACTATGGATTGGAAACTCGTGACGTGGAACTGCCGATCTCTCAACTTCCAAGTAAGCACTCGAGTGCTCTTGGACGTATTGAAGAGCCGCAAGTTCGACGTCGTAGCGCTGCAGGGGGTGTACTGGAAGAGCTCAATGGTACGTACGTTCACAGATGGACATACCATCTACCAGAGCTGCAGCAACACACACGAGCTGGGTACAGCTTTCATAGTGATGGGCGAGATGCGGAAACGGGTGATTGGGTGGTGGCCAATCAATCCTCGAATGTGCAGGTTGAAAATCAAGGGCCGATTCTTCAATATAAGCATCATCAACGTACACAGTCCTCACCTCAGAAGTACCGATGACGACAAGGATGAATTCTACGCGCAGTTGGAGAGTGAATACGACCGCTGCCCAAAACATGATATTAAGATCGTCATCGGGGATTTCAATGCTCAGGTCGACCAGAAGGAGGAATACAAACCGGTGATTGGAAGGTTCAGTGCACACCAGCGGACCAATGAAACGGGTCTAAGACTTATCGACTTTGCCGCCTCCAAGAATATGGCCGTACGTAGTACCTTTTTCCAGGACAGAATCCTGGAGGTCACCAAATCAGACAGAATCACAGATCGACCACGTTTTGATCGACAGTCGGCACTTCTCAGACATTATCGACGTCAGATCCTATCGAAGCGCTAACGTTGACTCGGACCACTACCTAGTGATGGTTAAGATGCGCCCAAGACTCTCCGTTGTGAACAACATTCGGTACCGACACCAGCCTCGGTTAGATCTCGCGCGGCTGAAGCAGCCAGACGTCGCCGCAAACTACGCGCATTCACTGGAAGCTGCGCTACCGGAAGAGGACGAGCTGGACGAAGCGCCTCTCGAGGACTATTGGAACACTATCAAAACAGCCATCAGCAGTGTAGCGGAGAGCTCCATCGGGTATGTGGTCCGGAATCAGCGGAACGATTGGTTTGACGATGAATGTAGGAGGGTGATGGATGAGGAGAACGCTGCGCGGGCGGCCAAGATGCGCAGTGCCACACGACAGAACGTGGAACGTGGAACACAAACAGAAGAAGATGCAGCGAAACCAAACCTTTCGGGAGAAAAAGCGCTACCTGGAAGAGCAGGAATATGTAGAGTTGGAGCGGCTGCATCGTTCTCAGGAAACGCAAAAATTTTATCAGAAACTGAACGGATCCTGCAAAGGCTTTGTGCCGCGAGCCGAAATGTGTCGGGATTAGACTGGCAGTATTTTGACGGACGATCGTGAGGTGACCGATAGGTGAAAGTAGCACTTCAACGAACACCTGAATGGCGCCCTGGCGGAGAACCATGGCGGCGGAGAACTATGGCGGCGGAGAAAGCGATTTCGACGATGCAACAAACAGGGAAGAGGCACCAGCCTCAACGGTAGGCGAAGTTAAGGAGGCCATCATGCAGCTAAAGAACAACAAGCCAGCAGGAAAAGATGGTATCGGAGCGGACCTCATTAAAATGGGACCAGAAAAGCTGACCGTTTGTCTACACCGACTAATTGTTAGAATTTGGGATTCGGAACAGCTACCGGTGGAGTGAAAAGATGGGATTATTTGCCCGACAAGTCGACAAGTTGGACTGTGAAAACTATCGAGCGACCACCGTTCTCAATGCCGCCTATAAAGTGCTGTCCCAAATCATTTTCCGCTGACTGTCACCAATTGCGACTAGATTTGTGGGAACTTATCAAGCCGGTTTCGTCGAAAGTCGGTCTACAACGGATCAAATATTTACACTGCGGCAAATCCTCTAAAAGGACCGTGAATACAGTTTCCACGCATCATTTGATCGTTGACTTCAAAGTCGCATATGATACCATCGACCGGAAAGAGCTAAGAAAAATCATGAACGAGAACAGCTTCCCCAGGAAGCTCATCAAACTGATTAAATCTACGATGGATGATACACAGTGCTGTGTTAGGACTTCGGGTGGATTGTCAAATTCATTTGAATCACACAGAGGGCTTCGTCAAGGTGATGATCTTTCATGCCTGCTGTGCAACATAGCGCTACAAGGTGTTATGAAGCGATCGGATATCAACACGCGGGACTCGATATTCCTCAAATCTAGTCAATTCGTCTGCTTTGCCGATGACATGGATATTATCGGCAGAACATCTGTGGCGGTGGCTGAACAGTACACCAGACTAAAGCTCGAAGGAGAAAAGATTGGGTTAAAGGTAAATACGTCTAAAACAAAGTACATGTAGTATATTGATCGACGGCGATGAGTTTGAGGTAGTAGATGAATTTGTCTACCTTGGGTCACTGGTAACGGTGGACAATGATACCAGCCGTGAGATTCGGAGGCTTATTATCAGCGGAAGTCGTGCTTACTATGGGCTCCATAAGCAATTGCGGTCGAGCAGACTAAGTCCCCGTACAAAGTGCACCCTGTACAAGACGCTTATTAGACCGGTTGTTCTCTACGGGCATGAAACATGGGCAACACTCTAGGAGGACCTGCGAGTTTTCGAACGACGAGTGCTAAGAGCGATCTTCAGCGGCGTACAGGAGAACGGAGTATGGAGGCGGAGCATGAACCATGAACTCGCACAGCTCTATGGCGAACCCAGCATCCAGAAGGTGGCTCAAGCTGGACGGATACGATGGGCAGGATATGTTGTTTATCGCTAGGGTACATATGGATGATAACTAGTACAGCGTTAACAAACGTTACGTTCCGAAGACGTGTCGATTTCTCTACGATCAATTCCAGCTCAAGAAGCCATTTTTTACTCGACTATTTTCGATTGGAATTGGAATGTGAAAATGTGAAAATAGTTTCTTTCTAAACCTAATATCTTCATGTTTATCTATAAGTAAATGTAAATAAAAAGGTTTGTCAAAAGGGGCTTTCCTTTTAAAAGGATGTACATTCTGACCTAAAATGAACAATCTGGAAAAATTTGGTTCAAATCCGTGAAGTTCACTTATACGGCTATCGGATACTTTGCATGAGTTGACTGTAATAGATAATTTCTAGATTTCACATCTGACTAACTTGAGAACGGTTGGGCTTAAGAAATAGTTTATATGTATAAGAATTTAGTTCAAAGTGATGCGTAGGGAATTTGACTCTGTCAGTTTTATAAAAATTACAAATTCAAATACAAATCAAAAATAATATTTGAGCTGGAAATGCCCCTATCAAGTGACATATAAAATAGTATAACAAAGGTGCCTTTCACCACTGGGTGGATTACATCGGGTTTTTCAATTGGTGTTGTGCTCCGAATTTTGTCATAAGATTTGTTTGATATATAAAACCCATTTCACCTCGAATAAAAAATCAGTTTCTGTTCAACATTCAAATTTGACGTAGGACTACGTCTTTGTTTACTATATTGGGACTGGGTAGCACTTAGTGAAAACGAAAATAGAAGTGTAACGCTTGACTGAAAGATTTCAAATGCTAATAACTACTAAACTACTGAACGAAACTGAACAATTTATATGTCGTTGGATTTATAAAATGATAAGCAATTTTATAAAGGGGGTAAGAGAGCAATTCTATGGAGGGCGTAAGAGACGGGGCTCCTATACAAATGAAACACAAGTTTGCTCCAAACTCGAGAACTGATCAAGCAAATGGAACCAAATTTGGCATGTGGGGTATCAGAAGGCAAGAATTTTTTCTATGGTGAATGGAAACCCCTCCCCTCTTTAGGAGGGAGGACTTTCATACAAATTATATACAAATTTTTTACAAAGATTATTGAAACATGTCAAGCTACGCATAATCATATTTAATACAATAATCGGTGGGCTGGTTATTCATTAATATTTCAGCCTTTATGATGCACACAAGTGATGTTTAAAAGAAATTTCTGTCTCAATAGTTGCAGGCGTTGTACTTATGAACCCACGTTCACGTATTTTCAAAGCCACCATTGCATTAAATGAAGAATTGACTCTGAATATTTCGCTCTTCTCTTTTAAACATTCAATTAAACAATGGCACACACAGATTCTTTTATAAACTTACATATGCTAGAAATGCAATTTACATTAGTCTTTGATCTAATGATCTGATATAGTCCTACGTCACCCTTTCGTACAACCCTTAGGGCTGTATACCTTGTAGTTTTTTATTCCAGGAGTTCTCTATTCGAGAATAATTTTTTTTGCAATGGTAAAAGCAATTTAGCCAACGTAGTCATTGTTAACTGGCATCCAGCCTCTCACTTGAGTGTTTAGAACTTTTGAATGAAATATCTAGTTCTAGGGTTACAATCCAAATCAAGACAGTTCATTCATTCGGCTAGCATGGGTTACTTTCCGCTCATTGAATACAATTACTATTACTGCTACGTAAATTGCACATCAACATAGACATTTTCGTTATCATTGCTCTTTTAAACTAACCGAAGAGCATCTGTGCAAAAGAAATGCTTCCACTTTTAAACATGAATTTTATGTCTTTACTCTTTGTGGCATATATTAAAGTAAGGATGCAATTAGCTTAGAAAAAAACACACAAACACCAATTGATCGCAATACAAAATAAAAAAAGAAATCCACAAAAGCAAAAATTTCACCGAACGCCAGCTACCTAGTTTCACGTAATATTCCAACTATTTACATTGCTTCTTATTGTATACATTATTAGTTTTTAGAGCCTATTCGGTCATCTAAAAATTATAAGAAACATTAAGCTGTGCGATTAAATAAAGGTGAATGATGGTAGCACACTATCGAGTTAGTACAAAAGACAAAAAAAAACACAATCATTAGCGGAACTAGGAGGGGGATTTAGCTCATTCTTGAACTAAGTTGACCCTCTTAGAAACATTTCTCTATCTTTCTCTACAACATATGCCTTCTGCTGCCCTCCCCATAGTTAGACGTCAATTACGCCAATGTACGGTAGTAAACATTTACCAATTCCTAACTAGGCTATTTCATTTGAATGATCTGATGCCGTGGTAGCAGCCAGTGCAGCAAAGTAATGAGGAGGCTGGTTTTTAGGTCGCAGCAAACGACTGGTCGTAGACTTGAATGCAAATAAATGTAGATTTTAATATAAGATCGTGCAAAAATTACGATCTGTTAGGATTTTTATTGAGTATCACTCAAATGAGTATGAATAAATTAACAACTGACGACGCCATTCATGGCACGTCGGTTAACTCAGTTGTTGGTCGAGAAAATGGCTACTTATTTACTTTTATAGTCGAAGGAAAGCTTAATTTGTCTAGGTTTAAATTTGTAGTATTTGAATATCCGATGGTTGTATCCTATCGATGGAAATTAAGCTAACTGATTCGCAGTCCCCATACATAATGAAACGTTCGCTTGCTCGGAATAATGTTTCGGCTTATTGTCGATGAATGCATAAGAAAAACGGTAATAATGCAAATTATTGACAGGCACGGTTTTACATATAACGAGCTAATCAGTGCAGGCAACAACTTCGAGAACACTCATTATTTTGTAAGAGTACCGAACGAAACTGCGAAAACAATGGATGTTCTCCTAGAAAGCATTTAAATACAACAATTAAAACAAATATTAACATGCGAAGCTATACTGTAAATCGATCGCACACGGATACTGCCAGCCGACGACGACCCCGCTGAAAGACCGACTTTTAAAAACTACTGCAATATGTAATTAGTTAGGTACATGCATACTTGAAATATGCTCGACATAATGCGAAAGAGTGTAGCGCAAATAAACGCTTTCTTCGCACTTTCCGGTCGGAAAACGGCTAGCACAATGCGCATACATTCTGCAGTTAGCGCCGAGCATTGATTCTCCCGTTTTTGCATACCAAATTGTTTCCACAGTTCCGTAATAAGCACGCACTGCGCTCTATTGCCGTTTCAGATCTCCTCCACAAAGAGCTAAGTGTTAGCAATCTGGATTTGTCCTCATACGACGGAAGCCAATCACCGGGTTCCGGTGGCACATTAACGCCAAATTGTCGGACCAAACGGATGCGTACTTCCTTCAAGCACCACCAACTGAGGACGATGAAGTCCTACTTTGCCGTGAACCAGAACCCGGATGCTAAGGATTTAAAACAGCTTGCGCAGAAGACGGGGCTTTCCAAGCGGGTACTGCAGGTGGGTGCTTCCGAATCGTTAATTTACACCAACGATATTGAAGAGTAATAAAAATATTTTATTTCCTGCTTTAAGGTTTGGTTTCAAAACGCTCGTGCCAAGTGGCGTCGAAATGTGATGAGACAGGACGGAGGGCTGGTGAATGCCGGTCAGCCTCTGGGTGGATTGCCATCGATCACGACCGCCAGTCTGCATCACCACCATCATCATAGTAGCGCCAACCCGAGCAACACCAACAGCAGCGACGGCGACATGTCCTCCAGCCAGGCTCTAGAGGAAATGCATAATATGACTTTCGCTGAGCTGTACTGACATAATTTGATGATAAAAAATATGATTTTGTCGAATGTGATTAAATTGTCTCAAAATCAGCAACAGATTCAGCAACTGCCGATGGAAATTACTGTCCCCATACATGAACGGAGTGATGACCCCGGCTTGGAGGCGTGCGAAACAACGGTAGAACGCGACGGTGCAGGTTCAGAAATTCCTGGACCAGAAAACACTACTAACTGGAGCACTGTTTACAGCGATTCTAATCATCAGAACCGTGTATAAAACATATTACATGAAAAAAATGGAAAAGTAAAACGAGCAAGGGGCGTGCAATAGAGAATTATCGGGTGATTAACATCGACACTAATTACTTTAGTTTTTTTTTCAATAGTTGATGACAAGTGTAGAGACGGGTGTAGATCTAGATGTGACAGGTGACAAAATGTAGGCTAGTCACGCTATCGAATACAACCTAGGTACATAAATCACACGAGTTGCCAGTGACTATCAGAGCCATTTGCTGCGGTTGCAATGAGCAACAGCAGCAATGGATCCGAGTAGAGAGTTTATAGCCGTCGTCAATGAACGAAGTAATTTTCAATTATAATCTAATGATGTTCAAGTAGTGTTACATTGTATGTTGGAAGGACCATTTTATTGTGCGGTAATTAATGTATTCCATGCCGCCAAACATGCAAAATTCATCTAAAATTTGGCACGCAAAATCAAACTCTTTTTACTCTAAGCAGAATACATTGTAAATGAATTAAAATTATATAACAAAATCTATAGCGATCCTGAGAGATTTGATTTTATTTTTCGGAACGTTACTTGATCATAATATTAAAAGTTAGAATGGCACAATACCGTCTAAAACCAAAAGCACTAAACTGTACTCAGTTCAAACCGCTTCATCAGCAACAGTGAAAAGGTACATTGCTGTTAATTTGCGAATAGGTAGGGTACGAGAGGGTATTTTCAGCAGGTTTCTAAATTCAGCCTATTTGCCTTTTCTTTCGCCAATAAAAATACTTTGCCGACATACAATTTTAATATGTTATAACTATTTTCTCAAGACTGTAAGTAATCAACTATTTTTTATTCATAGAACGTCAAAACCATCTGTTTTTCGCTTAATGGGCCGAAAATACCCTCCCATGCCCTATACCACATCTAGAACAACACAGTTCTAACCTCCTTAAAAGCCTATGTAAATTTAGTATAGAATACTGAGCTAGTCAACGATATAAGAAATTATAGAAATGAACACACCAGCACGAAAAGCCAGAAATATGAATTGGTATGTCAATGTAATCATTTTAATTCCATAGTTTGTTTGAATTATTTTTTTCCACTCTGTTGATCTTGAATTGAAATAACACGAAAAGTGACGATCAGTTACAACACTTTAATTAAATGATTTACCCCTACAGTCGCTCTGTAAATATAAGCTGAAAGCCGATGTACGAAACTCAGTTTTCTTTTTGCTGTTTGTAATTCGCAGCAAAAATGCGATTCATTGTGTACAATTATCCATGCAGATTAATTTATAAATACTATCCCTGTACGTTGTTATTAAAATATGCACGACTTTTTAATCTTGGACCAGAGCCATCTATAGGTTGGCTACATATCACATCCCTGCCATCCATCTGGTGAGTAACAGTAATGGATGAGTTGCAGTTACTAATTGCGGTAGTAAATCGGGGACTTCATCCGCTCTGATTCCCATACTTTAAACCATACACTCAAAAAAATCGGCATGTCAAGTTTACGCGAAAACATAGGTAATTCTCATCCATCACACTTTTCATGTAACATTTACGTGAATTGTTGGTAACTCGCACTCATACTAAGCAGTTTACGTGCGATCCCGGCAAGTTTTATTAATTTTCCCATTCATGTACTAGAAATTCACGTAAGTTGCTGTACAGAAGTTTACATGATTTTTCACGTGGATGCGACGTGTCGATTTTTTTTGAGTGTAGGTCCGTAAGCAAGGTAATCTGTATGAACCGTCTGCGGAATTCTTCACATACGACGAACTATATTTCTTTGTGAGAAACCCGAATCGTTTGGGTTACTGGATTTGAATACGCTGAGCCCGTTTCTATCCTGCGCTATTATTTTATGCTTGTAAAATATCTCTTTGAAATCTCCATTAAATACAACAGGCCTTTAACAAAAGCATTGAAGTACAGCTACTTAGGGTGTCAAATAATCTGGGCCTTTAACGAATGCATTAAAAAAGGATTTTAGCGATTTTGCATGCGATTATCCTGCCACCTGGTGACGAATCCCATGACAAATACATCGCCAATTGTAGCAACCCTGTTGTGTACAGAGAAAAATAGATCAGTTGATTTGCAGCAGCTATGGTACATTTCCAACTCCAATTGCAAATCAGTTTGTATCGACTATTTTTGATTGGAATGAAATTTTACTGCTATGCTTTATGATTTTTCGTCTTGACTAGTGCAAAATAGAGAGGATTTCAGTGACTTTTGGGAAGTCAAATCGACCGCAGTTAGTTTAAATGCATTAGCTACCAGCTACCATTAGCTGCTGCACCACCCGTCTCCATCACTGCGTCGTCTAGCCTCACCGGCAGCAATCGCTGCTGGTTCACCGCTGGAAAGAAACCACTCTACCCAGCATACCATCCAAGGGGGTGGTGGTTATAAGAACTCAGGACGAAAGATCGTGAGTACGTGTGCCGTTATCATCACACCACATCGAGATAGAAATAATCACCTAGTAGGGACAAACATTGTAAGTAGGGAAGAGATACAAAGCCAGAAAATGAAATCGCGAGAGAACTAACGGAAAATATCAGTGACGTCACACCATGACACAGTGGGACCATTCTGGAAAAAGGCGGTCAAAAGTCTTTTCTCGCTTTTCCTGACGTTTTCGAGCTTAGATGTCTTAGGAGAAGTTTCATAAAAAAGTATTCTGCATCTAATGACATTTTCATATAATTATATATTAAGGGGATAACAAATTTGAAAATAAAAATAATTTTTTATAGAAACTAGATAGCATGGTCATGTGTTCGGCAAAGTAGTAGAACTTTGAATTTCATTAAACTTTGCCGAAGATACTAAGTATCTGCATCATATGATTTGTGAGATATAATTGACTTTCTGTCGTGACCCCCTTAAAATCAGTTTCTTAAACTTCTTGTACATAAAACCTCATCTAACAGGTTCGACATGTTCTACAAACTTTTGGATACTATCAAAATACGTAACTTTCTAGAAGGTGTATATATCATATGACATCGTCGAAACAAATAAATGAAACTGACTTTCTCTTACCTTCGCTTCATACATGAAGTGACTTGCTTCATTTGTTGAACAAAACGTTTCAAGCAAGCTTCAGTTGAAGTTAGTTACTGTTTCAATTGACGACGGCAGAAAGTAAGGCACGATTTGTCGACATTGACAAGGTTAACTTTAATATGCGTTGCATTGTAGTAAATGTTACTCAAATTCAATTCATTTGCATTCATAGTTGCTGGCCTTCTTCTAAATATTTGATAGAAAAGTACAAATGAAAAGTTGAAACGAAGTGAAACCCGTTCCGCTGACGCTGACTGAAGCCAGTTTGAAACTGAAGCGGCGTTGCTTCTGTTGAAACCGAAGCTTCACTGCTTCATTGACGCCAAGCAATTGAAGGTGACGTTGTCGGGCCCTGCACACCATAGGGACCTGAGAAGCTATCAGAGTGATCGTTCCGGTTGGCCAGCGACTACGCTCCGGAAGATCGTCTGATTACTTTTCAGAAGAGCAAGAAAGGAAAGGAGAAAGGAAAGGAGAATAGGAGGGTTAGAAAAAGCTCGGAAAACATAGAAACCAAATTTGAAAAATTATAAACGATTTAAATTATTTTCTTGAGCGCGAAAAATTAAATTTCTCCGGTTGCTACCAGGAAACTCGGTTTCACCATTGCACAAATTAAACAAAAACCATTAAATAAAGACAAGAAGATTAAATTTTGGGAATGACTGAGAATAGGAATTGTTGATAGCAAGAATTTTGAAGAAATCTGGTTGGAAGGGACTTGGGAAATTGGAGTTTGGACAACTGGAGGTGGATTGTGTATTCTGACTGGTAAAACGAGCTAGCCAGAGGAAATGAATACCCGGCAGACGACTCGTCGTCCTACGCATAAGTTGGGTCTTTAGAGGTCTAGTCAGAATCCCCCTTACACGTGGGCATGTTGTACTTCCGACATTTTTACAAGAACTGTCGGATCGTAAAAAATTGATTCGTAGAGGCATGATCCTCCATGAAGTTCGCCTGATAATTTTTTCCGAAACCTTGTGCTATCGTTGCCAGCTGGCGTAACGGGATCTGGGAGAATACTTTGTAGGCGGCGTTTGCCGGCGTTATGCCGCGGTAGTTGCAGCAGTCGAGCCGATCACCCTTTTTGTAAAAGGGACAGACCACTCCTTTTATCCATTCCTACGGTAGCTTCATCTCTTCCCAAATCTTAGAAATTACCCAGTGTAGAGCCGTTACCAACGCTTCTCGGCCGTATCTATAGGCAGCCCTTACCAGCGGCTTGGTTGATTTTCTTCAACCCTATTTCTCGTTTGTTTTCTTGGAGACCAGGTGCTGGAGCATTTTTGTCTTCTATGAACATTCGTAGGTCAACTTCCGTTTCGTTTCCTTGTGCAAATTTGCCATGGATGTGATCATCGAAGAACTGCTTTCACCTCTCAACCACCTTGCGCTCGTTTGTGATCATATTCCCTTCCATTACTCCCTACACATGTAGGTTTTCGGTGTGTAGCCCTTACGAGTACGGTTCACCTTCTTGTAAAACTTGCGTAAGTCATTAGCTTGAAACAGTTGCGTTAACACTTCACAATCTTTGTCCTCCTTTTGGCGCTGTTTACTCCTCATGATCGTGGTCACCTGGTTTCTAGCTCGTCGATATTAGTCCAAGTTGGCATTCCCCATCAAACCAATCATTTTGTATTGTACGGGGTTCTTTACCTAGTGCCGGGATAGCGGCCTCTCCGATGCCCGAGTGTATTCTACCCAACCGTCTTCGAGCACCTAACTCATCAGAAGAAGGCAGTGCCTCATCCAGAATTCATGTGAAGTTCATGGCGGTTATCTAGCTGCCTGATGTGCAGTCGAGAAGGACGTCAAAGCCGTATCTACTACGTAATGGTCAGAATCAATATCCGCTCCCCGTAAAGAACGTATGTTCGTCATGTTAGAAAAGAATAGGTCTTCTATAAAAACATCACCAATCTGGTTCATTGTACGTTGATCAGGTGATCTCCAGGTAGCGTGGGAAAAAGGTGCTTTGGATCACCAGGCCTCGGGAAGCTGCGAAGTTTATACATCGTTGGCCGTTATGGTTCGTGTCATTGTGCAGGTTTCTATCACCGGTCTATATATTTCTTTCTTATCGACCTGGGCGTACATATCTCCGATGACGATCTTGACGTCCCGTAGCGAGCAGCTATTACATGTTGCCTCCAGCTTCACGTACTACGCTTCCTTCTCGGCGTCGGGTCTACCTTCGTGCGGGCAGTGCACGTTGATGATGCTGTAATTGAAGAAACGGCTCTGTATCCTCAATAGGCACATTCTCTCGTAGATCGCCTTCCAATCTATCACGCGATCTTGCATTCTGCCCAACACTACAAATCCCGTTCATAGTTCGTTGGCCACCGCTCTGATAAAACTGGGCCTTTCCGTCTCGGATCTTCCCAAATATCTTTACTTTGCAACAAATCTCCTGCAGAGCTACAATGCCGAGTTTATGGGGTTCTGCTGTTCGAGCAACACCCGGTCGCCACCTGCAAAATTTAGCGGTCAGCAGTTCCAAGTACCGAGTTTCCATTCGTCGTCCTTGTTTCGTCGCCTAGGTCAATGCCGAATATTCCGATCCGTATTAGCTTAGATATTTGTAGTAAGGTGAGTTTAGGAGGGTTGGTTGCCTTACTAGGGCCCCACTACCGAGTCTCATGATGGGGCTACCATCTTATAGTGCCGAGACAACACAGTGCCTCCTTTCCTGTTGGTATTCGACCATAGTTTTTACCGAGGTTGGTTGCCCGATCTCCGCTAAGGTTGGTACCACGTAGGGATAGGAGTCGCTAAGGACCACTGTCGAGTCTGTATTTGCATTATCTAGCCATTCACCAACCAGAGCCCGAATGTAGTAACCAGGCTTCATTCTCGGTTGTTTGCTCAGTAGATGCTCATTTGACTGCAGTGCCTTAACTAAACAGAAATCGAAAAAGTAGTGTATACGGCAGTTGTAGAGCTAATTATTATCTACATTATTGTTGAAGAAAGTATAGTTTTATCTTTTGTATTTACGGCGCTATGCGATTGCTACCCCGTTGGTAGCCATCTGAGCTCTTTTTGCTACCAACTGGGTAGCAGCCCCATAGCGCCGTAAATACAAAAGATTGAACTATACTTTCTTCAACAATAATGTAGATAATAATTAACTCTACAATTGCTTTTTACACTACTTTTTTTGAATTCTGTTTCATTGAGGCGCTGCAGTTAAATGAGCATCTGCTGAGCAAAAAACTGAAAATGAAGCCTGGTAGTAACTCCAAATCGCGACGATAAACAAAATAAGACGGCCACAATACGATTCTGGAGGCTGCACACGACGATGCTGACGAACTTATATTACACTCAAGTACTTTTTTTACACGGTTTAATTTTTTGAGTAATATGAACGGGGTAACTTAGAGACCATTCATTAATTTATCAATACATTTGGGAGTAGCTCGACATTCCTCACGTAGATTGTAAATAGTTCCTTAGCTGCACCGTTTTCGAGTAATGGAAAAAAGCAAGCCGTGTAAAAAAAGACTTGAGTGTACGTTGTGATCAACGATGAAACCTACGTCTCTATTTTGATTCCGTAGTCACAAGGTTACCAAGACTGCTTGGACAAGCGAGTGATCCTCGGTTCAAATCTAAGTCGAATCAGTCCATTCGATACCAAATAACTTGAGCATGGGTTTATTCTCAGGCTTCTCTAATGAAGAGTTATCTCTTCCTTCATACTGAATTCCATGTTATACCGTTGAAACCTCTTGACAGTGCAATGGATCCTCAAGAGCGCTGGTTTTAATTTGTGATACCACCGGCGTGCGGACTGAGGTAAATAAAGCTTTGAAGGAAAAGTAAAGCATAAAATAATTTAATTGGAATCGATCTCGATATATTGGGAATCCGTCCAGCGAAACTTTAAGAAGATCCAAAAACAGTTGGAAGCGAAAAGCAGTTCAAGGTAAAGTGACGTTCTGCGGCGAACGAAGTTGACTAGGTGGCTTCGCGAATCTGATGGCCGAAGATGAAGGAAAGGCCCGGCAATTTATATTTAGTCAACAGAAAGCTTGGCTTATAGGGCTTTACATAGTCTGGGTACGTAATATTTGAACAGCATTTTGGACATCCATCTGTTTACTTCCATCATATCAAGAATGTGCGGATAGATAATATGTGATGTAAACAGAAATAGGGTACGAAAGGGTATTTCCAGCCCATTAAGCGGTAGCCTGAACAATATTCATGAATTACGTTGAAACTATATTTATTCGAGACAAGATTTTTATACCAGTTGATAGAATAATATTTACTGAATATCGGCGTGTATTTTGGTCTTAATAAAACGCTACTGAATTTGAGTTATAGTCACAAGAAATGATGAAGTCGCTGCGGCTAAATTGAGCCCATTTTCTATAGTGGTGTCTGTGTTTTTTAAATCCGACCGGCAGAAATAGCCAGCACAGGGATTAAATGCTTTTCAAAAACAGATCAAAAGAGAGACCGATGGATAACGTGTCGGTATAGCCTATATACCGGCTCTTTGAAGATAACTAGTTTTGCAGTGACAACAGCTTGCTACTGGCGCCAGTGTATCATTGAATCGTTCATATACACTAGCACCAAAAGTGGTTGTCACTCAAATACTCATCTCAAATAACAAAAGTGCGTCGAAGCCCGAATATATGAAAGAAAAAGTTCCAAAAAAACCAAACACGTGCCTCGCACGGACGGTAACTGTTGACGGCGACGAACTAGAGGTGACAGATGAGTTCGTGTATTTGGGATCGCTAGTGACTACGGACGACAACACTAGTAAGGAGTTCCAGCGGCGCATTTAAGCGGAAAATCGGGCCTACTTTGCCTTTTGCAAAACGTGACGATCAAAAAGCACGCCACCATACGAAGAACTTGAAGCCGTGGCACTGCTTACGGAGGACATACGCGCCCTTGCCGTGTTCGACCGGAAGGTACTGCGGACAATATTTGGCGGATTATAAACTGAAAGCGGAGAGTGGCAGAGACGTATGAATCACGAGCTACAGAAACTGGAGAGATTCCCATCGTCATCTGGCGAAAATCAGTAGGCTACGGTAGGCCGGATACTTCGTAAGGATACCGGACGACAGAGCGACGAAAACAGTTCTCTTCAACAACTCCACCAGCACCAGGAACAGGGAGGCTTAACGTGCAAAGATTGCTCGACCAAGTCGGAAATGATTTACGACTCCAAACCGAGAAATTAACGACGCGTGGCCTAAGATCGAGTTGAATGGAGACGACTGCCTAAAATAGCTTGAGTCGGCATGGCTACTAGGCTACTGACGACGACAACTACGCGTTTGCGATGCCTAGTAAAAAAGAAAATATCTATTGTTACCGATCACTTTTAAATTGATCGGCACAATGAAGTAGTTGGTTCAGTTTAGCGTTTTAGTTTTAAGTTTGTAATTATTTTGTTTTGTTTTGATTGGCTCTGAATTATTGTCTTTAGTTTGTTAATTTCTTTTGCTTATTAAAATTTGTTATTTTTGTTTAACCTAGGTTCAAGTCCTTACTAACACACTAACATAAAAGAAAACCCTATAATTAAGCAACGACAAATTGCGAAAAAATGAATATTGTATTGTGGCCGCTTACAAGTCCGTGGGATCCCTGCCGCATGATAATCTGGGATAACAAAAGAGGCCTTCTGAGCACACCCCGGAACGTGCAGACCAGACGTTGGGGCGTTGGACGTGCTTCACAAGGAGCCGTTATTTATTTCCCAGAGGGCAGCCAAAACTTGTAAACGGTCACAAATTTAATTAAAGGCATGTACCGGAAAAACCGCAACGGCAAAAGACGGCAAAATAGTCCGCACTAAACTTTTCAAATGATAATCTAACCCTTTGATCCTGGCACAACCCTGGGAACTCTCGACCGGTTCGCCTAGCAGCAAACGAAGGGAAATTCGATAGCGAACCCACTGTGTCCGGATAGAGAGAAGGGAGGAGAGAGATAGTCGACGAGAGGGAGATATAGGATAAAGTCACTCTAGGTCGAAGGTTGAAAGGCCAAAAAAAAAGGAGACAGTCGAGCTCGAACCATACGGTGAACTACACCCAACGCCAGAGAGCTGAAAATTTAAAGGTGTGCAAAACTACCTAGTCCTCCGAAGCGTAGTCTTTCTTAAAGCCCAAGAGCTGGATTCATATTCATTCGGCTAAGACAGTGTGGCTGTCCGTGTACCAACATATTGGATGTGACAGACAGCGGCCAGAAGCAGTCGGACGTAGTGACCCATACCCATTTCAACTACGGAATCAGCCATCGTATAGAAGGTGTTACGTGGAACCACGTGTGACCCCGTTGCCATTCTGGACGGCAAACAGCTTAGGGCAACGTTAGTGTTCCTGAAGGGTGGGAAACGAAGTGCAACGCTACTCATCCTGATTCCCGGAAGTCACCGGAAGCACAGTTCCTGTCAACCTTAACCTCGATCTAGTACGTCATCGTGCCAGCATCTCGAAAATCGACCGTGAAGCGGTCGAGGTATGTACTCTCTCTTTCATCCGTTTTCCTGCATGTCGCCGATGGGCCCCAACGCGTCGTGACCGGTACCGCAACGTGATTTTCAACTCTAAACTCGAATTAATAAATAAGTAAAATGGAGTTCTAGATTTTAAGTTTAAAGAGCCGATCCCTTTTCCTCTGAACCTTCGTTCGTTGTTCCGCTTTGTTTGATTGAGACGGTAAGTAGTCGAATGTGCTGAGTCCCCCGATCACGCTACGACCCTGAGAAGATAAAGCGAGCCAGCAGGGCAGTGTGAGCTTTCTCATACTTACACTATGCAGTGGGGACATAGGGTAGATGCTCCAGTAATGGAGGGATTATGTCGGGGGATAGCGTTTAAAGACAATTTGAACGCTCAATTTATCAGTTTCCAATTGAACTACATGATAATATGGTGCACCATAATGTTGGCTTTAAATTCATACAAAAGTTATAACATTCTGCTGGTTTATATATCTAAAATATTGCTTTTCCTGACATTAGTCTGTGCTCCCAAAGTAGTGGTAATGTTCCTATAATAGTGGAAAATTTGCCTATAATAGTGGAATTTTGTTTACCGCCCTTAGTAACGCTTGCAGTGAGCATGGCAGCAGGTGGATAACAGCGTAGGCTTGTTAAAATGTTATGGATTGTTACGAATTTCTTAAGCAATTGCACTTTATTGGTCTGCTCAAATATAATTTGTAATTTTTGCACCAATATCTTTAATTTTAACTGTGTATCTTAGATAAAACTGTTAACAAATATATATTTAACAATAGAAAATTTAAATTATCTCGAGATCCGCCATAATTATGATATATTTCGCGTTTCCACCACTACCACAACTACTGGAGCATACCCTATACACTGAACTTTTTTCTGGTTTTCAAATTACAATGGGGAAAATTTCTGGAGGGGACTTGCAGAATTCTGAAGGGGACGTGGTGCCCCAGGCACCCCCTCTAGTTACGCCAATGCTGAAAAAACAGTGGTTTTAATGTTTATTGAATAAAATTTAGCAAATTACTTACATTTTTATGAAAATAGTTATAACGCATTAAAGCTTATGAGTGCTAAATTCGTTTCAGTAATGTTATATAGCGACAAAGTTTTTATTTGGGAAAGCGCAGCAAAACAAGGTAATGCATGCCGAATTTAGAAGCGTGCTGGGAATACCCTCCCGTACCCTATCTAAAATACTGTTTATACATTACGAACATGGACTATACTGTCCGCCATTATGGCTTTGTAGAGAAGAGAATTGTAGAGAAGTTTTAGTACATGCCTAGTCTTAACACGCTAGTGTGAATTATTATCCATGCTCTTGTATTGCCTGATATGTCGGGATATTGTCATGATTTCATCGCATTTCAAACATTATGATTTCATGATTTTATTCATTAAATTAGAATCGATTTTTTCCGTGTTTATAAATTTATACTTTAAAGTTAATGAGTAGAATATATGATTTGAAATATGATGTAGTTAAAAACTATCTATCAATCACTTACCACATATTTCCTAACCATTGCAACATCCGTTGCATCATCGCTTTATTTCTTCCTCTTTTGTGTAATCTTTAAGGGCCTTCGCTAGCTAGTACCCAGTAATGTTGTATGAACCCATATTGATGATGCTCATTACGTTGCACTGTAAGGCTACATATAAGCTAGTTTAAGCCATCCTGCAGCCGATGCAACACTGCGTGCATTGGCTTTCCGAAGTATGCAGACAGATTAAATCTTATTATCCAATTAAAGAGCAATTATCTTATAGCAGCAAATATCGGAGCCTCACCTGAAGTGAGAATAATGTCATTTGAATTAAGACAGCACACGATCATGGTAGCACAACAAGCTATGGACGGCAACTATTTAGCTCCTGTCTGCCATACGAATGCACTGTATTGTGTGTTTCTGGGGGAAGGTGAGGGAGAGAATGCGACTTTTAGAATAAATAATTCACGCTACTAAATGGATAGCGGTTCAACCTTTGTTCGTGTCATGTATTTAAATTTAGATTAAATGGACAAGTCTATTAGCGCGGGACGAGATAGTGATATGTTCGGTTACGATGTTTAAGTGTTCAGTGCACCGATTACATGGGCAGCCACTGTGGATAGGGAGCTTACGGAAACGGCTTGACTGTGGAAATGAGCCTATTCAATCGAAACAAACATCACGGATTCCACACAGTGTTTCGTTAGAAATTATTTGATATGAATTAAAAAACCAACATAGTTACAAAAAGGAACAAAATAGACTTAGGTATTTAAAACTTGAAAGCTTATCTTATTATGGAACACATCAAATCATTTTTCTTAAGGCAGTCATTAAGAGACACTGAATGGTCTAATTAAGAAAAATAAAACATCGAACAAATTTTCCTGTTTATGGTATAACAAATTATTCATCAGCATAAAGCTACTTTCCTTAAAAGCGTAATTGTGGTTAGAGACACTCCGGCACCCATCGTTAATATTGTTCCTTACCGGCCGCGATACATCCGGGAAAAGTTGATTCTTTCATGAGCTGCAGAAAGAATTGTGCACCATTTTCTTTTCTTTCTAGTAAATAGTTCGAATAACAGCTGCCATTAGCCTGAAGTTTCCGATTGTAAACTTCAGTGTTTCTAACCGCTACGACATTTTGCAGCCGGAACTAGCCGCCAATTTCCTCCTTTCACTAGCCTGTTTAATAACTCTTTCCCCAAAGAAGGACTCCGCTATTATAAAATAAAACTATAAAAAAGAACAATACTAACTGTGGGCTGTGGGTTAATCATATTCTTCGTAAGCAAAATCAATCAAGCACGAAATTGTCTTAACTATAATCATTAGTAGATCGGGTTCGTAATAGGCTGGCTTAGACTTTCTAATTGGTCGGCCCGACTTTGACTGTAATCATAATTATCTAATCAGATAGTCGGAAAAGGTTAAGGTGACTATCTAGCATGATCTTTATGGCGGTGACCAATGTCAGACCGGCTAATCAGATACACTAAATGAGCTTTAATTATCCGTATAAAATTGTGTTTATTAGTGTTTGCCCAATAAGACTGCCAACTGGATTTAAAAAAAAGTTTCTATTGAAGCACACACATGTATACATTCCTTCAAAACTATCTCTATCTTTGCAAACTTATAATTATGGATAATAGAATATGATTTTAACTGCTATTTGCGGAAATGTAAGTTTCCTTCATTATCCTAGTTGTTAAACTTTAAAACATGTTATTCAAATTGTCACGTGATGTCAAGGTTTCAAACCAAATACGATTTTTCTGAATGGCAAGCTTTCTAAACTAGACTTTTCTACAAGATTTGGTGCAATTTGGTGTTTACGATATTTTGATGGAGTTTCATTTAGTTCGGTTCTGGACTTTTTTACGAGATTTCGCGAATCAAAACGTAAAAACTTAATATAGGAATAATGTTTAAAACATACCTCTTTTCTCTCGTAAATGAAAAGGCTACTTGAGAGATAATTTTTGATTATTTTTAAGATACCTATAATTCAATCAACCAACATGGTTGTAAAAGTTTCCAACCAAAACTTTCATCTATAGGTACTTCTTCACAAATCTTGAGGCAGACATAACAGAATAACTGTATTTAAAAAAACAATCAGGCAACCAATAGTAATTTGTCGTATTACGACAAAGCTTCCGGGGACAGTTTTCTTCGTCAGCCCCTTTTTCCGTTCGGCAATGCCGCCAACGTGGCCTTGGGTGATGCCGCAAATGGGGCGCCCTTTCATCAACCGATGTGCAGGTGATAGCAATAAACGCTCCGAACTTGTCCAAAAATCTAGAGTGGCAAAAACTGCTCCCTGGGCACACACATAGCGGATCCGAACGTCGTAAATTGAATTATTCGGTATTTGGCTAATTGGCTTATTTTTCAACGAATGTGGTTTTTCGCAGGAATTCCATCGAATAGCTGGGAACATCAAACCGTCCACGATGCAGTTTATTGTGTCCGCTCAAGGCTTCTTTGCGTTTTATGTACATTTCTCTGCTGCTTTCGGCTGCGTCACGTTCAAAACTCCATTTTGATTTCGGATTTCCTCGGAACAAACCCGTTCCCGACTTGCTCGAAAAACCTTACAGGTTATAATCCTACTATCTAACAATTATGTAAATATGTGCAAAAACATAACCGAAACAAAGGCATCTCTTTTGAGAAACAAAAAAAAAACAAACGGGAAACGAAAAGTGGCTGCAACGAAATCCGTGTGTAATCTTCATTTGTTCTTTCGGATTTTCCTTTTTCATTTCATCGATGATCGTAGCGCTTCCCTTCGGTGGCTGGTTCAGTGGTCTGAAAAATACCAAACGTGAAGAAGAATCGTGTTTCGTGACCTTCTTCTTTTTGGCCGTGCGCGCCTTTCTGCTGTACCAATTCAGGCTCGACCAAAGGCTAGTTTCACTGGCGGGCGAGGGAAAACGTAACTTTCAAACTTTTGTGGATAACCATAATTCTCTATTGTCTTAAAGGGCTCCATGCTTCGAACGGCCTCTGCTCACGGAGGTGCTGCCGGTCTACACGCTACTGCCAAGGGACTCCTCCCGGTAATTTCAGACGAACACAAAGAGGATCAAGTGTTGTTGTTCAGTTGGCGATTCCGTTCCAAATATTCCTTAATTGGATGCAAATTCCGTTTTGAATTTTTAGCCACGAAAAATGTTCGACTTTATAGCTAATCGATTCGGTTATGACGATAACGGTAGCACAATTCAAGTGGGAAGTTGATGGTATGTTCGCGGGCTCTTTTATTTTGTTCCAACACATCACCACAAACGGTGTCCTTTCTCGGAAGGTATCAACACTTTCCTGCACCGGGATATTTTCTCATAGAGTTGTAAATAAAATGAATTTGCTTTTTGCTACTGTGAATTGCTCAATTTTTTAGCATTAAATTAATTATGAACAAAAGAACCTAACATTTTTCCAACACAGCAATTGAAATTGTTATATGTACATCAGACATCTCGAGGAGAAGACAGCACGTTGCACTATTATTAACTGTCTTGTTGCCAGATGATTGTTTGTTGTCTCTAAATCAGTGAATATTTCAAGATTCATATAAAACTTGCTAACCTTTTGTGAATTTGCTTCCGGATTGCAGCTGCACTAAACAAACGAAGGACTTAATTACCAGGAGTTAATCGACATTAAGATACAATTTCACTCGTAAAATCAGCCACTTTATGGACATCTGCGTGGGCATGGACTCTGTGCTGCCCATGGCAACCTATGTCATGTCAAATGACCACATCAACTATTCATTATTACATTACGGTAAGTGGCCACAACAACCCGGAGTTGCCGGTCAGTAGCTCACTGCTTATGGCATTTCGAACTGTGCGTGGTCGAGGCACCCGTCTAGCAACGGGTAGGTAGGTACCTACTATGCAGACCTCATTTTACTTCAACCAAATAGTTTGAATGACAAATAAAATGTCTTACTTTATAACGTCTCAGTCGCAGACTTCTACGCTTTCAAATAAGCATAAACGCAACCGGCGCGATGCGGCGCTGGCTGGCAGTATGTCGAAAAACTTGTGGAGTTATAACCCCGTGTCCGGTAGAATGGGCGTGCGCGAGCATGAAGGGTAGGTAGCTGAGGATAGATTCGTGATGGTAAACTTTATACTGACCAAGAGAGTCTGTCAGTATTTATTGTTATGGTATCCCTTAACGTGAAAGGAGCCATACTCAATTGACAAACGTGGTTAACGGTTATGACGATTATTTTTGTTTTACTTATCTAGAGTGGATATATACAGTCATAAAACAGTTTTACGTAAATGAGCTCAAAGGCAAAATAAATAGCAGAAAACAATCTTGAACTTTGTCGAATAATGTGATTTTTTTATACACTTTTTCCTGAGGTATTTTCATCACCATGATACTCTTAATGTCAGAGGGTACTACCATCGCTTTCTCCAAGAATTTGTATGTTTCATTAAGACAAGTAGGTACCGCATTGCTTATGCTTGCTAACATATTCCGTTTCCTGATGGTTCTTCAATATTTAGCAAAGACACCTTGACTGACCCATGCAAGTACTCTGCTACCGAGTTCCGCATCCGCATCCTTACGGAGATGGAATGTGTACAGTATTCTGGACCAACCCATTCGAATCTCTAAGTGTCTAAAATTATCACGAGACAACCGTCCTGCGGTCAAAACTGGGTAACGGGTCTTCTAGTAGTCAAACAGGCAAGACACCTACTCATCGTCTGAAGACATTTTACAGTCCCAGGTTTTCCAGTGGCCGCTTTTTATCCGGCATCCTCTATCGTGCAAGCTCAACACACTCAAAGCACATTCAAAGATCACCTGCTAGTTTATAATCAAAACGTACGTGGATTGCACACTAAAATCGACGACTTTTTCGTTTCTGCAATGAAATCTATATTGGACATCATCGATCTCACCGAAACGTGGCTGTTGGCAGTTTGCGATCACGTATTTGGGTAGCTTGCGCTACTCTCTTGGAAGGCTGTAAGATCCAAGGCCTTTGGCAGATTAATACTTAATCCGTAACTCACCTCTGCTGCTGACTCTGACCAACTGCTTTGGTCAAATAGTGCGCAACATCTTTTTGCTTAGTTAATCTCCCGAACTTGCCCGGTGAAGGCTCAATCCCTGTAGACTGTTGGCCGGTCAAGTTCAGGTAAGCGTTATACCAACCTAGGTAGCCACGGGAGCGGGAACACTTATCCCTACCTCCTCGCGATGCTGGCTGGGACGCAACCGGCCCGGGGGTCGACCAAATACCGGTCTTTGGTTGTACTCTCTTTACTTGCTTACTTAATCAGCTCCAGACCGTGGTTTTCTCTGCTGTACGAAGAAGTCGTCTCCATTCGACTCGGTCCATGGCCGCAATTCGCCAGCTACGTAGTCTGCGTAGGGTCCGCAGGTCGCATTCCACTTGATTGATTCATCTTGCTCGCCGCGCGCCCCGCCATCTCGTTCCAGTCGGATCGTTATTGAGAACTTTTTTAACCGGGCTGTTGTCCGACATTCTCATAACGTGCCCAGCCCATCGCAGGCGACCGATTTTGGCGGTGTGAGCGATGGGTGGTTCCCTAAGCAGCTGATGCAATTCATGGTTCGTTCGCCTCCTCCACGTTACTCCTCCTCGCACCGTAGATGGTGCGCAACACCTTCCGTTCGAAAACACTAAGGGCGCGTTGGTCCTCCACGAGCATAGTCCATGCCTCATGGCCGCAAAGGACTACCGGTCCAATCAGCGTCTTGTAGATTGTTTACTTCGTGCGGTGGCGAATTTTGTTCGATCGCAGCGTTCTACGGAGTCCTAAGTAGGCACGATTTCCTGCCATAATGCGTCTTGGTATTTCTCTGCTGGTGTCGTTGTGTGCGGCAACCAGTGAGCCCAGATACACGAACTCCCCAGCTAGCATTTTGATATGTATAAAAAAGATAAAAATCAGCATTACGTACAGATATACATGCTAATAAATCGTATTTGAAGCGCAAAATTGGCATATCCGTAATATTTTGGAGGCGATATACGTAATTACGAGCAATTTTGAGCGTTACGACTACATTAGTATTTATATACGACAATATCCGATTAAGCGCGAGTCGCTCCGTACTACTATACGATTTTGTGCTGAAAATCGTATGTATGTCAGTTATTATCATTATATACGATAGAAAATCAACTTGGTCCCAGTTTATCTAGCTTTAATTAGGATTTCGAATTTGTTGGGAGATATTAACGATAATTTTCGTATATTGATATACGAACTGGTGCTAGCCGGGTCTTCTACCACCTCGATTTCATCACCGTCTAAATGAATCCGGGGAGGGAGGTCAGCATTCACTTCTCTGGAACCTCTTCTTTCATGTATTTTGTTTTCGATACATTAATGACAAGTCCAATCCGTTTGGCTTCAGCTTTCAGTCCGATGTACCTTTCCGCCATCCTCTCAAAGGTACGTGTTAGAATGTCAACGTCGTCAGCGAAACCAAGAAGCTGGATAGACTTCGGGAATCTCGTGCCACTCGTGTCTATACCCGCTCTTCTCATCACACCCTCCAAAGCGATGTTAAACAGCAAACATGAAAGCCCATCACCTTGCCGTAACCCTCTTCGAGATTCAAAGGGACTCGAGACTACCGCTGATACTCGAACGACACACCTTACTCGATTCATCGTCGCCTTGACCAATCGCGTTAGTTTATCCGGAAATCCGTAGTAGTGCAGAATCTGCCGTAGCTGATTTCGATCGATCGTGTCATACGCCGATTTTAAGTCGATGAATAAATGATGCGTGGGCACGTTGTATTCGCGACATTTCTGCAACACTTGCCGAAGCGCGAAAATCTGATCCGTAGTGATACGGGCACCCATGAATCCCGCTTGTTATTGCCCAACGAACTCCTTTGCAAATGGTGATAATCGACGACATAAAAGTTGGGAGAATACCTTGTAGGCGGCATTCAACAGTATGATTGCGCGGTAATTACAACAATCCAACTTGTCGCCCTTTTTGTAGATCGGACACACGATGCCTTCCGTCCACTCTTCCGGTAGTAGCTCCTCCTCCCAAATCTTGACAATGACCCAGTGCAGCGCTGCAGCCAGTGCGTCACCACCGTATTGCAGCAGCTCGCCGGATAGCTGATCAGCCCCAGCCGCTTTATTGTTCTTCAGCCGACCGATCTCTTCTGCTTCCTCCTGGAGGTCGGGGGCTGGTATTCTGTCGTCTTCTGCAAGTGCTCCAAGATCTATTGCCATATCGTCACCTTCATGTTCAGCTATATCGCTGTTAAGATGCTCGTCATAATACTGCTTCCACCTCTCGATCACCTCACGTTCGTTCATGAGAAGATTACCATCTGAGTCCCGACACATATCAGCCTGCGGCACATAGCCTTTGCGCGAACGGTTTAACTTCTCGTAGAACTTCCGTTTATCGTTAGCACGGTACAGTTCTTCCATCGCCTCGCGATCTCGTTCTTCGTGTTGGCGCTTTTTCCTCCGGAATACCGAGTTTTGCCTGATTCGTGCTTGTTTATATCGCTCCATATTCGTCCTCGTACGGTTGTACTCTCGCTTGGAACAGGGAAAGGGGGGGTATTTAGTCTGAAGCTTTTGGAGCGTCTTAGTAGAATACGAAACCTAAAATTAAAAAAGAAGAAAACTTCTCCAATTTGATTCTACTATGTATATTTTATTCACGACAGATACGTATTTCGCCTACCGATATGATCGGATAAGTCGTTATAGGACTGACAACTGCGCTATTGTACTCCCTTGGGTTAGGAAGGGTGACAACTTTCCGAAACGGCGAGTGGGCTAATGGCATGGCTGCCATCCGTCCCACAAAAACCGTGGCTGGTCTCTAGGTATGTTTGAAGCTCGTTACCCACGTCAAAATTGGCGGTTGTAGGCTCAAATGATACATTCTTGACTAGCACCCATCTGGCTTTTGCACCCTATCCCCATGAAGGATAGCAGTACAACCCGCGCATGGCCTCACTACTTGTATAGATAATCATGGGATCATAAAGGCGACTGCATACTACAAGCGAAGATAGCAGCCTAGAGTTGGGACCCAATACCATTAATAAATATCTTATTCATAACGAGAGTTCGACCGAGGGCAATTGCAATTGGAAGGAAAGATGATGTCTTTGCTAAAAGTAACAAGTTGGCGCGTTGGAAGAAAAATAAACCTCCTGGAATCAGGGGCGCAAGCCAAAATGTGAAGCCCGTCGAAATCGGGGGGACTGTCCAAGAAGGAAAGCTCTACGAAAACCGGGCCTAGTAGTAACCTGGAGGAAGCAAAACATTAGTGGACATAAAACAGCTAACGGTGAGCCTCCTCTCTACCGTGATAGCTGCCAAGGTGAAGTGGCAAGAGCTCCTGAATCAAAGTGAGATCGCCGAAGCTCTGAATATGGCCGCTAAGGCTATGGCCATGCCAAGTGAGGTGCGCACATTGCTTACCAAGCGCAATGCGGCGAAGCCTGCCGACGGGCCAACGCTGGTAGTAAAGAGGCAGCGGACTGACCGCGCCTCCAGCAGCAAACAGAAGGAAGAGGTCACGGATGGTGCAACCGGTTTAAAAGGGCGATGCGCTGTTAGTGAAGCTGACAGGAAGCTGACTGTCGTACGCTGATCTACTCCATAGGGTGAAAGTCGAGCCCACGCTACAAGAGCTTGGGGCAAATGAGGTGAAGACCAGCCGTACCCAGACGGCGGAAATGCTCTTCGAGCTCAACGAGACCCGACGCGTCAGTCTGGAGCTCAAAGGCAAGGAGATGGTGCAGGAGTCCCTGGGTGAGGTAGTCCAAATCGCAGCGTACTCTTGTCGAGTGTAAGAGCATCGACTAAGTTACGACGGTAGATGACTTGCAAAATGCTCTGAGAGACCAGCTCAAAGTCTAGATGGCACCCTCAGGCATTAGGATGCGAAAGATATACAGTGATATGCAAACCGCAACCATTAATGTGTCAGAGGCTGTCACCAACAAAATGTTGGCGCCTACCAAAACTAAGGTAGGTTATTCCATTGTGTCCGGTTTTTAGTCGTGCTATAAAACGGTAAGGTGAATGTTACACAGATTAACGTCAATCGCTGCGACACGGCGTAGCAAGTGCTCTGGCAATCGGTAGCCGAGAAGAGGTGCGATATTGCCATTATCGGACGAGGGTCGAATAGCAGTGATTGGTGTCATGGGCAGATACCACATCCAAGAAGTGGTATCGACCAACCATCAAGGGTCCCAGTAAACATTTTCATATGTATATCAGAGCAATAAATGAGTTTTATGTATCTATATATATATATATATATATATATATATATATATATATATATATATATATATATATATATATATATATATATATATATATATATATATATATATATATATATATATACCCTGAAAAATCGAATCTGATGCACAAAACTAGCATATGCGTACTAATTTGGAGGCCATATACGCACTACAAAATATATGTTAACAATCCAACTTTAGAAGTCTTTGTATGCGATAAGATCCGACTAAAAGCGATTAGTTTTCTTATGCTATACAATTCTGCACTGAAAGTCGTAGGTCAATCACTTGCTATCGTCAAATACGATAGAATATAAACTTATGTACGTTTCATGAGACTATATTTCCGATCATGAATTTATTAAATGTCAATAACGATAATTTTCGTACATTGATATACGAGTTGGTGTTTGCTGGGGTATGTGATTGCTGTGATCGATGGGGTTTACATTTGCAGGTGCTGCGCTCCGCCCAGGTGGTCACCGAAGCAGTTTGACCGGATGCTAACCGACGAGCTCACGGACCACAAGCCGGTTGTCATTGGACGCGACTTCAATACCTGGACAGTCGTGTGGGGTAGCAAGTTCACAACCCCTAGGAAGCACAGCTTACTGGAAGCTTTTTTCAAGCTGGACGTGAACCTGGCAAACGTGAATTCCGTCAGTACCTTTTACAGGGGATCGATTGTTGTGATCATCGTTATCACCTTTGGAGCCCAACGTTGCTAACCAACATGGGCTAGAGGGTGTCCGATGAGTACGCACATAGCGACCACCTAAAAATTTATTCGTAGAAGAACTCAGCTCAGAGAGCAATTACTCGAACCTGAGTACCAAATAGCTGACCAGGGTCCTAACACGAGCATGATATGACACAACCATACTAACAAACGGTCGCCGCTCGGTATACTGATGACACTGGTGGCCATCGGCCTCTTTCGCTCCATATGCCACAGAGAGAGAAGGCGTATGCAGAGGGCCTGAACCGATGCGGATGTCGAAGTGTGCGGGGTTGAGCTTAAAGCGGCCAGGTTGGCGCTCAACAAAGAGGTGAGACGTAGCAAGAAATTTTGCTTTCAAGAGCTATACTGTGATGCGGATTCAAACCTCTGGGGTGATACTTACCAGGTAGTGATGAAAAAGACGTCGGATGCGTCTAGTCCACAGGAAACCTGCCCACACAAGCTGAAAGTTATCATGGAAGGGTTATTCCTGCAACATGATACAGTGATGTGGCCTCCGACCCCGTACGGTCAAGCGAATGACACCCTCGTTCCGATCACGAATGAGGAACTTATTGCGATTGACAGGGGTTTAAAAACGAAGAAGGCACCCGGCCCTGACGGGATTCCGAACGAGGCACTAGATGCGGTATGTTTAGAGAGGTGCTTCAGAGCTGTCTAGAAACCACCAGGGGATCATCGTACTGGTCGATTTGTCTACTTGACACGGAAGGCAAATTACTTGAGCGGGTAATCCTAAATAGGCCTACTTGACGCGTTGTGGAAAGTGATACCGGGCTGACAAGGACGCAATTTGGATTCCGCAAGGGGTACTCCACAGTCGATGCCGTCATAGAGAGGGCCGAGAAGCCTATGAGATAGTAGACGCGAGGCGACAGCTATTGTGCCATAGTCACGATCGATGTCAAAAACGCCTTTAACAGCGCTAACTGGGAAGCGTACGACGCCCTAGCGCTGCTTAGAATGAGGGTACCGGACCATCAATGCAGGTTACTTGAAAGCTACTTCGAAAACCGGACGCTAGTGTACGACACGGCTGATAGAGCGAAGAAGTACAAAATGACAGCGGGTGATCCACTGGACTCGATTCTCGGTCCTACACTATGGAACGCCATGGACGATGGAGTGTTGAGGCTCGAGCTAACCACTGAGGTCTAGATCACAGGCCTCACTGACGATATCATCATAACAGAGGTAGGGGAGTTTTTAGAAGAGCTGGAAATGCTGTCATCAGTTGTCATACGTAATGCGAAGTAGCTAGGTGTAATGGCAGGCAGCAGGTTGAACTTCCCAACAGCGACTACTGCGCTGTCCAAGATTACGGCTGTGGACCTAACAGGAATATGAGATACCAGATGGCCAGCGTTGCTTGGGCCTCTGCTCTGGGTAGTAAGCGCAATCAGGTATGTCTGAAGAAAGTGTTCAAACTGATGGCGCTGCGCGTAGCGCACCTTATCGCTGGATGCGATCGGGGTCATAGCAGGTATGATTCCCATGTGCATACTTCTGGATGAGGATACCGAGTGCCATAGGCAGGGGAACGTCAGGGGCATTCGGAACAGAGTTAAGCCGGACTCTATATGGAGGTGGCAGGCGGAATGGGATCACGCTGAACACGGCAGGTGGACCTACAGGCTAATCCAGAGCACCTCGTCCTGGATCGGTAGAAGACACGATGAGGTAAACTATTACCTTACTCAATTTTTTTCAGGTTATGGATGCTATAAAAAGTATCTACATACGCGTGGGAGGGTAAGGTAGCCCTTTTGCATCATTTGTACCTTTTGTCATTTGTAGCCGAGGCAGCTCCGGAAAACATGATGTTTCACTGTCCGCGTTTCAAGGCCAATCGGTGTGAGATGCTTGCGGTCGTTGGAGTAGACACCAACGCCGACAATATCATGCAAAGAATATGCGCGGAGCAGCACGCGTGGGACGCTGTCGATAGGGCAGTGAGGGACGTGATGACAGAGTTGCAACGGCTAGAACGCGTGCAACGACTTGACCTGACAAAGCTTAGCTAGGGTCAGATAAAGGGCTGAGTGAGCAGCTCAGGTCCTAGGTGACGGGTGCGGCAGTAATGGCATAACAGGGTGTGTTGTTTGGGCCTACACCAGCAACGACAATGGTAGAGTGCTTAGGCACGTCCTCCCTCCTGAAGTAATACTTAACGGTAGTTCTGGGAGAGATTCAGGAAAAGGGGAGCAAGAGAGTTTGTTTTAGGTAGGCGTACCTTGCGTATTCTACACAACACCTTGGAGCTCCCGAAAATTTCTGGCTTGTTAATTCTCTGTCTTGCCATCTTTCCATCTTGTTAACTTCCTGTCTTGCCAACTTTCTGTCGTGACAACTTTCTGTCTAGCCGATTTCCTGTCTTGTTTATTTTCTATCTCGTCATCTTTCTGTTTTGCCATCTTTCTATGGATGGTGGAATGATTGGAGTAATGATTTGCGCCCTTAAACTTAATGGTCCACATTGTCCTTGAAGGGGAACTATGAAGGCAAACATGCAAAGAAACTGTACCATGGAATCTGGTAAGCTCATGACATGCGATAACTTGAGGAGCGAAGATCAACGATTAGTTGCAGTTGCGAATAGGAAACTCGTAACCAACTGAAGTTCTGTAGCTTGCCAACTTGCAGAAAGCTTGCGCTGTACAGAATTTTATCCACCGATGTCACCTGTATCAACCCACCTTCCCTTACTCTTTTGCAATTTAGAATTAACCCTCTAACAGGTAAGACCGTCTGTAGACGGCCTTCGCTTTTGGAGCTCCAGAGCCGCATACGAAGTTTGTTTTTAATTGGCAATACGCAAAATGAGTTCAGAACAGATTTTTGATACTAATATCATAGCATTCTGACCATGCATCCAAAAGTTATCATCTTTCAAAAACAAAAATTCCTAAAAATTCCGGAAACAATTAATGCGCGAATATTCGCTTTTTTACTTTTGAATGAAAAGTACATCTAGAACAAAATTGACAACAAGATTGATCTAAAAACATTTTCTATGAGTAAATTTCATACATTTTTTAAATTTTTTAATATATCTGAGTTGAAAAAAAATCTGGGCAGAGCGTTAGACATGAAAAAAGGAAAAGAGAAATTGGACTTTTTCTTACCTGGCGCTCATCCAGATAATTATTTTTGCATGAAAATCAGAACTTAAGGTTTTTTTTTGTGTGTACTTTCATGATAAAATAGTCATTAGCTTGATCGCATCGTTTTTACGAGGGTTAAATTAGATAAAAAGTTCTGTGATTAAACAACAAATACTTTTTTGGGGAATCGTGTATTTAGGGAATACCTGTATTGTTTTTGACGAATTTCATGTTACAACGAACATTCCATCAACCGACAAATGGAATCATCCCATCGGTATTCAAGCTCAAAGTATCACAAAAACTCAATTTTTGCCCTTTCACATGTTAATTACATCTTCCATATCGATCGTTGAGCAACTTATTTATTATATCAAGATATCAATATCAACCAAAAGGTAGTTATCAAACAAAAATTCAGTCAAAAACCCAAACATTGTTCGTAAAACCACTGCTTTACGAGTCACCGGTGAATATCGGCCTCGAACTGTGCCGCCACCTACTCAGATCGCTTTAATGACCCACTATGTTTTATTTATTTTATTGAGAACCCATCCACTCGATGACAGCAACTGATAAACCGATAAAACATAGAATAATTTCCTTAAATTTATCGACCAGCCGGTGGCGCTGCTCAGCGGCCGTCTAGTTACCTGCATGGCAGTTTTCCTACGTTGTTGATTCAACCTTTTAATTCGCCTCAGATCGCTTATATTCAAACGTTCCCATTACCCATTCGACTTTCATTTCTTTATTTTTTTTACTTTGCTGTGTCCAACCCTATGGACAGGTAGAATATTTCAATGTTTACTTCAGGCAGGCCGATCCCATTTGGGATGGAGATATCGAGGTAGATCAATATATCATCTCGAGATTTTTATCTTTCACCAGAAGATGCTACCGAAATAGCTGAACTGCGGGTCCGGAGTCAACCGACGATCTAACATTTTGATCTCACGGGTAATATGTGAAACTTGCATCAGTTTTCCGGTAAGAATAGCTAGAAAACGTCCATGCGGAATCTTTTAGCAATCGAAAGTAGTGCCGCTTGCAGCATAAATAACAATCCCCGGTCAATGGCTTAAAAGTTGATTCTCCCAGAAAAGTCTGAGAAATTGCTTAAAGGCTTTGCGGCATGAATGAATTAGTTTCTCGTTTATTTGTTTTTCTCTCCGTTCTTGGATGCTGCCAAGCCCCACACTGAATATATCATAATATTTCACGGACAACAAGCACCGCATAAAACAATTTACACGTACGCAAGGTGGTAATATCAATATTTCATCATACCGACATGCCCGAGTATGAAGCCTCCGACACGAAATCGTTGCACCCAGAGCCGTCCACGTTCACGGCAGAAGATTGGGTATGAATTTTCAATTTCGTTCGTAGATACTTATAAATAAAACAACCTGTCTGAAGTTGTACGATACCGGGCGATTCGATGAAAATGTGATTTTACGCATTCAATTGAGAAAACATGGTGGTATAAATTAGTTTGAATAAATCCAAAATATAGTTTTGAAAGTATGAACTCGTGTTGTTCCGAAATATTTAATAACAAATTTGTTCTCTGGCATGTTAAAATATAAATTCCATTACCTAGTAGATGGTCTTTCTGGAAAATTTTCGACGGAACTGTCGTTATTGCCTGCTTTCAGCATTTTCTTTCTGTCAAACGATTATTTATTTATTTCAATTTCGCTTCGCACGCAAATTCATCGATATTTGAACGATACAGTACCGTGTACGATAAGGTGCACCTCCTGGCTTTTTGTGACTGAATCAGCCGAAGACCCAGTACGCACCCGGTATGAAAGGCTCCACCGAGACCGTAGTCGATGGCATATGGGAAAATGAAAATCTTGAAAGATATACGGTGTGCGAAAAGAGGCACCTTCGACGCAGAGCGGCGTGCACGAACTCTCTTTCGGGAGGCACGCAAAATTTATGACCTCATATCGATAAATAACACCTCAATTTTCAATAAACTACGGCAAATTACATTGATGAATGTTTGCAAACATTGGAAGCATAACTCAAAAGTACAATCAAACCAACATGCACCGGTTTGCTGCTAATGGGAAAGCTTGAGCGAATATTTTTGTACTTCGTAAAAAGTGAATAAGTCCAAATTAAATGTACTTACAAACTCAATAAGTAACGGAGGTAATTTTACACAGCGATTGATGGCCACAGGTAATATCACCCAAATTCCATCAATCAGTATAAACGGCAATATGACTTATATGGTTTTTTCAATTTTACCAATGAAATCATCATACGTGTGCATCAGAAAATCCCATCGCGAATCGTATTTACTCCCGGAAATGCTAAGGCTGAAATCCGCTTTGAGAAAACCAGCATGACGTCGCAAAAGTGTGTCCTACACACAACTCCCAGCACGGGGCGTAACCCTTCGCCACGATAGCCGTACTCCAATATTGCACCGTCATTCTACGCTTCATTGTCTTAATTCTGGCAATTGCAGCCCTCGAGCACCATTCTCCAGCCTTAAATTCTAACCTCGCACCTTGGAATTATGGCTGGCAGCCGTACGGCAGTGACCATGCAGAGGCCAACACCGAAATCTATAATTTTCTCATTGTGTAATTTCACTTTCCGGCGTTAAACTCCCACCAACCAGCACAGCCGGTGCAATTTATTTGACCTGGCCATCCAGAATGGAAGGTCTTCCTTTCGGCGGGAGACATGTTCTGGCGTACCAATCTCGTTCGACGGTTGTACCGTGCCATGTTCGAGTCGGGCCCATCGACAATGACGGCGTACGCACCCGCGGTTCAAGACAGTATGGAATTAATTGAATAATCACCATAATCTAAAGACAACGACTTAATAAGCGACGAACCCGCTGTTTGTTCTGCCTGCGCCGTTCGAAGCATGGAAAATCTAATCAGAACGCAGAGGATGATTGAACGCCCCGAAATCAGCCCTCTGTTGAATACGCGAACAACACGACAGGGTCTGAGAATGGCTGCTATGGGCACATGACTTGCTGGGCTACCGGAATTCTGAAATGACTGCTATTTTGGGATAATTGCTTAGGAGTTCTATTATTTTTTTTGGTATGTACAATGGCCGCATACATTTTAATACTGCTGTTTAACGCGTCTAGTGGAAAATCATAATATTCGGGTCCTTTTACATTTCGACGTATCTGCAAATCAGAGATTCTCTTCGTGTCTCCTCTCTTCCGCTTTTTACGGCGAAACTAATGCATTGAAAAGAAAATTTTCAAAACATTTGGCTAGCTAGTGACTCCGGCAACCGATTCATGCAAAGCTGATGTGTCAAAAATGCATTAGTATCGCCGTAAACAGCGGAAGAGAGGAGACACGAAAAGAATCTCTCATTTGCAGATAAGTCGAAATAAAAAAGTACCCGAGAATAGAGCTTTCAGCAAAAAGTATACAATAATGCATTTTTTTTTTGTAATTGAACAATTACAAAAAAATAATAATGCAAATTTTTTTGTAATTGAATCTGGTGACAGACCTAAGAGAATTGTGTGGCTATTACACTACACCATACCATCAGAATAGATTTCATAGTTAAACAAAATTTCGAAACGAAAGGTTATGATTGTTAATACTTTTTACGTTTATTATGAGATTTTTAATACTTTTTACGGATTATGACCTGAATAAAACTGTTCTTAATAATCAATGGCCCAACGATGGCATAAGCGACAAGTTGATAGTTATGGAGCTTTATGACCCAATCCATTAATGATGGGTATGAAATGGTGAAGGCAAATGAGGAGCATCCAGTATAGCTCTAGCCATCCCAAGCCCCCACCTAGCGCCTCCACGTGGCCATACCTGGTAATGCTCTTTTGAGTAGCCAAGCTAGGAGGTGCGAGCTGAGTGGTTCCCGGCTGCCTGATCTCAAAACCGGGGTTTCGGGCAGACGGCGGAGCCACACGGCCTTGCTAGTAGGTAAGCTTAATTTAGTTATTTTAATTTTTTTTTTCGTTTTAGCTTATGAAGCATCTCTTGCTATATAGTAAAAACTTTGACCAAAACGAGTTTTAATACTGCACATGGATACCAGAATGAAAAATTAAATTAAGTATTAGAAGCACTTATGGAGCTTCAAAGGACGCTATTCTATTTCATATGAAGGACTGCTGGTGAGATTGTTCTATTATATACCACACTTCATTATATACCCATATATACCACATTTCCTCTTAATACCATATTATTAATAGTATTATTATTGATATCATAAATGTGGAAGACTGGATGATGGAGTGGATTGCCAACCTGAATCCTTAACGTTTGAAGCAAGTATGGCACTTCTCAACTCAAAACAAACAAATCATCACGTGGGTTTAAGTTGGTACAGCGAAACTGATTATTACATGGAAGGATCCTAGTGCTGGAAGGCGACTCTTATAACCCCGGAATGCGCACAAGTGCCTCTGCTTGTGGGTCTGCCCAATCCCTTTTGGCCCTTCTGTAGCAGCATCAGTGTGAAATTCATTTGATAATCAAATTTGGATCTACTGTAATTCTACCTACATACATTGGCAAGTCCTTGCAATGATGGTGGCTTTCCCCTACTACTACTAATACTACTACTACTACTACTATTACTACTACTACTACTTTATGACCTAATCCATTAAGGATCGTCCAAATTCTGTACAAGAGTATACAAAGAATACGAATTTTACTATGTTTTCAGGATAAAAACTAGGACTAAGGATTTGAAAAAGTCGTTATAGATGTAAAATTTGTGATGCATGTTCATGCACCTGTTTTCGATCCCTCATGATCTATAGTTTCCGCCATGCCATCGTTTCTGCCTTGTTCTAAGCTGGTAGTTCATTTATATTTGTTTATTTTTCAAAAAATAGCATCAATTTTCAATTGAATGAAGAAAATAAACGAAACCGACAACCAATTTCCTAGAGTTTTATGCCGATTGATCAATCCCCGTAGCAGTAGCGCTACTTTCCTTTTACAAATTTTCAAAAAAGTAATTTTTCGGATCCAAATATCTCTGAAACAATTTAATGTGAAGATATATTTTTTCTATAGGTTTTTGGCCCCGCATTCGAATCATATTATCAGTTTTTATCTAAATAGTCAACATCATATATTTTTTTAGACCAAATCTTTAGAATCTGTCTTTGGTCTAAGGAAAAAAATCAGAGGGGTTGTGCACAAGACACGACCGCATAGGTAAAGTAGGACCACGCAAGTCTCTTTGTAGCGATAGTAGGATGTATCCATGTATGTAATACTACGATTCTACATGTATACAAGCTACATACGCAACGTTTATCAAAGTAGTAACATTGTATACATTCAATCCTCAACCGATTTTGGAGTAATATCATGATTGAATCTATTTTATTAAAACGAAACCAAACAGTAGATAAATTTCTATGATCTGTTTCTACGTTGAATAGTGCTTTTCCTCTGGTAATCGGTAGACGGCACGCGCGAGTTTTCAAAGAGTTGAAAATTTTGCGCAACTTTTCTGAGCTTACAAAAGAACACTGATAAAGCATTTACAACCTGCAGACGTTTTGGAAATCGCAGAAAATGTCGCCCGTGACCAGAAAACTTATTTCCGTCATTTGTCGGTCGTCCGCAATGGCGAAAAATTCTACTTTTTCCTCGTTGCTTGTGTTATTATGGTATTAACTGGGCAAGAAAATATAAGAAACTCTTCAGTCGTTGTGTGGCCCTTAAAAGAACCGATTGTTTGATTATCATAACTCCAGCTTGCAATAAACTTGCACGAACGCACCTAACGTATTTTTTTTAACAAGCCATGGCTTGTTGCCACGGACCAGCCGGAAAGCCTCAGCAGCTATGCGATCCCCGAAGCCGTTCGTGTATGATCCTGAATCACGATGAAATACCACTGCAAGTGACGTGGGATGCTTCTGGTCGTTTTGTTGTCGCGAGCAGCATATTTCCTGCCAATTCCACTTCAACTTCAGCAGCCAGATATTCCATCACGACAGCGAAATGAGTGCTCCAGCTCCAACACACGCTCAGTAGCCGATGAACATGACCGACCGGGAACTGCAAACGTGCACGAGTCGAGCGTGACTTTCGTTTGCCCTGGCAAACGATGTTGGCAGTAGCTCAGCTAGCGTTTGAATAATGCTGTTCGCCGGCTTACCACTGTTATGTACCAGAGCAAGCCACACCTATTTTTCATGGTTCTTCATTCTATCATCTACGTTGAATAAAATAGAGCATTTCAATTTCAGTCTGAACAAAAGAACAAAGCTACCAGTGAGCCGTTCGCCTTTTGCTGCCAAAGAAAAATTACGCTACGTATTATTACTGTAGCATTGGTGATGGATAAATTTGTGTTGCTAAAGAAAACCGACTGAAAAGCCCTAAGTTCCAAGTTTCCTAGATTTCACCAGTTACCGAAAACCGTTCTTTGAAGAACGAACAAATTCTTATATGCAAAAGATAAGATGCAAAAGATGTTACTAAAACTTTCATTTTATTATACCCATGGTTTTATGCATTTTGACGCTTGACCGAATACATTGAGCTGGTATATTTGTTGGCTGCTTCTTACCTTCCGAGACGGCCAACTCAACCAGCAGCAACAAGCGAACAGAAGCGCGAGAGGTGATCGGTTAAAATTATTTGATAAGAAGCGAACAATTAGAATCAATCTAAATTAAATAGAATTAAAATCAGTGAGCGAAAATTCCTCAAATCTTCATGAACATTATGTTTTGTCCTTAAAAGAACATTTTGTCGACGTGATATGTTGACAATTGAAGCGTTCTTTTCCATCTTCTTGGGCAGCAACAAAACAGCTTGGATGTTCGGAAAGACACTTCTCTGAGCAGTGGTGACACGGGACAGCAATTTGTTCAACTCTGCGTAGTTGCGGATGGCCAGCTGCAAGTTACGATAATTCTGATCGTTTCGTTGTCGCGAGCAGCATATTTCCTGCCAATTCCGGAACTTCAGCAGCCAGATATTCCTTCACGGCAGCGAAACGAGTGCTCCAGCTCCAACACACGCTCAGCATCTGCTCAACAATTTTCGATCGGATTCTATAGGGCGTAAATTAAATACAATCATTAGGAAACTTAACCCATAGCTTATATCGTATATATTTCTGTCATCCGTGCTAGGGAAGCACTGACGAGGGAAGGCAAAAATATGAAAATAATTCAATTTTTCAATGACGCGCATTGAAAATCAATAGTTTTCTGTATTTTCTATATTTTCCAAATCGATTTTCTGATCAATTGGTGTAAATATCCTGGAAATCTCATCATCATCATCAATCATCAAGAATCCATACTTTTCTTCATTTGGGTCAATTCTTAGAAGATTTTCCGATCGATTGGTGTAAGAATATTGAAAATCGATCGGAAAACCGCTGAGCTATTAGCGCTCAAAACCTATCATTTTCGTGACGCTCGCATTTTTCGATTTTTTGGAATGACACCCTATCTCAAAACTTGCCGTAAGACGTAATTCTACGTCAAAAGACAAATTTTTATTTTTCAGCCATCTCTTTCCCTTTTTTTTCTTTTTTCTCAAGCTGTATTGAGTTTACAAAGCTCAAAAGTTATAAAAGTGTTTGCCAAGCTTGTACCAATACAACCAAAAAAAATTTGTTTCAAAACGTTGTGTAGTTTCTGAGAAAAAAGTACATAAGGTTTGAAAATCGTGTTTTTACAGGAGCAGTATTTTATTCCGGCGAGGTTGTTTCACGCCGTAGTGGAATGCTTATGGGTTCGATCGTTTTTCGGTCACTTCCCGTGGTCGGATCATTACAAAATTAGTATTAAAATAAACGAAAAAGACTGCAGAATCAAAATCTGAAATAATCAATTTGACTTTTCCAAAAATTTTAGACGCTTATGTCTCCTTAAAAAGAAATGAACACCGGGAAGCAAGTCAGAAGTTTGACAGAAAACGTCATTCTGAAGTTCGTTTACGTTAGGTGTTTTCGATTCGCTCTCAGTTGGACGCATGATAACACTCAGGGTACAGGTACATGGCAGTCTACCTAATTGAATCTAAATTGAAGGTACATTATAAGAATTAATTCACAAAATAGGTTCACTTTCACCACAGACAAACAGACATAACACTCGATTTCCATTCTTCATACCGATTAAACCGTCATTTCAAATTTTGGCTTAGTTGGGAATGTCTCCGTTTTGGTCAAAGTGGCGCTTTTTGACGAAAGAAAAGGAATTCCCCATAAAAAATACTTGCTACTTCGAGGGATACTCCTGTTGTTATTTGATATTTAGAAATGTCGGTCATAGATGGTGGTAGTGTTCAGGCTAAATGTGAGGTACGATAATTTTTAAAGATTTTTCTTCCAAGAGTTATGTCTGTTTGTCTGTGCTTTCACTATGTGCTGTCTGCTGTCAACAATTGTCGACCAACATTTGAAAGGGGCGGATAAGCCAACTATCAAACAGAACGAGTGAGAGTTCATTTTCCTATGCTGCTCCAGCAAAAAATAACTCTCGCTCGGTCTGTTTGACAGTTGGCTTATCCGCCCCTTTCAAATGTTGGTCGACAATTTGATCCACATTTTTATCAATGTTGTGCAGTTGCAATGAGGTTTAAAAAGGTGTGGCAGATGAAGACATTTGATGGTGTTAGTAGCGAAAAATCAGAAAACGACGTCAAACTACAAAAACAAACCGCGTCGGACAATGGGGTTTGTTTTTGGAGTTTGACGTCACGCTTAATCGTGATTGGTCGATTTACGATTCTACCCACACTATGATGAAATTTCTTCATTGCACTAACACCATTTAACCAACTTTGCCACACCTGTATATATCACCTTGGTGCAGTTGGGCTATATCGTCGGCGTGGGTAAATGGCCTCAGCGGCGTAGGAAAAAGGACCTAGGCGGCGTGCCGTTTCTAAATCATCGGCGGCGGTGGCGCGTGCAAAAATGTCAGCGGTGGCGGCGTCCATCAGGACTAGGGTCAAGTTCAGAACGTTTATATCCATGGATTTGCTTTGCTTTTATATTCATTCAGGTCTACAATAATTAACGTAAATATTATAAAACTAAATACAAATAAAGTTAATTAAATAGCGATTACCAATAATTACGCACCCAAGGAAAGAAAGTATAATTATTGCACGCAGTGCGTTCTTGTGAATTTTACTGTTAAATAACGATTTAAATATAACTGATAATTAAAAATGTCGTCAATTCAATTATAAATTTTCCTGAGAAACTAAAAAAAAACTTGGTTACAGTGGAAAGGCCAGGTCACACCGCTAGGTGGATTAATTCAGGTTTTTAAATATGTTTTCATTCACAAATAAATTCGATAATTATATTTTATCGGGAAATTGTTAGCATTTCAACGACAAGTAGTTTTCTCTATTCTATGCAACGCGGCTGGATAAAAAAAATCTTTTTTCGTTATTGCATACACATCATGGTCTGCATACGGGTAGGCGTAACCGAATTTGGTTATATCGCTTTACGCCTGATTGTATGCATTTTGCATTGCATTCAACATTTATGTTGAAAACGAGTCCTGCTCTGAAATTGTATTTAATTACAGCGGCACTCGTGGCCCATAGTGTGGTTCAACCGGTTTCAAGGTTTCAATTTATATTAGATAAAGTGCAACTGGATGGCACGCTAGGTTTTCTACGTAACTACTATAATCTTCAAACTGTTATTATAATTTGATTCACTCTGAAATTATATATTACATGACGTATTAAACAGTAAAAACCCCACAACCGATAAATGCATTGCATTAACCCATTTCCGTGTTGCCAAAAAGCAACGCACTTGTTGTAAATTGCATGCTGGGACTAACAATTGCCACGTATAGCAAAAGATTAAAACGTCCTTTTGTCGTTTCTTGTAAAGACCGAGTTTGAGGCATTCGCCTCTATTCTACAGTGTGACACATATGTATTCGAACAAAAACAAAGTCATATATTTTTGTAAATACAGGCTTTATTTCGAATTTTAGTTTTGGAAGTTGTTTACCCGTAGATACCGAACGCAACAAACAATCATTGCACTATCGAATCATCTTTTACCTGGATAACACGCTTCAAGCGCTTTTTGTGGCACGCATTACTTCCATCGGAATATCATCCCCTATCTTGTTGATAACTAACTTAAATTCATCCAAATTATGATATTTGAAATCCTTGAGCTTCTGCTGCATGTACCCCCATATTCGAAAAGCCTGTGGGTCCACATCAGGAGAACTTAGAGGTCATTCGTTATTCGATATGAAATCCGTCAGATTAGCTTTGCACCACGTCTGCACAAGATTTGCAGTGTGGACTGGAGCTCCATCCTGTTGAAAGCAGTATTATTCTTCACCATACATTCCCCGAAGGTAAGGCTTCAAATTTTGTACTAAAACCATTTCTAGATAATATTTTGCATTAACTTTCACACTCTAGTCAAAAAATACAAGAGGTAGTTTCCCTTTCTTCAAAATGCCTCCCCATACCATGATCGCTGATGAATTTTGGTATCGTGGTACCTTCCGTTTGTTCTTTGGAACGTCCATGATCGAAACCGACCACAACCGATCATTTTGAGCATGATGCGAGGTTTGAAGAACAAACAACTTCTTACCAGAAAAGATCACTTCGAAATCACCGTACCGACGGAGCAGCAGTTTGCATTTTTTCTGCCGTTTTTGTTCTGTTGCTTCCGTTAACCCATGGATTTTACCTTTTTTGAATGCTTTCATATACAGATCCTTTTTCAAAATTCGACAGAGATTCCCTGTTGATATTCAGCTCAACTGCCATTTTCCGTGCGGACCGGTTGCAACTATGACGAATTCGCTCACGGCCAACCTTTTTGACCTCCGCCATTCTAACGCTTCGTTTTCTTCCGATATGGTTTGCAACAGATCCCGTCTCGACAAATCTTTCTTTTTTATCGTATACAAATGCTTGAGGTCACGAAAAATAGTGCCGCATGTAGAACTGTTTCGGTATTTATTTATTACAAACGACCGTTACTCAAACTCTGGTACGTGCACACTAAACGAGAAACGAATACGAATACTCTGTCAATCCTGTTTTCATACAAGACATCAGTTTAGAATAAGAACGGAAGGAATACTCGCGCACTATAACAGTTCATTTTCAGGACATCGAATTGGTGTAAGTTCGACACGAAATTACGGTACGACTGTATGACAAAATTGGTTGAAGAGGAAGGACTGTTAGGCCCTAGAGATCGAACCAGTTTGTTGATGGTGAAGGTATATTCGACAAAATAACGTTATATAATAGAAACCCAAACAGACAAATTGTTGTTAATGCAGATAGATAGTATATTTCCATTCATCAGACTGTTAGGGTCATACATAACAAAAAAGTATCGTCAATAGGGTAAGTAGGTAAAACATATTTGAACTTTTAACAATCACCGTACACAGTTTGTAATTTAGTTTTTTGTTTTCGTTTTGGCTTTCACAGTGGTGTACTATATCCATTGGGCTCCATAAAAGGATTTTTCAAACAACATATTTATAAAAAACTCTCGGAAGTTTCAGTAGAAAATATTGCTACTGATTGGTTGGAATGGGTTCCAAAATAATACACACATAAATACGATATGAAATAACGATTGCTACCGATCGTGGGAAAAAGCGCAAACTTTTGGTATTTTCTTTTGTCCTGTCATTATTTCTATCTAGTAATATTCATTAAAGTGGTAGATTCCAGTCATTTTTATCATTAGTAAGGGTTTAGTACTTGTGTATATATTAAATACGTGTTTCGATCTAAAAGTTGGAAGATTTGATGACACTATCGCATATTAATTAGATCAGAAGAATAAAAGCACACAATTTTAAATGCCGTAGAGTTTGTATTGTTTTGCTTTCATTTTATTGAAAGCGTGAAATATATAGCGTTATTCATAGATACCCGGAGAATAATTCTCTAATCCATAGCAATATCATGAAGTCGTGACGTGTGGTTTTTCTAATAATTATTCCTTTAGCTTAAAGATTTGCAAAAATCAGTTTTTTTACACCCTTAGGTTCTAAATAAATGGCTTTTGTTCTAGGTGTAGTCTCATTTTTTTATATATATAAGTTTCTACTATATTTGAAAAATAAAGCGACTGCACTTTTATTTATATGAACTATTTTGGTCATTCTAAATGTTTGATTATTTCATCATTGTTTCGTGTACGTTGATATAAAGGAAATGTCTAATATTTTTAGAGACAATCAAACAAGTAAAATGTTAGTCTCATTTTGTTCTATTCTATCGATTACTTAGAATCGATTAGCCATATGTGCAATGCAAACTGAAAAAATCCTATCGTGTCTAGGAGAAGGAATGACTGGTTAGTTACTCTATCGATCATTTACAAAATATTAAATTGCATGCAAGTGGACTATATTGGCGTTCGTTTACAATTACGTCGAACGGATTGTTTGTGTTTAAAAATAAGCAGTAAACATATCCGTATTATAGAGTATACCTTGCATTGTAAAATATTTGACAGCGGTCTGTGTAGTTGTTCTAATGCAAGGATACTATTTTAAATCTTCACTATTTAGTAAAAAAATATGCACACAATCACACATACGATAAGTAAAGAAATATGGCGCGGAAGGTTTACAATCGTTTGATATCGTCGTCTTTCGCTTGCACATTGCAATCTATGCAAAAGCGATTAGTTTCAAAAAACTACAACTAATATTGAACAGATTTTGATCGACTGAAAGAGTAAAATCATTTCAGTTCCCTGCCACTGCCATTGCCTCGACCAGCGGAGCTCTGCTGATTATTATTACTGCCATTTCCGATGCTGCGATTTGAGCTATTTCCACCCTGACTGGTGTTGCTGCTCGTGGCATTATTACTGTTACTATGATTTTGATTGTTGCTACTGTTGCTGTTATTATTATTATTATTACGGTGGCTGTTGTTGTTATTATGCAAAGGTACTGTAGCTCGTTGGTCTTCCATCCGGCCACCCTGAAGACGCATGATCAAAGAGAAGAAATCTTCATCCGGAACGGTGGCTCCGCTGTTGGAAATGCCCGGCCCGCCAGTTCGTCTCTCGCTCGTTTCCGCATCCATCGTGATATTCGGCGTAGGTAATTCTGAGCGTTGCTCCTCGATGCGAGAACCCTGCACAAACGGTGAATTGAATGACGTCGTAAAAATACTTCACTTATTCTTCAAGCTCTTACCTGACATCTCATCAGCATATCGAGAAAAGCGTCATCTGGTGGTGTTTCAAAATTATCCGCCGGCGGCGGTTGCTGAGGCTGTGCCTGACTGTTATTGGTGGTACTGTTGCTGCTAGCGTTCACTGGACGGTTAGACGCGGTGGCAGAGTTGTTAAGCGAGATTCGCTTCAAACCTGGTAGCAAGGCTCGTTGCTCATCCATTCGCTCTGATTGAAAGTCGGCGATCATCTCCAGCAAAGCGTTTCTTAAAAAAATCAAATCAATTTAATTTCAATCAAATTGGAGAACAGGATTTTACTATATCCGGTACTGTTTACAAAATAGAAGTAGAGTAAAGTAAATCCTGCCTATTTCCATCTATCTTACCTATTTTCTTTAGCTACCGCTGCATTACTGTTGTGCTGAGTCAAAGGTTTCCTAGCGGAATCGACACTTTCGGCATGAGTCAACTAAAATAAAAGCAGCAAATGTTTTAATATCGGAATTGTTTTCCCAAGAATCGAATCACCAACCTTTACCTTAAGGGTACAACGTTGATCGTCCATCCGTTTGCTCTGGGACCGGGTCAACAATTCAAAGAAGTCTTCGTCGTTGCTCTTGAATATATTCTCGTCCTGCTTGCTGTTGCTCTTGAGTTGTTGCTGTTGCTGAGCTAATGCCGACTGAGCTGCTGGTTGCTGCTTATCATGCACATTTACCATCTTTTTGCCATCAGGTGTCAGCTACGGGATTAAATCAAAGTTAATTAATTTAAAACATTTGCAATCGATTGGATATCATCAGATTACACTTCTGACTAACAGATATTTATTTTACCGAAGTGGAACGTACTGATAAGATTTCGATATTTGAGTAGCTGATAGATAAAGTAGTCTTTCTGTTGAATGAATCAAACAGAATGAGTACCAACTTCGCTCACGATCGCGAAAAATCTCACGACCCGTCACTGATTGCGTAGTCGGTAATTACAAATCACTAAGGGTATTACGATTAGCATGTTTACAATATAATTGACTGATAATGATCTGCGAAGCTAGGCTAAACAGTGCAGAAGTGAGCTCAACCGGCGAATACTGTAATCTAAAACGTGTCTGCTCGATGCGAAATAACGAATCAATATAGAAATAGCAATAGCATTCAATATACCTTAATCAAATCCAACTGCTCCATGCTTTGCCGTCGCACACGATGCTGCTTGGAGAGTAGACCAACACCACCCTTTCCGCCACTGCTGTTCGCTCCGCTCGTGCCGAGTTGAGTATTCTGAGTGGCCAGTTCTTGCAGAGTATCATTTTCGATTGCCAGTATGGAAGCACTGTCTGCCGGTGGCAGCTCCGGCAGGCCGAGTATTTTTCTAAGATCCGATATGTTCATTTTGGCCGTATTTTCACCAACTACGTCGCCCAATTCCTTTGCCAGCAGGTAGTGCGAGTTGGCATAGTGAAGAGCTTTTTCGTGGTTTCCAATCGATGAGTGAGCATTGCCCAAGCTCCAGCACGCTCGCGCTTCACCGATTCGGTCGCCCAGCTCCTGAGCGATGGCCAAATGACGCTGATGGTAGTCGATGGCGGTCGGAAAATCTCGCAGCAAGGTGTACGTGTTACCGAGACTGTAGCAGGCTTGCGCTTCGACGGCACGTTCGCCCAGTTCCATGGCGAGAGATAGTGTGCGTCTGTAGAAAACGGAGCATGAGAATTTCGACTTATTAGTGTCTGCTGATAATTTTGTACGGTTTAAGATTAACGTTCTGAATCAGCTCAAGATAGATCATATTTGTATAAATAAAGCTCTTTTCTATATGAATAGATCAAAGAAATTGATTTGAAAATATTTCTAACAAAAAATAACTCGAAAATTTGTAAGTCAGCCAATGTTTAACAATATCTTGTTTGCAATTTGGTTGCAGTTCCGAAATAGACAAATCTCGGGTAAATTTTCAAATAGACCTAAGTGTCAATGAGAGATTCTCTTCGCGTCTCCTCTCTTCCGTCTTTTACAGCTACATAAATGCATAGAAAAGGAAATTTTCAAAACATTTAGCTAACTAGTGACTCCGGCAACCGTTTTATGCAAAGCTGATGTGTTAAAATGCATTAGGATCGCCGTAAAAAGCGGAAGAGAGGAGACGCGAGGAGACGAGAATCTCTCATTGTCATTTAGGTCTATTTGAAAATTTCCCCGAGAAATAATTTTTATAATAAAAATTTCGTGATTTGTACTCTATATCAGGCATATCACATAAATACTCACTTGTAGTGATTGGCAGCCTGTTCAAACTGGCCGAGGAAAATGTGCGAATTCCCTAGGTTACTATTGGCTCGACGTTCGGCAGCTTTATCTCCGAACTCCCGTGCGATTCGTAGCCGTTCCTGATGATGTTCGATGGCAGTTTCAAAATTTCCTAAGAGATAGTATGTGTTCCCAAGATTTCCGCAAGCCCTTCCTTGCGCACCACGATCGCCGAGCTCCTTCATGAGTGTTAAATTTTGCTGATAGTAGTCGACGGCCTGCATCAACGATTCCTTTACCTCGTCGGAAAAGTCTCCGGGATCTTTTTGTCCCAGCTGTTTACCCTTTGCGTGGTACACATTACCCAGATTGTACAACGCTCGTCCTTCTGAAAGTCGATCTCCAAGCGATTGTGCGATAGCCAAATGGCGCTGGCAAAAAATTGCAGCCTCGTCAAAACGTCCCATAACTTTTAACGTGTTTCCCAGGTTTCCGGAAGATTTCGCTTCACCTAGCTTGTCGTTCATCGATCGCGCTAATGTCAAATCATGCTTGTGATATTGCATCGCTTTCGTATAATCACCGAGATAGAAATAAGCATTCCCCAACTGGCTATAGATGGCACTTAGTGTTCGAAGGTCGTCAGTGCCGGCTTGAATGGCCGCCTGGAAAAACGCCACACCAGCTCGGCAGTCTCCCGATTTGCACAATCGCTCGCCTTCCAGTGCCAGCTCCAAGCACATGGAAGAACCGTCGTTGTTCTGAAATAAAGCAGAACGGGTTAAGCAGGACGAAACGAAGATTTTTAAACTAATCTAACAATTTTTCCTAAAAAAATTGAAAACATTCAAGCAAATTGTGTTGTCGTTTGAAGCAGAAGCAACAAAGTTTCGATTTTAAATTTTCTTTCCATTAATTCTTGTTGCTATTTATATATTACGCTTTATATTTATATATTACCGAAAAATTGATTATGACTTTGTTTCGCTTTTTATTAAAAAATATATTTGTATATTTGTAGGGACTCGTTCAAATGGCATGAAGACAAAATTAAAAACTACTCTGTCTATCACTCATCGCGTCACGTTTACTTTCTGCGTGGACCGGCGCCATCAGTGACGATGACGACTTGTTTAATTAAGTAACGCAAATTAACTGTAGGCGCGGTTAACGATTGAAACAACTCAACATACGCAACATAACAAAGAAGATCGTACAGGCGAAACGTTTTTAATAACTGTATTAAAAAAAACATTCATGTAATTGATTCGCATATTGTAACACTACTATGATGAACTTAGAATCTACCATGAATCAGAAACTTTTTACGAAATAAATAACAAAAATTCTACTCTAGTAGGTACTGGAAAAACATTCAAAACATTCTGTTTAGAGTCACGAGATTGTTGGTTTTTTTCTGGAGCAAAATTGTTTGACTGTTCTGATTCATTAAGTTGACGAGTAAGGTAGACTATAGGTACAAGAATTACCACATTACACATCATATTTAATTTAGTTTGTTCAGTTGCGAAATTTGGACCAATGTTAAACTTTTTAAACTTTTATGTTAACCAGAGGCCAAAAATAGAACTTCACTGTTACAAAGGCCATATTTAATAACAATTTGTAACAACCTTAGGCACATATTAATTGTTAGCGAAACTTAATTTTAAAAAAGCTTCTCATTTTTCAGTTTATACTTTGTTTCCATTGCAGTTAGCAATAAACATACAACAAAATTGTTTTATTTTTGTACCTGATCGCTGGAAAGGTTTTCAGCGCTGGCAGAAAGTGAAGCCATGATTCAATGATTTTCCTATAATTAGTCGCGGTGTCTCCTGTTGTTTTGGTCGGCCGTCCGCTCGTTCAATCGATGAAGGTGCCGTCTACTTCAGACTTTAGGTTTTTTTAAACCAAGCAGCTAACCACTGTCTGCCAAACGGGCAGCAATTCGACTTTATTTTTTCACTTCACTAATCACATTTAGATTTATTATATCGGGCTGGCCGCAATTGGTTTTATTATGCTGGACGATTGAATATCAAGCAATTGAGAAAAAATGGGTGACGCACGCGACGAGTATTTGAAGTGAGAACGAGATTTCGAACTTGATTTCGTTACCATTTAGGTGCACTGATTTTCTTTTATACACATGAAATGAAAACCCTATATATGCGATCCGATTTAGCTTTTTCGAGCTATTTTAAAAATGATAAGTGATAAACGAAACAATTATTAACTCTTTTCAATTCGCGTCGCTCCCGTTCGTTGCTTGTGTTTTGCTTTATCTTTGCTTGCCTTTGCCTTTGCTGTGCTTGAAAGTTGCTGCCGTTGCTGCTTCTTGTCAGTGGTGCCAATGTTTTTGAGTTTGAATCCAGGCCTAAAACAAGGTCTTCAGCTCAAGGGTGTGAAACGAACGTCAAATGCATATGATTGCAGTGTAACCGTTTTTTCTGACGTTTCGGTCCGAGTGACGGCTAACGCTTTATTCAATGGAAATTCTAATTGCCGGCGAACTAGTTGAAGGATGCTCTTTTTACTCCTACATGAGAAAGAGATAGCATGATTACATACCCTTGGTCTGTGCACAGGTTTGTTAAAGAGTGAAAAGGATAGACAAAACTTTGCACCAAATCTTCACAAACTTTCCATATGGCAGTTCCATGAGAGTACAAGAGATCGATTTGTGCTTACATAGCGAATTATGCAGTTGTTATTAAACCAATAGTTATATTTGCCGAATAATTTGGTATGAAGGTATAGAAGACTTCCTAATCTGTATTTTTTTACATATGACTTGTGACACTTGAGACAATTACGACAGACCTTTTAGACTCTTTAAAACTTTATAAATAACCTTTGTATGTAATACAAATAAATCAGTGTATCTGGCGGCTTTGCATTTGATTCGATTTTCTTTCTTCTCCTTTTCGTCCTTTTCCTTTAATTTCATTTCTATTTGACGTAGCAGTTGATATTTTTGTGGTTATTATGCGAGAAAAAAAAGAGAAAGAAATATTTCTACTCTTGTCATCACTCAAACAATGACAGCTTTGCATGGAATTTTGCGTAAGTGCGAGCAGGCTTCAAGATCTTAACTCCGTCAAAGCAGCGCTGCCACCCAGTGTTGCCACATATTCATCTGTACTGGAAGGTAAAAAAATCTTTTGCATCTGTACTTTTGCTTTCAAAAATCTGTACTAAAATCTGTACCACAAAGTTGGTTTGTTACATAGGGAAACCTGGTTTGTTTGCTTTAAAAAATAGAAAAATCGCAAATTACTGATTTCTTTGATGATATTGGTACATAACCTTAAAGATAGACATGTTTTGTTTTGTTTGCATTCATGTCAAGAGGTGCTCCTCTATTGATTTCAAGTAACAAAACTGAAAGAAAAAAATTAGTTTTTGACACCCAAAAAAATCTGTACCCATCTGTACTTTATGACAAAAATCTGTAATCTGTACCGTACAGAATCTGTACCAAAAAAATTGGAAAAATCCAAGGGTAAGTCGCTTAGAACATTGAGGCAGGCTCAATTTAGGGAACAGCTGACCTCATTGATTGCAATTGCGGTACATTCATTTCACAGTTTATGGCACACTGTGGCCCACTTTTTTGACATTTAAATTTTGAAATGTTAGAAATTGGCAGCCCTGCCAATGTTTGTTAATGTCAAAACGATCAAACGGTCAATCTGAGCGCAGGCGAATTTGACAGGTTTCACATGATCAGCACCTCGGCAGCACAGTAAGGCACAGACTGAACAAAATTTCCATGAAAGAGGTGAACGAAATGTTCTCAGCGACTTACCCTTGGAAAAATCTGTACTTTTCCAGATAAATCTGTACATGTGGCAACACTGCTGCCACCAGCCGTATGAAACTGAAGGGTAAAGATGCGGCTAAAGGCCCAAACAGAATGCAGCGTTAACGCATCCGTCAGCGTCAATTTGACAGTAAATCTATGGGAAAACTGTCAGAATAACGCTGACGGACGCGTTGACGCGGCATTCTGTTTGGCCCTTAACATCTTTTTACGCTTCCTACACGTCCGACACAAAAAGAAAAAAAGCAAAGAAATAATTTTGTTCGAGCGCTTACCAATACACATTCATCCGAGGCTGAAGTTAGAGCGGGCTACTCACAAATACATTTGGTCCGAGGCAAAGTTTGTTATGGGCTAGATGAGATGTTGGCTACACGAAAAATGTATGGGAATGACATTTGTGACAGAGGGGTGGCTGCTAGTGATGTCCGGTAATCGCTCGATTAATCGAGTAATCGATTACAGCATGCAATAGTCGAATAATTTCTAATCGAATATCGCCTAACCACATAATCGAACTAATCGATTACACTCGCATCGATTACTGACACGAATACTGCTTTTTGAGGTTTAAGCTTGTTGAACTCAAAATGACGTGAAGCCCATATGATAATTTTAACGAAAAGCTTAAATTAAACTTGTCGCGACTTCGAAGTTTACCTTCGTAGTCGCAGTTCGCAAATCAAATATTCGTTGCCAGCCAGCCTTGCCAGCAGTAAACGATCTCTTTTACTTTTTTGACGGATTGCCATGCCATGATATCGATGATATCTTTTATGTGCGAGACAAACATATTTTTGTTTGTGTTTTCACCGTTTCCACGCAAGTTTTGGCGGTTTTGACAATTCGGCATAGAGATTCCATGTAAGTGAAGTGCGAACAAACTTAAAACTCTCTTTGGCAAGGCAAACAGAGACTAAACGCATTCGCATGCATGGAATTTCGCATAGAACGAAAAGGTTCAAATATCTCTTTCTACATTTGTCATCGTGAATCATTTTTAAAATGTTAGTTCTGTTGGTTGGTCCCGCTGGTTTCCGCTTTCCGGTTTCTGTGCTGTTATTTGAAATAACTTATTTTTCATTCTCGTAGTCACACGGGTACGCGTACATGTGGATGTGTTTTCGGCGCGCTATTCACATTTTTACGTCCAAAAGTGAGTTTAGATCGGGATTAATTTCGACCGTTTTACACTTCTGAAGTAAACGCAATCAATACGCAAAGCTTGTGTAAATATGAGCGATAAATCTTCAGCAGGAAAACTTAAAGCCAAAGTGAGCGCAGTGTGGAAATATTTTAATAAAATTTCAAAATGATTCTGATTTGAGCTTTGGTTTGGATTTGAGCCAAAGCTTTTTTGAAAATTCATTAGTCAAATTTCGACAACTACTGCGTACTAAACTGCTTCTCTATGGTAAATGGTTGAACTGGATGGAAAATGCTTGAATAATGCGCTCCAGAACCACCATGAGATTCCACAGATTCTTATTCAGCAACTCCTATCTCTACCTCCTCGTGATACCATCCGGGACACGTTACTTAGTGGAAATCGGACAACCGGTGGAAACTAGGGTCGTATGCGGACAGAGAAGGGGGCACTCATGCGAAGGCTGAAATGTAAACTCTCCGCCTGCAGGACGGTTCTCTCGACACCCAGGAACCAAAACAGGGGTGCTAAAGCCCCTAAAGGAGATGGTTGTAATAGCTGTTATCCATGGCTATTATGTAAAAACTTAAATGGATAAACCCCTAATTCAAGGTGTGACGCGAACCGTGCCGAAGGATGAATGGTGGAGGGGGTTCTATAAATTCTCTCGCCGCAAAGGAGTCTGTGGAGTACCAGGGCGGCCTCCACTGCAATTTGCCCTTGCTGCATCAAGCCGGTCACTGATGCAGTGGATGATTTCTTACCGTGCAAGCTCTCTCTGCCGAAAAAACAAAGAAACGAATGAGGTGGAGAGGAGAGCAGGGGACTTGAACGATGCGCTATCAGAGGTTCAGTCCTGATCCTCTTCTATCCTCAACACGCCGACTCGTTGTGAGACGACAAACGAAGATGTGGCTCCAACTCTCTACTCACGGGTCGAGATCACTCTGCCTGATCTCTGATTGTGTGCTGGAGGGTGGGCTGAAACAAAAGGAGAGCCGAACAGTTATGGCCAGTAGGATGGCTGTACAATCGCTCAAACAATCTAAAAATATATAACGTCGAGTATCCACTCCTGGGTTACTCAAAAGTTGCCGAGTCTCAATAAGAGGTTTTAGGGGGCATCCATAAAGTACGTCACGCTTATAGGGGGGAGGGGGGGTTGACCTAATCGTGACGATTTGTGACGTAGGGGGGAGGGGGGGTATGAAGTTATGTGACGTCACATGAAAAAAAAAATCAAATGGAAAATTTATTCGGGAAATTATAATTTAGCCTTCATTTGAAGATACAACTATTGAAGGCTTCTATAAAATTAACGTACTGATAGATTTTAAAACAAATAGTTAAATTTTTTGAATGAACACTTTTTTGAACATATATGTGTGAACAGGACTCATTTATTCTATGTAGTATGAACTCTCCATTAAGGCTTTACAGAATATGCAGTACACCGCTGAAGAGCTGCTTGAGTACCGTCCTGCCTAAAAGATTTTTGCAACCGCAAATAGCAGTCGCACAAACTCCTGAAGGGTTACGGGATGCTACCAGAGACCCACGGCAATGTTTTCCCTTGATATTCGTGCTGAACTCAATCGATGAACAAAAACTCATACCGAAGTTCCACGGCTGCTTTTAAGGTTTTTCGGTATAATTTATACTGCCCCTCACTCAAAAGCTCTCTGAAGGATAGGGTTTAAGCCACTTGCGGATTAAATTTCGCATCTAAGGTAGTGTTGAATGATTACACGATTGAAGAAATACACAAAATGACAAAGTCCCTCAGAAAAGTTTTTCCAAGGCGTGTTGCTGCAAGACGTCAGCTGGAAGTCCTGATTCTTTCAACTAGATCAGACGAATTTGAGTGGATGAATGTAAAGGGCGTAGATATGCGCTAAACATTAATCGACGGCACATCAGCGACTTCTGAAGCATATCCGATTGCAGCAATTGAAGATCATCTTCAAAATCCGTGAATCGATGACTTATAAGCTCGAAAATTTTCCTTTTTTTTATTTGCTGTTTATTTTCATTTGATAGCTTTAAATAAAAAGGTTGGAATGAGTATTTAATTTTTTGTTGTGAAGGGGGGGGGGGGATTGCCGTGACGTGACGTACTTTCTCAGGGGGGGTCACGAATGTGTGACGAAATGTGACAAGGGGGGGAGGGGGGGTAGATTTTGGTCAAAATTTGCGTGACGTACTAAATGGATGTCGCCTTACGACAGGACATTGTCCGAGCAAATATCATCTTCGGAATCTCGTTTTCGTACAAGATATTTAACCTCCGAACACTTGCGCTGCAATTGTGGAGCACAAATAATACGCAGACTGCAGTATCTCAAAAAGGAGAGATCTGGTTTGCGTCGCCGATCAGGGTTCATAAACCTAGTCATGCTTGATTGGCACATGTCTCGCTCCAGCTACCGGCCTGTCACTTCTTCAATAAGTAATAGATAAGCTTGAAATGTATAGTAAAATAATAAAACGGGGCATACCACAACAATCCAAAATAATGGACGCAGTGGTAAGAGTTCCCAGCAGAGGAGAAGGAGAAACTGGTTCTCAGTTTACAGATACAACTCGTTTTTACAGGACAGGTCAGTAATAACTAAAGCGAGGATACCATCTTGAAGCTTGAACGATACTTATAAGCTGTTGCTATCCAACGAAGCAACGTAATACAAGCCGTAAGCAGGTCAGTGAAGTTCTCCCACAACGGACTTTGTTGATTTCGAGTTAATACACCCCCAAGTTGGTCGCACCAGCTTTGTTGGATGAGTTATCCAACATACAGATAAAAAGTTATTTTCATTGAAAATAATTTTACAAATAAAAACCCGGATTTCAATGATTTTTTATCTAAAAATACTGGAAACCATCTGCCGTCAACAATCCCAAATCTATCAACAGCAAGAGAGTTACAATGCAACGGTGTTCGATTTTTACTACGCTTTATCCATCACCTATACAGCCGCTACTCGCATAACAGTCCCATTTTCTATGGAGTTTCCTATATAAATGGGACTGTTATGCGAGTAGCGGCAGTATACACAACGACTAATCGAAGTTTGGTCGATTACCCGATTAATCACAGACGATTAATCGTGTCGAATAACAATTGATAAAAAAATATTCGATTACTCGTTAATCGATTAACTGAGAAAATCGGACATCACTAGTGGCTGCCACAAACACAGATATTTGTGCATGCATAAATTTGGGACCCTGATGTTTTCTGCGGAGTATACACTGAGAAAACTTTTCGTATAGTTTCAATGTGTCACATCACATACGGATTTTTGCAATATGGCCTGTAAATGATCTTTATGTGCCAAACAGTTATCATTTATGGACCCGCGAAAAATTTGCGCATACTATTCATATGCGTATAATTTTTATGTGTATAATTGCACACACTATTCATGTGCGTATTGTGCATGGCAGCTAAATCTGGACTATTTTCCCTATAATACCAATGTATATGACGAAACGAAACAACAACATTGTCGTTGATGCTCTTGCTCTTTCTTATTACAGTGATTTCAGTTTGTCGCAGTCGGATCGCAGTTTGGTGCAGCCGCACTTTCAAACTTCAGAGCCCAGTTTGGTGGGAAGTGCGGTATATAATTTTCATGTGAATATCTGGGAGCATTGTGTTTATATGAGGCCATGATAATCATTTGGAATTTCATATGGAAATTTACTATAAGTTATGTGCAGAATATTTTGAGTGTAGACCATTTTATATGACAAGCGACAAGGTGCTGCTGATATTGATATTGCGCTTTCCCGTGCTGGTACTTTGACAATCCGCAGATGACCCCACGGGAAAGCAATATCAATATCGGCAATGTTGTCAGTTCGTAAAATGGTCTATTTTATTTTCTCGGTGTAATCTTTTCAATAACATAAATAGTTTGTGGACTACTACGTTGTTGAAAGTTGAAAACCGTAATAATCGACGTGCGACATTCGGTTTCCTATTCTATTCTGTGTGTCGCACGTGGTGCACTGTGTTCGCACATTGATGCGCTATACAGCGCATCACCTGCGCATCAGAACAAGAATAACACCGAATGTCGCGTGTCGATTATTACGATTTTCAACTGCAACAGTAATAAGTAGAGCCAGAAATCATAGCAACTAAAATAATTGATGAGTCCCAAATTTATGCATGCACAAATATCTGTATTTGTGGCAGCGTTGCGTCAAAGTCATACTCGACCAAAGTATACCACCCCATCGACATCTCTATATCGAGCTGCAGTAAACGTCAGCGACAGCCAAAGTAAATTGATATATACCAGGTATATGACAATGCGAGCTGTCATATACACTTTGCACTAACACATCTACACTAGTTCTGAGATTTCGAGCATTTTGTATGGAAAATTAGTTAATTTTTTAAAAAAATCGTTGGATACGCAAGATTTGTCTATTTTTTTCCTCACAGTTTTTATGTTTATGCTTAGAACATTATTTCTAGTATGTATTTTCATGAATACAATGAAGTGCAACAGTCCAAATTGCAAGCGGAAATTTTTTCATCAAAACGGTATCAAGATGTCTCAAAGAAATGTCGTTATATCGCTTTCCTACAAGTAGTAAAACAAAAAAGATTTTTTTTTTAAATGCTCGGACATGATTGTTCAATAAGCAGCATGAGCAACATTGTTATCCGCCCGCGATATTTTTCGTCTGATTTCTGGTAAGCTTTTAAAGTGTTAATTATCTTCTAAGACCGTTTTGTAGCAATCTAAGATTACTTTTTATGGTTTTCTACATAGTGTAAATTTATGATAAAAAGGTATCATCTTGGAACAGTGACTTCAACTTAAGGATTTTCAAGCAGTAGCACAAGCATCTATTCGAATAAAACTATTTTTTAAAAGAAGACATCAAGGGCAGATATTCAAGAGCATCATGCAAGCAAAATGTTGGATGGAACGTGTTTTAATTTAAGCAACCGTATACCGTATTGATCGTGAAGTATTAGAAACATTAATTCATTTTTCAATTGCACATCGAAATAGTTAGTCACCCATGTTCTCAAATTTTTTACGCGTAATAAAAAAGGCTACAAGTGCAAATGACTTTAAAATATAATCCTTACATTTCATTGTAAATGTTCAAATATTTCTCTGGAATAATATAGCTGCATTCATTAATTACAATTAATTTAGTTTTAATTTTCATGCAAGTTCCACCATATTTCAGAACTATTTCTTCTTCTTTCTACACACACTAATGCAACTCTCGATGGTCACATACCTGGTATATATCAATTTACTTTGAGCGACAGCATGTCCGGGGCTCAAAATTTGACAGCGGGCCCAAATCAGACTGCTGGCAGTTGAGTGAAACGCAGTGCTGAATTGCTATCTCATTTTCGCACACACGAGATGTTAGCGGCGAGAACATGGTTGTCTGCCATGGGCTTGAAGTATACCGACATTTCTAGATAGAATTAACAAAAGGGCGAATGTCGCAAATGTAAACAAAACGGGTGAGAGTTACTTTTTGCTGGACCAGCATAGGAAAAGCAACCCTCACTCGATTTGTTTACGCTTGCGACATTCGCCCTTTTGTTAATTCTATCTTCATTTCAGAAGGTGAATATCGAGTTCGTGTTGTGTCCGTTGTGTCAAGTTTGGTTTTTGGTTTGGTTTGGTTTGGTTTTGGTTTGGTAACATAAAAATTTTTGCGAATGTCGCAAGCGTAAACAAACCGAGTAAGTGTTGATTTTCCTACACTCAAAATTATCTGCACATAACTAATAGAGCTTGCTAATTTGCGGTTGTGCTGGTGGTTTGTTTTCCCCCAATTTGAAAAACATCATGGAAAAACCAACATCAGCAGCAACAAATCGCGTGTACATATACGCGGCATAGTGTACGTACGGTAGCTGTCAGCAATCTCAACAGTAAATTTCGATATGAAAATCCATATGATTTTCATATGCCACATATAAACACAATCCGCCAAGAAGTACACATAAAAATTGTACGCATATGAATAGTATGTGCAAATTTTTTTTAATGATAACTGTTAAAAACACTTAAATGGTAACTGTTTGGCACATAAAGTTTATTTACTGGAAACATTGCAAAAATCTATGGTTGAAACACATAGAAACTATACGAAAAGTTTTCTCAGTGTATGTTGGCCCCGGCAAAAAATCACTCGTTTTGTTTACATTTGCGACATTCGCCCTTTTGTTAATTCTATCTATAGATTTCTGTTACTGCACCCCATCGACATCTCTATATCGAGCTGCAGTAAACGTCAGCGACAGCATGTCCGGGGCTCAAAATTTGACAGCGGGCCCAAATCAGACTGCTGGCAGTTGAGTGAAACGCAGTGCTGAATTGCTATCTCATTTTCGCACACACGAGATGTTAGCGGCGAGAACATGGTTGTCTGCCATGGGCTTGTGTTACTGTCTCTCGACTTTTGGCTTAGTTGCCAGTATTCTTGATGATTGAGTGTTTTTGCCAAACAGAATGTCAAAGAAAAAGGAAAAAGCGTCAACCGCGTCAACCCGTCAACAAACTAATAAATTCTGAAGGGCACAATGTTTTTCATTTTTTTAAAGTTAGGTGTCGTGGTCGTATAAACAAAAATTAAACAGGTTGAATGGTTAACTTTTTTCCTATCTTTCCGGTTTCGTCATTGCGTTTTTGTTTTGTGATCGGCGTAATAATTTTTGGCTTGGGAAGCTCTAATGGCTTCTGAAGAACATCTGACTTTATCAAGCCTCGTTAAATCGGTACATCAACAGCTACGAGATTCTGCGAGTAAAAGTTCTGATCCTGAGCGGGTATGGAGAGAGCATCTGCAAAATCATGAATTACTAAACCAATACGCCACTGCCATGCACAAATTGGCCACTTGCCATTGGGACAGAAATATGCAAATCGCGAGCAAAAAAACTAACTGCCGAATTGCCTGGGTTGTTGGATCGTGTCGAGAATATTTCCTCCTCGAAACCAACAGTTTACTGTATTTCTTTCGTGATAAGGAAGACAAGGTAGATTTATTTCTTAAAGCAACTTCAATATCCTATCTAATTTTATTTCAGATTATGAAAGCAATCAATTCAAGTCACAACTGCGAATATCCTTCTTACCTAATTTCAAATATAAAGCTTCTGGACGTTGGGAGCTGCTACAATCCATTTTCCGCTTTTCCCGACTTCGAAGTAACGGCGATTGACATCGCACCAGCCCAGGAAACCGTCAAGTTGTGTGACTTTCTGGAAGTTTCCCTCGCAGATGATTTCCAACTATTCAGTTCTCAGCATCTCGAGTATCTCGTTCGGTCATATTACGATGCTGTAGTATTCAGCCTTCTACTTGAGTATCTACCTTCATCGGAACAGCGATTGTTATGCTGTCGAAAAGCCTATGACGTACTGAAACCAGAAGGGATTCTTCTGATAATTACTCCTGACTCTCGGCATCAGGGTGCGAATGCTAAGCTGATGAAGAACTGGCGCTATACATTGGGTTTGGTGGGTTTTACCAGGATAAAGATCGAGAAACTGGAGCATGTAACTTGTATGGTGTTTAGGAAGGCCATCTTCCGGGAGGTGCCGGAACGGTGGTGTAGGATTCATAAAGAAGAATATATGAAACCGGTTATGAACATACCTCAAGATTTTAACAACAGTTCTTTACTAGATGAAGATGTAACTGATAGTAAAATGGAGCACCAAGTTTGCGATGCAGCGGAAATAAAAAACCTGTTTAGTGGATTACCTTTCGTTGGTGACGAAATGGGTTGATCTGCAGTAATAGCAACAATTTTAATTTTTCATTCCGAAATTTTTAAGGATAAATGGCGGGGATTCAGCCAGAACGAACCAAGCGCCAAAATCATTATTTTGAATAATTTGATTTTAACTTAATGGTCCCACCAACAGCTTGCAGCTGACTTAATATATAGTTTTACCGCTCACATATCACAAACAGGATGTCTTTAATGCCCTGAGATTAGGAATATCAGTAAAATAGTACATTATTGTGCCTTGCAGCAATTTTAAGAGTCTCACGCAAATTCATATTTCTTCTTCTTCTTCCTTCAATGCTGCAAACAGTGTTCCATGTCACAGACTGACAGTTGGAACCGGTGACTTGACCATATGCCCAGCAAATTTTTAATTCATATTTGAATAATAATTATTCTGTACGTACCAAATATATTGAAAATATTTTTGTCAAGCAAAGAGAAAATAACCACACTAATAATTTTTGCGTGGGACTCTACAAAGGTGGAATCTCCGCAATATTATCGAGATTAATTTTTAGTTTGGGTATGAATGTACTGAGTTTACTTTGGCTGAATGAAAATGAAAGAATATGGTTTTCAGTTCAGTTTACCATATGATAACAAAATACACATAAATAAACATGTTTTGTTTGAAAAGATTGCGGCAGTCATGGAAAAACCATCTGACGTAAGTGCCACTTCTATGCAATAATCACGTCTCTCCCTATTGTTTGCATTCCATACAAAGAAACGTCCACAATTGAACAAATTTTCGGTTATACACTGCCTGTGCATCACCTCAGAAGTTGTGAAGTCATAACTATCAACAGGTTCATCTCTTGAATTAGAACTCTTATTATTAACCCTTCTAAGGTCTGCACATGGGTCTACATCATTTTTGCCATCCGAAAATTTGCTAAAATGACCGTAACTTTTCTATCTTTTGATACTTTTCCACTAAATTTGGAAATTTTCCCGAAAATCTTTTCTATTTTCATAATATCTACAAATCATAGCCATATGTCACGTGGTTCCGGAGTTATTCCGGTGTTCCCTGAGGGACCGCGACATAGCTTTATTAGATAATGTTGCTAAAATGCAATTTGTTGGAAACATGCTGATTTTTTTTTCGCAAATCATTGACTGTGGTCATATCAGTACTTTGCTGCAGTACGTGTGCGCGCCATGCGGATCGGGGAGGACACTGGGTATCCGAAACCGATTCCAATAGAGGGACATTTCAGCATTAGCAAAATATATCATGTCGCATATCAAAAAACAGCACTTTACAAGGTAGCGATTGGTGACCATCTCATGTCTCTCACAGGCCATATGGCCGATTTCATGTCCTGGATAAGTTCCTTCGAGATCCGTACCGTGCTTGGATCAGAGAAGAAAATCTTTTCGGGTCCAGAAGCGGATATATAGCATCTCAGAGACATGAGTAGGGTTGCCAAGTGGCCGGTTTTTGGCCGGCCCGACCGGTTTTTCGCTTGCAAAGCCGGCGGCCGGTCAATCCTGCAAAAAGGCCGGTTTTTCGACATATGAAGCCGGATCTGTATTTTTTACCTGATTTGTTAAATTTTCGGAAAAATTTATTAGCAATCCAGAGCAGTAGATCATTGAAGACAGCCAGTTTTGCAGTGACATTACTTTGCTTCTAGCGGTAATATACATTAAATTGTTCACTAACGCCAGAAGCAAGTAGTTGTAACTCTATAACTAGTTATTTTCAATAGTCCACTCAATGTTCGTTATGGTTGCGACCGCCACAACTGACTTCTCATCCCATTTACATGGGAAACTGTCAAGCGACTTTCGACGAATACGAATATTCAAATAATATGTCATTAACGCACATGACACATTCTAGGCAAAACGACTAATATGCTACCACCCCCCTCCCCCTCGCATTTTGAAGGCAGGACCGACCGGCCGGTTTTTGTAATTTTCAGACTTGGTAACCCTAGACATGAGATGGTCACCAATTGCTCTCTTGTGAAGTGCTGATGTTTTTTGATAGGCGACATGACATATTTTACTGATGCGGAAATGTCCCTTTATTGGAACTGGTTCCGGATTCCCAGGATCCATATCCTCATATCGACGTAAACAGTTGGATGGAATGGGATGTTTATGAAGATTCAACAATCTAAGTGCTGGTATGTTCCATTTTCAAATTTTATTGTTACCGTCATCCAGGGCGAGATGGTGCCAAAAAAGCATATATTTCTGTTTTTTAGCTCAGTATACACACAATTTAGGAACTAAATTGATTTCAAACCTGTCAATATATACTAAATTGTACAATTAACAACTACCGTAGAGATGGTTTAGTTACAATGAAACCTAATGTTACTGGAAGTGCATGAACTTTGGCACAAACTCACCCCTTTTACGGGGTGAAATTGTGCCAAAAACATAAAGTTAGGCTAAAAATCTAAACAGTGAACATTCTTAAAACTGGCAGTTTATACACGGTATACATATATTCGTCTGATATTGGAGTGTTTATTCAAAGCATCTGAAGTTTCTAGAGAAAAAGTAAAAATTAGTTTAAATTATTTAGCAGACCTATGATGCTGTTTGCTCCTAAATTGATGATGCAGTCTAATCTGTCAAAATATTGTGCTCAATAGTAAAGAATGTGAGTATACTGGTGTATACTGACGTATTTTTGTTGTGTATGTGGAATCCACAAATTGGATCGATCATTGTGGCTTGGCACAATCTCACCCCCGCACTATGGGGCAGAACCCGAAAAAGCTCGGACAAAACCTCAAAATTTTTATTTGAGATATTCTGTCAAACTTAATATTCTACGTATAGTAGACATATAATCTATAAGAAATATGCATAAATTGTTGTAATAAGTGTTTTTTCAATAGGCATTAAAGAAGGTGAAACACAGTGTAAACAAAATTTGGAAAATGAACAAATAAATATCGTTTAATCTTTTAGCATCTAGCTACCATGCTGCTTAAAATTCTATACTTTTAAAAGACAATTCATATTAAAGGGATTATAAACTAATAGTTTAAGTGATATTAAGACAGATTTTTTACTAGTAGGTTTTGTTCTGACGAAGTGTTTTAGAACAAAAAATTTGTTTTTTTTTGTCAATTTTCAATAGCGTGTAGAAAAAGATTTCCACAGATTTCCGCTCTGACACTACCACCAAATCAACATTCAAGGTGTTAACTAGTAATAAGCAAAAAATTAGCTGCTACTAGTTGCGATGTTCGGAGATATTGAAGTTTTTCGAATGCATGTTTTTCGGCATTTTCGGCTACAAATTAGTAAATGCGCGCGCCAGTGCGAAGTTCATTCCTGCTGTACGTTGAATAGTCATGCTTGTGTATGTAAGACACAACATTATTATCGTTATGAGATACATTGGAGTTGATAAGGGGAACTTATGACATTGTAAAGGCAACCACTTAACAGCTTTATCGCAATTAGCTCTATTTCAAGTCAAATTGGCAGTAGAATATGTTCGGATAGACTTTCAACTCGATTGAACTAGCGTCCATTTTGTTTATTTTGTGTCGAATATGTTGATACGTGTTTGCAGGCTGAACAGATTGCTACTCTGTCAGTTACTCGTTATCTTTTGTGCCTTCAGCCAGGCTTTGGCTGAGGCCGATGACGACCTATCTCGCCACTCGTATCCTTTTGCTGCGTATGGCCAAACTAATTAAATGAAAAAATTCAAATATAGATCGTACTACGGAAACTTAGTATTATGAATGATGAATGCCATAAAATATGCAAAGATGTCCGTAATTTATCCTTTGAAAATCAAAACAAATGCTAACAGAGCAATAGAAATGTGAAATATTTTTATCTTTGCAATGAGAAATTACTTCTAAAATCGGTTAAAACTGTTAAACCATCAAAAACACATTAATGCACTAAACTAGATAGTAGGGTAAGTCAACCTATATACAACCCTCTACCTGTAATGGACCCTCGGATAGTATTTCGGTATTTATTAGCTTATACTTCTTATTTCTGGGGATATATGACATGAAACAGAACGTACTAAACATAACACACACTTGAGTTTTTAAAATTTTAGCTGCATTTCATTATTAATGCTTTAAAATCGACATTTTCATCAAGTGAAGGTCCATTATATGGTTGACAATGCCATTAGCGGACCCTCTCCATGCAAAATACACTAGAATTCCTTTAATGGACTCGATCGTTATTCTATTGTAAACCACAAGGGTCCATAAAAGGAAAATGGACATTTCAATCTGTTTTAAAAAATATGTACAGTTTAAAAATTTGCAGCATAAATTGTTATATTTAGGCTTATTCGAAAGTTACTAATATTGTAAGTGCCATCGGTTGGGTGCCCGAGCAAGGATTCACAACAAAAATATATCAAAATTATTACATATTCTGCTGTTGATATCAACTAGCAAACATGTTTTGTTACCAACTCAAAATGGTACTTATGATGTATCAGACTTTGCTATCATTTTGCTTTCATTTTTATTGAAAGAAAATGTGTTGACAAATTTTATTTATGATGTAAATAAACCTTCAATATTTAAAGTAATCGATTTTCACATAATTTTTTTTCTAGTAAAATGGGTGTTTCAAATTATATGATGATAGCAAAATGATGATCATATGATAGTAAAATGACAACTAATTCTGCTTTCCTATTAATATTGTGCAACAGCAAGATTAGAATTCCGTTTGATATTTTTGATAGCAAAAGTAGTATTCAATTTAATTTCACGGCGTGGAATTTTTGATATCAATTTTGATATTTTAACCGCTAAGCCGACCAAAATGAACTCACACCGAGTATTCAAAATCCCTTACATCAAGATATTAAATTTTGTTTTCAATTTGCTCTAAAACTTTGCTCGCTAAACATGTTTAGCGTTACAAGTTCAAAATAATTTATAGAAAGGTCCACAAATGGTTGATATACCCTATACCAGAATAATATTACTGAATTACTCTTGATATACAGATTGTGATAATTTGTATAGGAGGTCGTGCGACAACCAATTTTGACTGCACACTGAAAAAAGGTGTTTGGGTATTTAAAATATGTATAACTTGATTCCCGTAAGTCCTACAATTTTGGTATGTTCAGTAACTTTACGTAACTTTACAGGACAAACAACTTTTCTGAAGACACAATATTTCTAAAGTCATTATTTAAAAAGTTAGACTTCAACGCCATCTATAGGAATAAAAATACAACTACCTAAAATTTACAAAAAGATGCGAAATTTTATAACAAACAATGTTGCTGAAAACAATAAAGCTCTATGAAGCAAATGAAAGAAGTTATGAGGTTTTGTCCGAGCGCCGGCCCAATCTGCCCCACTGTGCCCCGTGAAGCTCGAAAAGTACAAAGTTTCGTCAAATATTATTTTCGTAATCAAAACATATCCAACGCATAATCACCTTTCAATACATTGTAAATGATTAGTTTATATACGTTCAAAATAGCAAGTTGATGCGATTTCTTGTTTGGGTTGGTTTATGCGGGACATTTTTTACAAGCGTTATTTCCGAGTATTTTTGATCGCGAACTTTGAAACCCTGTTTAGGCTAAATAGTTTGCTAATATTATGTGTGTTCCATTCTAAGTTAAGAAAAAATATGTTATGTTCATCATCATTTTGAATTTAGGTCACCAGTTTCTATATAGATATAATAAATTTTCACAAATAAACATTTTTGGTTTTTGGCACAATCTCACCTCCGTGGCACAATCTCATCCCGGATGGCGGTATTAAAGTTTTTATTACTTTCTACGGTTGTCCGACTTTCTCTAGAAAACTAAACACCAGAAGATAAAATACCGAAGGGTATTCCCCAGAAAGACTCATTCTCCAAAAAACCAATGCCCACAAAGTAATAAATTCCAGAAAACCAATTCCCAGAAAGTATTAAATTCCAGATAACCGATTCCCAGAAAGTACTATTTGCCAGAAAGCTCCAATATCCAGAAAAATATTTAACGAGTAACCCGTAACGAGTAAGTAAATTCCACTTCTTTTTTCGCAAATGAATTACGCTCATTACAAGATGTGGCACCTATTTTATCGTGTAAGTAGCAAACGATTCAGGGCCGGCGACCCGCCGTCGGAAGCACCAGCCACTGCGGGGGGGAGGGGGGTGGGAGGTGTATGAGGAATCACCTTTATTTAGGTGCATGCGTTTTTCTAAGTTTATTGACTACTGTCTTACCTGACTCATAACGCACCCCTATTTCCGAAATTCTATAAACTCTCATGCTTTTATTTTTGGAGTAAACATGTAATTTCTTATGTTATAGAGTTGATATTTGTAGGCTCTATTCGAATTTATGATCAATTAAACGAAAAACCACAAAGTTTGTGAGTTACGGGACCATCCCCCGTATATAACGTATATTCGTTATGGGTCAGGTAACACAGTAGTAGGAGTTATCCCCTAGTTGAGTCCGAACGAACGGTAGCGAGTAAGGACAGCATATAATTACCCAACAATTGAGTAGGCCGCATGTTGTGAATGGTTTCTGATATACTGTTTAAAATTTGTAACTGTAAAATTTTTAAAACTGTAACAGTTAAATCCAATAATCCGTACTACACTATGCCGCTAATCCGACGACTCGATATTCCGATTTAAAAAGCATTGTACTTAGCTTCATTCAACTGAACACTGCCTTCATTGGGGGTCTTCATTTCAGTCAAGATGTTACTCATTCCAACTAAATGGAAAAAGTAAATGGTGCTCCTTATTGTCGAAATTTCCGTAACCGGGTAGCATCTCTGCGCGTGTTACTAACTAGTATCGTTGCCGATATAGGACAGAGGGATCGCCAAGTATGGCTCGCTTACTCGTCGATCGAATACTGCTAATCGTTGCCGATATAGGACAGAGGGCCGTCGACAGAGGATCATCGATCGGATGCTGCTAATCGTTGCCGATGTAGGACAGAGGGCTCACCAAGAATGGCTCGCTTACTCGTCGATCGGGTGACGTCCTTCGGTCTCGATTGGACTACTTGAAGGCTCAAGAGTTGCTGCGGCTGCTACTGATGTTCTTCCTGACTGAACTGATTAACGCTCACGATGTGCACTTCTCAGCGTCCGACATTCAAATGAGCTCTCACGCAATTTGCGTTGACGAACGTAAGCTGCTGCCACATCCAAAAGTTTACTGTAGGGGTGAAGCGGAACAGGTATTTCTTAAAGAGCGCAAGAGATCGAAACATTTTGGCAGATTTTCACCCACACGCACATACGGGCATTTCTATGAGTGTGCAAGAGATCGTTAAATGCCGTCAACGCGAATAGTAGAAGGGGCGCACAGTGCGTTGAACGTATGGGACAGCGGGACAAAAATCAAAACTGCTAGTTTTAGTCATTTTATCAAGCTAGTGTAATGAAAAAAGTAGTTTGTGATAATAGAAGCTAGTATTTGCTTAAATGTCTCAAAATATTTACATTATGGCTACAGACAATATTTAAGAAATGTCCCAAACACCAAATTTTTACGCAAGCGTTGCAAAAGTTTTTCATCATTATATGGGTTGCCGTCGGTTATATAACTACCAATGTTGTTTGTGAAAGCGGCATTTGTACTAGAAATACTTTGGTAAATTTAGCAATGCCATCTAGTGTTAGATTAAGCAGCACTCGAAGATCAACCTTGGCTGCAATTTCGGTAAGCGAAAAGTTTTTCTTCAGTGCATGAAAGCTTGGAAAGCTATGTTTATGAAAGACGTTTGCACTTCTAAGCAAAATATAGTTTCACACTAACAAATCTATATCTGTGAACAGGGCTAGTGTTTAACACTTAAGTCTTTTTTGCCATTCTCAGCCGTAACGGAAAAGTAAATAATAATTTTCCGTGGCATAATTTGAGACAAAGTCTGTACAGCTCGACGTTCTGTTTTTGTTGGGAAATTTTTGAAAACCTTTTAATTAGATCCGCGAAACGAATTTCCAGAAGGAAACACGTTATCATCGATTATTCGTCATTATTCAACCCGAGAAACGGGAAAAATTGGCAATACTTAATACCGATTAAGTTTATTCATTTTTTTAAACAAATATTTACTCGCTATATGAAATAAAATCGCTTTGAGTTTAATTTTGAACAGTAATAGCACAAAGCTTCATAAACAGAGGTTTCTTCTAACAGGGATAACATAATAACGGAAATCTGACGGTTTATCAGTGCTTGACGTTGATCTACAAATATTGAAATATCTTGCAGAGTTGCAAGTAGTTGCAGCTAAAATCTGTTCGATCTTGTAGAGGACACTTTGAACAATTATTTTGTGTATATTTTAGCTTGGAAGTCGGTGGAACATTTTTTAAATCAGTAATCAAAGTTGGAGTTCTGTTTTTTTGAAGGACAATATCTATGTCGTTTCTATGGGGCGATTTCTTAGGAGTGAGGTCAAAATGAATTCCTTCTATAACCAAAATTTATTCTACTTATCTTGATTGTTATTCTCCATTTTAAAGATTTTGATTACACAAGCTATGAAACTTTTACGAGCGTGAAGAATAACCTTCAAAAATGAAAGCAAAATTTGTAAGTAAAATCCACTCTGCAACTTGACAGTTTGAACGCTTGTAATAGTAGTTGTGACGCTTTCCCAAGCAAATAATACTTGTTTATATAGCAGAAGGCATCTATAAACAATTTGAAATACTTAGTATACCCGATTAAAAAAAAGTGAAAAATGATTTTTGTCTATGGCTCAACGCACTGTGGGGCGGGGCGAATATGTACTCTGTCTAATGCAAATTGGCGGACTTCGGATATCAACTTGAGAAATATGTATCCTTTTCTTTTTCACGTATAATATAATATTATTTAACTTAGAATTTTATTTAACATTTTATTCATTTAATATTCGTTTCATTTCAACATTTAACATTCTTGTCCTACACTTATAACTGTGTTCAATTTTGCTAGGAGCTCTATTTTTCATTACTCTTCTCAAAAGATTAATGTTCTTGCGCTTATTTCTAAGTTAAACAAGAATTTAAAAGTGTTTTATAGAATAACCCAACAAACATTTTTGTTGAATAACAGCTTATCAAGCGCTTGTTTACTGGATATTAGCTGTATAATGGTTGAATAAACTGCTCTTCAAATAAAATGTTTGTTGGGAAATTGAGCATTTCTTAGTACAACACAAATTTATTGCGTATTTGCGACAATTTTTTCGGAAACTTCCGGAGTTGTTTACGTCTGGATGTAAAAAACACGACATTTCAAAACTCCACTGACCATTAGTGTTAAGTGTTACTGGTCGACTCCATTTGAGTCACAGGAGCAATCCCCCCCTTTGATCTGAGAACACCATGTTTGTCCCATGGTCAATTTTATGTGGCACGGTCTAGAGTGGGCTCGGCCAACAATTTGTGCATACTTGCTCCTGGTAGCTGACAAATGGGAAGGAACGTCCAAAAGAGCAACAAGCGTTATATTTTAGCATTATAAGCATTTCGGTTACAATAACTGATGTACAAGTGACTGTGACACAGAGCTGCCCCGAGTAAGATCGGGCTCTCAGCTAGTTTTAAATAAAAATTGAAATATTCTCTAGTTAAGAACTAAATGTATACATATTTTACGTTAAATAAGATAAAAATTCATCGGAAATTGGAAATTTTTAACTGAAACGCGGGATGCACAAAATTAGACGCGCTTACGGTAACTGTTATTTCGCGGATTTCGTCTTCAGGAATATAGTATTCTGGCGATTAGTTCTTTCTGGAGAATAGTATTCTGGAAAATAATACTTTCTGGGTATTCATCATTTTCTACAAATTAGGATCCAAAGACAAAAAAAAATTGTTCAACATATAATATGCCTACAGTGGCAGAGAAAAACTAACGTATTGAGTGCTACTGTTGCAGGGAATTCAGCTGATATAAGAGCTACGAACGTAGCAGCCTAGTTTTTACGCCAAACTATGCGAATAAACATTCATCACAACGACTCATTATTCGCAAAAACTGGTGTAGGCGTTTTTCAGATAAAATAAACTTACATTGAATTACAAAACCTTGTCGGCCCATTTCTCATGAATAATCTTTATTTCCCAACAATGATGGTGATGGTTGTTACGTCAACTATGCATCCATGGGCAGGGCTGCAACCGCGCTTCCAGCTATTGCAGCATGGGCGTAAAAATCATGTGCTTTAGTCAGTAACAGTTCAAGCAGGTGAACAAATTTCTTGTTGACACCCAAGCTTCGCACTACACGCACGATAACCCGTCGGCGAAGCTATGGCTATAATAGCCAAATAGTGTACCGATTCAGCCAGAGTGTATGTTAAAACGATCCGCAAGAATTTCGTTCGAATACACTCGGTTAATGCTAGTATTAGATACTGATCAATGTGACTAGTTTAAACCTTTTGCAGAAGCCACCAGACAAAATACGATACGTGGTTCTAACTTCTTTAGAAAGTTGTTAAATATATCAAAACGTCGGGCATAAAATAAATAAGTGTCGTTTTGCTTTGCCGTTTGACTGTCCTGTCGAAAACATAAAGTTTGGTAACACTTGACAGTAACTAAGTTGAGTCGAATCGCTCGACCTGACTTACTTAACAGTGCGCAGAAAAATATGCTGGAAAGGATTATTGCAGCGGGGTTTTACAAAATGGGCCCGGATAAGCTGGTCAGCTTTTTGCATAAATTGGTATTTGAGATTGAGGGTCCGAAATGACTACCAGAGAAATGGAAGAACGGGGCCATCTACCTATGCCTAGATGCAAAGTGTATTCTTCCATCGTCTGTCATCATAAGCCACTAGATTCGTGGTCCCCTTCATGGATTGTCGGTGCTCGGCGGATTATTGCGAATTCAACTTTAGAGGCCGACTAGAGTTACGGAAAATTATGAACGAAAACGGCTTTCCGTTTTCAATACTGTGTGAGAACTTCAGGTAGATTTCAATAATGCGCTAGTTTCAATAATGAGGTTTGAATCGGATTCTTTGGATGAGAAAATATGTGATATTAAGAAATTAAAAAAAAAAATTGTCAGCTTCTTTGTATAATTCAGATTATATTTTATAACAAATATATATATCCATACGTGTATACTATATAAATTTCGTAACCTTAGATTCTATACATAAATTTATTACACATGTAAAATATCTACAATTTCTCGTTTTCTCTAAATACATAACTCATTCTCAGCAGTGGTTGCATAGTATTGTTAGACAGTTTCGATTACAGTTGCTGGTGAATTGCCTTTTTCAATTCGCTAGCTCTTACTCTTGATATTATGTGTGGAACCTATGTATGTGATTGGTTCGTGAATACAACATTTTTGCTAAATGCACATCACTTGACGGCTCGTTCCGCTAATGATTGTTACACGATCTGGTGTCAACACAATTCTATTTTATTCTATTGTATTGTTTGTTCGTTTCTTTGTTTGTTTCACAAAAGCTTGTTTTTCCATATTTTAATTATTACATGTAGTTATGAGTTTTAAACCGGCAGTTTTTTGTATATTGTTGTAATTAGCCTATAGTGATATAATGGTTGTGGTTTCATTTTTGTCCCTTAATTAGCATAGAGTCTAGTCAGGCAGAGCGTTTGCTGAATTCCTGATGATAATTGTTTTTCTTTTCAAGTGTTGAATTTTAGATCGTCGGAAATGAGGGTCTCACTGAGGGAATGTGGCTTTGTTCAACGCACCACGGGGCAGTAATTAGGATTTGCTCCCTGGTTCTGGTGGTCGATACCCTTCGGCAAATGATACGTCAATAAAACACCCATGCGAAATTGTGTGCAAATTGTTACTATATTTACAAAACAGGCCAGCATAAATTTCACAGTTTGCATTTACAACATTTCCGCTTCCGTGAATTGCTTAATGCACACCGCTCCGCGTGCCGGTTTGTGTTTGCGTCGGATTTTGCATTTTTTCTGCAGCGTCAGTACCTTTGGTTGGTCTATTTTGTGTTGGTAAAAAATAAATATATAAATGTTGACCATAATTTGCAGCATCCGCAAGCGGATGACTAATCGTTCGTTGATTTCAAATACAGCAAAGTTTCGTTAATTGGTGGTTCGTTAATTGGGCGGTTCGTTAATTGGGCGTTCGCTAATTGGGCTATGTGACAACTTGAATGTCAAAATTGTATGGAATTTTCGAGTTTAGAATTTTCTAACAACTGTCAGTCGGCCCAATTAGCGAATCAGCTGGAGTGCAGTCGTGGCCCAATTAACGAATTCAGGCTGTATTTTATTCGATTCCCTGCGCTGACAGGGCATTCTACGGTGATAATTAATGGCAGTTGAAGTTATAGTTACAGGTAATAGCTGAATTTGTAACAAGAATATCGGTGTGTTTATGCGATTCATTTGCGTTTTTTACAGTCGATTGTTGGCACTGGCTATTGGTGACCGGCAGTGGGCAGTTATTTAACCCAACGGATGTTCGTTCTTTAGGCTCACTTGAACTTATAGTAGTTTTATCAAAGAAAAGTTGCAATAGATAACTTAGACCCTAAAAAAATGATACTTCTAAACTTCTAAACAGCTTTCACTCACAAACGGCTAAAAAGTTGTCTTAAAAATTATAACCATAGTACGATTAATTTCAATTTGAAATTGTAAGACTGGGGATCAAAGGATAAAACTTTTAAGTATATGTTTCCTAATTCCATGGACAAACAATTTAATCTAACATTGAAGTAGAAGGCATTTTCGTAAGTTCGTTAATTATTTTTAAAATAATTTTTAAATTCATTCGTAACTTTTTTCCGATCTGGTTAATTTAGTGAACAGAAAAGAGAAAAATGTGTTCAGTATCACCGTGGTTTTCCTCGCGTAAAAATAATTTCAACCTAATACAGAGTAACTTTTTTTTTATACAAAAACAAACAATACCTACATGCACAGTTTAATCCGAGTACAAATGCATCTGGACAAAGTAGAATAAAATTGTAGTTTAACATTATTAGAAACATGAGTAGTGTTTTGCACTAGTAGTAGAAGTAGCAATAGTAGTAGCAGTAGCAGCAATTATAATAGTTTCGGTAGAGTTTATTTACGTAGTACTTCTCCATTCAGTTTATTTACATAGCATTTTTTATTTGGTATAACATGCTTTATCTCCATTTCGAAATAGTTTCACTGTTTTTCTGGTATGAGTTTTAATTTTAAACACTGCTCTCTTCTTTAATTATTTATTTATTTACAAATTCAGTCTTGGTTAAAATGTTCGCTTAATATGTTTTTCTCCCTCCGTTTTTTTCGTGTAGGTGAATATATATCTTAGCTGATGAATATTCGCGTATAATTGAAAGTTCTTGTCACTCAGATATTATGGCGAATACAAAACTTGATACACGGATTGAAGTAAAGCAAATCAACTCAGTTGAATTAGGTTGGACATCGCAGTCGTGAGTAGTTTCAGATTACAAAACATTGATCCATCAAGAAACAATCGAACCAGAGCGATTGAATAACTTAACTTTTTGTCCTTTGGCCCTTATTCTCACTTTTAGTACAGTAAGCTTTATTTGATAGTAAATTCAATTGCTGTGATAAAGTTTTCTGGAATCGCTGGTTTTGGACACTATCATACAGGTTCAGACACATTATTAATTGACATTTCAAAATAAATCAACATAGTTAAATGGAGAAAGTGATAAAATAAAAGTTCTCAATGAGGTGGCCGTGAGAATAGGACCCATAGTTTTGACAAACATCTCAATTGCACACTAAGCAAAGATGGTTACGTGCAGAGATCGTTGGATCACTTTGACTCAATTTTGATTCATTTGACAGTACCGTCTCAGCCGAGCCAAATATGACAATGTTATATATGGGACATTTATAGAGCTAGTTCTAATCTACAATTTTTTTAACAAAGTTTTGCTGTATCGTTTGTAGTTACGTTGCTACAACGCTAGTAACTCATCAGTGACTAAATGAACGTTCATTTAGTCACTAACAAGATACTACCATTGTAGCGCCGTAACTACAAAAGATACAGCAAAACTTTATTCAGCAAAATTATAGATAATAACCTGTTCTACAAATGTCTCATATACAACTTCGTCATATTTGGCCCCGTTAAGACGGTACTGTCAAATGAATCAAAATTGAGTCAAAGTGATCGAACCATCCCTGGTTACGTGTCGATTTGGTCATACTCAATAGGTACATTCTAGACGTAGCCTGTCGTCGATCGGAGAATTGTAAATTTTACAATATAAAATCAATTCCAACCATCAACGTTCAATTGACTTCGGCCATATTTCATCCAACGATCGAGCAAAGTTTCATTCAGCTGCTAATAGTAATAATGATGATAGGTAGTAGCCACACTATTGTGAACGGCGCAGCGGTGCGGTCCGGATGCCAAAGGCCATTTTTTCGATTGGAAGTTGTGTGTTTTATTTCGACGTACGCGCCTGGTATTATCTTGGACCGCCGACAGGAGCTGATCGGACCGAGCAAAAGGCATTAAATTCGATTTGTGAAACCATGATTGAAAACGGCCAACAGTTATTGAAATTACCGGCTAAAACTTCGGTCGCCACTGGGTTTCGATCGGTTCGATTGAAACAAAATCGGGCTCTGCTGTTTAGGGTCTCTGTTAAACTCTGTTGCACAACCATTCCCTTGTAGCAGCGTAAAAATCATTGAGCAAAATAATAATTTAAATAATAACAGACGATGCTTCTGCGAGCTCAACTGCCAGCCTCTAGCGCAGTGCTCTCGTTAGCTGGTATGTGGTAATGGTTTAGCAGGAATCGTTGGCACACTGAAAGCGAACCCCGAGCACAGTTGGTTATCGATGGCCATAATATTAGCACGTTTTTTCTCGTTGTGCGCCGATTTCGTTACACCATGCCACTAATGCTAAGAGAAACGTTTTATTATATTGCGCTACTGAATGAACTACCCTTCTAGGATGGCGCAAAAGGGGAAAATAGAAACTTGCTCCGATAGAGATAATGATTTATAAATATTCATAAAGATTGACTTGACCTATATACGTGCGCGTGTGTGAAAATGCATCTTGCAGCAGCGGTTGGCTTTCAGTGATCGGATCCTAAGCTTATATTTGCATCGATAATAGACTACCGGCTACCGGGCTTTTGATGCTCGCGGTGCAGCCAACAACCGCTCTTTAAACGAACTATGCAACCGGTCACGTGTCGATCACCCACGTTGTGATTTTGCTATGCAGCTGTCAGAGCTGTCGGTTTGATTGGCCAATCAACTACAAATTAAGCAGCATTTTCTAGTTTTGTTTTCCAAACTCAAAACAAACTTCAGAAGAAAAATAATCATCTATCCTTGAACGTATAACCAAAATTCCGAGTTTTACGTATGTTCAGATCGCGGCTTATCACACACTTGCTATCTACAACCAGGAAGGCGCTTGAATTTCCTGCAATATGCTAACGGCGTCGTGACGGCCCATATTCCGGCAGATCTCAATCAGATTGCAGAGGGCATTCAAATCCCGATTTCGGCACTCCCACAGGTCCAGGATCTGGTCGGTGGGAGACGGCTTGGTAGCGAAGTAGGCCAGATAGCGATCGACGTTGAGATGAGCCGCCAGCATGCGCCAATCGTTGCCCTTCTGCGTAGGTGGATCCAAGCATTTGCATAATTTCTTCTTCACCAGTTTCGTGAGGCGAAACTTGTCGGTGTTTATTACGTTGTGCTCGCCGTTCGCAGAATTCGATCCCACGCTGCAGATGGTCATCGTTTCGAAGGAACTAGACGAATGCTGACAATTGGTGCCATCCTTCGAGAGAGGGGTAAACGATGAGATGCTCAGACAAGAAGGTGCCACACTGAATCCACTGTTTTCCTGGATCGCTTGTACGTCAATCTTGAAGTCACACTTGTCGTGCTCTGTTCGACTCAACGTAAAACTGCAGTGCAGCGTGGAATTGCTGTTGTTCCATACATGTGAGAATGGAATCACCTGCCGATCTCCGAACGGCTTGGATTTCCAACCTCCAACACATCTTATATCTATACACAGATCTTGACTATTGTCGGAGAAAAACAGCACCGAACTTTTCCCCAGCACGACACCCCCAATCTCCTGCTCACAGTATCGACACCGTTCCTCCGCTCCCGGATTATCCTCCACAATGTAGATTCGTATACTGACGTCGGAAAACTCCGGCACCGTCGAGGGTCCGCAGATGAACATTCGCAACTTTTTGCAGGCCACTCGTTCCTGAATGTCGTTGGCAGATTCTCCAACAAGTACATATTTTCCGAAGGCCTCTGTCAATACGTACGCGTATTTCTTATCAATTTGTACGAAGGCCGGCGTGTTGATGTTCTCCTTTCCAAGGGTTACCACCTCGTTCCACCGGGTAGCACTATCGGGCGAGTAGTACAGCGAAAACTGCCAGTTGGACAGGTTCTCCGCACAGTGAGGCACCTTCAGTACAATCGGTTTGAGAATTTTAATATCCGGAGGGCCGCAGAACACCACCGGACTCAGGCAGGTGATTTTCGAGCCCTGGCTCTGTATGGAGAATTTGTCGTCTTTCACAATGGACAGCACGATGCTTTGCTTTTGGTGCTTGGAAACGGCTCCTTCCGGAACCAGCAAGGCCACCGAGTAGGTATTCAGTCGCATCAGTGCACCGGCCAGCGTGAGCGTCATTTGGGTGTAGTCGGTGCCCTGGAAGCTCGCTGCAGGCTGTTCGGCTGGGGTTCCTGCCGCCGGATGCGATGAATTAGCTACGACAGCATGGTCGTAGTTCGATTCACCCGCTGTAAAAAAGGGAAAAGAATCCGTTAGGTCTGGCGGGTTAAATGTTACAGTGTTTGCTATTTAATGTTGCTTTGAATAGGATATTGCACTATTTTCAAATGTTATTTGGGCGGGTCGTTCTAATAGAGTTGCGGAAACACACAGCAGCAGGATACAGATTTCATAAGGATAGGCGGGACGCAGGAACGGGTGATTGGATGGTGTCTAAACAGTTTTCGAATGTGCAGCCCTTATGTCGGAAATTCCGATGACGATAAGGAGGAATTTTATGTGCAGCTTGAGCAGGAATACAGACCACTTTCCAAGACATGATCATCACCGGGGATTTCCACCACTAGCTCGGCACTAGAAGGAATACAAACTGGTGATTGGTAGGCTTATCCCAGCTGTGCGAAGAAACGGGCCTGAGATTACCAGCTTCTAGAACATGGCTTCTTCTTGTGCAAACTTCTAATAAGGTGACCTGAAGGTCCCCAAATTAGTCGGAAACATAAAATGATTCCATTTGATTGACTATCGGCACCTTGTAGATATAACTGGCGTCAGATGCTATTGAACCGCTATCACTGACGGACCACTGCCTGGTTGATGGTTAAGATGCGCCAAAAAGTCAGGAGTAAAACCTTACGGGTGAAGCAACAGTTATTTGCTAAAGGCTTCGCAATCGGAAGAGAAAAACCTGGATGAAGTCCCTCTCGAGAACTGTTAGAATATCATCGTAACAGCCATTAACATCGTAGCACAAAGCATCTTCAGGCTCGTGGAATGGAAAGAGCGGCACGACTGGTGTAATGACGAACGTAGGAGGATGATGGATGCATAGAACGCTGCGCAGTGCCATTAGTTAGAACGCAGAAAGACACAGATGCAGCGAACCCAAATCTTTCAGGAGAAAAAGCGCCACCAGGAGCAAGAAGCGTACATATAATTGCAGCAGCTGGATAGTTTTCAGGAAGAATGAAAGATCTACAAGAAACTCAATGCATCTCGTAGAGGTTTTATGTCATGAACCGAAATGTGTCGGAGAAGAATGGTAGTACCTTAACGCACGATTTGAGAAGGCCGAAAGGTGAAAGCAACACTTCGACGAACACTTGGATGACACCCGGGTAGATAATCGTGACGGCGGAGAAACCAATACTGGCAATGAGACAGACGTGGAATAAATTCCAGCTCCATCTGAGAAGGATGGCATCGGAGCAAATTTTTTTTAGAGGGGTTATAACCCAAAGGGTGATTCACCACGGAGCGAAGCTTATTAAGATGGATTCGGAATATCTAACCCTTTGTCTGCATCGACTGATTGATAGAACTAGATAAGTTATCAGGTCGACTTCGTTGAAAGTACGTTCTTTCTTTTAAGTTACGGTAGATTGTCAAAAAACGCCTGGTTACCTACGCGGTATATGCTCATCGATTTCAATGTTGCATATGATAACATCGACCGCATCGAGAGATATGGACAATCATGGTTTTGAGAACCATCATTTGATCATGAGAACGGTTTTGCTGGAAAGTTGATCAAACTGATTACAACGCGGTTACGGGTCCGTCGACCTTGGTTGTTGTACGCAGATACGAAAGGGGGTTCTCCCTCCCGTCCCCTTCCCTTCTAAGATGGTGGCCCATCAACCGAATAAGAACCTTAAGGTAACAACCTGTTGTATCCGAAACGACTTTAAAGCACAGCATAGATATACTGACCCTAGCTCCGCAGGGTAAGCTGGGTCAACTTACAAGGGAAGCATGCCGCCTGAAGCTTGAAATTCTTGGGTTGAGCGAGATCCCTTGGATACTGGCGAATTCAAGACGTCATCCGGGCAAGTCTTGCTCTGCTATGCGAGGTGTAAATACTACTCGAGAGAGAGTGAGGGAGAGAGAGAGAGAGCGAGAGAGAGAGAGAGCGAGAGAGAGAGAGAGAGAGAGAGAGAGAGAGAGAGAGAGAGAGAGAGAGAGAGAGAGAGAGAGAGAGAGAGAGAAAGCACATAAGGTCACGTGGTTTCTCCGCGACGGCCAAACAGAAAAACAAATTGACCACAACTGCATCAGCCGAAATTGGACATGGCGCGTTCATGATGTCTTGAAAGGGTTTATATCCAGAGTCTCGGAGCTGCCATCTGGTGGAACTGTGGAAGAACAATGGACCAGCATCAAGAACGCCTTCATCACGACTAGCGACGAAGCTCTCGGCAAAGTGCGCAGCGAGCGGAGGGAGTGGATTTCGGATGAAACCTGGAGGATGATTAAGTTTCCTGTCAACGATATTCTGAACCGGGGAGGGCTGTTAAACAAGCTTCTAAGCCGGACAAAACGCCTGGACTAACTCCCTAGCCGAAGAAGGAGAAACCGTCGCTGACCGTACAGGACAGCTTGAGTGATTTACTAAGCATTTTGAACAATTCTTTCGAGTCTCAAATATCACAGACTAACAAAGCCAGCAGCGCATGATGCCAATCCACCTTTTCGCGCGCTTAATGGCGGCTAGTGGGTACACTTTTCGAAAATGTTTATTTGCTTTTGGCAACTCCGCTTACGTACGCTTGGTAGTTCTACAACAAAAATCAATGGTGGAAATGTCAACATGCCGTGAATATAATTGCCAAAGGCATGCTAATATTTTTCGAAGGTTGTACCCACTAGCCGCTATTACGCACGCGAAAAGGTGGATAGTTCACCGCATCAAGCAATGCTGATGAATTGATGCTCAAAGATGCTCATAGCTAATCCATCTTTGTCAGTCCAGATGATGCATAAGTTATTTAGCATGAGCATATTAGTCAAAGTCCCTAAAAGGGAGACTTGACTGAAAGCGGTCACCTGCGTGCCATCACGTTGCTCTGTATTACTCTTAAAGTGCTCTGCAAGGCAATCCTTAACCCGATCCAGGAGAAGATCGACGTTACTCTCCGGCGGCAGCATGTTAGATTTCGTGCTAGTCAATCATATGTAGAGCATGTCACAACGCTCCGCATTATATTGGGGCAGATCGACGAATTTCAAGACTCACTTATTTTGGTGTTCATTGACTTCGAAAAGGCGTTCGACCGACTCAACTACGAAAACATCTGTGGTCTCTTGGACGTAAAGGAGTTCCAGATAAGATTTGCTATTCCTAGTCCATCTAATCGAGGCTCAGTACGAGGCGTTATCGTGCAAGGTGTTGCAAAATAGCGTTTTGTTCAACCTTATAAGGGTTGCTGCTAGAGTAAACGCCGCTGTTTCTCATCGTTGTGAATGAGACAGTAGACTTAATCGAAGATTGTCCTGGAATCTTCTGACCATGGAGCAGCGTGACCAAGCCGATGAAATTGTCTTACTCGCACAACGACATATTGATATTTAGAGCAAGCTAGATGACCTCTAAGTCTATGGTAGCGAACAGGATGTCCTCGAAACAGATGACCTCTAAGTCTATGGTTGAGCAGGTGGAAGCCTTTCAATATCTTGGTAACTGGACAAGGCCCGATGGTGGTACCAGGATTGATAAAGCAAAACGGATCAGAAAGACCAGAGGTGCCTTCGCGGGTCTGCGAAATATCTGATGCTCAAATCCGATCGCTCTATATACAAAAATCCGAATGTTTAACTCAATCATTAAATCCGTATTGCTGTACGCCTGTGACACGTGGTGCTTCTCAGCAGATACAACGCAATAACTGCAGATATTTATAAATATTTACTCTACTCTACTCTAATCTAATCTCTATCTACGAAAGATCATTCGTGCCTGTTAGTCAGACAATAGATTTTTAAAAAGCTGAAAAATGTACAGATGGCTCCAGCATAGACATGTTCTGTCAAACACGACGAACGTCTTTGAACGACTGTCAATCTGCATTTCAATCTGATTGATCCACCCAAAAATGCCGACCCAGATTAACCGTCAGCATCCGTCAATAACAACGGAACAGAAGGAAATTATGACGTGTGATCTGTATCAGTCTTAAAGTTTACTCTAAATATGACATGTGGCGCTTTAGTGTCCATCTAGCGGTAAGCATGAGCAAAAGCTATGTAAAATGATCCATTAGGCCGTATGAATAAAACAGTTTGCCTCAGGCTTGGCATACACTTTTCGCTTTGATTTTGCTCTTTTGATTACTGCTCCTCAGCCAAACAGAATTTGAAAAAGTGGTGTATGGGGCATTTATAGAGCTAGTAATTATCTATAATATTGCTGAAGAAAGTGAAGCTTTATCTTTAGTATTTACGGTGCTGTTCGGTAGCAACGCCGTTGGTAGCAAAAAGAGCGCTCTTTTAGCTACCAAGAGGGTAGCAGCCTTATAGCGCCATAAATACAAAATGCACAGTAATGCTTCCTTCAGCAATATTGTAGATTATAACAAATTCTACACACACCCCATACATCACTTTTTCAAATTTTGCTTGGCTGAGAAGCAGTAATCAAAAGAGCAAAATCGAAGCGAAAAGTGTATGCCAAGCCTGGTTTGCCTTGCTTTTCCCGTGTAAATCTTATGGGAGAGTTTGCTCTAACTCGTTTATTCATACGGCCTATTAAAACTCCTTGACGAGGAACACCATCGTCGATGTCATCAATGGCCGATAGCAGAACTTCAAGAACGTAAAGGGTGTCCCACATCAAATTGCACCACGGAAGAAACGCTATAGAAAATTGCCTAATTGACCGATCCTTTTCAAGCTTTCAGAAAATGAAATATAACCCATTAGTAAGCTTTTGGAATGTTTATTTCATTCAACTTCAATACCATAATCGTATGCTCGCACCTTACGCTTAATTCTACTCATACATTCAAAATATTCTGCACGTAACTAATAGTAAATTTCCATATGGTTATCACGTACCGCATATAAACACAATCCTCCCAGAAATACACATAAAAATTATATGCCTATGAATAATATGCGCCATTATACACATAAAAATTATACGCATATGAATAGTATGCGCAAATTTTTCGCGTGCACATAAATGATAACTGTTTGGCACATAAAGATCATTTATAGGGCACACTGCAAAAATCTATATGTGGGACACAAAGAAACTATATGAAAAATTTTCTCAGTGTAAGATTCTGTACAACATATGGCTGCTTCTGTACGAAAACCCACTTTTTCTTCAAGTCTTCCTCAGATTTGGCTCCCTTGGGATACTTCCGTAGAGCCTACTTCTTAATAGCCCAGTATTTTTCGATGGGCCTTAGTTCCGGTGCATAGACCAAATCAAGGTGACGTCATCTGCCAGATACTGGCGCCTTTGTTTACAAACATACCGCAGGGTCCAAAATGTTTCAGCTGTTTAAACGGCAAGTTTGTTGTTTAAACCGAGTTTAAACAGCATTAGTACTAAATTTAAAAGCCATTATGCCTGTAAAATGTTAAAAAACAGGTTACATTCGCTATAAACGGAAAGGAATTTTTTTCAAACTTGTGCTGGGCGGTGAAAAACAGTAGTCCCAGAAGCTGCTGGAAGTCCGTCTTGACGCAAATCTCATTATCGATGATGAGACAATGAGGGTTCGTCAGCATCTGGGTGTACAGTTTCCGGACCCGTGGCTTTCCCACCGTATTTTGCCGTTCATCACGATTTGAAGTCTTCTGCGCTTTATACGTATGCAGTCCCTCCCGCTCCTTGGCTTTCTGAAGGAAAGACTTGGACAGATTTAAGTTTTTGACCACATCCCTGATCGAAGCATTGGAATTCTCTTTAAACGCTTCCACGACACGCTTGTGATCCTGATCACTAATAGAGCATCCATTCTGACCGCATTTCTCCTTCCGTTCGATGCTCAGAGTTTCGTAGTAACGTTTAACCACACGACTCACAGTTGAGTGCACGATTCCGTTCCGAGTTGTTTCCCGATGTCCCGATAAGATGGTTGAGGATTTTACAGGTGCTTGCGCAAAAACAATTCGCGACGTTCCTTTTCGGGTGACGCCATTTTCCCAATTTTCGAAAAACTGACAGCGATAAAAAATACAGTATAACCAATACACTCTAAACTAATTCTACCCAAATTTTCAAGAGAAAATACTCAATGGGTAATATTCTACAGCGTTTCTTCCGTGGTGCAATTTAGTGTAAGACACCCTTTAGGTGGAAGTGGATCGAACATATCTTGAGGAAAGTAGCGAACGAGATCTGCAGAGAAGTACTCGACTGGAATCCGCAAGGACAGCGAAGCAGAAGCTGACGACGACGCAGCTTATCCATTGACATCCAGGTTATCAACTGTGTGGCTGTCATGGCGACAGGTGAAAGCCATGGCGGGTAACTGTCCGTAATGGAAATTACTTGTTTCATTCCTTTATTCTAAGTAAGTAAGTGGTCGCATTTTTAATAAAATTTAGATACCTAAAAATTATTATATGACTACATTCAATGTAAAGAATGTTTAAGATCTAACCAGCAAATGTTGCAAAACCTCTTTTCGATGCGGCGTAAATCAAAATATACCTATAACAGTTGCATCAAGGGGACAGTGTATACAATTTGCTTCAAATGTAATCGACAATAAAAGAAGCCCATGTGGACATGTTCGATGAGATCAAGCACCTCAAGGTGTTCACTCGCGTCCATCGACGGAATAATTCAACTACCTACAATTAGGCAACATATTCAATTATGACAACTATTGACAGCTACATGGTTTAATTTCACCTTCGCTGTCAATCAATTCGTCAATTTTTCCGCAGAAAAATAGCACTTAATTGGCGGCGCCAGAGCTCGAGGGTAACAAAAAATTTTTTAGGTCCTCGTTTGTCTTTCTGGATCGTATCTACTAACTAGGCGTATGATTGGAGGTATCGAAAAAAAGCTGGCAGGGCGAGTCAAAAATAGGAATGGAACCTTACAGGGGGGGTGCTAGGTTGGAACGGACGGGAAGTGCACTTACATGTGTTGGTCGAGGTGGCCAGAGATTCTACGCTGCAGACACGCTTCGAATAGCTGGACGATGAGTATGATTCATTGATGCTGATTTTGTCTAGCGGGTACATGTAGCTGGAATGAAAAAGAAAACACAAGACCAATAGGTTAGTGTGTGTGTGTGGCAGTTGGTAGGCCGGCGTACGCAATGAGGCAGGTCGTTCAGGAGGAGAATGTTGCGCTGCGGGGAACGAGAACGATTATGAATGAGTGCATCTCGCGGCTATGTCTTGTGGACACACACTAGAGCCGGTAGAGCCGGGCCATGCGACGGAAGAGTAGATCGTTGCTGTGTAATTTAAGCACGACTCGGTAATAAATTATATTCTAGGTTCCGTTTTTTCCGTACTCTTTGGGAACTAGGTATAAGCGCTGGTGAAAATTAATTGTTGGTTTTTAACCATCCAACAGCAGTGGTAAACAAACGAGTTAATGGTAATTAGATGTGTTTGAGCGCTTCGGTGTTATGGTTGGACGTTTTTATGAATTACGCGTGTAATGCCATATATTTAAATAGAAAAATAATTGCATCGCAGGTCCAGCCCGGTTACACTGCACCACTGCACCACTGCACTGCAGCTAGTGACCGGCTGGTCCCGTTGCCATAGACTAAATAGTGTCATAATGTAATGTTTGATTTATGGCCCAAGCGATATTTTAAATTCGCTTCCCGACTTGAATCGAATATCATTTGTATTCCAGTTCATGGTGGCTGTTTATTAACCGCAAAGATACAGTAGCGTTTGAAGTAGAACTGATTGATGTTAATATTTGCTGGGGCGGAAACTGATTAATAAGCTGCTAACCTAGCCGTAAAATCTAGCATGGTTTAGCTTTATGTGTTTCGCGATCTTCTTACATCAGGCTGTAGAAAGGCTTATGAGATATCACTTCGAAATTATTACTTGTGTGGGTTTAAGAAAATTGAACTCGTATTTTATTACTGAAAGTCGGTCAAATATGTTTATTACACTATTAAGTTGCGCATAACGTTCGAAATAAAAATGCTACCTAAGTAAGGTTAAATTTTATAACCCATCAATCTGGGTTAGAATCAGTACTTGAAGTGCCGAGATGCATTTACGATAGTGCATTAGCGAACTAACCATAAATTACATGCACGATCAAACTCTTCGAAACAAGAAATTATGATAATGACATCAACTGTACTACTAGTCAGTATTGTGCATAATGAATTTTACACCCAGCTGGCATATTTACTAGGGCATGCTATTAGACATAGACGTCATCAGTTGAACAGTGTCAACCACTTTGGAAGCATGAAGTAGGTACGATGCCAGCTTCACTTTATCGGTTCAGATTGTGAACAACCTATTTATGTTTCATTAGGATGTACAGAATTTTAAACTTTTAACATGATTGACACCAGGCTTAAAATCATTAATGAGTATGCAATAAATAATTGCTGGTCGCACTGTCGATGGCACCTCGTTGACACATAGAGCTCAACGTAAAATATGAGCTACGAACAGAGGCATTCAATATAATTACGATGAATGATTGCAACTTTATTACAGACGACTGCTCTTGTACATGATGGTAATTACGCTGTACGTTGAAAGCAAAACCTCAGTCTGGTACAGCAGCCAGCCTAGCGCGGAGCACTGACAAACTTGCAATGCTGCTAGGCTGGCAGGCAGGCAGGCAATAGGGAAGCTGGGGTAATCATAGGGCAACCAAAACTGTCACTGAAAAGCCAACGGCGCTTTGACTCCACAGTTCCTTACCGAGCGAAACAGCAGGCAGGATCAAGTCAACCAAGCGACCATCGAAAACTACAATCGGAAACACTACGCGTTGCCAGACGAGTCTAAAACCTAATTGGACCAGCGTATTCACTTCATGACCATAAGTCAACGCATGGCAATGCTCGTGATTATATGACATTTGCCAACGTAACTCAGTCCGCATAACGCATAACTCAGTCCGATTGAGCTGAGGGGCTTTCTTATAAGTAGGTACATGCATTTTGCGCCACATGACAACATGAGTTTGCAGTGATCTGTAAGCAGTTTCGATGAATTATGTTCTCCTTTCGGTGCATTCATACTGTCCCATCAGTGCCAGCAGGAACAAACTGTTGCACTCATGCGGAACTAGTTTAGAGAATAAATAACAAACAATCTAGCTCACAGCGCCAACTTATGTTCGAATTCTGTACGGCACACTTGGGGTGGTTGGGGAGCTAGTTTTCCAACATTCTACATTATTGCCTAAAGCGCTATCACAGCTACACCACGACACGACATTCATGCAAGTTAAACGGTAACGCATTGGGAACAATTGTCACAATGCTTGAAGGCACTGTGCTAACTATTTGGCCCGACACCCGAGCGATTATAAATCAGTTTGTGTATCTAATTAAAAGTATTTATTTGCTAGGAATTAAAATGCACCGTCGCGCTGGTGCAACCATAAATGTTTTCCGACGCACGCAAGGGATACCGACAGCCGAACATGTGTGCTATTGTCGTCTGAATCGGTTTGCAGTATTTTGCATCAGTTGACAAAATGGGATGTTTTGTCCCTGTGATTCAACTTTTGGAGGTACAATAAATTACATGTCTGAAGAATTTTTGAACGCCTGGTTTCAAAGGGGAAGTCTGAGATCCCCCCAGAAAAAAATTTCACGTACTGTACGTTCCACGTCGATTAGATAAAAGCTGATTAGAAGTAATTGTCATAAAATTCATATCTGCAAATAGATTAGCAATTGTGCTTATTTACTCGTCGAATTTAGAAGATGTTTTGTAATATTTATTTGAAGTTTTGCGGTTTTTACTATAAATTTGTGATTATCATCAATTTATGGTAAAATAAGTCTAGTCTCAGATTGAGTTTTCCTAACTTTGATTTGCATTCTAGGTGTTCCGAACCAATGATATACGCAAGTTTTACGTGAAGGCGAACCAATCCCGTAAGGGTTACACACCGAATCCTGATATGTATAGGGACAGGTCGATAGGTAGAGGCAGCAACTCTTCGATGAACATTGGAGTGACAAAGTTGCAGAAGGAGGCAGAACGGAAGTTAACCTAGGAGTGGAAGATATAAGGATACCAGCAGCTGATCTCCAAAAAGTCAAAGAATGCGGGTTGCTGAAAACCAGTAAAGTCGCCGCACAGTGGGGTAGATTGACCCGGCGCTCGGACAAAGCCTCAGAACTTCTTTCATATGCTTCGTAGAGCTTTATTGTCTCAGCAACATTGTTTGTTATCAAATTTCGCATCTTTCTGTAAATTTTAAGTAGTTGTATTTTTATTCCTATAGATGGCGTTGAGATCTAACTTTTTAAATACTGACTTTAGAAATATTGTGTCTTCAGAAAAGTTGTTTGTCCTGTAAAGTTACGTAAAGTTACTGAACATTCCAAAATTGTAGGACTTACGGGAATCAAGTTATAAATATTTTAAATACTCAAACACATTTTTTTAAGTATGTAGTCGAAATTGGTAGTCTGACGACCTCCTATACAAATTATCACAATCTGTATATCAAGAGTAATTTAGTATTATTATTCTGTCATAGGGTAAATCAACCATTTGTGGATATTTCTATACATTATTTTGAACTCACTTACAATATTAGTAACTTTCGAATAAGCTTAAATATATCAATTTCTGCTGCAAATCTCTATATTCAACAGATTTTTTAAAACAGATTGGAATGTCCATTTTTCTTTTATGGACCCTTGTGGTTTACAATAGATTAACGACCGGGTCCATTATAGGAATTTTAGTGTATTTTTCATGGAGAGAGTCCGGTAATGGCAACATTTTTTGCATTGTATATAATGGACCCACTTGTTGAAAACGTCAATTTTAAGCATTAATGATGAAATGCCGCTAAAATTTTATTAACTCAAATGTGTGTTATGTTTAGTACGTTCTGTTTCATGTTATATATCCTCAGAAATAAGAAGTATAAGCTAATAAATACCGAAATTTTATCCGAGGGTCCATTACAGGTAGAGGGTTTACTATATAGGATAACTTAGCCTACTATCTGCTTTAGTGCATTCATACAATTTTTTTAATTCACTAGTTTGACCATACACAGCAAAAGGAAACGAGTGGCGAGATAGGCTGTCATCGGTCTCACCCAAATCCTGGCAGAAGGCACAAAAAATAACGAGTAACTGACAGAGTATAGCAATCTGTTTATCCTGCAAACACGTATCAACATGTTCGACTCTAAATAAACAAAATGGAGGCTAGTACAATCGAACGAAAAGTCCAACCAAACATATTCTACTGCCAACTTGACTTGAAGCAGAGCTAATTGGGAAAAAGCTGTTAAGTGGTCGCCTTTACAATGTCCTGAATTCCCCTTATCGACTCCGATGTATCTCATAACGATAATAATGCTATGTCTTACATACACAAGCATGACTATTTAACCTACAGCAGGATCATTCCTGCTTCGCACTGGCGCGCGCATTAACTAATTTGTAGCCTAAAATGCCGGAAAACTTGAATATCTCCGAACATCGCAACTAGTAGCAGCTAATTTTTTGCTTATTACTAGTTAACACCCTGAATGTTGATTTTATGGTAGTATCAGAGCGGAAATCTGTGGAAATCTTTTTCTACACACTATTGAAAATTGACAAAAATAACAAATATTTTGTTCCAAAACACTTCATCAGAACAAAGCCTACTAGTAAAAAATCTGTCTTAATATCCCCTAAACTATTAGTTTATAATCCCTTTAATGTAAATTGTCCTTTAAAAGTATAGAATTTTAAGCAGCATGGTAGCCAGATACTAAAAGATTAAATGATATTTATTTTTTCATTTTCCAAAAATTTTTTACGCTGTGTTTCACCTTCTTTAATGCCTATTGAAAAACTACTTATTAAAACAATTTATGTATATTTCTTATAGATTATGTGTTTCCTATACTCAGAATATTAAGTTTGATAGAATATGTCGAATAAAAATTTTGAGGTTTTGTCCGAGCTTTTTCGAGTTCTGCCCCATAGTGCGCCGGTAAGAACAGCTTACCAGCAGACCTTTATAAACACGGCCATGAAACGCTAGCAATGGCTCTACACTGGGTTGTTTCCGAGATTTGTAAGGAATAGAAACTACCAGAGGATGCGGATGAAAAGAATTGTTTGTCCCAACTACAAAAAGGGGTGGTCGGCTTGACTGCTCCAAGCTCCAACTATCGCGCTATAATGCTGGTAAACGCCGCCTACAAGGTATCCTTCCAGATCCTGTTTTGTTGGCTGTCACCGATAGCACAAGGCTTCGCAGGGAGTTATCAGGCGGGCTTTATGATGGCATGCACCTTTACAGATCAAATTTATACCATCCGACAGATTTTGCAGAAATATCGGGAGTACAATATGTTTACGCATCACATCTTTATTGACTTCAAATCAGCGTATGATACAGTCGAAAGAGACCAGCTATATCAGTTTTTCTGGACAAACTGATGCGACTGATAAAAGCTACATTGAATCGAGTGATGTGTTTCGTGCGCATTTTGAGTCCTTCGAGGATTCAGAGAAGGGATCGGCTTATCCTAGATACTATTCGAAACCGGAGGCTAAGAGTAGCAAACTCCTAGGCTTCGCTGACTTTGATATCATAGCCAGGAATTTTTTGTGCCGGTGGAGGCAATCCACACCAGACTGAAAGCGGATTGGGTAAAAAATAAATGCGTTGAAGACCTAATATATGAAAGGAAAATGTCCTTTGACACAAACGCGTGTCTTCCACAGACGGTAACAGTTTGGTGGAATACAAACTGAAAGGGCAAAGTGACGGAGACGTATGAATCACGAGCTGCGAGCACTGCTTGGAGAGATTCCCATCATACATCTGGCGAAAGTAGGCAACCTAACGGTGGGCTGGACACGTTGTAAGGATGTCGGACGACAGTGTGATGAAAACGGTTCTCTCCAAAAACACCACCAGCACCAGGAACCAACGTGTAAGATGGCTCGACCAGATCGAAAGCGATTTGCGACAACTGAAACGCCTCGAAAACTGACCACGAGTTATCCTAGATCGAGTTGAATGACCACGACTGAATGAAACAGCACGAGCCACTCCGGTTTTATGCTATGGATGACGACGAGCAGTAAGGATAAAGTTTTTGTTCTTTGGAAAGACTAAATGCTTGATGTGAAAGGCGAAAAATTCGAAGAACTGAAGAATTTTGGTATTAGGCTGAAAATAATTTTAAGTATAGGTGAAACTTAAACCCACAACTATTTTTGATTTTATATCAACGTCGTTTCAAATATCAAGGGTTGGATTTAGTTAGTTCGTAATATAACAATATCGTTACCACTAGTTACCACCGTTAGTTTTCCACTAGTTTCCTATATTTGACCTGATGAGATGGAGTGATATCTGGTGAGTATGGCGGGTGAAATGGTATTTTCCATTTTAGCGTTTCTAAATTAGTTTTCACATCATGTGGTGTGGCATTCTTCTGGAGCAAAATACTTATGTTCTGTCGTTCCTTAAATTGTGGACACTTTTGTCATAATAAAGCAAAGTCTAGCGTATAACCGTCTTAAGACTTGAACCTTCATTATGAACAGCCTTCGCAGCCGGTTATTACAGTACAGGACAACTACGGAAATGACCTCACTGTAGCATTGTCCAGCCGAGAGTATGATGACTGGCTTGTTAGAACAGCACCATACTTCAAAGCTAGGCGGTCACTACCAGGGACGTTAAATGTACTAGTTGGTGACAAAAATTTGAAGACATTTACCATTTTTTCATTTTTTGCTACCAGTCTTGCGACATGTTGCTGATATACAAGCACCGAAAAGAAATACATGAACAACGAAAAAATCTTTTGTACTACGTGTCGTATCCTTTTCGGTACGATGGAGAAAATGTGACCAGTGACCAGTGACCAGTCTTGGAGATACTTTTTTGTATTTTCTTTTGCTGTTGGGCACGTTTGCCAAACATACAGCTTTCCCCCAAACAATACGGTTTTAAATAAGAAGGTTTCCCATACACCTTATTCTCTATCACTTCTCCATATTATTTCAACAATAACTGTAAGCAAAAAGCGGCAAATGCATGTCATTTTTACACGACATTTTGATGAATGGTCAGCTCACGTACAAAAATGTTTGCTTATTATCATGTACGTATTCGGGCTAATCTCGACACTTACAAGAGATGGGCGCCGTCGATACAGTTCTGAGCGATGGTATTGGTTAAGTGTAACCGTTTCAGTCCCTGGTCACTACTGTAATGTTCACCTTAAGAAACACCTAGTGATGGTTACATCCGGTTAGAGTGGCTCTCAATAAATTGAACCCAACGGATTCCATGAATATTCTGGTTGTGTAATGACTGGTTGGTAAAGGTGTAACTATGTGAACCAAGGACTCGCTGTGCCCATCCACTTAATTTTAATGCCTACCTTTTCACGGTCGGTGCCAAGATACGAGTAAGCCTAATACCTTGGGTTTCGCGTTTTGGCATGAGAAGAAGGCATGCGAGTCTCGAACGTCTGTTCCATGTGGGACACTTTTCAATTCAGTATCACCACTTCTTCAACCTAATTATCATTTGCAGTTCATGTCAAGAGCTGCTTACAACCGTCTGACGTAGAGTGAGCAGTTAATTTAGGGAAAGTATCATCTCAGAGGAACCATTTACAACCTAATGCAGCTATAGCCACATTACTCTCCTCAGTGGCGTGAGTAGAGTGGGCTCTCCTAGGAAAATGGACCTGGTCGACCAAATAAAATGGTTGAGAAAATATCGGGGACTTTAGTCCCCCCTAGAAATGAGCGCTAGTTTCGCCAATGACTCTCCTTATGTTTGCATACAAAATTCTCTTCCGCTTCCTGTTTCATAGATATAGAGGCTGCTTCAGGAAACATTTGTTGGCAAATAATAATGTAGTTTTCAAGAGAGACGCTCCACGACTTATCATTTGTTTATAGACGGCAAGGCAGCGTACGATTGAGTTAAGCGAAATGAGTAGTGGCGGGTTATGCTTAAACATCGTTTTTCAACAAAACTGACTACACGCAGAAAAATGATGATAGTTTGAAACAACAATTATCTGTTGTTGAGCTCAACTGGAATCATATTTTTGAATCAAAAAATATTGTTTAAACTTAATTCATACTCCTTTTGCTTCTACTAGATCTTTTATAAACTCAAAAATACTTATTTTTGATTCTAGAATTTTTTCTTTGATAGAAACTAGTTATTATTCGAAATAACAAAACTTATTGTTGAACTAAAAGGTCAAACAGCTAGAATCAAAAAAATATCAGGGTTAGCCTTCAGTCAACAATATTTTCTGTTGAATTTATAAAGAATTCTATTGCATTTACAATTTATTTTTCTGCGTGTAGACTGACGCGTGTTATCCTAGTTGGTTCAAAGTTCAGCGTCAAAATAGCGAGTGAGATATCGGCCTCGTTTGGGGTGTTAGATGGTTTGAAGCAAGATGACGAGCGATCGAATTTGCCTTTCAACATTGCCTTGGAACGTGTAATTTGAAGAGCAGGTGTGCAGAGAAGCGGTACCATTTCCATGAAATCTCACATGTTTCTAGGGTTCGCGGGCAACATCGATATCGGCAGTGTTGAACGTAGAGCTGTGAATGAGGCTTATACGCATCATAAGGAGAAAGCTGCGAGAATAGGAATAGAATCTCGAAGATATCCTGTTAGAAATCGGATAGCTGAAGATCACAGAGCCATCGGAAAGGACCGGCATTCGGTAGAAGAAACTACAAGTAGGGCAATTTTATTAGACAATTTTCAGTATTTTGTGCGGTGCGGTTTTTTCTATCAATATATAAAAGTGAGCGTGAATATGTTTGTATGTTTGTATGTATGTTGCACCATAACTCCAGAACACCTAGACCGATCTCTACCAAACTTGGCACACATATTCCTTGATATAAGGGAATTATCACTGGGGGGTTGATAAGAGGGGGGTGTTCGTAACAGAGGGGGGGAGGCCATAACTCCGAAATGCCTGGACGGTTCTTCACCAAACTTGGCATACATGTTCCTTGACATAAGGGAATCAGTACTGAAGGGTAGACAAGAAGAGGAGGGAGTGGGGGTTCATAACAGGGGGGAGGCTATAATTCCGAAACGCCTGGACGGTTCTTCATCAAATTTGGCACACATGTTCCTTGACATTAGGGAAATAGCACTGGGAAGTTGACAAAAAGGGGGAATCCCTAACAAGGGGGTGTGGAGAGATCTAAATAAGTAAAAGGGGTTGCGTTTCTCTTGCATTGCTGATTGCAGTTGTGCAACTGACTTTGAGAGGGAGGGTTCCTTCGAGGAGGAATATATGGTACCTATATAAACCTTTGTTCCGTTGCCAATATAGCGATTTTCATTGAGCAAACCGATGCATAATTAGCTACGTGACAGAAGGGGGTGCCGACATGTAGGAGGACGAGGAACATGAGTATGAATGTATGTTCCGCCATAGCTCCGGAACTTCTGGACTGTTCTTCATCAAACGCCGCTTGTCCAACACATGTCTTTTGGCATAACAGAATCAGCACCGGGGGTTGACAAACGAGGGAGACGGCCTTGTACAAGGGAAGAGAAAGGTTCCGATTCCGATTGTGAATTGCGGTGATTCAACATCACTCCTGAAGATGTGAACCGCTGGGCGAGGATCGAAACGAGAGATATGATTTTTATCAACAGTAGCTACTAAACTCCCGAAGTTCGTAACCGAATTCGATGTTATCTCAAAAAAATTTGCGCCGACGAAGACAATCTACGTCAGACTAAAAGCTTAAGCTCGTCGACGATGAGGGTCGCGTGTGGCTTGCCAGAATTTTACAATGCCTACATTCGGGTTATAGTGTATCAAACTAGTAGTATATGATTGTCACAGAAACCGCAGTGCGTCCGCTCCGTTGCACATTTCGTTCCTATATGGCCATCAATTGGCACGGGAAGTGTAGTAAATTGCAAGCGCGTGAATATAAGACGCGTTTAAGACAAGCACTACAGATTAGCGTCGGCATTCGGATGATGAATGTTGCAATTACGACTGTAAATTATTATTAATTGAATAAGTGCGCGCATTATAAATGATGTGCAATATATAAAGCCTATGGCTGCGCGGTTCGGGGTTGCAGCAAGTTCTATAGACGGCCGAACAATGAAATCATTTTCCCGATGTAGTATACTTGATTCAAGGAGATAACTTTTCCGCCTCTGAAAAGCAAACGCTCGATGAATTGACAGTGCGGAATCGAACGGAGAAATACCATCGCGCTTCACAGAAGCTACCTAACTTTGCCACCATTTAACTAACCCATTTAGAAACCGATGCCGCAGCGGCTCAGTTTGTCACCGGGCGCACTTAATCAAAAGCGGCTCTTTATGAAGCTGTCACAACTTCGGAAAGCGCGTAATTAATTGAATAATAACAGACAAGGCCAAAACGGTAGCGCATCGTCGTCGTCGTCGCAGCTTGGTGAAACTAGGCTGAACTGAAACCTTCTTCTGCTTCTGCAGCGGAACTTCGCCGACGGAGGCGATTTGCGGTTCTTAGGCCGGTTATAAGGACCGTCCCTCTGCACGTTCGTTGGCCTCACCTTTTGCTCCCATATGTTCGGCGTAAATGGCGTTTGTGTTCAACGATGATGAAGCAATTATTCAATTTCACCTCCGCTGCCTCAATGGAGCGCGCAACCCGTTGTTGTTGGTGGTGGCAAAAGCAGGTTACGAAACGGTCGCCACGAAACTTTCCTGGCAAAACTATGTATACACATTGCGCTATTTAGCTATTTAGCTCAGCGCGCTGCTGCTGTAATGAAATGAGTGCTGCCTGGCAAAGTGGCGTTCAATCAATCTTGATTGGGTTATTATAAATTGTTAATGAGCTGACAGTGAACTGTCTTCATTGTTAGGCTGAAAATTGGGTTTTGCTTTATTGTGGCAGGTCTTTCAATGAACTGGTGACAGTTTTTTTTACTTTGGATGAAGGACTGCGGGGGTAAAATGAAAATCGAAATATGTGATCTTCACGAAGAGTGGTTCGATCTTAGGTTTCTTACTAAGATTTTAACATCTTCTTTTATCTTACTGTTTGGTAACAGCAGATTTTGATTCCTATAGTGCAACGGGTTCAAATTTTCGTTGTCCGTGAAATCACTGATACCATTTTTTATATAAAAATGTACTGCTTGTATTCCTATAACAACTTTTTGATTCTGAAGACCAATTTGTTGAAAAGTTCAAAATTAAACAGCTTCCAACATGGAAATTAGAATGCAAACTAAAACCTTAGTTTGTAACATGTCTGTTTGAGTACGAACTAAAGTCAAAATATGATTTCACCTTTTATCCCTCCAAAACACTATTTAAAGTATGACTAAAAGTAAATCAGCTCGCCTCTCGTGCGTCACAGGCACGCTTCTTGTGGTACGAACGCGAACCATTTGACATTACTTTGTTTACATGTTTATGAAGGACAACTGATGCAAGTTTCGTCAAAATATTCTGCTGCGATGCAGTGCGGAATGGAACTCGAACGACTTAAAAAAAACTTGAAAAACACCTGGAAATCCAGAGTGGTCTGCATCAAAGTTGGTTAAAGTTGCCAAAATCCACAGTGTATAATGTTGTGGAGGGTTATAAGGAGAACCTAGGTGTGGAAAGGCGACAAAAACTTTTCAAGAAAACCAGAATTAGAGACCGAGAGCTGAGGAGGAATATATTGAGGTGCGTTAGGTCCAATCTTCTCCGGGATATGGGGAGAAGGTCCCAGCTAGCACCAACTCGTATATCAATGTACGAAAATTATCGTAATTATATCTTAACAAATTCTAAATCGTAACTAAAGCTTGATAAAGTGAGCCCAAGTTGATTTTCTATCGTATGTAACCAGTGACCGTATGGCAACCCAAGAATGCCGATATTAACGCGAGTAGCTCGTATTAAATGAATAAAAAGATAAGAAAATAGTTGCCATTGGTCACAGGTATTGTCTCTAACAAATCCCACAAATGACACGAGAAGCAACCGTAGTACTTCTACCCACCGCCAGAGGACCCATGCGTGACACCGGACGGCCGAAGAAAAGCGGTGCAAAACGACGGAAAATGAGAGGAATTAGTGGTGCGGTGTTGGAGAGCGCGAAATGTTCATTGGCGTAGCTAGACGGGGTGCCTGGGGTATCAGGCCCCCTCCAGAATTCTGCAAGCCTCCTCCAGAAATTTTCCTCATAGGAATTGGAAACCGGGAAAAAACTCTGTGTATATATTCCCGCTGTGTAGATATTTTCTTTTTCACATGGCATCGCAAAAGCGTAGTTGTCGTCGTCGTCAGTAGCTTAGTAGCAACCCCGGCTCATGCTGCTTTAAGCGTTCGTCTCCATTCAACTACATCTTGGGCCACTTGTCGCAAATTTCCCACTCGCAGAAGTCGCAAATCACTTTCGACTTGGTCGAGCCATCACGTTGAGCCTTCCTGTTCCTGATGTTGGTGCAGTTGTTAAAGAGAACTATTTTCGTCGCACTGTAGCCTACTGACTTTCGCCAGATGACGATGGCAATCTCTCCAAACAGTGCTTGTAGCTCATGATTCATACGTCTCCGTAACTCTCAGCTTTCAGTTTGTACTCCGTCAAATATCGTCCGCAGTACCTTCCGCTCAAAAATAGCGTATGGCTAGCGTTTTGCGAAGGGCTAAGGAAGCCTAATTACTCGCTTAAATGCGCAACTAGATCTTCTTACTAGTGTTGTTGTCCGTGTGCACCAGCAATCCCAAATACACGAACCCATCGTGCATTATCTGCCATAGCTGGTCTCGATCGACTGTATCGTATGTTGCTTTGATATCAATAAAGATGTGATGAACGGACAGATTGTATTCCCGACATATCTGGTAATTGAGCGGACCCTCATCAAGCCCGCCTGGTATTTCTCTACAATACCTTGTGCTATCGGTGACAGCCGGAGTAACAAGATCATAATCAAAATTTTTTTGGAAGGCATCCCCTAGGCCCCCTCCAGGGAAAGTTCCTAGTTACGCCAATGGAAATGTTATCCGCCATCCTGAACGATCCAATAATCCGGCTAACCTGAAATTGAAAGGTCACAAAGGTGACAGACTGCAGATAAACACAAAAGAAAGCAGTAGAACCACAAAGATTGGCTTAAGAAAGTTTACACTGAAGAAATTGTTAAGCTGAAAAAAGTAAAGCTGAGACGGTGAAAGAGTGGAAAAGAGTATAGTGCCGGATATACTGGTCGTTCAGGTAAAATTAAAAGCCGGAATCGAGCGGAACACAGCCTCCAACTGACGCCCACCCTCCATTTTCTAGTTCCCCCTATTGTGCTCACAGGACCTCATTGTATAGTTTTGTATACCTCGTATACTGAGGATCAACCCAATCCCGTGGCCCGGTCGCTACAATACCTGCCGTAAGTGTGAGCACGTCCTGGTACCTGGCATCAGGTACGGTGATCGACGCCCAAACGTATCCTCCCAATATCCAGAAGGGAAAGCGGCAGCGGTGTCCGGAAGGTGCTAAGCGGAAGTAGGCGACTGCGGACGGAAAGGGGGCCCCGAAGTGAAAGTAGAAAAGTTAAAGAGGTAGGAGATAGACAGTAAGAAAGTGGGTTGAATAAAGTGTCGACAGAGAAGAATAAAAGGGAGTTTGCTTGAGACCGATTCCAAGTGTTTTCATGTTGTTACCGGTCATTTTAAATGAAACGGTACCAATGCCATGGCGTCAAAGTTTTGTTTTTTTTGTAGTGTTTAAGTGTAGTTTGTAAGCGTAGTTCGTAAGATTAAATCCGTAATTCAATTTTGATTATTTATGGGGCTCTTCTAATTGTTGTTAGTTTTCTTTTGTTTTGCATATTTATCTTTGTATTTTTGTTTAACTTAGAGTAAGCGTACTAATCCCTTAAATCATTCAACCGGTAATTAGTCATCGAAAAATTGCGTAAAAATATTATTGTGAACGTTACCATTTAGTGAAGTGAGGAGACACTGTCTGAATGCGGACTTAGGAATCTAAAAGAGACCTTCGGCGTCCACCCCGGAACATCCAGACCAGGTGTTGGGGCTTTGCACGGAGGCTCTAAAGGCTCCGTAAGACATCCTAAGTCAGGGACAGCCTTACTCACTAAGTGGTAACATCCTCAAAAAACCCCTTTGTAACGGAAAGACCGCAACGATAAAAGATGGCAAAAAGTCCGCACTAATTACACCACCCCTAATAGTTCCCTATCATGCAGCAAAAAGTATACCAGTTGGTTGCGTTGACTGCACGAAAGTTCGATATCCGGAGGTGTCGAGAGAGGGAGAAAGATTGGGAGAGAGGATACCGGAGGAAAAGAGGAGAATTGGTTGGGGATGATCGCAGGATGGAGAGATAAGCAGGGGACAGTTGATCGATAGTCGTTGTCGAGTACGGAGGGAAAAGTTAAGATTTCCCCACCGTACAGTTCGAAAAACCGCGTGTTTTGCGTCGCCAAGTAATTCCGGACAAAAAGTATAGTCCGAAGAGCCGAAAAATATATCTGGCTGAGTGGTTAGTGAAGCCGATACGTAGTTCCGGCTTCCGAAGAACCCTGTGATATCCCCTACGATCTGCAACTCTGCGGCTGTCAAGCGTTACGGCAACGAGCGAAGATGGGTGTATAGCTGCCGGGATTTTACCGATCAACGAAGAAGCGCGACGAGCCTATCACATGGACGGCGCCGCATATTGCTATAACGGCAGGATTTATCGCTGCACTACCACACGGTCATCATGGTCAAGTCTATCCCGGTAACCCAGCGTCTACGAAATTCCCAATAAATTAGAACCAGTCAATTAGCACAGTCATCGAAGCCTGTTCTTCTCCTCACTCCCTTCGTTCTTCATCATCATCAATGGGCCCCAACTTGTGACATCGAGCGCTGCACCAATAGAACGGTAATAAAGTTTTCATGCATGGAATTTTCTATTCTTTTATATAATTAAGAGCCACTAGTCCTTTTCATTTCTTTCTTTGACGCTTCTGGTGGTTCCGCTTCGTTTCGGGTAAGTTGTCGGGTTGTACGAGTCCTCCGAAGGTCGGTTGCCGACCCTGAGATTAAGTTATATTGAGCTAGCTGGGTTGAGTGTGAAAACCGATACTTATAATGTCCGGTAGCCAAGAGCGTATGCCGATCCTGAGGCAGTGAAGAGGGGAGTCTCCGCATTCCTGTGTGTGTCCTCTACCCGCTAGTTACACGTATATAATGTTTATAATTGACATACATACGATTTTCAGCACAAAATTGTATAGCATTACGAAGTGAGTCGCGTTTAATTGGATATTATCGTATATAAATACTTATATAGTCGTAACGCTTAGAATTATTCCTAATCACGTATATCGCCCCAAAATAGTGCCTACATGCCAATTTTGCGCATCAAGTGCGATTTATCAACATGTATATCTGTACGTACTGCAGATTTTTATTTTTTATATACATATGAAAATGCTAGCTGGGGTATGATGCCAACTATCAAACCACACGGAATATCCTCGCTCGAGAAGATTATAGGCCTTACAGTACCAGTAAACGTCCGAATCGGCACTTGAAGCAGAATTTAGTAGCCGAGAGGCGTGCTAGCAAGTTTTGACGAAATTCAATGGATGTATTTTGATGGACGACGAAACCTATGTGAAAATGGATTTTAAGTAACTTCCTGGTCAAAAATTTTACATTACAATTGGGCGTGGTGATGTGCTGGGTATGAAATGGAGAGAGTTACCTGGAAGGAGCATCAAACTTAGCTCTGGGTCTCTCAAGCTCCCACCTGGCGCCTCCACGCAGATCTAAGTCAAATGATGACGGTCGATGGCCTTACCCGGAAAAGCTTCATGTACTTACTGAAGCAGCTAAGCTAGGAGGTGCGAACTAGAGCGCCTGTTCTCCAGATGAGGGGCGGCTCACACAGCTTCTGTCTCGTAACGGGCGGCTGAATATGAAATGCTGTATCCCGCAAGCTATACCTAAGATGGCAGACCCATCAGCGGGATGTAGGTATCGCGACCCCGGTGAGGTAGTATACCGAAAACTCAATTACCACGAACAACGTACAAAGAAATTCAGGACGGAGCAATCGGTATAGGACACGGCAAGGGACAAGGAAACGATTAAGGGATAACGATTGGAAACTTGGTACCTGGAATGTCCGAACTCTCCATGAACCGGCACGGGCTGGCTTGCTTGCTCGAGAGCTGCATCAACTCGGAGTGGAGATCGCTGCTATTCAGGAAGTTCGGTGGCCAAATTCCGGAGAAAGGGAGTTCCGTGCAGTAGACCATATTGCAGGCACTTCTTTCAAGTACCACATCTACTACGGTTTCGTAGTGTTGGCAAAACAAAAGCTACGAGTTATCCGGTGGAAGCCCGTAGATAACCGTATATGCGTGTTGAGGATTAAGGGCAAATTCTTCAACTATAGCCTAAACAACTTATACGCACCGACAAATGATAAATCCGATGATGCTAAAAACGAGTTTTACGACAGGCTTGAGAGGACCTATGGAAAGAGCCCAAAACACGACGTGAAAATCATCATTTGAGATGCAAACGCGCAGATCGGGATCGACGAATTCTTCCGTCCAGTTATTGGAAGACATAGCCTTCATCTGTCGACCAATGATAACGGTCTGAGGCTCGTAAATTTTGCCGCGGCCAGAGGGATGGCCATCTGTAGCACCTACTTTCCACGTTTGAATATTCGGAAACACACCTGGAGGCATCCAAATGGAGACTCTAGCTCTCAGATCGATCATGTCTTGATTGGCGGTCGACACTTTTCGGATGTTATCGATGTACGGTCTTTTCGTGGACCAAATATCGACTCTGACCACTATCTCGTAGTGAGTAAGATTCGCGCAATGCTGTCGAACACGGCGAAAGCTCGCACTGAGAGGACGCTGCGTTTCAACATCCAGCGGTTAACGGCAGACGGCGTAGCAGTGGAGTACACCAGGAAGCTTGACCAGCGAATCGCAGAACAGCAGGTAGAAGAAGAAGATATAAATGGGCTGCGGAGGAACATCCATGGTGCCATCCAAACAGCAGCGAGAGAGGTGGTAGGCACGACGCGTGGAAGACAGCGTAACAGCTGGTTTGATGCCGAATGCCAGAGAGTGACAGATGAAAAGAACCAGGCCAGGAGTCGCATGCTCATTGCGGCAACGCGTCAAAACAGAGAGAGATACAGAGAGACTAGAGCTGCGGAAAAAAGAATCCATCGTCTAAAGAAACGCGAGTACGAGGAGCACGTGCTCGCCGGCGCAGAAGAGCGATACGCCAGCAATGACACACGGAGTTTCTATAAAACGGTGAGATGCAGGAATTTTGCCATGCCTGTGATGTGCAATGATAGTGCTGGCAACCTGCTTACCGAAAAAAACGGCGGTAGCAGCCAGGTGGAAGGAGCACTTTCAGACACTATTGAATGGAGAGGTAAATGCGGAGATTAGCAGGGACAGGATAGAAATTGTAAGCGATGGTCAAGCTGTGGAGCCACCAACACAGGAGGAGGTTAAGAAGGCAATCAGTAAGCTGAAAAACGGTAAGGCTGCTGGGAAGGACGGTATCCCGGCTGAACTTCTAAAAGCGGGGAGCGAGCGGCTGTACGAAGCAATCCACCGGATCATTGTCAGGATCTGGGAGGAAGAACAAATGCCGGAGGAGTGGTTGGTTGGCCTCATATGTCCAATTTTCAAAAAGGGACATTGAATGGAGTGTAAAAACTATCGAGGAATTACATTGCTCAATTCTGCCTACAAGGTGCTTTCCCGTATCCTGTTCTACAGACTGAGACCGTTAGCGGAGTCCTTCGTCGGCGAGTACCAAGCTGGTTTTCGTGAGGGTCGCTCCACGACGGATCAGATGTTTACCCTGCGTCAGTTGCTAGACAAGTTCCGGGAGTACAACTTGCAGCCACACCATCTGTTTGTGGACTTTAAAACGGCGTACGATTCAGTTAAACGAAATGAGCTGTGACAGGTAATGCTAGAACATGGTTTTCCGACGACACTAGTTACGCTGATTCGTGCGACGCTGGACGGATCCAAATCATGCGTTAGAATAGCGGGTGAGATCTCAGCTGCTTTCGTGACGTTGGATGGACTGAAGCAAGGGGATACACTCTCTAACCTGCTATTCAACATTGCCTTGGAAGGTGCATTACGAAGGGCAAACGTGGAAAGGAATGGAACTATCATCACAAAATCTCACATGCTTCTTGGTTTTGCGGATGACGTCGATATCATCGGAATCAACCGTAGAGCAGTGGAAGAGGCCTTCAGGCCCTTTAAAAGGGAAGCTGCGAGATTGGGACTTACCATTAATACCGCCAAAACGAAGTACATGGTTGCTGGTAGGGAACGTGGGAACCCAAGTGGTGTTGGTGCCGAGGTGGAGTTAGATGGGGAACGATATGAAGTAGTGGAGGAATTTATATACCTTGGTACACTCGTGACATGTGACAATGATGTAAGCCGCGAAGTGAAACGACGAGTTGCAGCCGCGAATCGGGCTTTCTATGGAGTAGCCAGCTGAAGTCCCGTAGTTTGCAAATTCGCACAAAACTGGCGCTCTACAGAACACTAATCCTCCCGGTGGCCCTCTATGGACACAAATCATGGACGCTAAAGGAAGCTGATCGGCGAGTGCTTGTGGTTTTTGAGCGTAAAATTCTACGATCTATACTTGGTGGTAAAATGGAAAATGGAGTGTGGCGCAGACGCATGAATCACGAACTGTACCAAGTATACGAATATGCTGATATAGTGAAGGTAGCGCAATGTGGCAGGCTGCGGTGGGCTGGACACGTGGCCAGAATGCCCGATGAAAGAATAGCCAAAACTATTTTCAGCAGAGAACCAGGAAGAGGCCGTAGACTCCGAGGCAGACCCCGCACCCGGTGGGTGTGTGCTGTCGAAGACGATGCACGTTCAGCTGGTGTTCGTGGGGATTGGAGAACGGCAGCCCAGGACCGACGGTACTGGAGGACCATAATTCGTTCGGCGCAGGATCGGTAACGGACCGTTGCCACTAAAGTAAGTAAGATGTGCCAGGCAAATATAAGTTCGTGTTTACTGAAAAATTTGCAAAGAAGGTCATGAATTGGCAAGGAACATGCAGCTGTGGACTGAAGACTGATACTTTCATCACTTCCTCAACGATGACATTAAGTTTATGCTTGGAAGAATGTTTGAAGAAACGGATTTTGCCATTTTTCGAAAACATAAGGGTAACGTTATATTCTGGCCTGATTTGTTTCGTTGGCATTACTCTGAAATGGTGTTAGAGTGGTATGTAGCTAATGATGTCGATTTTGTGTCAAAAGAGATGTGCCCTCCAAATTGTCCGGAGCTTCGACCCATTGAAAAATTTTTAACAACTGTCAAACAACGACTTCGGAGAAGTGGGGGGACACTCAACAGTGCTAAAGAAATACGTTTAAAGTGAAAAAAAGGTGATTCAGTCGCATCTTCAACTGTTGAGTTCAATTAAGAATAAAGTTCGATATTTTATCAGAATCAGAGAAATGCAATAATGTAATACTTTGAAACTTATACCTGAATAAAAATACGGCAATTTAGTTATTATAGGGTTTTTCTGCGCCACTCCAGTCCCGAGTTATAAATTTTTCTATGCGTCCAAATTAGCCAGGCATTAGTATTTTCGCGAATGATTGTAAGGTGACCAACGCAACAGGTAAAAGTAGCACTTCAACGAATACCTGAATGCACAAGCAGCAATTTAAGTTTTATTACGTTCCTTTAGCGGTTCTTCTGACCAATTTCATAAAACCGCTAATAAAACTATGGGCACAGCTAGAACCTTCTGATGACCGCTAAAAAACTATTTAAAAACCAAAAGGCCCACTCTTCAGAAGGTTTTCATATGTAACCTCTTGATGAGTCAGGCCATAAGTTCAAGTAGATTTACTACGCTTTGCAGAAAGCAGCAATAAAACCTATTATGCTTTTCGTTGCTTGACAACAACCGCCATAATCTAATGAAGCTTTTCGCTTTGTTCGACAAAGCTATAAAGATTAACGCTTGCTGGGTTAAATGCTAAATTGTCTGGGTAAGCTTTATTAACTTTGCATCCAATTTATTTATTGTTTTCAACGGTTCTCCAAAGTTATTCAGTATGTTCAAATACACATTTTTCCTGAAGAACCAAGCCTTAGAGTGAGTTTTAATCACTTTAATTAGGTTTTACTAGGTATTTTGGGTTGCATTGGGTAAAATGGATTATTCTTGCATTTCGCATAGTATGGAATGGATGGGATCTGATCATCATTATTATTCTTCTAATGTTCATTTCATAGGCGGCAAATAAGTTTTTATACTGTTTTATTGTCGTTTAACACGATTTTTAGCATAATAGGTCAGAATGGACATTTTCCCAAGGTCTGCACAAGATGAGACTCTCATCAATCGATTCTTTGCATTTTTTACATAGAAACAGGTATCTTGTAACATTCCAAACTAGTGACTTTAATTAATTGGGATTACAAGCTTGTTTTTACCCATTGTCCTCTGCATCAATCCATAAATCGATGAAAATGAGGGTGAAATTAAATAAGTTACGATTAAAATTATTTCTACCTTAGATATATTCATTATATTACGTTCAATGGCAGTAATATTTATGCGTTATCTCTTCGTTATCGATGAAAATATCTGATTTGAATACAGAATATGACGAAGAGAATTCGCTGAACACTTGGGGTAGTGCCTTGAGATATGGAGCTGTGCATCAAGCTATTTCCACTTTTGTTGTGTAAGTTGGATAGCACTCGGCACAAAGAACACATGCATTTTTTGTAAACAACTGCTGTCAGTTCATGGTAGATAAAGCAAAATTTTGTATAGGTACGACGAAGTGAAATTTCCGTATGACGAACCGGCACTAGAACATATAAATTTATTTCACTAAAAGTTCCGAAATATTTTATCTGTTTGGATAGGTGTACATGGTCAGGTATTGTGCGAAAAATTTGAGTACTTGTGGATAAAACTCGAAATTAATATGTTAATATATTATGACGAAGGGGGTGCGTTACCCTACTTGGACAGAGTGTTAAAAAAATCTTTCCTAAATCTGAAATTCGCTTGTACCGCTCAATCTTCTGTAGAAATTATCTTTCCGGCACGCTGTGTGTAATACGGAAATAGAATGGCGTGATAAAGTTACTGTCATTGTAGACGGTAACGGGTCGCTTCTATCCTTTTACTGCGACTTCGCTTGATGACCCGCGGGAATGCTACCCATTTTTGTCGCAGCGTGATTCAAAGTAATTAAGGAAGACCTTTATATTGCCGTACTTCTCCGGCGCCGAGTTCCGGATCGGCGGCACGATGTAAGGCATCGACTGCCGGGACCTTGGACGCCAGCAGCTGCAAGTAGCAGTCCAGCAGCAGTTTGAAAGGAAGTAAAACGATGAGGAAATCAATTTGCCTTCCTTTGTGGCATTTGGGTTTCGAATTAAAAATCGACTGTACTCCGCTGTGGAACATTTTGCGCTTTTGTTTTGTCATTGTCATTGTAAATTGTAAAATAATTAATGGAATTAGTGGCGGGAGCGATAAATAATGAAACTACACCGTTTAAAATATGACGCACTAACAAATTATCGGTCATCGCTTTGAAACATTGCTATTGGATAAGAATTTTAAAGTACGTTATTGTTCCCCAGCAGTATAAGCGTTAATATTAAATGATAAAAATTATACAGATTCGAAAATTATCTAAAATACTCACTTATTGCATAGATGTGGCACATCGTAGTGATGCTCGGAGTTGGACCGAGGAAACGGGACCGAGTTTTTCAGCGAGTTGTTCTGGTGATGTGATCCGCCACCAGGATGCGACTGCTGCCCGGTTAGCATTCCGTGGTGTTGTGATTGCTGCTGCTGCTGCTGCTGTTGCTGTTGATGCTGCAGGAGATGATGCTGAGACGTTGGCTGACTTGCGGTGACGTGGTGCGGTGTTAGGGGATATTCGTAATTAATGGCCACTGTATTCTGCGTCAAATCGGGCTGAAAATGGGTTAATTTCTTGCTCTCGGTAGGGAAGTACTCGGATGGCATTTCTGGAAAGACACAAAGGGCGGGAGTGTTCTTAGTTGGCTATGAAAGATTCATCGAAGAAATGAGACCGACTGTTAGATGATACGTCTTCAGGGTTGCGACTATCAAGGAAGCCTGCCGGTGCCGGATAGAACTAATTAGGCTACTAATTTCATTGCGTGCGGTGGATAGCACTGGAACCAGTCGGGGTGGCAACCAGATGGTAGATCTAGAGCCAGCTCAGATGAGGGGATGAAACAACCGTACACTGGTTGCTGAGGAGAATTGGGTTGTAAGATGTTGCAGGCAAAAGTGGCGTCTTTTTGAATATTTTCAACCAATTAGATGCAGATTAGAGTTGGGAAAAAGTTTTCCCAAAGCCATTAGCTTTAAAATCCCACCGTTGGATCTAATGGACGCATTCAGCGGAAAAGGAGTTGATTGTCAATGCTATTGGCCTAATGTAATCCTAGCCAGGAGATAGCGCGAATAGATGAAGGGGAAAAACTTCGTGATTGAACTTTGTTAATTTCCTGTGATTGCGGGTAGTATCGTTTAAATGAGTTTTAAGTTTATCCAATTGTTGTAAATTACCGCGGCAAAAAATGGTTGCACAATAGCTTGTGAACCTATTGTTACCAATTGATTTTTATTGAAAGTTTCGAAACTTGTTAAATGGTTTGTATAGGAACCGATTTTTATAATAGTTCTTAATTACAAGCTCGATTATCTGGCATGCTAACAGCACCAACTTCAGCTTACCAATGTCACTGACATTACCTTTGTCTATGTAGCATCATCTTACTGGGCATGCTACATTCAATGGTTCAATAAGTATTTAATCGAAATCAATTTCCTTACATCACGCAATGCATAGCTTATAAGGTATAATGAAGGATATACAATTCGCTTATAAATTAATCGTAATGCAGAATTCGCATCACTCTGAAAGCTAAATTGCATACCGCGAGCAACACGCAATATTCGGATTCCATTCCATTACGGAAACCGAGCATGATCGTATAATCCAAGACTCCGCGGGGGTTTTATAGCACCCTGAACTCGTCATCTGGTGTGTCCGGTCATTTGTTGTCGGCCGAGCCAGCTGAACTAAATGTGACTTTTCTTCGCAGCGTGCATAAATTATTAATGGGCTTTATCTATGCTAATTTGCGAAACATTGCCGGTTCCATTTCGATGCCGTGGGAAGCTTTCTAAAGTGATTGTAAATGGACAGTCTTTTACGACTATGGTTGAATTAGATTCGAAAAGGCGATCGGAGTGCGTCTCTTTAAGGCTAAACGGAATTAATGATATTGGGATTCCTAATGTACTGTTGATTACTTTTTAAGTGGGCGCGATAAAAATTATTGGTTCGATTTTCAAGAGCGCCAAGCTGGCGGACGGAGCCCGAATTAATCTTATTAATGCCTTCGATGGTCGTTAAGCTTTCGTGTCGATTTGAGTTTTGTAGAATGAAACGTTGTCAACCATGCAAACAATTTTGTTTTCCAAAGTATAACGCCGGTAAAACCATACCATGAATGGCACAATCATTCGTTTGACCGAGCAAACCGCCTAACAGCATTAATAATCCGTTTGATTGATAATTGGGTAGCTCTGATTGAGCGATCAATCACGCATTGAATTGCTTGATTCGAACTTAGGAATTCGCTGATAAGACAGCTGGTAAGCCATTAGTCAACTCCGAATGAAATATGGAAGGATTTGAAACCGTTTTTAAACAACGGACACGAGAGTGTTTTCAACGTCCACTTCACTTTCGAGTAGATATTACAAACATGCATACTTTGACAATTGCTATTCCAAAAATAGCAATGGCCGTAGAGCGGACAGTTGACTCAGCACCATTAATTTCGGGCCGATACCACTCAGCAACCGCACCGGTCAAATTGGCACGGCCCCGCACCGGTTCGCCGTAAGACAAATTGCCCTTTAATGCTGTCAGTAAAACTCTCTTAAGTCTGCTAGCAGGTCGACGTCGATGACATATGTTCTACTTAAAATAGGCGAGTACACTGTGCAAAACTGTTCACTGTCAGAAGATATGCTAATATTTAGCTGTTCATGATTTATGGCGCCAGTAGTGGATGTGTACGTTGAACGAACCGCAGTCAAGCTTATGCTCAAGAGAATGATGTTGCTGAGTTCATATAGAGTGTGCGGAAGTGTTTGATCTATGACAGGTAGGACTGGAATGGTGGTCGTCGAGCGAAATGTAATTTAGATTGAAAGTTTTCTGTACAGGGATACCTCGATATAAGACAACCTCGTTATAAAACAACCTCGATATAAGATAATTCGATATAATACAATTTTTACCTCGATATAAGACAAATCCCTTTGACATAGCTGTAACGATACCAGAGCTAATTTTCCATACCAAAATCGGCGCCATGAAAATGTTCATTATTTCAAAATAAGCCTAAAAATTGCAAAAAAAAACTAATAGCTCAAACAATAATAAATAGCTCAAAAAACGTAAACACACAGCACAGAGCAAAATTGGCGATGCAAAAATTCAAATTTTACAAATTGTCTTATATCGAGGTTTCCCTGTATTTGGTTTAATTGTTGTACGAAGAATAACGATTAAAATTATAAAAACAATGAAAATTACAATAAATAGAAAATAAGACCAAACATATATGTGACTTAATTTAAATGTTAATTTTCTGATAACACCAGATAAGTTCGTGAAGGCCCGGGATTCAACATTTCCGTGCTTAACTCGATGCGTTCGATCGGACAGGTAATGAAGTGGTTTCTAGAGTCACAAGTTATCTAAACGTTAAGCAAAATTCATTGGAAACTCGCGCTCTGGAAGATGCCAATTCTCCCGGTGGTACTCTACGGCCATTAAGTGTGGACAGTGGGCTGGCCACGTAGCAAGAATGCCAGATGAGAGATAAGCGAAAACAATATTCAGCAGTGAACCCGACAGAGGCCGTCGACTTCGAGACAGAATGTTCACTGTTGACGAGGATGCTAGAACAGCGGGTGTTAGAGGTAACTGAAGAGTGGCAGCTCAAGACCGAGAGGCGTGGAGACGACTCCACTCCTAAATTCGATAAGCGGATTGTCACCGAAAAAATACATGTGTCCCTCACCGACCCAACGTTTCGTGCTATGGTGTTAAAGTCGTCAGCGTAACCTGGAGGTTCGACCATTCTCGAAACAACCGTACACTTCCGTCGATACTCGATCCCCTTAAGGGTATTCGTATTACACGCTGAAGGGCGTTGAAACAGACAGCGAGAATTATGGAGTAACCGATTCGATACATAACACAATAACAACTATTAAGAGTTAAATTATAGCTAAAAGGCTGTGTTTAACTGCCTTCTGCTTAATTTCAAGAAAGAATCCAAAGTACTAATCAATTAGTGGGACATAGCTAATGTATGAACTTTGATAACCACACCAGCCTCTAGCATTGAACAGCAAGAACGAAAATGTATGGCCTATTCTCAATCCTTTTTTTTTTGACTCAAAGAAATTCGAGGGAATGTACGAAACACACACGCGTAACGCGTCACACGATTCAATGAACGTTGATTGATTGCGTAATTTTGTTTGGATATTCTAGTGGTACGCCGCCTATGAGTTTCATTGTAAGGACTGTATCGAAAAGTCTTTAGCAACATCTATTCGTGAATAAAAATGAGATACGATTATTATTTCAATTTTTGTTTTCGGTTTATTGTAGATCAGTACGGCTTGAAACAATAACATGGCTTACATTAGTCAAAATATTAAGTTCTAAAGAATGAGCGCACTTTTCATGAAACTCCTCCCAGCAAATTCTGCACACTAGCTTTTGTGCATTTCCTGGATGCTGTTGTTCATTTTTTCTTGAATTCTTCCATGCTTTGGGAAACTGTTCCTTCCCTCTTGAAGATCCTCTTCACAATCGACCAGTAAGGTTCAATTGATCGGAGCTCTGGACAATTTAGCGGGTTGATGTTTTTCTCGACGAATTTGATAGTATTATCTGAAAAGCACTATAGTACAGCCTTAGCGCAATGTGCAGATGCCAAATTCGGCCAAAAGAGAGGAGGAGACTGATACTATTTGTAGAGGGGCCACAATCTTTTTTACAATTATGCATCTTGGTAAATTTGAGCATTTAGTGCACACTTTGTGAAGAAAATGCGCATCCCATACCACAAGTACAAATAGCTTACCATACTAAAACCTTCTGCCCAAATTTTTCCAGTGCAATCGTACTGTCGGTATCGGCCACCATCTCGTCCACCGATTTTGTGTAGAATTTCGGCCCTGGAAGGGCTTTTGAATCCTGTTTGACATAAGTTTCGTCGTCCATATAGATGCACTTGTTGCCGTTGTCTATTATCCATTTAAATTACCGTACCCTTATTTAGGCTCGAGATTGTTGCTCTCCAGATGTCTAAAACACCTTATGCTTCTTGCATGTCTTTACGGACGTTCTTGCCTTGATTCACTGAATTATCGCAATACTTGTTTTAGGTATTTTAGCCAAATAAAGCGTTGTTACCAATCGGTGTCGTTTAATATGAGTTATTACTTTAGAATCTACCAGGGGCTATCTGGAACTAGGTTTTCGTCCGGAACGAGGCAGATCCTTCAAGGATAACTCTTTTCCTTATCTATCGATGATATTTTTACGCTTGTGTGGTGCACTTTAAATCGCTTTGCGATTTGGTTGATAGAAAACACCGTTTTCAGTGCACCAAGTGTGCAGATTTTTTTTTCTGATTTCAAGATCAATCCGCTATGCACGAAAAGTAAAAAAATTATCCAAACAAATCGATGCACAACTTTTTTTAGATAGTTAAACAACCTTTTGCTTGCACGCACATAAAAATTACTTTACCCATTTTTGAGTAAAATCATTTTGAAAGTTGCTAATTACTTTTCGATACAGTCCTTAGTGGTAGAGGCTTTGATGAAGCCTGTCTGGTACTGATCTATGAACAGAAGTGGAAATATAAATCCAGGCATGTACATGCTACACTTGTACAGATACAACCGAATATGGCTATTTTTTTGTACGAAAACACACGAGTGCACACGAAAGCAAACGCAGGAAAAGAAGCGTTCAGCTCATGTTGCTGTTTTTTCTTTCTATGCGAATACCCTCAAAATAAAACAAAATCGAAAGAGATACTGTTCTTATTTTGTGGACGTCGCATTGTTCTGTGCTATTAACCTCGTAGTTAACGGTAGGCAGTTTTTTGCTGAGGTTTTTTAAATGGAGTTGTTTCACGATAGTAGCATTAAAATTTGTTGCTCTTCTCATGGATGACAACTCTCATGATTTCGGTAGTTTTTCCTCCTCTTAGATCTTGCAAATAAGTCAGTAGATTTCTAATACCTGGCTCATCTACGTCAATTTCCTTTCCGCTTCTGCTTGTTGCATTTCACTCCGCTTTTTGTTGTACATTTTGTTACTACAACCTATTTGTAACTATAATCAGTGATAAATAGGTTATTGTACATGAGACGGAGAAGGAGACGCAACGAAAGTTAACGTCGGACAGCCTACAAACGACAACAGCGTGCCGGCTCCCGATCTCGGAGTGATCCGGCGAGAAATTCGTCAGCTGATGAATAATAGAGCCTACAGCTCTACACAAATTGCCAAGAACCGCTAGCAACAGCGCTTCATTGTATAATCTCTTGGATTTACGAGGAGGAGAAACAACCGGAGGAGTGGATGGAAGGTGTAGTCTGTCCCATCTATAAAAAGAGCGACCAACTAGATTGCTGCAATCATTGTGGCATCACGTTGGTCAACGCCACCTACATGGTGCTACCAGGTTATGCTGCGTCATCTATCCCCAATGGCAAGAGAATTCATAGGGCAGTACCTATCAGGTTGACTTTATGGGGGCCCGTCCTACTACGGTTCAAATTTTTACTTTCCGACAAATCCTCCAGAAATGTCGAGAGTACAACATGCCCACGCATCATATTTTAGTGAATCCCAGAGCAGCTAAGGTTCCAGTTGAACGCGAACAGCTAAAGCAGATAATGCACGAGTACGGTTTTCCGGACGAACTGACGCGGCTGATCAAAGCCTGAGAGAGATTCGCGAAGAGGAAAAAATCTAACATCAAATGCAGCCAGAACGATCTGTCAAATGCAGCCAGTTGTTATCGCAAATCGCGGGTCGCAAATGGAAAAGTAATGATAATTCACATACGTTTTTTGCTGATGGTTTTTAGAAAAACCCACACTTGGGATTGAATTAGTATTATTTTTCTTTATTGTAAATTATCTTTTTTGCAAAAACTGAAATACCCGTGGACCAATTAGCACTAAAATATGTCCTTATAAAACACACATTTTACACGTCCAATGAGGAGTCCACGCAAAAGTTTGATTTATTTGGCCGAAAATGAAAGCAAACGTAATGGGAAGAAGAAGAACAGCAAAAGCATGAGAAAAAGAAAACCGTCTTCGCGACTCTCTTTCAGATCAAAGGTACTCTGGAGCGAGTGATGTGCTACGTGCGCATTTCGGGACACTCTCGAGTCCTTTCGAATCACGCAGAGGCTTGCGGCAAGAGGATGGACTGATGTCCTGTATGTTATTCAATATCGCTATTGAAGGTGTGATCCGGCGAGCCGGCTTCGAAACGAGATGAACAATCTTTAACAAGAGTAGCCAACTCCTAGCCTTCGCAGACGACCTCGACATCATTACCTTGGGACGCTAGAGGCAATCTACGCCAGACTTAAAACGGAGGCTAGGAGGATATGGTTACAAATCAATGCGTCGAAAACCAAATATATGGTAGGAAGAGGTTCCAGAGAAAGCAACGTTTGCGTCCCGTGGACGGTGACTATTGACGGCGATGAACCACTTCCAGTTGATGGGCTCGTATATTTGGGATCTCTGGTCACCGCCGACACAAACAGGAGTAATCCAATGACGCATTCAACTTGGAAATCGAGCCTATTTTCCCTCCGCAAGACGCTTTGATCAAAGAGCATACGGCGTTGCACAAAACTGACGGCGTATAAAACGCTAATCAGACCGGTAGTCCTCAACGGAATTGAGACAGTAACTTTGCTTACGGAAGATATACGTGCACTTGCCGTATTTGAACGAAAGGTGTCGCGGACTATTTTTGGTGGAGTACAAACGGAAAGCGGAGAGTGGCGGAGGCGTATGAATCACAAGCTACAGGCACTGCTTGGAGAGATCCCCATCGTATACCTGGCGAAAGTTGGGGGACAACGCTGTGCTGGCCCCGTCGCAAAGATGCCGGACGACTGTGCAGTAAAATCCGTTCTCTTCAAGAAACTCACTGGCACCAGGAATAGGGGGTCCAACGTGCTAGGGCTCAGCCAGACCGACTACAATGGAGAGGAATTCTTGATACGGCAAGAGTCACTCCGGCTCTAGACTAGTAAACGTACGTACCTAACTTTACATGATGACGTGTGCTATTTAGAATCGCCTTTCACGAGTTCGTCAAATTGTTGCTATCATTTGTCGATCAGGCTTATGCCGTGCTCTGAAAATAATCTCAATTCGCTGTGTTTTATTGGCAAAGCGCAGAAGACGAATCGATTTACTCTCTTTGTTGGATCATGGATGTTACTTTCTCTGACAAGCCTTGAGATTTTTTTCTTTTGCAGTGGTTTGCTGCTTTGCTCTACCTCCGAATGAGGATTAGGTTTATTACATCTTTCTTTTTCTGCCACAGCACCACCGAATGTATGCTCTTCAAGTCATGGAGCAAATCGTTTCAGTCCATATAATTCCCTGCCTGATGTTCTCTTTGGCATACAGAGCAGATGGTCTCAGGCCTCCAGTGTATTAAGAAAAGATTAGCTCTGCCTGAGTTGTGCTCTTTCTGTGCAAAATGAGTTGTAAGAGAAAACAATATTCATGCATCATTCGGAGCAAACGGTTGAACAGAACACAAGAGCATTGGTCGTTTAGTTAATGCCACTACATATCTAATTTGATGAATGTTTCTTGTAGCATTTTTCTCAGATTTCCGATGGTTATCTTTAAATTAAAATCGGTTGGGGGAATTATGGGGAAAACAGCGATTTATTGATAAAATCCAACATAACGGCCAAATCCAATATGGCCGCCAATTTTTTTCACTTCATTTATAAGCCCTATTTCTTTCTTTACAAAACCGTGTCATTTGTAGTTTGTTTCATAGCAAAATTTGGAAATATCACAATAATTATATGAAAATTGTGAACCTTGCTACAGATAAATGGTTGTTTTATTCAGTTAATGCCATTGTACACCTAATTTTATGAATGTTTCTTGTAGCATTTTTTCTCAGCTTTCTACTGATGGTCTTAAAATGAAAATCGGTTGGGGGACACATGGCGAAAATGGCAATTTATTGATAAAATTCAATATGACGAACAAATCCAAGATGGCCACCAAAAAAATTCTTTTTCTCCATTTTCCTTACAGAATCGGGTGATTTTTAGTTCGTTCATTGCAAATTTATGAAATATCACATGATATTGATCTCAAGGTTTACTGAAAATTTAACTTTTTTTGAAACTATTAGGCCCTATTTCGACATATTAAAAATGTAATTCTCATTTTTTGACCATTTTCAACCAATTAAGTGCAAAAGTTCCAACATTTGCAGACCACGAGTAGTGAAGACAGTAGTGGCCCCATTTCAACGAGAATTACTCAGTGCAATAGTCATCAATCGATTACCAGTACGAATACATCGATTAGTGTACTAAAGTAGAAGTTTCGTTGCGAACATTTCGATAACCAAGTTGTCGCAACCATCCAAGGCAAATCAATTTTGTGAAAGCAGCTTAGGTGAACTTATTTGATAAATTACTCAAGTAGCAACAATTTTATCTAGAGAATAAAGTGGAATAACATCTTTATCTGAAAACGATTACCTCAAGTAAAGCACAATATAAACATTAATAATGGTAGCTGGCTTTCCTTGGCTACCTTCACCCGGTGTATAAAATTTCCCCTTGCGCTAAAGGAACTGACAGCGTCTATTCATCCTTAAAAAAGAAGGAAACAATCTCTGCCACCTTGCTTGCGTTTCCACTGCGACTCTCTAAGTGCTGCCGTCTCCGGTTCACGACGGAACAGGTTGCAGTGGAGTGGGCTCAGTTGCAGATCGACATATCGAATATATTCCGCTTAATTGAATTTCACCGTTATCGAGTGGAGCGAAGCAAACAAACATCATGCTGCTGTGCCGGTCGGTGTCGGGGGCGGGTGAGTAAAATCAAGAACCTTCTTAATACGATACTGTCACGGAAAAGTGAAGGATACTTTCACGTCTTGCGATGCCAGTACCATCAGCATCGGGTCGGAAGTGACAGCTGAACTGAAACAGAGAGCAAGCGAAACGTACACACGCACGTACGCAAACATTTGCCAAGCGGAAACGAACCGACCGACCGACGCGTGTGTGGGACGACCGAACGGTGGGAGGTAGTATCACGGAAGGAAAGCTCCAGCGTCATATATCATTTTCCAATCATTATCATTACATCGAGTCATAGGTACTCGTTTTTGCTTTTGCTGTCTCTTATCACATTCGATAATAACGTGGTTTGGGTGGCACCTCCGTGTGTATGTAGAACAAATAAAACGTGCTTGTGGACATACAAATGAAGGGTAAACATGGAACGAGTACAATTGTTTTTTTTTTGGATAACACCCGAGTGAGTGTCGAATAAATTTTTCAACAAACTTTTTCTCGAATGTTAGTTTTCGTTTGGTGATGCATGATAACTCAGTATCATGTAGAGTTTGCGTAACAGCATAAATTGCAACTGTGTACGTATAGATGAACGTTGTGCTTGAGAATAGCATGGATTTGACAACATTTCAACCAATCGATCGTTTACTTAGTTTAACCTTAGCTGCCATATAAATGCTTAGAACGAAAGTCGTTTCTATGAAGAGGCTTTTACTTTTCTAGATTGATGAAGATCGAGAATCCATTGGATGGTGTCACGTCAAACACATAAATTGATGAAGCTGTTGGTTTAACTGTCCAAATATAAACTGGTTGCATCACCGTCGTTTTTCTTCCAAAACACAGGCACAAGAAAAACATTCTTATAGGCATCTCGAAGTGTCGTAAACATGAAGAGTTGTGACGTAACACGCCTTTACTGGAAGCTGTTTATCGAATTTCCACTGGAACAAGGTGCCAGCTGCCGTCCCTCTCGGATCGATGTTATTGTTTTCTTTTCGCTACCTTTTCACTGCTACTGCTCACTTCCCCCGATGGGTTGGGGATCCAATACACCGGCATCTATCAAATCACATCATCTTCAATTTTCCGGATTACGACCTCGCGTGCACGCTCCGTCAGCTCACGGGTGCCAGCTAAGAAGCTGTAAGAGTTCCAACGCTTGCAGCATTGGAAATTAGATAAGGATATAGAAGCCATCAGTCCCGCAGAAAGTCACGACCAAGAACAAGCGGAGACAGACAGTTTCGTGACAGAATTATCTCCGTTCCAATTGTCGGGACGAAGTTTCACCCGGTGCAGTAGCGTGCGTTTTCAACTAAAAAAGATTTTGCTGAAAGTCTGTAGAGTTCTTGGAAAGCAATTCAACAAAAAAGAAAGAACAGCAACTTATAGTTTTTTTTGCTCATTTCTTTGCGGCTTGACTGAGACGAGCAAAAGTGGGGCGTAAAGTTTTCTGACAACTGGCAAACGTAACACCATGAACAGGGAAATGGAAATGAATGTACAGAAAAGTACATCCGACGGGGAAATGTCAAATTCACATTTCGAGACTCAATTAAGGACGGGCAAACTTTTGTTTCCTGGTACAATGAACTGATTATATCGTGACGAAGTGGCAAGTGATGCAAGTGGTAATATTTTTCGTTGAAATTGGGTATTCTCTGTGGCTTATTTTGGTTTAGGGTTTGGTTACATTTGACCATAAGAATATAATTGATATTTTTTTAGTCATGTCTGTTTGAACAATTTTATTCCTAATTTTATGGACCAACTATGACAACGACCTTCTACTGTGCATCAGTAAATGACTGATGTACCGTTCACTTTTTCACCACATCGTAAATGCTCCATCCAAAATACACACCATTAGCAACTTAGGAAGATGAGAAAATTGCTGATTAAAGATTTCAATGAAGAAACCAATCAGCCGCGCCGCGGCGGTAGTGGCATTCATCGAGTCATAATCAAGTTATTGTACATCTATACGTCTGTATTTTAGCGAAAAGTTGAGTATAGCCTTGTCGTCACTTGGATTCAGCAGGTTTTCTTCAAACCGAACGAACGAGGAAATGAGAAGGCTGATAGGTTTCTTCGGCGAGCTTGCTTATTAATCCTTTCATCAGAGCACCGACGCGTGTATCGTTGAAAACTAGAAAATTGCTATGTGCGTGAAACTTCTCCATTTAATCAGCGACTAAGTGGGCATCTTTGGCAGGCTAATTTCCCGCTTGTGTGCCGATGAGCAATGTTATCAGCACGGTTGATGGAGTATAATTGCATGTATCAACATTGTTGCTCATCAGTGTGGATTTCAAAGTAGCTCAGATTGACGGCTTTGACTGCTTTGAATGCGGTGTACCGGGAATAGTTGCAGCTGGAAGCCAACGGGATCTGAGATCATTAAAGAGGTTCAAAACTGTCAAACTCTAAGACACTGCTGATGGATGTGTTAATTTATCACTCGTCTAAACCAGATGTTGACTTCAATCCGAGGAATTCTATCTTTGGAATAGGTCATCTTGACTTCTTTTTGCTTGCTCGATTGGGGTTGATTTCGTAAGTAACAATGTGACTTTTATGCTGTCAAGTGAACAAAAAAAATGCTGTCAAGTTTTTATCACTAAAACACTAGAAATTTACGAACAAGAAATTTGGCTTATTGATGAGATAGAACATAATTCTTGCGACTTTTCTTGGGATCAATTTGTTCTTATCAGCTAGAAGAGAAAGAGCAAGAGAGTTATTAGCACGATCGCACGATGATCGATATCGGCAAAATTATATTCACCACTGACCCATCATATCGCGTTCAATACGAGGGCAGTGGCAGATGAAATTCGATCGCGATAGATATCGCACCGTAATAAAAATAGCTCTCCAAATAAAATAGTGTCGTCACTAAGAAAATTGTTATGTCTTATACAATCGCTCGCGGCCAATAAAATCTCAGTTTGAACAACAGGGAAATTTCGATATGAGGCCAAACATATATAGAGTCGCTCAATGGTAGGTGGGACTGCAACCCACCCTCTCTCAGTTGGTAGGGTAATCAACCTATTTTGGACCCCATCAGCAGCTGTACATAATTTGGGCAGTTGCATTTGATTTTGCTGTAAGTGTCCAAATTATGTACAGCTGCTGAGCGGGTCCAAAATACGTTGGTTACCCTACTCAAGTGTTTTTGCAATTAAACAATACTTATAATTAATATTTTTTGATGAAGGGACGGTATGACCGCATTTCATGGTCAAGACTAAAAACATGAGATTAGTCTATTTCATAGGAACGGGCCCTTTTCCCGAAAACCCGCGCTGAGAATCGCAGCTAACACGCTGACAGACAAACAACGTCACGTGTAGTACCTTGCAAGTCGTATGGCCCTGTATAGTGTCGTCGTCCTGCCAGTAAAAACAAGTTAGATTTAAACTTCTCGGTCGGTGGTTATCTACAGTAAATGGAGGAAGAGGCACAATTTGTGTCTAAAACCCAACTAGACGCGTCGCAATTTTAATAAGTGGCTTTTGCAGTCTCCTTTTGGACCGCCTCTATGGTTCAGAGGTACAAGTACTAGTGAACCACATGCCCTGGCGGGTGTTGTGGGTTCGATTCCGATTATAATCTCAGATTATAGCTTGGTTCGACCCATGCACCATCCAGCATTGGACAAAAGGTAGGGGTCAAAACGGCTACTTGTTAAGCATAGCCACCAATACCCCCCCACCCTCACCTTTCCGCTCTTTCCCCTCCTTCTCCAAAAGATTTTCATTTCTTTCCCCTACCGTCCCTTCATCAATTGTAAGCTGAAAGCTAAAACAGACTGTGTGCCCGCTTATTGTTTAGAGATCTGCTCGACAAAAAAAAAGCCTTGGGTTTAAACATTTTTCTAAGACTTGACTCTTCTTTATCGAAAGACTTCACAGCCGGCTATTGAAGTACATGACAGTTACGGGGCTAGTGCAACAATCCTACTGATTTTATCTAGCAGCACCGCCTAGCTGGACAAATATATTAGTATTGGAAAAGGCGGTAACAAATTATTATACAATATTTTTCTTACTTACTAAAGTAGAAAAATATATAAAATTAAGACCAAACAGACACAATAAGTATTTATATAGCAGTATGAAGTGGATGCCATTTGCAAATTATATGGACGTGCTTTGAAAATTGAGTCTGCTGGCTTCAGGCGGAGGTTTCAAATCGTCAACTCGCAGTAAAGTTAGGCTCCATTGAATCATACAGTTTCGGCAATCGATCTGGAGTTCCATAGGAAAGTGACTTAAGACCATTACTGTTCCTTATATATGTTTTCTATGACGTCAGTTTATTGATACTGCCTGGTTGCAAGTTGCTATGCGCTGACGATAGTATTCATCGCTATGCGATTCGCTGAAGACTGCAACAGTAAGTAAGTAAGTAATATTCTATCGATAAATTTGCTGGATGATGTCGCTTGCCCGACCTTTTTATGAATGTTTTTAAATGCTCAATTATCACCTTCACTTGCAGTAAAAGGAGGTTTATTAGAGACGCGTTGAGGTACCTACTCTGCCCAAGTAACCAGTAAGCACTAAACACTAGTCCTTGGACAACATTATATAAGCATACAGAACTATGATTAAAAGCATATTTTTCTTTATATACTTCTGTAGAACTCACATAATGCTAAAAAGGCGAAATAGCGGGTTGTTAAAATGCTACGCCACAAGCATCCATTAAGCATTATCAGTGTTTGTTTGAGGCTTAAACGAAACGTCATTTTGTCTACATTATCGACGTATCGAAAAAGTATCGATGGCATATCGTTTGCTTGTTATGGTAAATAAAAATAGATTTGGTCGGGATTTAAAAAACTAAAAAAGCAAGCGATTTTTTTTGCTGCATCTCAAGGGGAGAAGGATAAACAACAGAACCATTTTTGGAAAAGCTGAATAATCTTACCACCTAGACAGGGCTCGAACCGGGAGTTAGTCATGCAACCTCATTCGTTTCCTTGCACCTTTGCTATCTAAACCATAGCGGATGTGATTGAGTTAGGTGAAATTAGTCGTATTTAAATCTTGGTGATATTCCCTCTCATATCATAGCTACTTGTCCTGCATTACCAATAGGGTAGAAAAAGACGGCAACCGTCAGATGGAAGAGGGCACAAATAGTGGCCGCAGAATAGCAAAATAAGAAGTCAAGTACAAGCCGTTGATCAACACTTACGGCTCGTTTTAATGCAATTGACTAAATGCATTATATTGTTACGTTATATGCGCATATATTGCTTTCTTTAATGCTGATTTACGTTAATGCTTCTATGCATCAACAATGTTAATATTCGTTTTATAAGCATTAAGATTGCTAATATACAAAAGTTTGGCACTTGGGATGCAGAATTATTTCCAATATACGGTTTTAGATTAATGCTTATGGTTACTTGGGTGGTCGGACCCTGTGTGTAGTTAAAAAATGTGTGTGTTGTTCTTACATAATAATGTGTGTACATTGTTTACATAATGTTGAATCGAGCGAATCTAGCAACAATTCTTATGGGAGATTAACAGGGGGATCTGCTGATTCGTCGGTAGATGCGTAAAACAACATCTGTTAAAATGTTTATTGGATGATAGTGCAAATTATCCATAGGAAGATTTGAATCTGCATTTAGATTTAACCGAGAAAAGCCCATGAGCAACCCGTATTAAAGTTGAATCAGCTAGAAAGACTATGGTCAACGCATATTAAGGTTGATCGGAAGAAGTCCATTGCCAACATATATTGAAATTGGGCCAGGAAAAGCTCATGGCCAAAGTATATTAAGATAGAGCAGGCAAACGGCAATGGCCAACGGGTATTAAAGATGATCCAGGAAAAGGTCATGGTCAATGCAAAATTAGGATTGAGCGAGGGAAAATCCATGACCAAACCATATTGATATTGAGTTGAGAAAAGCCTATAGCAAACATTTGTTAGGGTTGAGTCGGGAAAAACCCTGCGCCAACACTTATAAAGATAAGTCTAATGCCAATCTTTACCACAATAGATCAAAATAATGGTCGCAGTGGTCAAACTTTCCGACAAAACAAGGCCAATATTGTTTTGAAAACACTAAAACTTTGGATAGTTAGAATAGATGTGGTACTGGCTTTTGGTCACGGGTTTCGTGCGAAAATATTTATATTTCGTTTATTGTCGACGTTTCGAAGGGTATCCCTTCATCCTCAGGACAGAACGTATGCAAATATTTTCTTTGTCAACGTATTTGCATACGTTCTGTCCTGAGGATGAAGGGATACCCTTCGAAACGTCGACAATAAACGAAATATAAATATTTTCGCACGAAACCCGTGACCAAAAGCCAGTACCACATCTATAACAAAACCAACGGTCGTTTTTATTATCATCGATAGTTAGAATATCATGACCATTCACTTCAGGATGGCAAGGTTCAAAGACGTATAATATCAATGACAAGATATGGTAGATAATGGGACGATTATGTGTGTCCTGACAAAGATTTTAGGACAAGTAATATTTTCTCTTTTAGGTCGTCACATTACAAAACGGAGAACAATTTCTCTATAGTATATATATATTTGAGTTAGCGAATATCGATATAATAAACAAGAATAATTTGACAATAATGCATATAATGTATAATTGACCTGGAATATTATCCCATTGAACTGTTAATTTTATCCCGGGGGAGGATGTGGCATCCTGGTATTTATACCATATTAGAATGTGTAATGTGTGTTGTTTACACATTATATGGGTACCGGACTACCGGACCGCGTAACTGACACAAAGTATCGGAGTCGGTTGACAACTTCCCGTGTAAATGGGAGCTAAAGTTAATCGTGCAGATAACGAACCACAGGCCTGCAATATGATGGTGAACCACATTGGCGATACAATGGTAAAATTGCAGCGCAATATATGGATTTTCGGGTGGAATTCCAAAGGCAAGTATGGATTTGCTTCACTGGCGTTTGTTTTGTGAATTTGTTTGCACTATGAGTTGTTTCAGGACAGAGCTTGCTTAAACACTTGGTGACTGCATTCTTGCTGGGCGGAATAATTTATTCATCGAGCTTCGAGCGTTTTGCATGGGAAGGAGTAGATAACTGCAGTCGCACTAGCGAACGAAACTGGTCGGACCCCATTCGTGATTTAAGTTTGTTAGATTTAGATTGAAGAGAGTTCATTTTTCGCAGGGGGAGGATGTGGTATCCTGGTATTTAAACTATATCAGAGGATTTTCCTAGAATATTTATTGTGCGTTGCTTACACATTATTTGGATAGTTGTCCGGTAGCGTGTAACTGTCACAGAGACAAAGTGTCGGGGTTGGTTGGCAGCTTTCTGCGTACAGGGTGCTCAATCAGTTCGAATACAACTTTTCATCGTTGTGTAAGTACGCATCATGTGCATTCTGTGCATTGGTCCAATACCTCAGCTTTAGCCTTGTATATAGGCTAGCCGATGCGCAAGGTGTCGACTTGATGTCCTTCGCGATGAAGGAGTACCGCAACGTCGTAGTAAAGTTGTTTGCGAGAGGTGAACGACCCGGCGAGGTCGTGCTAGATCCGGGCGGCCGCGTTCGACGAGGACGCCAGCAGCCATCATCATCGTACTATAAGACCGAGATTCTGGAGAAGGTTGTGGCCCCGGCACTTCGTGAACTCTTCGGCAAAGATCAGTACGTCTTTCAACAGGACGGCGCACTGACCCACACGGCGTATATCGTCCAAGCGTAGTGCTTCCACCAAATATATCGTAAAGGTTCTCAAAAAACACTGCTTCAATAAAAATTGACTCAGAAACGGATATCTTGTATTTTCATTTTTTAAACACATTTTAGAGTGCATTTGAACTTATTGAACACCCTGTAAATGAGAGCTAAAGTTAGTTGTGCAAATGGTGGCCCTTTTATGAGCCACAAACATCTCCTCGACATCGCTATCTTGGTCTACAGAGTTTGACAGTACCCCCAATAAGATAGATCCCTCAGTATTGTATCCCAAACAACATTGGCCGTCGCATTGATTTCCCGCCCAGTGTTTTTGACGTTTCAGATTTAGTCACACCAGTCACAGAAAAATGGCGACGTGCCGGGGGGTCGGCCACAAACGCTTTAAATGAAGTTTAATTAGAATTTTTCTCTAATGCGCAAAATGAAAATATTTGCGAATTCGTAAACGTAATTGTATTCGTAATGAACGTGCTATGGCTTTGATTGTCTTTAACCAACGGGCCTTTTAAAGGCCACAAACGAATTCAATGAAATTTTTCTCGATTTACCATTTAAATTCATAATTTTAAATTACCTTTTCATGCCACTTTTGCGCCGTTCGCCTCAAACAATTAAGCTACGATACAAATTTTTAAAATAATTTCTTTTCAGCCGAAAGACGCATCAATATTATCTTTAATTATTATTTGGTAGCTTTTAACGATGCCGATTGATGGATGATATTCAGATTTGGCCTGAAACATTTACTTAGAGCTCAAAAGCGCATTAATCTATCAATTTTATGATAATTATGTGCTTTCTGGGACGACATTTTAGCTAATGCACTCAGCAACAAGAAACGAACGAAGGTCTGAACCTCACGAACAGTTTCCCTAGCAACCTGGCCACTGATGTAGTGACCCAAGCGGGAGGCAGTGATAGTGTTGTTTTATTCGTCAAGCATTTGTAGACTACATACAATAATATTATTACAATGTTTACTTATATACTATACATTATTCCTATGGCTAAGTCGTAGTTTAATTTGGATTCTGGACATAGTGATGTCAATTCTTTCGCAATTTTGATTATAAAGGCGCATCATGTTATTGACTGGTCCACTTTTCGCATAATTGGTTTTATATGATTTTTCCATAAATATTTTTCTAGTTCTAAGGTTACGACTCGGCGCATAAAAGTTTAATTGAGCAAGCAAATCTGCGGACTGGATGCGTTGAGAAATAATGTCATTAAAGTAAAGCATTGCTTGTTCGCGACGTTCTTTAAGTGTTTGTATATGGATAAGCATGCAGCGCGCTTCATAAGATGGTAATGGAAATACTGTCCAGTTAAGTTTTCGAAGCGCGTATAGTAGAAATTGTTTCTGAACAGATTCAATGCATCCTTCGTGTAACGCAGTCTGTGGGTGCCATACAATATTGCAATATTCCAGAATAGGTCTTACATATGTAATGTATAAAAGTTTTATTGTGTATGGGTCTTTGAAATTATGACTGAAGCGTTTGATAAAGCCCAGCATTCTATTTGCTTTGTTAATAATGGTATTGTAATGTTCTGTAAATGTTAGTTTTGAGTCTAAGATTACTCCTAGATCCCTTACAATTTTACATTTTGGTACAATATTGTTTCCTAAGTATATGTCAATAGAGGGAGTTTGAATTTTCCTGCTAAATGCTATTGAATTACATTTTTTTGCATTGAGGTTTAGTAAAGATTTGTTGCACCAAGTGTTGAATACATTGACTTCATTCTGAAATACTGCGACGTCATGGGCATTTTTTATTTCCATATATATTTTCATGTCGTCTGCATATACAAGTACTTTTGAGTGGTTAAGTATGTAGGAAATGTCATTTACGTGCAAAATGAAAAGAAGTGGCCCTAAGTGGGAACCTTGGGGAACCCCAGAGGTGACTTGAATAGGGTCCGAGAGGGCATTTTGAAAGCGAACAATTTGTTTACGTTCCGTTAAATATGATTGAAGCCATTTCAAGAGCCTCGGTTCTATTCCAATTTTGCCTAATTTGAAGATTAATAATGGTATGTCTATTCTGTCAAATGCCTTACTAAAGTCCGTGTAAATAGCTTCTACGTGGTTGCCACTGTCCATTGCATTAAGAGTAAAAGCTACAAATTCCAGAAGATTTGAGGCAGTAGAGCGGCCTTTAAAAAAGCCGTGCTGCTGACTTGTAATTTTGTGTTTTACTTGTTGAAAAATTTTTTCATTTATAATTGATTCAAATAGTTTAGGAATGCAAGAGATAATGGCAATTCCACGGTAGTTTCGGATGTCTGATTTTGTTCCTGATTTGAAGATAGGGACTAAATACGAAGATTTCCATATTTTCGGGAATTTTCCATTTTTCAGAGACATGTTAAATAGGCGTTGTAATGGTGTAGCAAGTTCTTCGGCCAGGTTTTTGAGAAATATGGGTGCTATTCCGTCAGGCCCCGGCCCTTTTGACGCATTCAAGCCTTTGAGTGCTTCAAATACGTCAATTTCTGATAGTTGAGAGACAGATATGTCGTTAGAAAATTCGGGGATAAATGAGAAACATTCTTGGTCGCGGATACTCACAGATACTCATAAACGTAAACATGCCAGAAATGCAGTTTGCATTAGTCCTTGATCTAATGATCTGACATAAAGTAATACTTAAAATAATAATAATATACTTCTTCGAGTAAAACATGTTATCAATACAATGAGTATTCTCTAACACAGTCCTGCGTCAGCCTTTCGTACAAACCTTAAGACTGTATACAGTACACCTTGTAGATTTTTTAATTACCGTTAATTTATAAATTTCAATGAATTAGTCGATACAAAATCGCAAATATTAACCGGAAATCAGAATACAAATTTAATCGATACAATAATAATCCTCATTTCAGATTCACGGTCCAGTCTGCAAAACACTAAAATTCGATATGAAATAGAGCACTCTGTCATGGTGGCGGTGCAGTATATCCTAACTGCTCCGTTCACAAAGACCGTGATACGATTTCATTGAAAGCAAACAATCCAATCTCAGCGGAATTAAAACAGAAGATACGTTTTTAGCGCCAGAGTGTAAACAATACAGGTGCCATCAAACGAAACTATTCATACGGTTGTTTCTCTTTGAAAATTAGTAGCTCAAGTATCTGCGCTAGGTATTTCATGGTGACTTATTTTTTCACAGCAACGACTCCGGCAAAGCTAAATCCAAAAGAAGACCAAACCACCACTCAACTCATTTCTCTAATTTGCAATCAAACTATCAGGGTCGCCCTGGCCGTGGTGGTTATGCACCCCTCGTTCATTCACCCTACCGACCGGTAGCACCGCGCGCCGGAGCACAGCACAGATTTTCTCGAGAGATGTTAATTGCACTCGAAAGTTTTTCATTGGATTCAGCAGCACTCTTCAGCACACCTGTTTCGTTTCGGCGTTCACTCCGAAGGTTCGGTTGCTCAGGTTCCGCAGTTTCCCTTGCTGGTGAGGAACCCACAAAGTTTTCTAGTAAATCGTTCTCTTTATGACACTTGAAATCGTTTGGCTGCTACTTTAACCGGTGCTGTGCTTAGAAAAAGTTTTTTTTTCCCATTTAGTGAAGATGACCTTCCAATGGAAGGCACTAAATCATCAGAAACCGTTCCGTTAAGAGTAATTTTTGTGCCTCTCAACCCTAAGTATCCAAAGCAAAATAATAAGTTTTTTCGTCGAATGCGTTATATTAGGTTTCCATTGAGGAAATTAATTCTCTCTGCTTATTTTGGTACTGAGATTGATTACTATCATTGGAAAATATCGTAATTAATCAATGATTGGAAAGTGATTGAATCATCGAACGTTGGCGACAAGTGGGGCGGGAATTTAATGAGGCAATTGATTAAATCCCTCTATTGACTCACACGACGCAAGCATTCGCTAGAGCAATAGCTTCTTCTTTATTGCCGTTCACCATCATTGTGGACACGGTGGTCGCTTGTGACGATGAAGTATCAACACTGGGCATTTCCCCAAATGGTCCATCCACTGAGTAAACCCCTATATAGATGATGATCCCGTATCAACAGTTTTACAGCGACCAGGGAGGGAAAGCAGGACAAATTTGCACAATTGATTCGTAATTATAATTTTAGATCACACCCGCAAATGGATCGCGCCGAGTATTCTTTACAAAGAGCATTTTTTCTATTTGAAAAACCTGCCATTGAATCATCCCTTTCTAGGTAGGGGTAATCGTGTAATATCCCTAATCTCCCGCTCGATACGTATATAATAGCATTTTGATTGCATTTCTGCTTCACGGTGCAGGTTGGGATGAAATGCAGGAAAAGGAACGTTCCATTCAGATATATGAATAATAAAATGGGAATCATCCCGCAATCGGCTACAACGTTGGTGACTGGCGGCATCGGTAGATATCTGCCTCTGCGAGGGTGAAAGAAGAGAGCTCGGCAAATTGCCTGGCCGTTTGGGAATTGCCCCGCACCTTTCTTCTGTCATCCGTCAGAGATCCTCCTTAGGGATAATAATAAGATCTCGCAAATTGGGAAATAATTAAAAGAGAATTTGCGGACTGCGTCGGTCGGTCGGATCCCGGTTAAGGCACCCTTCGAAATTCGTTCCGGATTAGGTGCTGTCCCGCTTTGGGGCGGGCAGCGACCGACACGGATGAAGCTCTGCCGTCGATGAGTAAAACGAAGGGTGTCACGATGATACGGTAAGAACCGCTCTTGGCCACATGGCCTATTGGCACCCCTGAGGTGAAGAATTTGTGTGTTTTGCACGGAAGTTTACAATAGAGCTGTCAATGAAGTTCTATTTTAGTAGCAGGTGGATGCATAGAGCTGAAGAGGGTTCTAGAGAGATTTGATTTTGGTACTTGGCCGATTGTATGAAAGGGAACAATGGCGGATTCTTCTAAGGCCGTCAAGAGTGTGCTGCTAAGAGGAAAGTGACAGCTTTCAAGTTTTACAAGCCCAAGACATTTTTGTTTCAAAATAAAATAGTTAATTGTGCTATTACAGTAAACTCGTTGAGCGCGAATCTTACAATTCCGAAAATATAGATGTCTGTCAAAAAAACTGTTGAAACATTCCATGTGCCAGTATTTTTAGTGCTTTTTATGCTTAAGAGTAGTTCTTCACACTCTCTATATAGATCTTATGAACACAATAATACAGCTATAAGATGTTTCGAGGGGTTTCCAACAGCTATGATTACAACGTACCTTTAAAAAAAGTTACCTATTGTTACTTTACTGATTGCCTTTGATTGTCATTTTTTGGTAAACATGCTCTTACGATTACTAACGATTAATATTTTTATTGCATAGCATTGATTATTTTATTGATTTGGTTACGTATTTATTGGTTACGTATTTCAGACGTGAATCATTAAAAAAGTGATCTCTGATTACTACACACTTAAATGACTTACTGGAGTCCCCTTGCGCACACGCGATTTGTTGTTGCTTTTGGTGGTTTCCCAATGTGCTGTTGCTGTTGTAGAGTTTTTCAAACTAAGGAAAAACAAACCACTAAATAACGATCTCTAGCAGAGCGCATGTGTTTTAAGTTGGAAATGCAAAGTTAGCAGAACATAAGTTAAATATTTATTTTGAAACGATGATTCTACAATTGATGAAGGGACGGTAAGAGAAAGTAATGAAGGATTTTTTCGGGAATGAAGGGGAAGGGTGGAAAGGAAGGGGGGGGGGTAATAGGTAGCTATGGTTAACAAGTTGTCGCTGTGACTCCTATCTTTTGTCCAATGCTGGAAGGTGCATGGGTCGAACCAAGCTGTAATCAGAGATTATAACCGGATTTGAACCCACAACACCTGCCAGGGCGTGTCGCTCACTGGTACCCGTGTAGTGAGCGACACGCCCTGGCAGGTGTTGTGGGTTCAAATCCGGTTATAATCTCTGATTACAGCTTGGTTCGACCCATGCACCTTCCAGCATTGGACAAAAGATAGGAGTCACAGCGACAACTTGTTAACCATAGCTACCTATTACCCCCCCCCCCCCCCTTCCTTTCCACCCTTCCCCTTCATTCCCGAAAAAAATCCTTCATTACTTTCTCTTACCGTCCCTTCATCAATTGTAGAATCATCGTTTCAAAATAAATATTTATATATGCCTGACCGCATTTCAAGGTCATGACTAAAGTCACGAGTTTGGTCAAAGAACATAAGTTGCACAATTCGGTTAATTGTTGCTCAAATGGTGCTAATTAATGCTCCCAATGACGAATTTAATCTATGGGTCATTCCACGCGAAGTGTCCGGCCCTGTGTAATCGACCTTCACGAATTTGAAACAAATTTCGCCAGATTGTTCGTTTTCAGTTAGAAAGCAAAAATCGAAAATTTGGCGCCGATCGGACATTCCCTCGATTAACGGGTGGCAACTAAAATTTTGGAATTTTTTTCTCAAGCTGTCAAAAATAGACAGAGATACATGAAGAAGATCTGATTTACCGAAATTAAAGATACATTATCCATTGTTGAAAAAAAATTAGTGTACATTTGAAAACGGTCCGTAATCGGCTGTTCGGCGAAGCTTTCGTTTGACGTCGAAACAGGAGCGTTGTACGGCCTTCATGTCAACTTTGCGAATGCATCTCTTGATTCTACCAATCAACTGTTTGCAATTCGTAGTTCTCCAGTTATTTTTGTACACCAAGGAACTCAAAATCCTGAAGAAATCTTCGATTGGGCGCACTGAGACAGATTTTTCGGGTCGTGGTTCTTGGGTAAAAATGGGATCGAAAGGGTATTCAGGAACGATTGTGTTTTTTTGGCGTAATGCGATGATGCTCTATCCGGCTAAAACACGTATTGTCCATCTGCATGATGTTTTTATAGAAACCGGATCAAAATTTTGTTCAAACATTCGTCTGGTGCATCTTAATTGATAGCCAAACCAGAGGGCTTGTTGTTGAAGTAACGAGAAAGAGACCGATATCCTTCTGCGTCCATAATTTTGGCTGACTTTCCACTACTTTGCTTGCGAATAGTTGTTGGGCATCTTAGGACATGGTAAACAGTCGAAGCTGCAACATATTTGCTTTTTAAATGTTGTACTGTATACTTTTGGCTTAGATTTCTGTTGCAGTTCGTAGAAGTGTACAACGCGCTCCCGAAATGCTTCTTGTTTCGCTGCCATTTTTAGCAAAACTGGGCAAGCAGAAACAAAACAAACAAAAAATATTAACAGGAAGATGAGAAAGAGAGCTAACACATACATACTCTCATTTCACTCTAAGCTTGTTGTTGAGCATAAGGGTTGCGAAAAAATTCCAAAATTTTAGTTGCCACCCGTTAATGGGAGCACCTCTATTTTTAAGGAAAATACCATTTTTTGTCAAAACCTCTTATTTTCCTTTGCTTATATCTCCGGAAGTATTGGGTTTAGAAAGACACTATTTTCACATTTTCAAAGTAAATTACCCAAGGAGTTCGAAAAAAATATCGAACAGCATCAGTGCTTTTTTTAACCTAAATTTGAAAACTAAATTTACATTTTTCTCTCAATGAAGACAATTTTATCTCAAGAATTCCAACTTCATCGTGCTTTGCAGATTTTTCTACAGAAGAATCACTCATCGTCCGGAGGTATTCTTTGCCAATCCCGAGATACAGCGTTTTAAAGCAAGCGATACCCCATTTTTATGTAATTTTTTTTTCTTTTGGTTATATCTCCAAAAATATTAAGTTTAGAAAGACACTATTTTCACATTTTCAACGGAAATCCTCCAAGGAATTCTAAAAAGATATTATTTTTGAACACCAGTGCTGCCAAATATTTTTAAACTCAATTTAAAAACTAAATTTACATTTTTCTCTCAATGAAGACAATTTTATCTCAAGAATTTCAACTTCATCTTGTTTCGCAGACTTTTTTTTACATAAGAATCACTCATCGCCCCGAGGTATTCTTTGCTGATCCCGAGATACAGCGTTTAAAATCAAGTAATACCCCATATATTATGTAAAACTATAAGCAAAATAACTGTTTTTTGAAGCAGTGATTCTCTACGCAATGTAAAAGTACTTTGCCATATCGGGAAAAAATTTATACAATATATAGCAAAGTTTTTCTTAAAAGTGTTGCCAGCTTTTCAGTGTTCCTTGAATAATATCCTTTGAAAATGTGAAAATAGTGTCTTTGTAAACCCAATATTTCCGGAGATATAAGACAAAATCGGGTATTTTCCTTAAAAATGGAGGCGCTCCCATTAATCGAGGGAATGTTCGATCCGTACCAAATTTTGGACCAAAAACGAATAATCTGGCAAAATTTGGTTCAAATCCGTGAAGGTCGATTACACGGTTGAACTTTTTCTCGGTCCCTTGGCATGGAATGACCCCTATATATAAAAATGAGCGTAAGTATGTTTGTATGTTTGTATGTTCCACCATGACTCCAGAACGCCTTGACCGGAGGTTCCTAACAGGAAGGGGGTCATAACAGGGGGAGGGGGTTCATGATAGGGGAAAGGCTATAACTCCGAAATAATTGGACAATTCTTCATCAAACTTGGCACAAATGTTCCTTGACATTAGGGAATCAGCACTGGGAAGTTGACAAAAGGGGGGAATGCCTAACAAGGGGGAGAGAGATATAAATAACTAAAAGGGGTTACGTTTCTCTTGCAGTTAAATCGATTGCAGTTGTGCAACTGACTTTGAGAAAAGAGGGGGACTCTACCGAGGAGGAATAAATGGTAAAGAAACCTTTGTTTCGTTTCCATTATAGTGATTTTCATTGAGCAAGCCGATGCATAATTAGCAACGTGACAGAAGGGGGACCTGACTGGGAAGGAACCGACATGTAGGGGGACGAGGAACGTGAGTTAAATGTATGTTCCGCCATAGTTTCGGAGCTTCTGGACTGTTCTTTATCAAACGTCGTTTGTCAGATACATGTTTTTTGACATAAAAAAACAGCACCAGGGGGCTGATAAAAGAGGGAGACGGTTTCTTTCAAGGGGAGAGAAAGGTTTAAATGGGTAAAGGGGTGCGTTTCTCTTGCATTTGGAACGATAGCAGTAGTAAAAGTTGTTTTATTTCTGAATGGGGGAATAGGGTGGCCATTAAAATGGGGGAAGTTCAAAAACGTAAAAAAGGCTTTGTATCGATTTATAGGGATTACCGACAAGAAGACAGATTTACATGCGATTGGGGGACGTAAGAGGAACTGACAAAGGGAGTAGACATATTCAAATGAAAAAAAAGGGTTTTGTTTCTTGCATTATGAGAGTTTTCGTTACAAAAACAGATGTACAAGTGACTGAGTAACAAGAGGCCCCGAGTGAGATCAGGCAATCAGCTAGTACTCCATAATTAAGAAAAACAAAATCAATGTTCTGCTAGCTTAAGATAAAATTAGCAGCGCAATGTCTGGAATTGGTACTTCCGGTGCAGATAAAACTACAGAACAGATTCTTTTTCCTCAAAATTTTCATTAAAAATGGACATCTAAGTTATCGAAACTATTTTTCCTGTAGAGCGTTAAAGCATTTTCACTCAGCTAGCTTTATCTGCACCGGAAGTACCATATCCGGACCTAGTGCTGCTAACTTCATCTTAAGTTGGTAGAACAGTTTCTTTTTCTTCAAATTTTTCATTGAAAATGGCCATCTGAGATATCAAAACTCTGTTTCTTGTAGAGCATTAATTGAGCATTAAATTATTTTTATAATCAGGTAGCTTTATCTGCATCGAATTTGGTTTTTTCCGGCTGTTATCTGCATCGGAAGTACCATTTCCGGACATTGCGCTGCTAGCAGAACATTGTGATTACTTATGAAACATTAAATACGTTGCTGGGAGCATTAATTAGCATTAATTAATAGAATAGTGTAACTTATGTCTTACTAACTTTGCACTAGCCACTTAAGAGACATAGAACGCACGCTCCCTTTCGCTGCTATAAGTTTTAACATTCTAGAGAGCGCTGAAGTTAAACATTAATTTATAGCATTGAAATTATATTGAAATATAAAAATGTATATGCTGATTTCGCAGATAAACTTTACATGCAAAATAGTAAACAGAGAGCGCTTGCGTAAAAAAAAACTTCTAATGATGTGCACTCTGTTGTTTAATATAGACTGAGGCACTGGAGGTTTATTTGGGTTACTGACACTTGTACATTGTATCATGAACTTTTAACACCAACTTTGGACTCCTTCAGGTCCACAGCAAATCCTGCCCCGACAGCATGGGGTGCTCGCACCAGCTGTAGTTTAGGTGGCACATGTATTTGTTTCAGATTTGTACAAAGCGTGCAGGGAGCGTGCTGCAATTGTTATCACAAAAATATGGCATCCAGTTGGGGGCCTGGTTTTGGTTATAGACAAAGTTCTTATATATTAGATTATTTTTAATACATAGTAATCAAAGTTTACAATAAAATTTAAATTATTACGTGCGAAAGCCATTGATATTCGACCGTTTATAACAATTTTCGCTCAGCGGAAAATTAACGTCTTTTAATATCTCCGCCGACAAGCGAAACGCTCGATGACGTAGTGACTGTTAAAGACAAAACTTTAAATTTATGCCATCCAGAATCATTATTCATAACTCACCACTTGGTTTGCGCCTTAACTCTCTCTCTATCTTGCCTGTTCACCATCAGGCTCTGCCTGGTAATGGTCCTAACTTTCTTCTTCGCGCATCGTCATCGCAAGGCTATTTCTCGAGAACAGGGGCAGAAAACTTCTCCAACCGTGACCTCGCGGTTCGTTCTATTATTATTCCACTTTTTCAATTTTCCAGCTTTCCCTTTTCGCTTAATTAGGAAGTCTAAGAAGAAACTTTCCCGAACCAAAAGACTATCATCTGCGAGAATGTTCCACGGTCCAGACGAAAGTGTGGGAGAATTCCCATTCAACCCTGTATTTTTTACCACTCCGAAAAGATTCCCAGCAAATGAAAAGTCATTTTCGCCAAGGAAACTTTCCGGAAAAATATAAACTCTTTCGAAAAAAAAAACATTCGGCGGAAAAAGGTGAATGGGCTGGATTTCTTTGCACTGACTTTGTTGACTGAGAGAGCGCAGCAATTGGCCTCACTGGGTGCGACCGGAAAAGGATACTGCTGTCCATAAACTTTTGATCGTCTACTGTCGGGTTCCGTAGCCGTCGGGTCGGGTTTTCGGAAGATTGCGCCCAAAAGTGATATAATATTCCACTTAATGCATTGCAATTTAAAATTAATTTCAATGAGGCTTTCCAGAGGACTGTCTGACAATTTTCGTAAATGAACGACAAATAAACCCAGCCTGCTGGCTGCGAGTGGAGCAACCGGAAAGTAAGTTGGAACAAGTTTCTGAATTCTGCACTTTGAAGAAATGATACGTTATTTTACAGTTCATATAATTTAGTACCTCATTCCTTGAAGCAAACTTTACTCGTTTGCATCGTTGGTTGGGACGGGTGGTTTGATAAAATTGCATGACGATGACGTCCAAAATGTATGGGTATTTAAATTAACTTTATACTTTGATTGATATGTAGCAATTGCTGAAAACTAAAATTTCTAATTATTGCATTCTTATCTTACCAACTAATCAGATAGAAAGTAACATGGAACTTTTCCAACAGAGAAAAACTCTACAGAAGCAAACCAAGCACAGTGATGCTGCTGCTGACGAGTCAAGCAGAACAACTTTGTTGCAATAAAATTTTACAATCGAACTTTGCCCGATTACCTCTCAGCATGGATCAGTGAAGCAGACCGTATCGACACGAAGCGTCAACCTAACTATGTTGTCCCTGATGGTGGCGCTTAATCCGTCCTTCGTCGCGTCGATGGTAGGTAATGGTGAGCTGCGAATTTCTCTCAACAGCTCAGCAGGACGAACTTCTTGTAATCGTTATGAATCAGATCCGAATAGCAGCAGACCGTCGGAAGAAATATGTTTAAAACAATTAATGAAGATATTTATCGTGTTCGCAGAGTCGTGCTAAAGCGTTGATGAAGTTACTCTCGTGCATGGCAATCGGCTGAGGAAAAGGTGGGACGGGTGGTAGCCGTCACGTGCTTTGTCACCGTTTTATCTCTGCATTCGCCCGTCAGGGGCAGAAACAAAGACGGTGTGTCTCAAGTTTTTCCTTGCTGACGCTGCGCTCGCGTTTGTCTTCGCCCTGGAGCCGATAAGTAACTTTTTGCTCCGATAAAACTCACCCACCACCCGCCAACAGCACTCGATGAATGGACGGACGTGGTGGATTGTAGGAGTCGGACAATTTTGAAGGCGGGAAAAACGACGCCAGAGTAGATCAAACGACAAAGCTAATGAAGATAACACAAAGTCGTACCGTCACGCGGAAGCTGGCGAACGCGAAGGATAAGGCACACTTCAGGAAACTTCAATCGAACGGTAGCAAGTCGGATAGGGGGATTGAAAAAAGAGGTGGTTCAGTGCAGGGCTACAATTAACGATTTTTCAATGAGAGAAATATGGGGGAAAGAGGAAAAGTCACTTTAATCAGTAACATCGTATTGCAAGCGATGGGTATAAATTTACACTAATTGAAGGAGAAGTTGTTTAAAATATACCGTCCCCATCTACCTAACCAATGTTTCATTATTATTCTAAAGAATCTATTATGGCATTTGTTCCAGTGAGCGTCTCAACTGTGACCTTAACCATGTCTTTCGTACTTCGTACCACCCAAATTAGAGCTAGACCGCATAGGCATTTTATTGGCATCACAGTAATGTTTTGTCATGGTGTGGAATCCCTGTGCTACCGCCATTCACCGCCGCCTCGACAATCCATTTCGTGTTGGCTCATTTTTCTCCATTCGCGCAACGATTCCATTGCGCTCGCTCTCGTTTGTTCTTATTTCGTCACGGCACGGTCTAGGCCTTAGAGAAGACGTCGTGATACACCTAGTCATTACAGTCCAACCGAGCAGCGACCGAACGGTTCTTGCCCGGTAATTAATTATTTGACACCATCAGTAAAGCTGATTTAATTCCCCTCCCTGCTGAACCAGCCAGGCAACAGGAAGCGGCATCGTACCAAAAGGCGGCTACTTTGCGCCATACCCGCCATCAATTCATTAAAACTGCGTGTTTTTTTTGCCCGCCGCGCAATTTGCCCTCTGATGTGTCGTCGCAAAGCGGGAGGATCCCTGAATGTTGGTAGAATAATTGTCCCGTTCTAATGACCTGCGGTAGGTAAAAGGAAGCCGAAGGGAAGGGGGTGGCTAAATTTTACTACTGTCTAGATGGTCGTTTTCGCGGCTGAATACATTTAAATTAATTTAGAAGTGTAAAGGAAAGATCTACAACGATCGTCTCCCGGCATTCGTTGTCGCTTGCGAGGACGCAAGACGCAGCGGAGCGGTTCGGTTGGGGTTAAAGGTGGCCACCGTGTCATGCTTTATTTGCTCCGTTTTGCAATGTATGCATTGTTTAGACCATGGTTGAAGTAAAGGAACTCGAAATAGTACAATTAGTGCGTCTTAGCTCATAGAAATTTTCGTCATTGAACAATTGCAAATCGAGTAATAAGACAAATATTTTTTATTTATTTCCATGAGGTAATATGTGGCAACACAGATATTCTGACTTTACTTAGAAGTTTTTTACTGCTGAGGAAAATTATGTAAAAATCTTTTTTCAGATAAAATACACGGCGTATTTTGTTCGCATTTGTATGGGTAAATTTTTTGTTTCACGTTGCTTGGTTTAAAAGATATCGGACAGCCTCGTGTTATGTTGTTTTAGCTTTAATTTTTTATAACGGAAGTTTTTTGCAATCGACGGAGGGATCGGTAGAAGAAAGTATTAAAACAAAATTATAAATAGTATCTTAGGGGAGACAAGGCGTGAGCGGAAAATTAAGGTCATTGAAATAACGCTTATTAAGTTTGTATAACATTCCTCTTTACTCAAGCTGAAGGACCCGCGGATCTTACCAAACTATAATGAGAATCAATTACAGCCGAATTCGAACTTTTTCCCAAGGTCTTGTGGATCGCAGATATTGGTGAACCTTTGAACCACAGTGGACTGAATAAACAGGAAACTACACAGCTCCCTTAGTAAGCGTACGAAGTATTTAAAACTCCACCAACACTGGCGAGTTGAATTTGGTTCGACTCGATTATTTGCCATGTCATGCCATTAATTTTCTGTCAAATTACCGCAACGTATTAAAATCCGTATGCTTGGTGCCATTACTCCATTGACAAACAACCGCTGTTGCTGTGTGCATACTTTCTGCTTCCAACACATTTGCGAGCACACAGCCTCGTAGCGTCGTTCTGCGCAACTCGCTCATTATTTATTCTTTTCTTCTTCATCTTACGCCCTTGTTTCGAATGAGAGTAACCCGAGCAGGAGCGAAGAGCAAAAGAATACCAAAATGTGTTATTGGAATTCGAATAACTCATATCAAAATTTGGTCTTGTTTTGGCTGACATAGTTGGTAAAATAACAAAAAATAATATCAAAATTTTACTCCTTTAAGACCAAAAGAATAACTACTTGTGTTATTTGAATAACAAAGCAATAACATGACTGTATTCAGAGTTTAGAATAACATATTTTAGTATTATTAAGGTATTGAATAACAAATGCAGTAGAATATGAGATATTAAAAAAGCATTTTATTAAATATTTATAATCTAAAATCTCTTTAATCAATAAAAAAAATTGTATGAAATATATCGAATGTCATTTTAAGGTCAAAATAAGATATGATAACAAAATCAGTTATTAAGCTCATCTTGCAACCACTGTTTTAAATATCTACTCAATAACAAAACCTGTTATCAATGTATCTCCATATCTATTCAATAACAAAATATACCATTATAACAGTTTTATATTGTTTTTATATTATTTTGCTCTTCGCTCCTGCTCGGGAGAGCGCAGGCCCTCGTGAGCGTTCGGTATCAACTGCACGGGTTTATTTCTTTATTGAGACGAGTAATAGGACACCACACGAACCGTTTATTTTCAAGAAATGCTGCTGTTATAGTGGTTGTAAAATAAAATTTTTTCAATTATATATGCTTACCCATCTAAAAAATAATCACTGATCACATGTTATTTGCGGTACAGTTACTCTGTTATGCTTAATTTTTATAAAATCTGCCTAATGTTGATAAAAAACTATCTCCTATACCTCGCCATAGCATCTTACTACCATTCTTCCGTGAGCCCGGGAAAATGATTTTGATACCGTACGAGAGCCGGAAGCTGAATATGTTTGCGACATTTCAATTCGTAGAAATTTAATTTTGCAACCTGAACGCGATAAATAAAAACAATATTTATTAGCTCTTTATTGGTTCAGGAGTCAAACGTTATATTGCGATTAGCGATAAACACAAAAGAAACTGAGATGCACGAGAGAGTACTGTAGTTGCGCTGAGTAAATTTATTGTCGCGCAAAATTGGGCTGTTTTCAATGTGTACAATATGCGTAACAAAGTAACGACATCTGTTGTATTCAACAGGGAAACACTAATAGTTTTAAGCATACTCTCACGCATGGCGTACGATGAAACACTAGCCCCAACTTTTTTATTATCAGAAACTAGAGACGGTGTCTTATTCTTCTGACCTTAAAATTGTCTTCAAGAATAAAAACTTATCCAAATTTAAATCAACGCAATCTCTGCGCGAACAAGTGTGACGGTTCACCGAAGAAAAATAATTCCTCCACATTTGAAAAGACCCTGATACATTCAGTTATCGGTTCGCTATATACAAACGCAGTCCGCTGAAATTGCGTTTGTACTAGTCCCGTTGATCGTAATGATCGTTGTGATGCGTGAAAGCAATCATGGAAAGCAAATTTGGGGAGTCAATTTTGCCATGGATAGTTTTCGCACCAAATATTTTTTGTTGCATCTTGCGGCTGCCTCCAAGGGTATCCAAGTCAAGTAAACGGCACCTATCTACGTAAGTAGGCAAGCTATCAGGATGTTTCCAGGGCAGGTGTAGCAATGCTAGTCGGACAAATCTCCGTTGCACACGTTCAATCCATAGAGGTTCCAAGTTAGCTGCTAAGCACACCAAAATAGACTACAATTCTTCAGTAATGGACGTACTAGGGCACAGTACAATGATTTAAGACAGTTAGGATGCTTAAAGTTCTGACCAATTTTAAAGATGAAACCTTATCTTCGTGATGGTTTTGAGATAATTGACTCACGATGTAGATTAAACGTTAGTTTGGTGTCCAGCAAGTGTCACTAACTCGGTCCACTCTGCGTTACTTAATATCATCGACAGTGTAACCAAAGGTGATCTGGTGTTTAATGCGGTGAAAACTCATAACTTCACATTTAACTACGCTTACAATGAAACGCTGAAACTTTATGTAGACATTCTTTTTAAAAACAGATCATCTTTTATGATATGAGGTATTTTTTAAGATCTCGACTGCTTTTCCGAAGGGCCTTACATAAAATTGGTACGAATGAATCAAATAATTTGTATCGGAAAAATGATTTATTTTTACGAATTTTGGTCCTCTAATACTGTCGATCCTGGGCTGCCGTTCTCCAATCCCCTCGAAAACCAGCTGAACGTCCATTGTCCCCAACAGCGCACATCGTTTGGGTGCGGAATCGTCTCCGAAATATACGTCCTCTTCCTGGTTTTCGGTTGAAAACAGTTTTGGCTGCTTTTTCGATTGGCATTCTGGCCACGTGCCCAGCCCCCCGTAGCCCGCCACACAATGTTGCGGAGCCTACATTTGTGTGGGCTAATTTTCTCACGCACGCGGACTCATTCTAATGAACACGCCGGCATAAGTATTCCTTTTTGGACTCTCGTTCTTATTTATTCATGCACTGCGACGAGTTTTTGCGAGTGTGTATTTAGCTAACAGTTACGGTCGTCGCTCTCGTTCGTTTTTGCAGACCGAGCTGCTGAAACCGATTACTCCGAGGGTTTACACTCCAGCCCGTGAGTAGAATCGAAGGCGAAGATGAGGAAGAAAACATAAAGTTATGCGAAATCTGTATCCCAGTGCGCCACTAGGCCTCACGGGTAGCTGATTGCTCAGGACTCGCGAGTAAACTTAACAGAAAGTCGCTGTGACTTGTGAGGATGTGCTTTCGCGAGTGTGTAGGTAGCAGAATGTTTGCACACAGCAACGGCGGCTGTTTGTTTTACACCTTAATAAGCGACGTAAGCATTGAATGCCATGCTTCTCATACTCTCTCGCTTGAGAGTAGATAACGTGGGCTTCTCGCTCGATTTGCAACATTTCTGCCACATTGTACTACCTTCACGATATCAGCATATTTGTTAAATACTTGATACAACTCGTAGTAGTAAGTATAGATCGCAGAATTTTACTCACAAATCCGTCCAAACCATAAAAGGCCACCGGAAGGAATAGTGTTCTGTAGAGTGACAGTTCTGTATGAAAACTACAGAACCTCAGCAAGCTACGTAATCCGTAGAAAGCCCGATTGGTAGCTGCATTTCGTCGTTTAGTTCAGGCTAATGTTATAGAATCGGCTATAATATGGGATAGTACAGGCAGCGAGGAATAAGTGGGTTAAGTAGATCAATCGTTGAAAGAAGGATAAACCCCAATACACACAAGCACGCATAAAATTTAAAAAGTATGTCGGTTACTCAATAGCGATTATACCAAAAAGAAAGAAAGCGCAGGTCATACAGCAAACACCCGGGCGGTATCACAATAGAACAACTATATTGGTCGCAGTGATGAGTCCACACATGAAAAAAAAACTAGATGGAAGATTTAGGATCATCGCTGCAGGAGATAGAAACGGAAAAACAATGTAAAAATTCTAGCAAAAAATCTCCGACTTCGATCGGTTATCAGCAGGTATACTTTAAAAGTAACCCCGTACTACCCTTACAAATGTTGTTACAAATTAAGTATTTTCTAATACATATCTAGGACCCCGCAACATTTCCATCCGACTGAATGCAAGACGTCTTCATAAAAGTGACCGACTGTGTGCAACAATTGACAAGCCATCGTGTTACTGCAATTGTCCTAAAACTCCTGAGTTGGGCAAACCTAGATCGGATACAGAATAAGTTCGACACGACCACCCGGTGATAAGAGACGTAGGCTGCTTTGGCAATCTATTACTATGAAGCACCTCAGAGGCTTCAAGCTGGTTTAAACAAGTAGCCATTTAGTGAAAGAAAAATAGAATAACAGAGAATCTGGGCATACTTTTAGTTGGATCGAAAATGCATCATGTTATCGTTTCCGTTATATATATTTCAGTTATTCCACAATCTTTGGCATGACTCTATCAATTTTTATCGACCATCGATAGCGCTGGGACCAAACCGCTATGACGTATTAATCGCACACACGCTGGTGTTTCGTACGCTACGCTTACAGTTCCATTTACACCAGTCAGCGAATAAATCAAGCAAATCTTGCAAGCGGTGGCAGTCGCCTATATTTCCTGTCGAAGCAAACAATTTCAGGTTATCGGCGAACACAAACTTGCCGCCAACCCCCTGCAATAATGCAACATCGTTAAAGATCAACAAGAAAAGCAGATGTCCCATGTTGCTTCCTTGAAGGACTCCCGACTTATTGGTAAACACCGCTGCAAAGGCGAGCGAGAGCGACGACCGTGGCTAATAACTAAGTTCACACTAGCAAGGGCATGAAAAAATGAAAAAGGGAGTACGAGAGAGATGCTCACGCCAGTGCAGTATGTTCGTTGGAAAGAAAATGCGTGTGGGAGAATGATGTTAGAGACCAGAGACTAGTGACTAGAGACTGGTAATTAAATACTAAAGACTAGAGTCTAGAGACTAGAAACTAGAGACTACACAAACGAGGATAGAGACCACAGACTAGAGACACTTACGATACTTTTAGTTATATCAACGTATTAATGACTGAAATTAGTCATATTGCAGCCAGCTCTGGCTTGGTGAATGGCCCAACTGATCAAGGCTACATTGGATCGGGTGTAGCCAACTCCTAGGCCTTGCAGATGACTTTGAGATCATAGCCAGGATCTTTGCGACGGTTGAGGCAATCTACACCAGACTAAATGCGGAGTCTAGGAGGATTGGGCTTAAAATAAATGCGTGAAAGACCAAATACAGTCAGTCCACAATCATGGGTCACACACAATTGTGGGTCATGTTAGCTTTAGCTGCTAATTTCCGTTTAAATATCACCTAATGATTGATCGAATTGTTAGTGCTACTTATAAGTAGCAATTTTATCAATCAATTAGTATACTATTCACGCATTAATTAGCAGAAAAAGCTAAAATGACCCATAATTGTGTGTGACCCATGATTGTGAACTGACTGTACATGAAAGGAAGAGGCTCGAAGGAAACAAACGTGCGCCTTCCACGGACGGTAACCGTTGACAGCGATGAACTAGACGTGGTAGCCCAGTTTAGTACACTTTTGGCACTTTTAGTTGAAGAAACTGATGTACGACTGAAATTAGTTCTAAATCAGTTGCCACAACTGTTTTATAACAACTGTGCTAGTAGGTAGATCAATATTTGGGATCACTGGTGATCGCGGACAACAACACTAGTAAGGATCAGCGGCGCGTTCAAATGGGAGATCGGGCCTATGCTATGTTACGATCAAGAAGCATATGCCGCCGTACGAAAATGACAGGGTACAAAAACTTTATCAAACCGATAGTTCTTTATAGACTTGAAGCTGTGACGCTCCGCTCGAAAGACATACGCACCCTTGCCGTGTTTGGGCGGTAGGTGCTGCGAACGGAGTATAAATTGACGGAGTGTAAATTGAAAGCGGAAAGAGGCGGAGGTGTATGAATCACGATCTTCAGAATCTGCTTGGAGAGATTCCCGTCGTACATCTGGCGGAAGTCGGTAGGCTACGGTGAGCTGGACACGTCGTAAAGATACCGGACGACAGTGCGTCGAAACCAGTTCTCACCAATGACCCGATCGGCACCGTGCAATTTGGCTCGACCAGGTCGAAGGTGATTTGCGGCTTCTGAGATGACTGGGAAGTTGGAGACGAGTGACCCAAGATCGAGTTGAATGGCGACAGTTGCTTGAAACAGCTATGCCACTGATGACAACGAGGTTTGTATGAAAAATGTGGCACAAATAAAACAAGATTAGATATGGTTATCTGTAGAGGTATGAATTGACAATGACAAACACTTCCATCAATAGTCAATATGTCAATATATCAATATGTCGGCAACTAATACCTAGACAAAAGAAGAAGTATACCGCAATAGATCAAAATAATGGTCGCAGTGGTCAAATCTCCCGACAAAAAAAAAGAAAAAAAAATTGTTATCTGTGGCAGCCTCTAAAAAAATTTATAATTCAATTTATAGGACCTTTTCAAACATTAAAACAGAATAGAATAATATCGGAAATCGAACTTTTTAGATAGAACATAAATTTTCTCGCTGAATCCACAAATTTTCTTCGTAACAAGGACTTACAAGTTGCATTATGCAATTTTCTAAGCCCAGCTTATTTCTGATGGTTGATTTGAACCATGGGCGCCGATGTGTTTCCTCTTTCTCATTCAAATATCTTACGCCGATCGTACAGTGGGACCAAACCGTAAAAATGCAATCGCTATAGCGTACAAAATACCGTCGATTCGGGCGAAATTGATCAGTCGGGTGAAATTGATCACCTTGGACCAACGAGTAAAAAACTCTTTATTCTACGTTTATACTGATTCATAAAGCTGAATATGCACCCATCCATATAAAGATTGAGTTACAGGTCAAAGTCACTTGGCTTTCAGCAAGATTGATCTTGTAAACGGCTTGATTTTTTAAAATTTACTATTTTGATCGAATCGCAATTTTCAACATGCCCGATAAAACTCCTTGCTGTTAACACAAATTTCGTTGCAGAAGGAAATTTTGATAGAACTAATTCGATTCTCTAATTATCTGGCTGTGCTTTGATAATTTCCAAGAATAAAATTATGCGACAGAAATTGTTTGATTTGACCTTTTACGAAATAAAACGATTGATAACATCATGAACTGAGGCAACATAGATTTCTAGATCGCTATGGGTGCGAAATGGAGCTGCCACCTGCGAAAGTTTATTCTTTCTGTGAAGCAGAATGGAGATTTATAAAAGGGTGCAAAAGACAGACAATACTTCGCACAAATTTTACAAACGCTCCATATGGCAGTTGCATGAGAGTGCAAGAGATCGGTTTGTGCTTACATAGCGAAATGCAACTACACATTCAAAGAGACAGTGAAGCTCCCGTATATGAGGAGAATTAAATTATTTGTTTAACTAGATTGGTGAAGATTGTATACGAAAATCGTACATTTACACATATATACAGCAATGTTTAAACAAAAACAAACGATTACGATGCTAAAATTGGCTTAATATCTTTTCTATCGTTCATATTTATTTAGCAGATGCATCAACCATGCTAATGTAGAGCTGACTGTTTGGTTTTTGTGCTAGTTGCTGTACGCGACATTGTTGCCTACATACAGGCAATATCTCGATTACGCCAGATTTTATACTGCACGTCAGGTTATTGCTCTCAGAGCGTATGGTTTAATAGCAATATCGTCTTGATTTCTACGTGATCAATTTCACCCGTTATTTGTAAATTTTCAATTTCACGATTACATTAAGTTTTATCTAAAATAAAACTATTTATATAAGATATAGATGATACTGTCGTGTAGCCGGCACTACAGTACTTATTTTAAAATTGAATAATCTTCCTAAATATGTTTCTATTCAAAGATATTTAAAAAATACTCGAAAAAGTGATCAATTTCACCCGAATTCACGGTACTTAATTTGTCAAGGGTGGTGCTTTGGAGAAGTTTATTATATGTGCGCTATATGCATTCTTACAGCTTTAGGGTGACGATGAATCCACCCATTAGGGTTAAATAAATTTTTCTCTTTTTAAATGTGTTTGTTGGGTACATAATGTCTTCAGAAAAGTTATAGAACACACTAAAATATGCAACTTTGCTGAATCTCTTACTGCATATTTTAATGATTTGATTAAAACAAGCACTTACAAATCAATTCAGTGAATTGTTTATTGATTTCAAATGTTCTAAAAAATTATTCAGTGTGTTAGAATATACAATAAAGTAAAGTCTTGGGCTTGAACGTCTTTCAAAGACTTAAACTTCTTTATCGACAGACTTCGCAGCTGGTTGTTGAACTAGCACCGCCTAAACCGCCTAAACCGCCTAAACGAGATTCGAATATACTACAGCTAGCTTAACAAGCTAGAGTAGCATCGTACCTCGAAGAAAACTGGACAGGTAGAAGTCTCTGAAGACTTTTTTTACACTTTAAGAGCTTATGTCATTTGTGACTTCTGCGGGGTTGGGATTTGAACCCGGGTCCTCGGCTTGAGAGGCGTGAATGCTAACCACTATGCCGGGACTGAACCCTTCTGAAGACTGTTTATCGCTAGGATTCATATTTAATAACTTTTGAACTATCTTAAAAAAATGCCACAATAGATCAAAAACTGGTAGCAGTGGAAACTTGTACCCAACAAGGATTTTCAAAAATACACAGAAATTTATTTTTCTTTTCAGGGAACTGCGGGTAGGTCAAATAACTATAAGTGGATAGTATAAAATTTGGCTGGTAAAAAAATCTATCAAAACTACTCCGACGAACCTATGAAAAAAAAAACAATCAAAAAGTGTGTAATTTTTTGATAAAATATTAAAACTAATTAGATATTCATCCTGATGATAAATTGCCTTCAGAGACAATGTGTGTTCAAATAAACCCAATAACTTTGTTTAACATTTGAAAGCACTAAAAGAATCGTGTGCAAAGTTATTGAGCAAAATTGATTTTTAAGTGCAAAAGCACTTATATTTCGCCAACAGTAAGAGATAGAAAGATACTGTATTCAACAAAGATGCTCATTTTAGTGTGTCCTACATATTTTGAAAATACAGTTTATTTTTTGGGGATGGATTCTCGTGCAATCTGATGGTGTAAAAAGATACGTTATATTTTTAAAATAAACTATTTCAAAGACACAGACCCTCAAAAACTTACATATTTTGTATGCTATAGTCTATAATCGAATTTTTCAGGTTTGGTTCCACTGTGGGTCGCCAAGAATCGTGCTCTGCTGTGATAGTTCACGCGCGCGTTCTGTTCCCTCTGTCATTAGGCTTGGATGGCATCCTAGCCAGTAGCGAATAAGCCATCAAACCGTGACCGGCACGGCCGCCCTGCAATCCACGGAACGGAGGCTATTTTGACTTCATTAGACCGGTACTGAACTGCCGATTGCTGCTGGTTGCTTGTCGTGTCGGTCGTCGCCGCCGTAGTCCACCGAGGTGGCAGCTAATCGGACCAAGCATGTCTACAATGTTCACCCTTCTTCGTCCAGTTTCCAAAGTATGAAAAATGGGAATAAAATTAAGAAATTAACCTTTGCCGGTAACACTTGAACCCTATCGGGAGCGCTGCGCAGCCGGCCAACGGGTCGTGCACGGCTGCCGCCGTCGTCGTCGTCGTTGTCGTCGTCGTTGTCGTCGTCGTCGTCGCTATGTGTCGCGTTACTTGGGGTGATGTTTGAAGAGCTGGAGTCGCTGGATCACGAGTCGGTTTCGGATCGGGCGCGTGGCACACCGTCTCGGAGAAGCCGATGCCCTTGCATAGAAGCTGCCTGCTAGCCAGCTGGTGCCGATTCGGTGGCGTTACAGCGGCTGCCTGATGCTGCCGGGCCAGGAGAAACACTGCATTCATTTGTTAACATGATTAATGGAAGCTTGCAGTTGTCAAATTTGGAAAATAACTAGTTCGTGATGTTGTGGCTGTGTGTCTGTGCACAGTTTGTGCTTGTGGAGGAGAAACAAAAATTATTTCTGTCCGCTAGATAGAGTTGGTCGCTGACTTTCCCTGCGGGGCTTTGTTGATTAGGGACCGTTAGTCAGTTTGTTCTATTTCTATGATGATGAATTATGAAGCTTGCATGTAAACATATTTATGTTGTTGTGTCGTCGCGGAACAAACATCTTTTGTTCGTAATTTAACATTCATTTTAAAGTTGTGCTATTTTTACTTCTATCTAGTTAACAAGCCTTCACAAAGGGCTCGGTGTTATGTCACAATTCTAGAGAACTGCGGTCGGGAGCAGCGCTTCGCTAATCTCTACTGCATTCGTTCAAGGCTGTCTCAAAGGACGGAAAGCCATAAAGTTTCATACTTTCGTATCATGCGGTGCGAACGAGTCCCAAGGCTTTCGTTGCACTGCAGAACTGCATGCCGTACATTAGCCTTTTGTGTTCTGTAACAGACCCTAGTCGGCGATGTTCCCTGGCGACAGTGCAGCAGCGGTTATCAAGAAGTAGAGTGGTCAGTGACACAATCAGCAGAAACCGCAGCACAAAGGACAACCAAGGCCGACCCCTGGGCCGCTAGGCAAAAGCTACAGGCTCTCTTCTAGCTGAAACGGTTGGTTACTAAAATGCATTAAATGACATACCAACCAACCCAGCCAGGACAGCATTTCATTCCCGGTATCTGCGGTAATGCGTGGACTTAATGCATCGGCCCTGGTGTAATGGCATCTACGTTGCACTTGAACGTATAAATTAAAGTTATTTATTTGCGCTGTACGAGTTCTCCGGCGAATGTAGGGATTACTGAAAAAGGTTCCCGTTGTGAAGCGCTCGAAAAATGCACCCTGCGATTGATGGTGATTGGAAGAGAAATACCTTACGTTACCATTTGAACACATTTTTTAAAATTTTATGCTTAACTATTGCTCATTGCATCGTATGAATGATAAAACCAGATGTTTTGCCTGAAAAATCCATTTTCAAGAGCTTAAGTTGATCATAGATCACTGATGTACTGTAACTGGACAAATAAAAGCATTACATGTTGCATTGTATATCAAACATTACAACATATCAAACTTAACAATGAATGGTGTAGCTTTCCTCGTGACCATTACGGTCATTAGGTGCAAAGATGAAATAAAAACTCAACTCATCATCATTTACGAAAACATGAGGAAACACTTCCAGATATAACACATTCCAGCTGCACCAGGTGTAAACAAGCAAAATTGGGCAGTAGGTAATTTGGTTCTTCAACCGGAAAACACGCACCTACTTCAAACAAAACTCATTTAGTAAGTTAAATTGACGTAGTACAAGCAGGGCAAACTTACAACGTCGTTATTCTTTCTTTGATTGAGCTTCTCGGCGTTTCCTTCGAACCCTCCATTTATTTCACCAACAATTTTCGCATTCCTAAGAGGCGCATGTTCACTGTTTTTTTTTATTCCTGTCACAAAAAATGACATTTTCTCTCTCTTTGGTAGATAAATTGCGGAGGGTTCATCTCAAATTAGAACAGTAGCAAATAGAGATGCTTTGCGCGTTTCCGCTGCGACGCAATTTCTTCGGTCACCCTTAACGACAAGAACAGCAAACGGATCACACTTGACACACGGACAGCCCACTGATTGAATGCCTTTTCTTGGCTGGCAACTATAAGGTTTCCGCTGCTGTGAAAGGATTCGTTTTCGTATATCAAATAAAATTTGATTACAGACCTGTTGTATCTGTCATGCTGCTAGCAACAAATATCTCCCATATGGTGGAGCACGTGAACAGGCACACATGTTTTGTTTCGTCCTGAAGAATACCTTGAATTCAGTTCATTTTTTCGGGTCAGGATTTTGCTCTGCTCAGTAATATGACTTTGATGAATTGAATCAACCAAACTAGGCGTCCGCAGCATCGTACGTGGTCGTTTCATGTATCAGCTTTGAGTGATGTCTTCTATCTTGAAAGAAAATTGCGTTTCGGGAAAACAGGTGACATTTTGCGAAATAATATTTTTGTCAAATCTGAATTGTAGATTTATGGTCAATATAATTGACGATTTATAGAAGCTCATCTTTGAAAGCGGTTCCGCAGCATTCTAGATTATACCACAGTACAACAAATAAGTAACTTTTTATTCATTAATATTGGTAGAACATCCTTCTAATTTCACACAGCTGAATGCTACAATTTTAACACATGCATTTAATTATACAACAAACTTTTCGAAACTAAATAGTTCCCTGTTCCGACCAAAGCTCGTTGCCGGGAAACTTGCTAGCGGATAAGCCTCGGACCTCGCCTCGAACGCAGGCTCTGCCGGGGCCGGGACAACCAAAGCATCCAAAGCGGAAACCAAATGCAACAAAAAGATAATTAATGAAAATAATATGGAAATTATATGTTGTCTGTTGTGTGCTACTGCCACGAAAAAGCAGAACTTCCATTGTTTGCGCAGTCCCCGGCTAACTAAGGCTGGCTCCCGGTTGCATCGACTTGTTTTGGGAAGCGATAAACAAACGTTCGGACGGTTTAAATTGTTTTCCAACCCCCTTCTTCCGAGCTCCTGAGCTCCCGAGCGCCGGCTCTGCCAGCAGCCGCTTTCGCTGGGGCACTGCTTCAGGATGGCGCGTTGTTTGCCGAATAGGAGCAAGGTCTTATCTCTATGACTTTCTGCTTCATTACCATTCGGAGAGTGATTTTTGTTTTTCTCGACTCCGGGGGTGGTCGGCTGTTGTCATTACGAAGCGATTTTTCACAATAAATTCTGTACCATTCGAGAGGCCCAGCTGCGTGGCAGAAAGGAACCGAACGATAATGGAAGTGTTGTGCCATATTGGAGGACATTTTTGCTTTCGGTGCCGGGATTAATTACAGAATCCGTCAGTGGTGGATTCAATTTTGCTTCCGTCATTTGCATTCTTACATTATTTTTTTTTTTCATTTCACGCAGAGAAAACTGAAAACAGCGCTAAGGACAAAGAAGGTCGAGACGATGATCAGTGCTCATTACATCCATAGCTCCCGTGCTCCCGTGGAATCGCAATGTTTCGTCTTCGTTATTAGTAGTAATCGAAAAAACTTCTATAAACAAGCTATAGTACGGACCATTATTTCAGTAAAAATAAATATTCCTCTGCTGAGCACTTCTGCTTCTGCGGACAAAATCGAAGAAAATAGCCTGGGGTGAAATTGGCTCGTTAAACTGTAGATTGCTTTCTCTTGAATTTCTTTACAATCGTGTTCTGGTTTTAAACGGAAATTCTAGGTTTAATTATCCGGTACACGAAAGACATTTTATCGCTGATTGATTTTTAAATTGGTGTGGTTTTGTTATCTAAAATTTGATAACAAATCAGTGACGACTATGAGACGACAATTTTACAATTTCAACCAAATGACAATATTTCACGCAACGATCTCTAAATATTAGGCTTTTATTTGGATAATTTAAAAAAATTTATAATTTTCCACCACGTTTACCGAGTGGACCAGTCTCTCCCAAGCACCTCCCAAATGGGGTACCGCTGGAGAGGTAAGTTTCCACGTTGTTTGTGAGGTCGTGAGTTTTTCCTAAAAAAAACTTAATTTCTTGAATCCTTACTGTGTCCTTATTGGTTCGCTACTAGTTCCTTGGAAGAAGACGGCATTGTCGGTACAGAAGTCTCTTGGTAGTTCGTTGCGTGTTACGAAACGTTATACAGCCATAATACAGGATTTAATGGTTAGCGAGTGCACTATCTGCATAGGCACAGATATAATCGTGAGGCATGTGAAAAAAGGCACCTAGCTTTTCATGTTAACCCGACTTGATTTCACAAGTACTGGTTCGAGATAATCTGAACTGGTACATCTAAAAGGTTGAGCAGATGCTGTGCGGTATATGCTGAGCAGTGGAGCTATTGCCAGTGGTTTTGGCGTTGCCTTTGCTAGATGACAGACAATACACGCGCGTTCAATTTTATCAAACAGCCAATCTTAGTAAAGATATCTGCAACCATTGGCGAATTTTATCGAAGATGGTCTCTCGATTGACTCGACTTAGAGATTAGATATTTTCAGACAACCTGGGATATGCTACAAGGCCTAGTGTCACAACAGAGGTCAATTCAGTTACAACTCACGTACACGCTCTAGAAGTTTAGTCCAGAAGGCGTGCGTCGAGATGTTTCTTGCAGTAGTCGTACCGTCAGTTTCTTGTCAACTGACTCCAGCATCTTTGACAAACATGAAACCGACCATTAAAGTCCAACAAAGCTCTGATTAGGAGTTCCCATCTTCCGAAGAGTAGATGTTACGTAGGGCCTCAATGCCGAAGTGTGGTTCGCTTTTCGGTCCTCATCATCTCCAAGGAGTTTTCTAGGTCTTAGTCCCAGTCCCAGTCCTGGTCCCAGTCCCAGTTCCAGTTCCAGTTCCAGTTCCAGTTCCAGTTCCAGTTCCAGTTCCAGTTCCAGTTCCAGTCCCAGTCCCAGTCCCAGTCCCAGTCCCAGTCCCAGTCCCAGTCCCAGTCCCAGTCCCAGTCCCAGTCCCAGTCCCAGTCCCAGTCCCAGTCCCAGTCCCAGTCCCAGTCCCAGTCCCAGTCCCAGTCCCAGTCCCAGTCCCAGTCCCAGTCCCAGTCCCAGTCCCAGTCCCAGTCCCAGTCCCAGTCCCAGTCCCAGTCCCAGTCCCAGTCCCAGTCCCAGTCCCAGTCCCAGTCCCAGTCCCAGTCCCAGTCCCAGTCCCAGTCCCAGTCCCAGTCCCAGTCCCAGTCCCAGTCCCAGTCCCAGTCCCAGTCCCAGTCCCAGTCCCAGTCCCAGTCCCAGTCCCAGTCCCAGTCCCAGTCCCAGTCCCAGTCCCAGTCCCAGTCCCAGTCCCAGTCCCAGTCCCAGTCCCAGTCCCAGTCCCAGTCCCAGTCCCAGTCCCAGTCCCAGTCCCAGTCCCAGTCCCAGTCCCAGTCCCAGTCCCAGTCCCAGTCCCAGTCCCAGTCCCAGTCCCAGTCCCAGTCCCAGTCCCAGTCCCAGTCCCAGTCCCAGTCCCAGTCCCAGTCCCAGTCCCAGTCCCAGTCCCAGTCCCAGTCCCAGTCCCAGTCCCAGTCCCAGTCCCAGTCCCAGTCCCAGTCCCAGTCCCAGTCCCAGTCCCAGTCCCAGTCCCAGTCCCAGTCCCAGTCCCAGTCCCAGTCCCAGTCCCAGTGCAAGTCAGAGTGCAGATCCAAGTTAGAGTTCGGATCCAAGTCAGAGTTCACCTCCAAATCAAAGTTCAGATCCAAGTCAGAGTTCAGATCCTAGGCCGAGCATAAATCAAAGTCAGTCAGAGTTCAAATCTAAATCAAATATTAGATCCAAGACAGAGTTGAGATCCAAGTCAGTGTTCAGAACCAAGTTAAAGTTCAGATCCAAATCACATTTGAAATCCAAATCTGAGTTCAGATTCAAGATCGAGTTTAATAAGTTACAGTTCAGAACCAAGCCAGATTTCAAATCAAACTCAAAGTTCAGATCCAGGTTGGCGTGTAGATTCATGTTAGAGTTCAGAACCAAGTTAGAATTCAGATCCAAGTTTGAGCCCAAATCCAAGTCAAAGTTCAGAACCAAGTCCAAGTTCGGATTCGAGTTCAAGCGCAGATCCTAGACCTAAGATCCTAAGTTCAGATCCTAGACCGAGCCTAGCTCGTTGGAATTCAGAACCAAGTCAGAATTCAAATCCAAGTCAAAGTTCAGATCTAAGACAGAGTTCAGATCCAAGTCAGAATACAGATCCAAGTCAGAATACAGATCCAAGTCAGAATACAGATCCAAGTCAGAATACAGATCCAAGTCAGCGTTCAGCACCAGTCCAAGTTAAGATTCAAGTATGAGTTCAGCTCCAAGTCAGAGTTTATATCTAAGTTAGAGTTCAGAACGAAGTTCAGATTCAAAACCGACCTAAGCAAGTTAGAGTTTAAATCCAAATCAAAGTTCAGTTTCAAAACGGAGTTCAGATCCAAGTCAGCGATCAGATCCAAGTCAGCGCTTGGAACAATATCAGAGTTCAGATCCATGTCTGAGCCCAAATCCAAAGTCCAAGTTCAGATTCAAGACCGAGCTAAGGAAGTTAGAGTTTAGATCCAAGTCAGAGTTCAGATCCAAGTCAGAATTCAGAACCAAGTCAGAGTTGAGATCCAAGTCTGAGTTCAAATCCAAGTCCAAGTTCAGATCCTATACTTCAGATCCAAGTCAGATCTCAGATCCAAGTCCAAGTTCAGATCGAAGACCGAGCTATCCAAGTTAAAGTTCAAATGCAAATCAGAGTTCAGATCCAGGTTAGAGCTCAAAACCACATCAGAATCCAGATCCAAGTTCAAGTTCCAAGGCCGAGTTTAGAAAGTTAGAGTTCAGAGCCAAGTCGATGTTCAAATCCAATTCAAAGCCCAGACTCAAGTCAGAGTTCAGATCTAAGTCAGATTTCAGAATCAAGTCAAAGTTCAAAACCAAGTTCAAATTCAGATCCAAGCCCAAGTTCAGATCCAAGATCGAGGTTAGATTCAAGTCAGAGTTCAAAACCTAATTTGAATTCAAATCTAAGTCAAAGTTCAGATACAAGACAGAGTTAAGATCCAAATCGGAGTTCAGATCCAAGTCAGTGTTCAGAACCAAATCAGATTTCAGATCGAAGACCGAGCTAAGCAAGTCAGAGTACAAATCCAAATCAAAATTCAGATAGAAGACAACTTTTTTTTATTATTTAATGTGGTTTTAACCAATTGGTCATTCACCAGGTAGAAGACCAATTGTCTTTATGGACAGCCATGTTCTAATTTATATTTTCATTAACTGTGATGATTTTGAGTAAGCAAACATGCTGATAAAGTTGAGCAAATCAATTTAACTGCGATTGACGTTTTCGAAAATAATAACCGTCAAATTCTGGTTAGATTATTTTGAGGTCATTCGCCATATTTTCTGAACAATAAACAAATGCACTCAAATCCTTACGACCGAGCAATCAAAATGTTCCTTCCTCAACCACCACCGGGGGATCATCGCAACAGTTGTGCTGAGGGTGTATGACACGCCAATTTATGTTTGTCGTGCGTGCTGAATGCTCCGATTTTTGACTTACGGTTGCTGCAGCAGCAGCTGCAGCCGTTGCAAGTGCAAGTACTGTACAGCCACCATCCGGCTTGCATCATGTTGCGGATTTTCCTTCCATTTTGCAGCAGCAGATTCCGGCACACTCACTGTGTGTATGTGTGTGTGTGCACGCTGGTTGGCTGGCTGGCTGCTACAGTACTCAGTGCAGTAATTAAGGGTTGACATGTAATATGCACGACCGCGGCGATGATGAGCTGTCGTACCGCAAGTCAGCGTCAACTTATGCTAAGAAGGATCAGCGAACGGTACCCCCCGAGGAGGGGGTGGGTTGATGCTAAACGATATGGCAGCGTCATCGTTTGCTCATTTGTTTGCAGCCGACATCGAAGAGAGTCGCAGTTTTTCCGCGTTTGTTGTTTTTGTATTAACTTTTTCCGCTGTCAAGCGCTGGCGCTTGTCATGGTTGTAACTAATTGTACGGTTTACTAGCCTCGTTATAGCCAAGCGGTAGGAAAATGGCTGGCTAAACGCTCGGGGTGTTGAGTGAGTGAGTGAGTGAATGTACGAGTAGAAAAGGGTTTCTTTTATGAAAGTTGGCAATTCCGAAACGGTCACTGGGAGAAAATGTTTACGTAATCTTACTTGTCTTTATATTAACTAGCTTTGTCTGCTATTAAACTTCTTGCTGCCACATTTTGCTGCGTTGGATGGGTTTAGCGGAATGCACGGGGCTGCAACATGTCGTTAATGAACTTATCTCCAGAATGTGACAGGAAATTGAAAACTATTTATAGCTGTCGTTTGACGGGATAATGTCTTGTGCACGTTGTGGGTGCTGTCATTTAAAGTTACTGCGTTCGTTTGTAGCGTTTAACTGAACTATAATGCAGTACTTTTGCTCTGATTAAAATTGCAACTAAAACCGGGAGCAACATATAAATTTTCTATTGCCATCTCGTACTAAGCACTCCCCAGAAGGCGCGTCGGTTCAGATTAAAATCGTTGTTGTTTACCACCGTGCCACTATTGCTGCCCGTCGTCACCACCTGTAGGAGCGCAGAGGAATGTTGTACAAACGAAAGTTGCTTTATCGTTACCCGTTGAGAGTTCCTACACAGGTTGGAAGGGAGCAAAAATTACTTTACATGCTAATGCTTTGTTTCGTTTTCTTTCACGGAGCCGCCATGGTCCAATTCGCGCCAATGTCTCCCCCAAGGATCCGACTTACGGCGAGGTAGAAGTATTGCAAGAAAAATGAACTCGATGAAAGTTATTTCATCCGGTCACGAACTGCAGCTGCCTGGCATAGTGGAATTGTTTCGTCGGAGTTGAGATTTTCCACAGACGATAGACAGCAAAAAATTCTGGCCGGTAAAATATGTTCACTCTCAATGTTCCAAGGTCCCTTCCTTGCACGTTAGGCTGGGAATTCCATCCCACAGCCGTTGTGTAGCATTAAAATTAAAAATCAAATAAGCAGCAAAACAGTAAAAAGCAATAATCGTGAATAACAGCGTTTAATGCATACACCATTCTTTCTAAATTAACTTGTTAATGCACTCGCGCGTCGTTGTCCTCGTTGTCGTGCCTTTCGACGCTTATAACAACAAACCTTCTCATAGGGGAAAATTGCAAGAGCAGTTGGAGAACGCCCTCGATTCAATCTGACCAGGTGAAACAGCATTCCCTCGACGAAGGGATAAAAAATCCATCTCAATACATATTTCACCAAATGAATTGCTGTGCCATGCTGACTTCAACCGGTCCGGTACGAACTAGGCAAACTTGTTTGAACTGTCGAACCGTTTTGTTGTAGCGATAATTGTTTATAATATGTATTAAAAACTCCTCATCTGGTTGAATGCAGAATAGCAATTGAATTTAATTACGGCAAACGAGTATGCGAACAACATATTTAAGACGATTTTATTCACTCCTACCGGTTGGCTGAAGCGGCCCGTGAAGCTCACGCTGGCTGGAAAAAGCTAAAGAGGTTGAACGGCGAATGCCGGATCAAGTAACGACCGGGCGAACCGGGCATTAGATAGTTGCAGCTCCGGAATGATTGCCCCGTTCAAGCTGCTGCTTTAATGAGCTGCTCATTGAAGGTATGCGAGGCCTGGACGTTGAATAAATTTAGTTACGAGCAGGCAGGAACCAGCCTGGCAAGGAAACGCAGCCAATTGACGCAAAACTTTGTTTATTTTATTTGTCTGTTTTATCTACTTTATCTCCGGTGTCTTAGACAGGGCGTTGTAGTAATTAAGTTTGTTGCCAGGAATGGTGAACTCCAATGGAAGTAGAAAAATATTTATTTTTTAATCACTTCAGGATTTCTTTACTGAATCTTACGTAGTACTGAAATAGTGATTTCAAGCAAAAAGGATTTTTTAATGTGTTTCCTAACATGCCGTAAGTATTTTATGGCACTCATTTGATTTCCAATGAAAGAAGTTAAGCAATATTATTTAGTATCAGTTTCAATCGATATCACAATAAGTTAAGCTGTCAAAACACGAGGACGGGAAAATGATGATGGTCGCTCACCGACACAATGAAAGTTTCACTACGGTCATTGGTTTGTGAATAAAGCATTCTAACACACCGATTTCCAGCGGTACCCTTCTGCAATTTTTCCGAAACCACAAATCGACTGACAAGGCAAAATTGGTCTGCAAGTGCTTCGAACCGCTAAAAAAAGTAGCGTGCTCTATTTAAAGCTAACTGACAATACGTGATTATGCGCTGTGCTGCAACATTGAATAATTTCTGAATACAGTAGGTTTATAACCACTTCCGTAATTTATGAATGTTTACATCGCTACCATTTGTTAGTGGTATTCGATGGGCGGCCATTTCAATACCATTCCATGCCGCATTCCCAGCTGAACTGGTTGAAACCCATCGATGATGATCATGTAATGGAATGGTCTCACGAACTCTTCCCGTAAATTGCCGTAACATTATTTAGTGCCTGTTAAAAAACGGTTAGTGTGAATTAGAACCCTACATAGGAATGTTTTCGGCTGAACACAAATACACAACCCACATTTGTGTCACATCAAGAGTCAGAGGGTTAATGAAGATATTTTGGTTGGAAATTTGAACAAGCAATTTGTTCGATCGCGTGATAAGATAAATGTCGATATATAGCGATTCGACGATTCAACAACCGGAATGGCGTTTTCGGTCTACATGCCAGTGGAACAGAAAAGATGTGTTGAAATGCGGTGTGTAATCTGATTTTCGATAGTTTCAACATCGTTTTGACATTCAGTTTTGATTACGATAGGTGATTGACAGTTTTGTTTTCATCCGCGTTCCGGTGAAATTGCGGTTGTTCCGTGTGCGAATTCGATGGAAAAATTCAATGGAATATTTAACAATTGGAAGGAAATTTGTAAAATAAATATCTTACTTGTATTAGTGGACCTATCAAGCATACCTGGAAAAGAAAAAAAAACTATATAAGCATATTTGTAGTACATGCATTTGTTTTGGATTTTGAAATTAATCAAATATTACTTCTGGGTAAATTATTCTGCAGTGGTTGCAATTTCAGTTGGTTTTGTTAGCCCCACGAGCATCGGAAGCTGGCAATGATGTGTGTAAACGAACAGTGTGAAGCATCGTACAAATATTCGCTTTCCAATTTTCATGTCTGTTTGCTTTTCTGTTTCCCAGTAGCGAATACTTGCTTTAGCAAGTCCAGCGTGGCATTGACTGACCACATGGCATATATGTACTCAGAAGTTTAGCAGACTTTGTACTTAATATATCGTGAATCAAGTTGGCCCACCAATTAGTAACAGTTATAAACAAGAACAACGAATGAAATTTTTAAGTGACAGCTCTTGGAAAATATTCATTAGAAGCCGCTAAGAGAGGCGAAGAAAGCACAGTTTCTTTCTAGCTAATTAGCTTTGGATTTCATAATGGAACTGTAATTAATTTCAGTTCATAAAAGAGCTTCCAATTATACTTGATAGCAAGTGATAAATAATTGTTAATAGTAGACAACTGGAGAGTTTGTACCTCGTAAGGGATAAAACACATCATTGTTCTTCCTGTCCGATAAAATTCACAGGATTTTATTTAATACTAGATGATTGTCCGATCTTACTCGAGGCCCCTTTGTCTCTCACCCACTTGTACATCTGGTATTGCAACGAAAATTCCCAAAATGCAAGAAACATAACCGTTTTTCTAAATTTCATTGAAAGTGTCTATTCCCCCCCGACCCCCGGTGTCCGCTTTGTTGCAGTCTCTATATAAGACTACCTGCGACTATATGCGGCAGTAGTTTTATTGCAAAAACATTTAGGTACCAACCGAAAGAGTGTGGGTTGCAGCCCTACCTGCCATTGAACGGCCCTAAACCTTCCTCCCTCCGTTGTAACAGATCGCCTTCCCTATTATAAATACCCCTGTGTTAATTCTTTTATATCAAAGAACATGGCCAGTAAATCAATTGGTTTGTATATTTCGATAGCAACTGAGAAATACGACATCAGATTTGAACGAAAAAGTTATATTTCACGCCAGATAAGAACATATATGTACCAAAGCGGAGGCAATATACGTACGAAAATTTGCATTTTATACAGTGGTTTTTATAAAACGCAACTTAATACTCAAAATAATCCACACGTCCTTTTCACGTGAAAAAACACGTTAATTTTCTCTACAGGGATTTACGTGACTTTCAGCTGATTGTTATTGGAAAAAATAATAACATCTATCCGATTTTCACATTAACGCATTAGTATGCGTGCGAACTACCTGAAAATCATGTAAATAGTACAGGAAAAGCTGGATGAAAAATATTCACATAACTTTTCCTATGATTTTGAGGTGAAATTTATTTTGAGTGTATGATTAAGATATAACTTAGTGTTGCAAACATCTATACTGCTTTATAATTCACAGTCATGAGTTGTATATTACGACACGCAAGACTGCAAAACAACTTATTGTTCACTTTGTTTTGACATACTCTAATCATTCTACAATTCCAATGTAAAATTGACATGAAAACGATTTAATGTGAACTTTGTATTACAATCTTGTGTTATCTGGGTGTATGCCAAGTTTGATAAAGAACCGACCAGGCGTTCCGGAGTTATGGCGGAACATACATGTATACTAACGTTCTTCGTCCCCCCTGTTGGTCCGATAGCAGAGAAAAACAAAGCCTTTTTTCATATTTCCTCGGTGACCCCACCCCATGCAAATTCCCTCTCCCCCTCCTCCTTCACAATCCTTTTTTTCATGTGTGGACTCATCACTGCGACCAGTATAGTTGATCTATTGTGATATCGCCCGGGTGTTTTCTGTATGACCTGCACGCTGCACTGCATTTCTTTTTGCTATAATCGCTATTGAATGAGTGATATGCTTATTAAATTTTATGTGTACTCGTGTGTATTGGGTTTACCCTTCCTTCAAAGCTTGATCTACTTTACCCACTTATTCCTCGCTGCCAGTACTATCCTGCCGTTCCTGGCGAGGACTCATTCGTACCTCTGACCAGTACACTTAACCATAGGAGGGACATTTGCACTGTCAAGAGGCTTCAGAGGGTAAATATAGAATTCAGGATGAAGGAAGGGTAAATGGAGGGACCTGAGAATAAACCCATGCTAAAGTCACTTGACATCGAATGGCTTGATTCTACTAAGATTCGAACCCTCGGCCACTCGCTTGTCAAAGCAGACTCGATAACCTTGCGGCTACGGAACCCCCCTTCACAATCCCTTCCTTCTTCTTGTCACCCAGCCCCTTGCGCAACTGCAATCAATCTAAATGCAAGAGAAACGCAACCCATTTACTTATTTGGGCCGCCCCCTTTTTGTTAAACCCCCAAAGTTGATTCCCTCATGTCAGGGAACATGTGTGCCAAATTTGGCGAAGAACGTTCAAGGCGTTCTGGAGTTATGACGGAACATACATAGAGACAAACATACAAACTCACGTTCATTTTGAAATGTATGTATATGTATGTATGTGTTTGAACAAACACGAATCCCTTAATACTAAAATTTCAAATGCGGTTTTTATGCTCAAAACAACAGATATGTTCACAAAAATTTATCATTGTGTTCTGACAGACGCAAAGAACACAATAAAAAATTTTCGTGAACATGTCTTTTGTTTTGAGCATAAAAACTGCTTTTGAACTTCCAGAAATCAGCGATTGATGTTTGAACCTTAAATGTGCTGCAATTTTTTTGCCCCAGCTTCGTTTGATGATTTTTTGATAAGTATTCACCCAAAATTAAATTTCCAGGAGTTTGGAATCTGGGGAAAATAACTGAATAATTGAAATATTTGAATTTAAAGTTTAACGATTGAACGGTTTTCTGGTCACCATTTTTTACCAAATCATCTGTAGGAAATTCAAATCTTGAAAATAGAATATTAGTGGCAGTAATAAAGCAGTTGAACTGATACAGTTTTGCCGTCTGTGCTTGGGAAGTTGACAAATCATAATCTATACCTATAAAGAAGGATTTCTGTCTGTCTGTCTGTCTGTCTGTCTGTCCGTATGTTCCTTATAGAATCGAAAACTACTGAACCAATCGGCATGAAAATATGCATGTAGAGGTATTTTGGGGCCAGGAAAGGTTTTAGTGATGGGTAGAAACCCCTCCCCCCACTAAGAGGGGGGGCTCCCATACAAATGAAACACAAATTTCTGCATGACTCGACAACTAATCAAGCAAATAGAACAAAATTTGGCATGTGGGTGTTTTCGGTGACAAGAATTTATTCTATGGTAAATTGAGACCCCTCCCCTCTTTATAAGGGGAATTATAACTCCTCTCCTCTTTAAAAGCGGGGGCTTCCATACAAATTTCCTCATAACTCGAGAACTAATCAAGCAAATGGAACCAAATTTGGCATGTAAAGGTTTTCGAGGGCAAGTATATTTTCTATAGTAAATTAGGACCCCTACCCACTTTAAGAGGGGGGGCTCCTATACAAACGAAATACAAATTTCCTCATAACTCGAGAACTAATCAAGCAAATGGAACCAAATTTGGCACGTGGGTGTTTTTGGAGACAAAAATTTTTTCTATGATGAATTGGGACCCCTACCCACTTTAGGAGGGGGGCTCCTATACAAATGAAATTCAAATTTCCTCATGACTCGAGAACTAATCAAGCAAATAGAACCAAATTTGGCATGTGGAGGTTTCTGGAGGCAAAAATATTTTCTATGGTATATTTTCTATGGATTTCCCCACTTTAAGAGGGGGGGGGGGGGCTCCTATACAAATGAAAAACAAATTTCCTCATAACTCGAGAACTAATCAAGCAAATGGAACCAAATTTGACATGTAAGTGGCTTTGGACGCAAGATTTTTTTCTATGGTGAATTGAGACCCCTCTCTTCTTTAGAAAACGTGTTATGGCCCATCTCCCCCAAGAGGGTGGGCTTCCATACAAATGAAATGCAAATTTCCTCTTATCTCGAGAACTAATCAATCAAATGGAACCAAATTTGGCATGTGGGAGTTTTAGATGGCAGAAATTTTTTCTATGGTGAATTACGACCCCTTCCCTTTTTAAGAGAGGAGCTCCCATACAAATGAAATTCAAATTTCCTGATAACTTGAGAACTAATCAAGCAAATGGAACCAAATTTGTCATGTGGGAGATTTTGGAGTCTTGAATTTATTTTACGATAGTTAGAGACCTCTCACCCCTGTGGTAGGGGGACATGGACTCTCATACAAATAAAACAGAAATTTTTGCGAAACTCAAAAACTAATCGAACTCGAGAAATTCGAGACTCTTCCATAAAACATTAGTCAATACAAGACCACAAAAACTATCTATAGTAACACTAGATCATTCAGGACGAGACGGTCGCGAGTGTTGCCGGTGACCCGCCGTCGGAAGCGCCGCCCACTGGGGGGCTTGCAAAACTCGAGATTGTGACAAAGATCATCCGAGATTCATGATTTATGTACAACACAGGTTAATTTGTGGCAATACGAAGTTTGTCGGGTCAGCTAGTCTATACCTATTAAAAAGAATTTCTGTCTGTCTGTCCCTATGTTCCTTTTAGAATCGAAAACTACTGAATCGATCGGCGTTGAAATTTGCATGTAGCGGTTATTGGGGCCAGGGAAGGTTCTCTCGATGGCAAAAGACCCCTCCTCCCACTAAGAGGGGGGGCTCCCATACAAATCTATGCCAATAAAAATGGATTTCTGTCTGCTCTACGTTCCTTATAGAATCGAAAACTACTGAACCGATCGGAGTGAAAATTTGCATGTAGAGGTTTTTGGTGCCAGGGAAGGTTCTTATGATGGTTAGAGAACCCTACCCCCACTAAGAGGGGGGGCTCCCATACAAATCTATACCTATAAAAATGGATTTCTGTCTGTCCGCCCGAATGTTCCTTATAGAATCGAAAACTACTGAGCCAATCGGCGTGAAAATTTGCATATGGGGGTTTTTGGGGCCAGGGAAGGTTCTTATGATGGTTAGAGACCCCTCCCTCCACTAAGGGGGGGGGGGCTCCCATACAAATGAAACACAAATTTCTGCATAACTCGAGAACTAATCAAGCAAATGGAACAAAATTTTACATGTGGGTGTTTTTGGAGACAAGAATTTTTTCTATGGTGAATTGAGACCCCTCCCCACTTTAGGAGGGGGGGCTCCTATACAAATGAAATACAAATTTCCTTATAACTCAAAAATTAATTAATCAAATGGAATCATATTTGGCATGTGGGTGTTTTTGGAGGCATGAATTTTTTCTATGATGAATTGAGACCCCTTACCTTTTTAGAAGGGGGCCTCTCATACAAATGAAATACAAATTTCCTCATAACTCGAGAACTAATCAAGCAAATGCAACCAAATTTAGCATGTGGTTGTTTTTGTAGGCATTTTTTTCCTATGATGAATTGAGACCCCTCCCCTTTTTAGGAGGGGAATAATGACCTCTCTCCCTTTCAAGAGGGGGGGCTTCCATACAAATGAAATAGCAATTTCCTCATAACTCGAAAAATAATCAAGCAAATGGAACCAAATTTGACATGTGGATGAATTTTTTTTCTATGGTAAATTGAAACCTCTCCCTACTTTAGGAGGTGGGGGGGGGACTCCTATACAAATAAAATACAAATTTCTTCATAACTCGAGAATTAATTAATCAAATGGAACCATATTTGGAATGTGGGTGTTTTTGGAGGCATGAATTTTTTCTATGATGAATTAGGACCCCTCTCTCTTTTTAGGAGGGGGGGGGGCTCCCATACAAATGAAATACACATTTCCTCATAACTCGAGAAGTAATCAAGTAAATGGAACCAAATTTGGCATGTGGGGGGTTTTGGAGGCAGGAATTTTTTTAAAGATGGTTTGAGACCCCTCAACTCTGTGGTGGAGGGATAAGGACTCTCATACAAATAAAACCAGAAATTCTTGCGTAACTCAAGAACTGATCGAACTCGAGAAATTTTAGACTCTTTCATGAAACATTAATCAATAACAAGACCACTAAAAACTATCAATAGTAACATTAGATAATTCAGCGCGAGACGGCCACAGGCCGCGAGTGTTGCCGGCAACCTGCCGTCAGAAGCGCCGTTCACTGCGGGCGGCAGTCCTCCGTAGAGATCACCTCTATCCAGGTTTATTTATTTTCCTAGATCTACCGACCTCTATTACTTTCCTTCAGTTGGGTCACCCCTGCGAAATGGTACTTTCTATGAAAAGATTTTCCGTGAAATGGTACATCCCGCGTAAGGTTTTTCGCGAAATGGTATTCTGCGAAACTCTATATTCTGCGTTATGGTCAACCGAGAATTGGTGTTCCGCAAAGTGGTATTTGGCGAGATGGTTTGTAATGATGGCGAATATTTAAATACTAAGACTAAGCAATGGGGGAGTTGTTTTCTACTTTACTGTGAGGAAAATTTTAATATTAAACAGCCATTAACTCCCCAGAAACTTGCAAAACTCAAGATTGTGACAAAGGTCATCCGAGACTCACGATTTATGTACAACACAGTTTAATTTGTGGCAATACGAAGTTTGTCGGGTCAGCTAGTAAATAATAAATGATCCCAACTAGGATTTGAACTCGATACCTACCAGGTATCTCATGGAGACCTGCCCATAGCGGATTTCTCTTCCCAGATCCTGAAAACTCGACGATCCATGCTAGTGCAGTAAACCTTCTTGACAATTATAGTGCTGCAATGCTCCATCAAGTTAACCATGTAGTTAACGGAAAAACCTTATCTGAAAAGGCCCCATTCATCACCACAACTCCATGACCGTTGATTAAACCAGTTTCGTACCTCCCATCCCTGATTGTCTATATGTATTGAGGATAAGCTCCTTCGCGACTTCATTGAACTTCTCGCGGCTATATCCGACAACTTCCATAAAGCTGATCTGCGTAGTATTAATGACGTATTGTCTAGTATTGACTGGGCAGAGATACTTGACCCAGAAGACGTCGAAGCTGCGGCGCAAACCTTTTCACATGTCCTATCATATGTTATAGATCGATACGTGGTGAAAAGCAGTCACCGCAATACTCCTCACCCCTCTTGGTACACGAATGGGTTGCGCAAACTGAAATCATACAAAAGAGCAGCATTGCGGAGATTCACGAAGCATCGCACGCTTTCACTAAAACTTCATCATGCGAGAGTAAGCCACTTATATAGGCGTGCCAGTAGGCAATGTAGCATTCAACGGAAACTGAAGCGTCACCCGAAGTGATTCTGGAACTATGTAAACGATCAACGCAGAGAGTCCGGCCTCCCGTCATCTATGGAATACAACGGGAAAATCGCTGCCGCACCTCAGGATATACGCCGTTTTTTCTCCAGCAAATTGGCAAGTGTTTTCACTAACGAGGTATTGAGCGTTGATCATCCCAAGTAACAATTTGGGTTTTATTACATTCTTATGATGGCATTTAAGACCAAAATTGGTCTTGAAAACCGCTATAAGAGTACAATAAAACTCACATTGTTTCTTGGGATGTTGGCCTAGCAGCAAGCAATGTTCTAATTTATGTTCAAACGCTAGGTGCCATTGATATCAACGTCGAGAAAATTTCAAAGGCCGCTTCCATGCTCAAGTTGTCCTTCAATCCTGGACCTGATGGAGTATCTTCTGCATTCCTGAAGAAACGCATATCCTGTTTGTTGACGCCATTGCTCTTTCTATTCCGAATGTCTATCTCTAGCGGCGTATTCGGCGTAAAAAAGGTAGCAAACGAGATGTGAACGACTATAGTGGAATCACATCGCTCAGTGCAGTTTCAAAAGTATTTGAGCTGGTAATTATGGAACCTCTAATGTCTCACTGCAAGCAATATCTAAGTGCCGATCAACATGGCTTCATTTACCAGCGCTCTACCACCACTAACCTGCTGTGTCTGACATCATACATAACGGGAAGTATGGACCACCGTGCTCAAACAGGCGTCTTATACACAGACTTTGTTGACCGCTTTTGATAAAATAAACCATGACATCGCAATTGCAAAACTGCACAGACTGGGCGTTAGCGATAACCTTTTGCGCTGGTTTCGCTCATATCTGACCAATCGACAGTTGGTAGTTGACATTGGATTGTAGGTACAATAGCTATCTAGCCTTTTTGAGGTATTCCTCAGGGAAGCCATCTAGGACCTTTGATCTTTCTGCTCTACTTCAACGATGTTAATTTGGCTATCAAATGCCCTCGACTATCGTATATGGATGACCTGAAAATGTTTTCCCAGATCCGTTCGACAGACGATTGTCACTTGCTCCAAAATCAGTTGGAGGCCTTTGCCGCTTGGTGCGATGTGAACCACATGTTAGTGAACCGCGTACACCACCCAAGTAACAAATTTAATTTTAAGGTGCACTTGAAGAGGTTTCCAGCATTTGTTCCTTAAAAGCGATCATAAAACTTATAATTCAGCGAAACTGCGATAAAACAGCCATAAAACCCTTATAAAACTAGGGAGGCCCACACTAAAGAAGGTTCTCAAGAATATTTCAAAAGATCCTTTTAAAACTTTTAATATTTATCGATATCTATTTATAATGATTTCCAAGAGTCACTTGAAACTAAATGAAAACCACCATAAGTGTTGATGATTTTATGGTTGTCTTCTCAAACAACATTTGCAAGACATCATGCACTTTCCACAGCCTTAATTTTTTTAATTGACTAAGAGCTATAAGAGAAAAAAGCATTCACAGATATTGCTTTTCCAAAATGGATATAAATGAAAATTGAAAATAAAAATGGTAACAAAAGCAGTTACTTTGTTACCCATAAATGATAAATTTTTCATGCCACGGTCAGTTTATCGATGTTTTGTGACATGAAAGTTAGAAAATTTTAACGCGCTGCTTAATTTTGCAAAATTATTGAAAAATTTAATTAATAAAAAAATTCAATAATTTCACCAAAAAGTTGATAACTAGCAAATTTTTAATAAATTGCGGTAAAAAACCTTTTATATGTCCAAACATTTATTTGAAAAGTTAAGATCATTTATGGTATTGCAAAACACCTTATTTATAAACGCCCACATGCAAATGGCAACAATTTCAAAAGCAGTCAAAACAGCCCTGTTCGCCATTTTTTCAATGGTTTTATCTAAATCAACCAGAAAGCGGTTCGGAGACCAACATTTCTTGCACAAGACAAAGAAAATTTTTCGAAGAGGGCGATAAGTTCATCTATACTTATTGCATTCTTGAAGATGACAAGCTGGGCTTGAATAAGAATTGTTTCCTTTTCTGCATGCAATCTAATATAAACAAAGAAAATGTCAACGAAGTGTCGATGTTTGTACTGAAGATTCATATACTTCTGCTTAGCTCGATATTTTTAAAGTACAGCAGTCATGTTGATTGTCAATAGAAATTGAGTTTAAAAATTAAAACAGGTCTGCACGACAGTTCCCTGCGGTTCCCTGACTTCGTTGATTGTTCATATGAAAGAGTTTCCAAAATATTGAGCAGATTTTTTATTAATTCTTTTTTAAAAGATCACAAACTTTTTAATTTTCTCTAAGTTTAGATACCCGTTTTGACAGATCAGTTGTTTACGCTAGAATGTTCTTGCTTAAGAGTATGATTTCTCTTTCAAGAATACACGGGTTTAAGAGATTTTTATGGCAGTATTGTTTAGATAAACCAATCTTGCAGAAGAATGTCATAAATTTTTGTCAAATCTATTGTGTCGTTTTTAAGGAGTGTCGTTTTTAAGCATAAATCAAGTATCCCTTAAAACCGTTTGTAAGGTGAATTACACTTATTGATAATACAGTTTTATGAGTGTTTCTTCAAGTCTCCTTCAGTCATACTTCACAAATGTGAATCAAACAAGATAAAATTTACTTGAGGAAAAACATTATAAAACCTGATACGCTTGGCAATGCTCTGATAAAACTACTATAGGAAATTAATAAGACTAATTTGTTATTGGATTGTTACTTGGGTAACCTATAGGCCTGAACCAAACAGTAACGCACTATCGTTAAAGAACAGCCAGAAAAGCGGTGGTCCCAAAATGCTGCCTTGAGGAACTTCAGGCTTATTTGTAAACACCGAAGAAACACTGGATCCGAGTTTTATACAAAGCATTCTAGCGTTGGGGTATGAGCTCAACCATTCGACCATTTGTTGAAAAGCAGCAAGTCGAGCTAGTTTCCGCAAGAATATTGTATGCTCAATTTGATCGAAAGCAGCTTTCAAGTCTTTATAGATAACATCAACTTCTTTCTTGTCTTCCATTACCGTAATACACAGCGATGTAAACTCTAGCAGATTAGTGCAGACAGACCTACCGGATATGAAACCGTGCTGGGCCGTTGAAATGCAGTTCTTAGTGCAGGACAATATCAAATCACTTACTATTATTTCAAACTGTTTTGATGACGCAAAGAGACTTTCGTACCATCGAAAAATAGTGGGCAATTTTCAAGTGTAAGTTGAATAAACAGCGCATCGGGCAGGGTATAAAAATTTCAATGAGTAATAGGTACCAGGCGTCCAAAGTCCACAGAGTGTGTCAAATTAGGTCAGGACAATAAAGGAGCCCTAATCAAAAAAGATTGGTAAACACAGGAATAATTTCATATGATATACAGACAATAGATATTTCATTCCATTTCATAAATTTTTTAAATATGAAAAAATGACGATGATTATAAATAAAAATCTTTGACAAGGATTTACTCGACAACATTTCTAGTAATAACATTGTTTACTAACAACGTTTAAACTTAAAAATAAACAAAAATTACAGTGAAAAATTCAAAATTATAAACTCTGCCGGCTACTGTTAGCTAAGCAGTTATCATTGCAAACACTTCCAATAGCTTGGTAGCTGCTGTTTATTTAACCACACCGTACCCCTACCAATGTATCTAGGTAATGGAGAGAAATCGATATCTTACTCAATTTGCAGCTTGATGCTGGCTGCAGGCCGCAAACTGCTCACACTCGATTGCCAACAATTTACCCAATGACGAAACTATTCTGCCGCTAATGACTGCGACAGGAGACGGGGCTTAAATTAAGTGCATACGGCTGACAGTACATTAATTTCAGCGAGTCTTGCATTACAGCGACAACTACCGCTTGCAGGCTATTAATATTGGCTAGTGGAGTGATTCAATTACGGATTCCTACGGGGATATTAGCAAATCGTAAAAGATGTCATTTGCTGCTGGAACGATTAATTTAAAAGGGAATAAAAACATTCGCCGATCATCTCCAGCAGTCGGAGTCACTGCTAATGACTGGCCCTGATGATCCACTCCAGATGTCGATGTTCCGCTGCCGCAGCTAGAATATGCACACAGTGACCTAAATTGCTTCTTTAATAGTATTTAAGCATCCAAACCTTCACACAAATAACTAGCTTCTATCATCAGCATAAATTTCGCCCTTTCGTGAAATTAACAACCGACCGTCCCACCATCGAAATCGGTTGTTTAGACACACAAAATTTGTGGCTTCAAACCGAAACTGGCAACCATTCTGGGGCCATAAATTTCACTCGGAATAAGCGTGGGGCAAAAGTAATGGCACATCAGCTCGCTTCGAACACGCTACTAAATGCATCTAATTCACCGCTAAAGGCAGGTGTTTTGAAATAGCATCTACTTCTGTCAGCAGTTAACGCAAAACACCCACCCAGGTTTGGGGGGCCGGGGGGGATTCAGAAATCGAAAGACGAAATGAGTTTGCCCGTTCCTACACCTATCTATCTACATTGCACTGCGTTTAGCGCTACCTGTCTGGCGGATCGGTTCTCCTGCCCGGCGCGATAATCGAATTGCGTGAATTAGAAAATGCGCGTTGATTGACACTATCCATTTAACTGGTGATGCTCAATATCAAGGGAGACGCTTTGTGGGCCGTGATGATTGCGTAGTTGCTTTGAAGAACCTAGCGTCTCCATTGTGTGATGTACAAGTGGTTGCTTAGTACATAATTGGATCATTTGAAATTGGTTCGTAGTCTCACAAGTGCATGATCTTTAATTTACATGAAAAGCTTCTAACTATCCTAAAAATTTTAGCAAACTGTTTGTATTCCATTGAATGAAAACATTTTGCCTCGACAAGTGAAGTCGAGTGCTTTTTCACGAATCCAATAACGGATTCAAAAATACCAACTTTGCTTTCACAACATGATTAACACACTAAACTGAAATCCACACTGTCCATACCGCCTAGAAAGTTGGCTCCTGCAAAACCAATTTATTAACCAAAGTATGTCCCTCATGCTGTTAAACATGCTTTCTCCTTTCTGAAAATCAGAACGTCCAATCAACGAACCGGGGCGAGCAAGCAAGCCAGCAAGCAGTCGTTCATCGACTTCAGCACTTTGCTTGTTATCGATGCAATGCATTGCAAATTGTACGGTCTAGGCAGACTGTGCCTTTGCCTCACTGTGGCTGGCTGGTCCAATCTCCACGCCAAGCAAGCACACCTAGTGTACTGTAAAGCAACTCGAAAGTTTCCAATGTCACTATGGTAAAGTATATCCGTCCGATACCACCTGGTGGTTTAAAGACTTCGCGACAGTGTGAAACTTTTGCACGCTCTTGGCCCCGAAAAGCACCTCCTAAAACTGGCGTTTTGACCAGTGTGTGGTGGTTCTGCGAAAGTTGTTCTCCTTTCTTTCTCCTTATAGGAAATTTCATTTTACAAGCCTCAGTTCTTGTATAAATAACGAAGAGGGGGCTTTCAATTTCCACCACTGATGGATCGTTTTATTAGCGGAACTAAACTACGAGACAACCACCCCAGCGGACCGCAGCATAGTTTTCTTTCCAGCCAGCGAGGGGAACGCGCGATCGTGGATAACACCGCTCCAGCATAGCAGTGTGACCGAAAGAACAGACAGCGCAACAACGATGCACCCTTCTAATCTAGCGATGCCGTTGCGGGGTTGTGGATGGATGGATGGGGAAGTGAGCAGAATAATGTTTACAAACGAGTTTATGAGCGTTAGTTTTTCATGTTGATTCATTTGTCTCTAGTTCGTGTTCTTCTCGCACCCCATTTGCCTGATATGTTTTGTGTACTCCAGCCGAGCTGAATTGCAGTATTCTTGTTGTAGCTGCGGTTGGGTGCATTCCGCCGCCTTGCTCTCTTGCTCTCGCCTTGGTGAGGGGGGTCACTATTTTATTTCATGCATTCATTTGTCGAAATCAAGCCGGGAAATTTATTGGATTCCAGCGCGTTTTTCGTAACTTAATATTTTTCCCTAGATGCAGCTTTTTTCCGTCTACATTTTTCTCATCTCTTGCGGAACCTAAACGTGTTCATGTTCGTTTTCCGTGGCACGACTGCGATTTATTGGGTTCTCACTCGTGTGAAGTGGTGTGGTTTTGCTCAGGCCGAGATTTTTCGCAGGTTGGAAAATGGCCAGCCACAGATTGGAGCTAAGTGCTGGCGGTTATTTACGGTGGAGTGGCGCGGCTGAGTCACGAATGATGTTTCGAATCAAGATGATGTTGCTCGCCCCAATGACACGAGTGAAAAGTTGAAGTGATTTTTTTTCGCCATTTTACCATTTCGGTTTATTTTAGCACGAACTTTATACATCCGTGCCACATCCGGGTTTCAATTTGCAATCAGCCGAATAGGTCAGCAGGTTTCAACCTCAAATGAAAAAGGTTAATCCACCATCCACGATCGCTAATAAAACGTTTAATTCATTCAGCTAACACTAACCGGAGCCGAGTCGGCTTATGGCAAGCTATTAAACGCTCTACAATTTCGACTCTCACATAAACTATTACTATCTAAAATTGTCCATCGATTTTCGCCATCAACACCATTTCACTGGCGCTAATCTATTTAAATTCACGCATTTCCGGCTATCGTTAATTATTTCCGCGTACTTCCTCATCACCAGCCAGCATGGCCAGTGACGCCGCCTGGCCGGTTGAAAGAGATGAAAATATCGTAAATTCAATAATAAAATCGAAGCCTGTCGATAATAGCCCCGGGCTTACAAGTGTGCAAGAGAGAACTTCATCATCGACGGACACTTGTGCCAGGCATAGCTTTGTGGCCCGGTCGACCGGCTTGCATAAACATGGCCAGATTCGGTACCTGCCACATACGTGCTAAGTTTATTTTACGAGAATGCAATTTGCTGAAAGCTACATGATAAATTCAGACCGTCGGCATAGGAAACCGTGGACAGATTGACGCTGTGTAATGCGGTTTAACGAGCACGAAACATTGTTTAGCGTGGAGCACATTTTTTCGATACTTTTAAATGAATGTAAAGAAAAACTTAAAACATGTTTAGCCTGAATAGCACAACACAATTAAGCACTTTAAGACTTCGAACAAGACAAAATTGTCAGTCTAGACAAGAAGTTTAAGTTTTAAATGACGTTTCACGTGTATCAAAACCCACACTGAATCCACCAGCCATTGCTGTGGTTTTCACCTTTTTGCAATGAAAATTTGTACATATGTATTAGAAAGTCTATGAAAAACTATTGAGTATTGAAATTTAAAAATGTTTCGGTTTTGCTCAAATTTTGTATATTTATTTCTTTTCGGAGAACTTTATGTCCATATGTCGAAGGGTCGAATTACAAATGGCCGAAACACGATTGATCAAAGTCATAGTCGGCCGAAAATATTCATCAACCTGCGCAAATGTTGGGCATATGCAGTCCTTACCCACTGCGGCTCGTTCGGATCCAACTAAGGGATAGTCCCTATTAGTCAGAAAACCTGGGAAAATGCGTATACCTAAATCGAAATGGTTTCTGTGGGGTGTGGCCCCCACCCCTTTAGTGGTCGGCGCTTCCGACGGCGGGTCATCGACGAACACTCGCGGCCTACGGCCGTCTAACCCTGAATCAGCTGGAATACATATGCTACTGACACTGACAAATAAGTCTCACACCTTATAAGGGTTCTTCAACGGAATGTTTCCGATTCGCGAAGAGAAACACATACAAAAATCTATTCAAGGTGTGTAATTGCTCACAAAATGAGCAACAACAATTTTGTTTACGCACTTGCGCTTTTATTTAGCCTTAAACAAAGGCGTTCGTGAGGCATGTTTTTTTTGTTTAGAGGTAAATATTTGTATGGCCTGCATAGGCGTAGTTAAGAAATTTCCCTGGAGGGGGCCTAGGGGGTGCCTTCCAAAAAATTTTTGATTATGATCTTGTTACGCCGGCTGTCACCGATAGCACAGGGTTTTGTAGGGAAATATCAAGCGGGCTTCATGAGGGCCCGCGCATTTACGGACCAGATGTTTAACATCCTTCAGATCTTGTAGAAATGTCGGGAGTACAACGTGTCCACGCATCATATCTTTATTAATTTCAAAGCAGCATACGGTACAGTCGATCGAAACTAGCTGTGACAGATACTGCACACACACGGTTTTCCGGATAAACTGACGCCACTGATCAGAGCTACATTCTACATTGGATCAAGTGATGTGTTTCATGCGCATCTCGGGGACACTGTTGAGTCCCTGCGAGACGCAGGGACGATCGAGAGAAGGTGACGGCTTGTCCTGCATGCTGTTCAACAGTGCACTTGAGGGGTTATCCAACGAAAACCGAGTCTAGGAGGAGTGGGCTAAACATAAATGCGTCGAAGACCAAATACTCTGTTTGGAGAGATCGCCATCGTCACCTGGCGAAAGTAAGTGCTTCTTTTTCTCACGGAAGAACACAAAAATTCCCCTCTGATATGAAAATATAAATCAATTTTCATTCACTAGCCATTTGCAGCATTTTGTTTTTAATTCCAGCATATGGAGCGTTATTTACACCAAGGTGAGTTAAAATAGGTGATCTAGTTTTCACAGTTTGTAGAACAGAAGTGCGCGGTACGATTGGTTAGCAACCATCGACGTTGTTAATACATTCAACAGTTTCCGCTTTGAAAATTTCGGTGATCGTCAAGGGTAACCCAGCGGGGGTGAAAAACAAATTCGAACATCAGAAAACCTCTCTTGACTAACCTTGATTTACACTACTACCAATATATGAGGCCTGAAATGCCTGAAATGCTTCTATCGTGTTCACATAGCTGGTATTTGAGTGACAACTGGCGCTAATGTATATGAACGATTCAATGATATACTAGCGCCAGCAGCAAGCTGTTGTCACTGCAAAACTGATTATCTTCAATGAGCCCGGAATGTAGTCAATAGCGACAAGTTATCCATCGGTCTCTCTTTTCTTGTCTGTTTTGATCTGTTTATGAAAAGCATTTAATCGCTGTGCTGGCTATTTCGGCCTGTCGGATTGAAAAAACACAGACACCACTATAGAAAATGGGCTCAATTTAGCCGCAACGACTTCATCATTTCTCACAACTATAACTCAAATTCAGTGGCGTTTTTTTAAGACCAAAATACACACCGATATTCAGTAAATATTATTCTATCAACTGGTATAAAAATCTTGTCTCCCCACCCACCCGTAGCCTAGACTGAATTTGTTTCCGATTTTTAAATTCCAATGGGGAAAATGTTTAGAGGGAGCCTGCAGAATTCTGGAGGAGGCCTGGTACCCCAGGCACCCCCTCTAGCTACGCTAATGGTGGCCTGTTTTGTTTTTGTTCGATTAAAGTTACTTACTAACTGCTTTCCAATTCATGTTTTTTATTGAATAGTTCAGGAATTCCGAGAAAATTCGTATTTTCATGGTGAAAGTGTTTGAAGCGGTTAGGGGTTCGGCCTTTTGTGATTCGGCCCAATAGGGGTTCGGCCTTTCGTGAGTCGACCAAATATTATCTCGGCCTTCTGTGACAGTTGTTGAAATTAGGCTATTAGGATTTCGGCTATTTGTTATTCGACCATTTATATTTCGGCCATTCGATACTAGTCCAACGTACGGTTGTCCACAACTGCACTGACAATGATTAAACTGCTATCTGGGCCAGTAAACACATCGTTTTCTTTACAAATGTACTAAAAATGACAAAAATATGACAGTGCATGACATTTGGTAATTTTTCAACAGCGCGCTTTTTAAAATCAATAGTTTGCTTTACCGGAGTCGATACGTAGAAGAATTTCTGATCTAAAATATTGAAAACAGATCAAGAAATTGATGAGCTATTAGCGCTCAAAACCTAACCAATTTTCGTGGCGCCTAAATGTTTTAGATGCTTTTTAAAAATTCGTATAAATTGTGTTTTCAAATGGTTTTTTTTTCTTCTTCATTGCGTTTCTCACACCTTCTACAGTTAGCTAAAACAACACATGTTTTTAAAGAAATTATTTCTATAGATTCCTGTTACTGTATTAGCGCCAAGTCAAAGAACGTGCAAATCTTACAACAACAAATTAGATGGATACTGCTTTATGTTTTGCCGCTTGCCTTCAATCAAATTGGCACGGTTTCTACGTATCATTTGTGGTGGATGAGCTCTGCGAACAATGTTCGGATGGACTCTTCTACCCGCGAATAGTCCATTTGCCAAACGAACGATGACAGTCGATGACCATACCTGGAAATGTTTCACAAGCATTTGCGCCCGTTCCCTAGGTGAGTGGCGGCTCAAACAGTGTCTGTCTCGAAGCGAGCGGCTAAATATGAAATTCTGTGTCCCGCAAGCTATATCTAAGCTAACAGACCCATAAGCGGGGCGTAGGTGTTGTCGCCTCGTTGTGAGAGTATACCGAAGCTCTTACATAACGAAAATAACGAAAATGGAAATACGGAACAGATCAATTGGCATAAGACATGGCAAAAAACAAGGAAACAATTAATGAATGACGGTTGGAAATTCGATACCTGGAATGTTCAATACAAACTATCTTGCTTGCTCGAGAGCTGCATCGATTAGGAGCGGAGATCGCAGCTATTAGTTCGATGGCCACATTCCGGGGAAAGGGAGTTCCATGCAGCAGACCCTATTATAAGCACTATCACAGTAGTATTAAAATGGCGAAACGTGGAGTCGATTTTGTAGTGTGGAAAAAACAATATCAACGCGTTATCCTGTGGACGTTGTGTTAAGAATTCAGTGTAACTCCTTCAACTATAGTGTACTAAACGTTTATACACCGACAAGTGATAAGTCTGATGATGTTACGGACGAGCTTTATGACAGGCTCGAGACATTTGGAGAGTGTCCAAACCATGGTGTTAAAATCGTCATCGGAGATACAAATGCGCAGATCTGGAGTGAATTTTTTTTTCATTCTGTCTCTGGATGACATAGCCTTCAACTGTGTACTCTGACATGCAGTGTATACGGACTTGAAAGCAGCATTTGATTATGTGGATCACTGTATCTTTCCAGCTGGGCTTGAGAGACTGGGAGTTTCCGTACCGTTCTGCACATGGTTATACTCGTACATAACACACCGTTGGCAGAAATTGAAGATCGAGCTCGAGTTTTCCGGCACGTTCTGCAACATTTCTGCCGTGCTGCAGGGAAGCAACCTTGGACCTCTGCTTTTTTTGTAGATAGACCACCAGCTCTCCCACCACCTGGTTGTTGATCTTCGTATGCTGACGATGTAAAAATCTTTAAGGTAATTTGAAGATTGGTGTTCGATTAACAAGCTTACCGTCAGCATCTCAAAGTGCTTTGCCATCTTCTTTCACCGTAAAAATAAACCGCTATAAGCCACATCGCGGGATATTTGGTAACACGTCCATCATATTCGTGATCTTGTTATCGTCCTGGATAGCGAATTAATCTTCGGCATACACTTTAATGGCAATATCACCAGATTTAATAAGCAATTTTCATCGGCCCTAACGGAGTAGCAAAACATCCCAAGTAACAATTCTAAAGTCACTTGGTTTTACTTGAATTTTATAATGGTTTTATTGCGGTATCAATCATTAACTCTAGTTTTCTTGTGGTATTGCACAGTACCAAAAGGATACGTGTCCAAACAAATTTATAGCTTGTTAGAAAACCATAATAAAACTGCTAATAAAGCAATTTTTTGTGGTTGCTTATATTACCACGTTAAAACTTGGTGGCTGCATGCTGCATCACGTCTCTTATAAATTTACCGTAAGTGTGGCGTAGCAATACAAAATAGCGCACCAATCAATATTGATCTTATCGCAGTTGCTTGTCAAACCGCAAGAAATCTGTTAGTTTTCTAGATCTATTAAAACGGTAACACCTAGACCAAACAGTTTTTTTGCTGCTATTATGAAGAATACTAAAGTCCATCACCAAAATCATTTTTCTATGCGAGATCGTATTGCCATGTTTCAGTATTTTGTTTTAGCTCGCAAACAAAAATTCATCAAAGCAAAGTGTTTTGCAGAAAGAAAATTATTACCAATCAGTTTTCCTTTCACCGGAAGCAACTAAAATGATTTTGCTCGAAATTAAGATTGACTAACTGAATATTTTCAATTTATTTAAACAACCTGTTTTCGAAAAATACAAAATTTCAGTGGCGTCGTAATTTTATACACCTAACATATCAATATGCACGATAAATTTAATGCGCACATGCTGCAAACGAACTAAGACTGCTCAAAATTCATTATTCATTCTGTGGAATATTATGGTCGCTGTAAACCAAATCGTTCAGAATTACCTGACAATAAAACCTTACCTTTTCTACTCACGGATGTATTTTCAAGTTGACAAAGCCGGCGAACTGATTTAGCTTTTACCAGAGCGAAAAGCGAAAAGCTTTATCAGATTATGGCGGTGGCTGTCAAGCAGCGAAGGCTTAATCGGTTTTATTGCTGCTTTCAGCAGAGCGTGATACCACTACTTGAGCATATAACCTGATTCCTCTAGAGGTTATGAAAACATTCTGAGGTGTGGGCCACTTGGTCAGAAAGCAATTTTATAGTGGTCATTAGAAAATTCTGGAGGAGGTCATAGTTTTATTAACGGTTTAATTAAATTGGTCATGAAAACCACTATACGAAGGTACTAAAACTTGGAATTGCTCCTTGGGATGGGCGTCCCTATGCTCTTGTTTATGCTTATGGTTATCAACAAAGGAGAAGATGGTTATCATCACCAGAATTAATAAGCAACTTGGATTTATCTTTGATAGAAGTTGCGTGAACCGTGCTGTTTTCGATCATTCTAGAATTCACTTATAAGGTCTGTTTTAGAATTCGGATCTGTGACATGGTGTCCTCATCAACAAATGTGGATCGCAAGAAATTGAAGCAGTACAGAAAAATTCTTACACTACGCTTTGCGTTATCTTCCATAGCGTAATCCCAAAAACCTACCGTCGTATCAGGAACGTTAACACTTGTTTAATTTGTAGATTCTTGAAAAAGAATTGCCAACGCTCAAGCCATATTAAAGGTTAGAACGCTAACTCCTTCGAAGATGATACATTTGTAATTGTACTACTGTATATATTCACTGTCGTATGTGTCATATCATGAAGGTCACTAGGAGTGATTTTTGCAAACAAAATTTAAAAAACAAAATAAAATAAAATAAAATAAAATAAAATAAAATAAAATAAAATAAAATAAAATAAAATAAAATAAAATAAAATAAAATAAAATAAAATAAAATAAAATAAAATAAAATAGAATAAAATAAAATAAAATAAAATAAAATAAAATAAAATAAAAACCTGTTGATCAATGACAATGATCTGAGGGTTACGAACTTTGCCGCGGCAGGAGAATGGATGCCACTGAAAGAACAGCGTGAGAGGTGGTAAGCACGATGCGTGGAAGACGGCGTAACAGTTGGTTTGGTGCCGAATGCACTTCCAGAGCTATTGAATGGAGAGGTAAATCCGAAGAATAGCAGGAACTTGACAAGAATTGTGAGCGATGGCCAAGCTGTGGAGTCACCAACACAAGAGGAGCTAAGACGCCAATAAATTGGATTATAGTCAGGACCAGAAGGAATGGTTAAGTGCCGGAGGAGTGGTTAGATGGCTTCATTTACTCTATTTTTAAAGAAATCAACTCGAGTGCAAAAACTATCGAAGCATAACATTGCTCAATTCTACCTATAAGATTCTCTCTCTTATCCTGTTTTGTAATCTGAAATCGATAGCGAACTTCTTCGTCAGCGAGTACCAAGCTGGTTTTGTGATGGTCGCACCACGCCGATCAGACCCTGAGTTAATTACAAGCCAAATTCCCGAAATATAACTTGCACAGCGATCGTCTGTTTGTTGACTTTAAAACTGCGTACGATTCAGTCAAACGAAATGAGCTGTGACAAATAATGCTAGAATATGGTTTTCCGACGAAACTGGTTAAGTTGATCCGTACGACGTTGGATGGATTGAAATCATGTAGCAGAATAGCGGGTGATATGTTAGCCGGTTTCTTAACATTGTACAGTGGGGAAATCCACTGAAAAAATGGAACTATTTGTTCCGTGTTTTGTGTAATAGTGACTTCTTACGTAAAAAATTACGAGAAATCATTTGAAGATGGCCTCAACGTGCGAAAATGACGATAAGTAGCTCGTTTTGCAATTATGCTGTTCTTTTTTCGTGCAATACTCAACAAATTTATAATTTTATTGTATTTTTTTTTTATCATTAGTTCCATCTACCTGGTGAAATAACTGTTATGAGCTGAACGAAAGACAGCCGGAAACCGAAAAATCATTTGTGAAATGCTGCTCATCAGGTTCAAAAGGAAGTTATTTCTCCATCGGACTCTGACTGGCAATAAAAAGTGGATTTATTTCGAAAATCCCTAATGTCAAAGATCTTGGGTAAGTACAAGGGAACCATCAATATCGGTTGCACGGCAAGATCGTTGTGGACGAAGAACAATGCTTTGTGCTTGCTGGGATCAGAAGGATTTAATATACTAGAAGCAACTTAAACCTGGTGAAAGTGTTAATACTAAACGCTAACGATAACAAATGATCAATTTAAGCCTAGCATTTCAGATGAAAAACGACCAGAATACCACAAAAGGCAACACAAAGTGATTTTCTCGCCTGATAATGCTCCATCACACACTGCAAAACCATTCAAGGAAACGATTAAATCATTTGGTTGAGTAAGTCAAGCGGTGTACTCTTCAGGCTTCACTCCTTCCGACTATCACTATTTTGCATCGATAAGACACTCACATGATGAGCAATAGCGCTTCAATTCTTACGGATATCTGGGAAACTGGCTCGATAAATAGTTTGATTTTAACGACAGGTCTTTTGGCGTTGTTAAGAAATCAAATGTAAACATGCTCTAATCCTGTTAAAACAGGTAACAAAAATGCGTCAAAATTAAAATTCCATTTTCTTACAAAAAAAAAAATTAAAAGTTGCAATTGTTTCTCACTTCTGCAAAGTTTAATAATTACCAGTGCGTGTACACTTCCTTTAAAAAGATATTTATAAGATATTTTCAAACCCTATATAGGAGCACGTTCATGAAGTGTACCTATCGTTTTTCGTTTTTCCAGCCACTGAACTGAAAAACGATATTCACACGTTTCCCTGACCGACCACAGTAGGCCTGGTAACGAAACTAGGTGAAAATTTTTCCATTTCTTGTTGGACCCGAAAGCAGTGAAGATGGGCAACAAGCGAAACCGTTTGAAGTATTTTACGATCCAGTTGCTGGCAATGGCCGCTGGCCTCTTCACGGTCCAAGCCACCAGTAATAGTCAGGAAGTTAGTGTAAGTCTGCCGGCGTTAGTATTTCGAAAGAAACCGGAAATGCCCCTACGGTCTGCTCAAGGTGGATTATTCCAGGACCGGTACTGTGCGGCATATCGGGTAGCGGAGAAAAGTTTTATTACGTCCGCCCATTGCCTAGCAACCGATGAAAAGTAAGTAACTGCAAAGTTTTAAAATTAAAAAGTAGTTTATAAAAAAATGTTTTTCCAGAAATATCTTAACCGATACTCTCGAATTTCCTGACTCCGAAGTTGGTTCAATCTATGACATTGCTCAAAATCCTGAATATGACCCAATCGACGCAAAAGCGGACGTTGCCGTTTTCAAGTACAACGGTAAAGTACTGGGCCAGAGCACCGATTTTCTATCCTTGGCATCCAGCGATAGCCAAAAGGACATGCTGTGTAAGGTTTATGCCATGGATGAATCCTTTCAATGGAGAATAATACCGGAGGCTTCTAGTACGAATTGCTCGAAACACTGGGCGCAAGACAAAATTTGCTTTAGAGCTAAAGCTTATAATGCGGGTTTGGATTTTGTCGTTTTGTGCGAGGAAAACACAGTACTTCGGGCCATGTACAGTCAGCGCCACGGTTCAGAATTGCAATTTACCGACTGCTCTGTAGCACGTTGCTGGTAAGATGGTAAACTAATTCACTATTCAGTCTGGTGATATTTTGTCTTATTCTTAGGGATTTAATTGGACCTTCCAAACGATCTAAAAGACAGGAGCCTACGTCAGAGGCTCCTGCCGAGAGTGTAGCTTCTACCGAAGCTGTAACTTCTGCAGAAGGCGCGGCTGCAGCACCTGCAGAAGGTGCAGCTGCAGCACCTGCAGGAGGTGCAGCTACAGCACCTGCCCCTGGCGAACCACTAGATACCGCGACGGTTCCTCTTCCACCGCCGATTCTACCATCTCTGAATATGCCAACATTATTTCCATATCCTGAACTAAATCCGGTCCAGGCACCGCCAGTCCCTACAAAACCTACAAGACGGGTGTATTTCCAAAACCCCTATCCTGGTTCTCCAACCGCCAGTACTATGAATCACCAGTACCCGGACAACGCAGATAAAACAATAGTTGACTATGAAATCCATGGTCCTACTGATGATACTCCGGTTGGGTTTGAATTAGGTTCAGAAAACCCCGCGAATGATCCAACGTCGGCTCCGGAAATAATGGTTCCTAATACTGTTGGAAATCAAACGACTCTGAAACCCTACGAAAATCCAGTTGTACCGCCTGGATCAATTTCCGAAGCACCGGCGGTAGCTGGTCCATTCCCTACCGCACCAGCTGGAGACTTTCCGCTTGAGCCCCCGGTGGATGGAAGTGCACCTCAACCAATTCCTGAAATACCACCACCACGGCAACCGGCAGAAACTCCTGTAGCTTATGGGTATCCACCGGAGGATTGGCGATTTGTTGTTACACGTAAGCCACGTCCTAGATGCGATCCGAGAGCTGGTGCCAAGCCATGCGTTGGAGGTCAACAGCCGAATTATCCGCCAGCTCAACAACCGATGTATCCGCCCGGTCAACAGCCGATGTATCCGCCTGTTCAACAGCCGCCTTTAGGACCACAACAATATGGCCCTGGCCCACAACCGCCTTCAGTACCACAACAATATGGCCCTTACCCACAGCTAAATCGCGGGAGACAATGTGTAGGCCGGCCACAATGCTCTGCACAATGTGCTGGACCAGCGGGAATGAGATGCCCTAGCCGACAGTATCCTGGTAGACAACAGCAGCCGGGTGCAGGCCCCCCAGTTTGGCAACCTGGAAGCGCACCGGGTCAGCCCGGGGTTCCTGGAGGAGTACAACCTATAGGAGCCGTCGATCCCTGGCAAATAGCTGCCGTGAAGACAAAACAAGCGGAAGGCCACACTAGTACTACGAAGCGTCGGGGTCATACGAAACAAGACGGGGAAGAAAGTGCTGGAATACGGATCGTCATTTCAGTTGGAGCGATGTTGCTCGCTTATATGGTTAACATAGTCATCTAATAAGACTTTTTTTTGATAAAAAATAATTTATATTCGATCTCAATAAATCGTTCAAAACAAAGTCGATTTTCTTATTTGATAAAATTGCGAATCTAACTGAATAATTATTTACCTGATCTGGCAAGATTGTACGCAGGAATGGTTTTCTTCCGTCGAGCGAATCGCGTTACTCCAGCACCAATCGCAATAAAAACCGCCGCCATAAGCGCCAAACCAACATAGATTTCCCATTTGGAACCTGGAAAAATAAGAAAATAACAAATATGAAGCTGATGATAGCAGTTATAAATACTTAGCGCTCTTAAATATTACATCAAAAATAAATTGTTAGTTGGCTATTATAATAATCACACTTATAGTGATGGTTCATCTGCCGCTAAATAAAGCATGACGGACATTTTTCATTTCAACTGACTTTCCAATGAAACAGGATACGTATCGTGTCATCGCAAATTTTGCTCTTAGCCATCAATTTAGAGCCAGTAAAATCAACAGCTGCATTCGTTAATTTCATTGACCGACCAATCCAATTTCGTCATGCATCATTGAGTTTAGTTCCACATTCTAATTGAGCTTATTGAAATCAACTTCACCTGTCGGTGCTACCACTGCGTGCCACTGGCATTCGATGCATGCCAATGATGTTGTACTGTTGTTACCTACCTACCTACCTATGTACAACTGCACAGAATTCATTCTCGGGTCGCATTGCATTGCAATGCAGCTCAGAGAGCACGTTGACGATTGCCGGTCACTTGATTTGACTTCATGTCTGTTTCGGACGTGGAAAATGCAGAAAATAGTGCACCACCGCCCAATGCGGTCGGAATCAGAATTCAAGGATCAATATTTCCTGTGCAGTCGACCACAAGGTAAGTACGGGTGAATCTGTCTATACCTATGTTACAGGGGTAATTTCCTCGAGCAATAAGTTTCCGGTTTGGGTAAAAATGAGGTCATAAAAGATCTGTTACATACACCTATATGATTTTATTTGGTATGGTATACAAATCACTGATCTCTTATGCTGTAACAGTAGAGTGTAGGTATGTAAAGTTTTAATCCTTAATCAATCAATTCTGCTATGAATTTATGAATACAGTTCTGTCCTTTTTCAGCACTATTTGAAGCTAGAGCAAACATCATTATTATGGCGAAAGCAAATTGAGATGGTGTGCGAACGATGGATAGCCTACACTTTCAATAAGGTATCCATTGATGTCTTTTGTTTTTAGAATCTTTTACTGGATTTTTCGTCACAAATATTTCAGATTTCTAGCTCGCTAGCAAAATGGCGCAGCATCTTATATAAGGATAAGCTGAGCATCACCGTCACATTGAATAAAACCGCCGATGTAAAAAACGGTTGTGACTGGATTTCCTGATTTCCGTAGGAGTGTCCAGTATGAAGTCAGTCAAGCTCGTATTAGAAGAATAACAACAGAATATCTGTAGGGCCAGAGAGGGCCAATCAAGGATAAAATATAACAATAACTATGTTATGAGAACCTTGGCATCTAAGATCCAACGCTTACGCCACTGACGCAAGCGTATGAAAAACAACCGCCGCTGCTGTGTGAATATATTCTGCTACCTACACGCTCGCAAACGCACAGCCTCGTAGCGTTTTTTTGCACAGTTCACTCTCGAGGTCAACATTTCCACAGTCCATGAGACACACTAGCTTGTATGGATACAGATTTTGCATTGCATCTTCTTCTTCACCATACGCCCCCCCTTACACACGTGGTTGAGAGTGCGAACCTGCTTGAGCAATCGATATCAAAAACTCGTCGCAGTGTATGAAAAAATAAGAGCGAGAGTCCGAAAGATATGCACATGCCGGCGTGTTTGTTAGAACGAGAACGCGAGGGCGTGAAAACTAGACCACACGAATGCGGACCTTATAGCACTGCCGTCGGTGCCTTGCGCACTTGCGGTCATAAAATAGACCCTACAGTGGTTCACAGCCTTTTATTCAGCAACTCCTATCCCTATCTCTTCGTAGTACCAACCGGGCTACGAGCAACTTTGGTGGAGATCACATAACCAACCCCGGTAGAAACCAAGGTCCCGTGCTGACAGGGAAGGAGGGTTCTTTTGAGCCTCGTTGGTGTTCCGGCGAGATGAATTAGGTCCAAAAAATTCGAACCGGAACAACTAGAACAAACCCATGCGATAAAAAAGGGCTATGGATTAGAAACTCGGGACGTGGAACTGCAGATCCCTCAACTTCCAAGGGAGGGCTCAACTTCCAAGGGAGTGCTCTCCTACGTATTGGAGAGCCGCAAGTTCGACGTCGCGTTATAGCGCTGCACGAGGTGTGCTAGAACGGTTCCATGGTACGTACGTTCAGAGATGGGAATATCATTTACCAGAACTGCGGCAACACACTCGAGCTGGGTACAGCTTTCATAGTAATGGATGAATTGCGGAAACGGGTGATTGGATGGCGGCCAATCAATTCTCAAATGCGCTGGTTGAAAATCAAGGGCCGATTCTTCAACATAAGCGTCATCAATGTGCACAGCCTTCACCTGCCCCAAACATGATATCAAGATCGTCATCGAGAATTTCAATGCTCAGGTTGGCCTGGAGGAGCAATGCAAACCGGTGATTAGAAGGTTCAGTGTGCACCCACGTACCAGCGAAATGGGTCTAATACTTCTCCATTTTGCCACCTTCAAGAACATGGCCGTACATAGTACCAATGCTGGAAAGCATAGACTCCTACACAAGTCCACCTGGAGGTCTCCAATTGAAACAGAATCACAGATCGACTACAGTTTGATTGACTGTCGGCACTTCTCAGACATCTTTGAGGTCAGAGTCACGCTAACGTTGACTCGTTGACCTCTACCAAGTGATGGTTAAGATGTGTCTAAAACTCTTCGTTGTGAGCAACATTCGACACCGACGCAAGCCTCGGTTAAATCTCGCGCGGCTGAAGCAACCAGACGTCGCCGTAAACTACGCGTAGGTATTCACTGGAAACTGTGCTGTCGGAAGAGGACGACCTGGACGAAACCCCCCTTGAGGACTGTTGGAACAACATTAAAACAGCCATTAGCAGTGTAATGGAGAGCTCCATCGGGCACGTGGCACGAGTCCAGCGAATCGACTGGTTTGACGAACACCCTTTTGTCGGACAGTTAGATGCTCCAGTGGCCTTCTCTGTCTACGGGAAGTGGTGCTTAAGCAACTGGAGTTTAACTAACTGCCGCAAAGCTCGGAACACGGGTGATTGAGTCGGAGGAAACGAAAGGCGAAGTTAAACGACTTTGAAATCATTACTAGAAACTTTGGGATGTCGGAAAACAACGTTCGCCTCCTACGGACAATGATTATGGTCGGCGATGAACTCGAAGTGATTGATGAGTTCATATGCTTGGGACCGCTGACAATAATACGAGTAAGGAGATTCAATGACCTTTACTTACTTACTTATTCTGGTGCGATGTCCTTTAGGGTTTCACCTGCATAACAATGTTCCGTCAACAAGCTCGGTTCATGAATGTCCGTCTCCAATTTCTCGAAAGTCCCATAAATTACAGATCTTGCTCTAACCAACGAGCGCCTCTGCGTCTGGTGCCAATCGCAGTCGAGGCGAACACCATTTTTGCGTTGTCCGGCATTCTCACAACATGTCCCACCTTTTGTACCCTTCCAGCTTTAGCAACTTCCTGGATACTGGGTTCACCGAAAAGCTGTACCAGCTCGTGGTTCATCCTTCTCCTCCATACACCGTTCTCACATACATCCCCGAAGCTTGTACTAAGCACACGACTTTCAAAAAGGACCAGTGCTTTCAAATCCCCATCGAGCATTGTCCACGTTTCGTGCCCGTAGAGGACTACCGGTCTTATAGGTGTTTTGTATATGGTACATTTGGTACGGGGGTGAAGCTTACCAGACCATAGGGACTTGTGGAGTCCATAGTAAGCATGACTTCCGGTAAGAATGCGTCTGCGTATTTCTCTGCTGCAGTTGTTATCGGACGTCATCAACGACCCGTGGTATACAAATTTGTCCACCACCTTGAACTCGTGCCCGTCGACTGGCTAAGCGAACTCGATCATACTCGGTTTCTCTTGCGAACAGGTACCTACTTTACTTTAGTGGCAACGGTCCGTTACCGATCCTGCGCCGAACGAATTATGGTCCTCCAATACAGTCGCTCCTGGGCTGCCGTTCTCCAATCCCCACGAACTCCAGCTGAACGTGCATCGTCTTCGACAGCACACACCCACCGGGTGCGGGATCTGCTTCGGAGTCTACGGCCTCTTCCTGGTCCTCTGCTGAAAATAGTTTTGGCTACTCTTTGGTCGGGCATTCTGGCCACGTGTCCAGCCCACCGCAGTTTGCCACATTGCACTACCTTTACTATATCAGGATATTTGTATACTTGGTACAGCTCGTGAATCATGCGTATAGATCGCAGAATTTTACGCTCAAAACCCCCAAGCACTCGCCGATCAGCTTCCTTTAACGTCCATGATTCATGTCCGTAAAGGGCCACCGGGAGGATTAGTATTCTTTAGAGCGCCAGTTTTGTGCGAATTTGCAAACTACGGGACTTCAGCTGGCTACGTAATGCGTAGAAAGCCCGATTCGCGGCTGCAACTCGTCGTTTCACTTCGCGGCTTACATCGTTGTCACATGTCACGAGTGTACCAAAGTATATAAATTCCTCCACTACTTCATATCGTTCCCCATCTAACTCCACCTCGGTACCAACACCACTTGGGCTCCCACGTTCCCTACCAGCAACCAAGTACTTCGTTTTGGCGGTGTTAATGGCAAGTCTCGCTGCTTCCCTTTTAAAAGACCTGAAGGCCTCTTCCACTGCTCTACGGTTGATTCCAATGATATCGACGGCATCCGCAAAACCAAGAAGCATGTGAGATTTCGTGAGGATAGTTCCATTCCTTTCCACGTTTGCCCTTCGTAATGCACCTCCTTCCAAGGCAATGTTGAATAGCAGGTTAGAGAGTGTATCCCCTTGCTTCAGTCCATCCAACGTCACGAAAGCAGCTGAGGTTTCACCCGCTATTCTAGCGCATGATTTGGATCCGTCCGGCGTCACACGAATCAGCGTAACTAGTTTCGTCGGAAAACCATGTTCTAGCATTATCTGCCACCGCTCATTTCGTATAACTGAATCGTACGCCGCATTAAAGTCCACAAACAGATGGTGTGTATGCAAGTTGCACTCCCGGAACTTGTCTAGCTACTGACGCAGGGTAAACATCTGATCCGTCGTGGAGCGACCCTCACGAAAACCAGCTTGGTACTCGCCGACGAAGGGCTCCGCTAACGGTCTCAGTCTGCAGAACAGGATACGAGAAAGCACCTTGTAGGTAGAATTGAGCAATGTAATTCCTCGATAGTTTTTACACTCCAGTCGATGTCCCTTTGTGAACAATGGGCAAATGAGGCTATCCAACCACTCCTCCGGCATATGTTCTTTGTCCCAGATCCTGATAATGATCCGATGGATTGCTGCTAACAGGTATTTGGTTTTAAACGTATTCACTACTACTTCACGCTTCAGTTTGGTATACTGCTCTGCTCAGTAACTGCTTAGAACTTAGAACTTAGCCAGCGAAACAGATGAATTGGCTAGGTTTATTGAAGATCGTGCCCCGCATGTTAAAACCCGCAAATTTTCATAACAATTTCTTGTTGAAGTCCCATTTGTGTTTCAAATGGGCTTGATAACGACCCTGAAATCTTCACACACCTCTGTACCATCATCCATCGTGGCCTTAATCAGTCTATTCAGCTTCCCGGGAAAGCCGTTTTCGTTCATAATTTTCTATAGCTCTTCACGGTCGATAATATCGTTGGCGGCCTTGAAATTTATCAATAGGAGGTGCATAGGGATTTGGTACTCACAACACATTTGGAGGATTTGTCGCAGCACAAAGAGCCTGTCCACAAAACCGGCTTCATAACTTCCCACGAATCCACTTGCTAGCGGCGATAAACGGCGAAAGATGATCTGAACAAGCACTTGATATTTATAGGCCTTCTTCTATCTTGTATCTTCTTGGGCATATTACTTCCTCCTTCAATTCCTTCGGTAACTGTTCTGTTTCCCAGGTCCTGACTATCAACCGGTGCAGACAGGTAACCAATTTATCCGGTCCCGCTGCGATGCCATCTTTGCCAGCTGCCTTGTTGTTCTTGAGCTGCTAGATGGTTTCGATCACTTTGCCTATTGTGGGAGTCGGCACATCACTATCAGCCACCGAATTGATGTAGTCATTACTCCTGGTGTCTTGGTATTCCGTATCCGCGTGATTCAGGTAGTCATTGTAGCGTTGCTGTCGATCACCTCACCGTATTTATCACGATATGCTTCAGCTCGCGGCACAGAGCCTTGTCAAGCGACAGCTGTTCCATGTCTTCGCACTCCATTTCTTCCAGGCGGCGCTTCTTATTCCGGAAAAACTCGGTTCGCTGTCTTCGTTTCTGTCTATATCGTTCCACATTTTGACGAGTCCCCTGCTGCAGCATCAACGTCCACACTGCGTTCTTCTCGACTACCATTCTCTAACATTACTCGTCGACTACATTCTGCGAACCTAACGGCACCTTCCACTGCGTTGTTGATGGCTGTTTTAAGGCTACCCCAGCAGTCCTCGAGAGCGGCTTCGCTTAGCTGTCCCTCATCCGGCAGCGCAGCCTCAAGGCATTGCACGTACTCAGTAGTGACTCCAGGTAGAAGTACCGTAACGGGCGATGGTACCAAATGTTGCTAGCAGCGGAAAGTTTTTGGTGCACTGCGGTGAGTGGTCAGAATCGACGTTTGCGCCACGATAGGTTCTAGCGTCGATGTCGTCGAGATGTGCCCTTCCATCAATCAAAGCGTATTCAAGCTGGAAGTCGGGCCTACTTTCTCCGCAAGATATTTCGATCAAGATGCACAAATCTACCGATGTACAAAACTATATTCAGACCAGCAGTCCTTTACGGACTTGAGATTGCAACTTTGCTTACGGAAGATATACGTGCATTTGCTGGAGGCTACGGTGGGCCAACCACGTCACAAGAATGTCGGACGACAATACCGCGAAATCAGCGTTTTACAATAATCCCACCGGGATCAGCAATAGAGGGGCTCAATGTGCTAGATAGCTCGACCAAGTTGAACCCGACTTGCGGATGACGAATAGCCAAGGATCGAGTACAATAGAGACGAATTCTTGATACAGCACGAACCGCCCTGGTTCTTTGAAAAGCTACTATATACTATTATAACATACACAGTGTAAACGCAAACAGTGTAAACAATACACATTGATCTAATTTTACAAAAATTCCAACACAAGATACCCAAAGGAAGTGCAAGAAATGTTTTATTTCTGAAGCTACACCAACTTCAAAAGAAACAGGTTTTTATTTAAGATGATGGAATTTTGGAGACTGTTGCGGTTAATCAAATTAACCATGTTACTCGGTAGAAAGAGTTTATAATAGAAATTTAATAATTACTTCAGCTTGGAGTCGCTTACTGGGGATTTTTCAACTATACATTTCTCACTACTTCTGTGATTGATTATCAAACCAAAAACGATGCTCCATTTTAGATTAATTTAATGATCGTGTTCACTTCGCGGTTGATTCACTCAGTGAGTTATCAATTAACACGCGTCAAATCCATCCCTTCCCCATTCAAGCATGACCTTCTGGCACATTCACTGCATCGTACTTCCTAATCTCATTCAACTGACAACTATGTACAATCGTTAAAAAAATAAAATAAAAAAAAAACAACAATCGCTTCTTCACAAGCCTGCCCGAAATGAAGCTGTCCTGCCTCGCATCTCGACAGCGTCGGAACGAAACGTTCACCGGGGCGGGCGGGGCAGGGTGGACGACAGTATGACTATGTTTGCTCAAGCGGAAGTGAGCTGTTTATGTTTATGTTTCAATCGTTTCTTCTGAGCACTGTCACATTTTGTGATCTCTTTCTGTCATCTGCAGCAGCCACTTGTCCGTCTGAATTAAATCAGCCAAGTGCGTTTGTTGGAAGATTTCCCCACACAGGAGGAAAATATTTTTGATGGACACTCTGATTGTTTCACTAACGCATAGTGTATACAAGGCAATAAGTATTTCGAAGTTTTGGGCAATCCCTTGGTACAGACTTACTTACAACAATTTCGTTGATAAATAACGTTTATGTTTTATCGTATAAATACCGGAGGTAAGAGTTGCCGCTAAGGCGGCAAAATAAACGTAACATTAGCCTTAATGAGCTGCAATTCGGAAAACTAAACAGCAAGTAATGAGTTCAACAAAAACCGGCTCGGTTCTCGGTGCCCGGTTTATATGTCTTGCATCGCTACAAATAAATATTTCAATTAAGCTTGATGTCATCATAAAAAGTAAACGGTTCATTTTTGTTCGTGTTGATGATGAGGGCTCGTCAGGAACATTTTTGCACGATTCGCTCGATGGGAAAGTCACGGTACCCCGGTACTGAGTACGAGACGGACTTCGTCGTGGTTGTCGTCGTCATCATCGTCGTCGTCGTCGGTGGTTGAATAAACGGGGCTGAGGAGCAACGTGGGTGAAATTGTTTATTGAACTCATAAAAATGAAATTTATTGGCCGAACCGCGCGGATGAAACGGACAAAAGCCAAGCGCTGGTAATTGCCATAATGAACTGGACGTAAACCTTTCGGCAAGTAGTTGCCCAAGATGATGCTTGTAAGAATGCCTGCAAAAGATTGGGGTTCTTCAAGTAGCGAACAATCGACGGGATACACGGGATTGTGATAAGGTTAATTCTAATTTTCCGTGAGCTTCCTAATGGTTTTTTAATGGAAGTGTTTAACTGCGTATTCTAATAGGAGAACTTATTTCCTTGGAGAAAATTCTTCATTGATGGGTGGTGTTCAAAAGTACAATGGCACGTAAATGGAAAAATGATGCTACTGTTCTAAATGTTTCATTTGGATATTTGAGAGATAAGATCATATTGAGGCATTTAGCTGTAGAATGGAATTACGGTTGCGGTAGTTCAAAAGTTACTGCTGCTTCCGCGAAATAATTGAATTAGGTTTATTTCTTAGCGATAAAATGTTGATTTCTCATGTCAATAGTAGAATAGTCATGCTTTGTTATGCTAAATTTGGTACAAAAACGAGGATATTTTTATCGTTAAAACATTTCAGCCTCGAGGAGGCAAATCCTGAATAAGAAGCCTTCACAAAGATGATGAAGTATTAAAGAAGGTTCTCATAAAAATTTGTAAAAATATGGGAAATGTAGAATCATGCTGTTCTGCGGCATCATCAACAGCGGTCAATCTATCGTCATAAACAAGAATAATCGGCTAACGCTTGATATGTCCTCCGTAAGCCATTGCAATTGGACTTATAAAGTCCAATCAACTTTTGTTGACCAAAATAACTGTGCCAGCGAACTCACCGAGTCAAGCAACGCAATTACATACTCCACTGCTTCGTGTAATTGCTTCTTGTGTGCGTGTGCGCATCACAGTTTGCGCTTCTTAATTATTTTTCAAACACATTGTAATAAATTTTAAAACCGATTGCGCGATCCGAGTTCCTGTGCATCCCATCCGACCTTCGGCAGCTAACGAGGTCGGTCATTCCGCGATTCATGTAACGTCCACACGGAGATGGACCAACAGGAAAAGCACTTAATCGTACTGCCCGGAGGACCTGTTTACACATCTCGCGCAAACAAGCCAAACGGCACGAAAAGGGCTTCGAGCACGGCCACTGACTGCGGGGCGGCGCGGCGTGGCGGTAAAGCGAAAGCAAATAAAAACAATTCCAACGGGCAGGGCAAAAAAACTCGCCCCGCATAAAGTGGTCCCGGCATCAACATCAGGCGCACAATAATCATAATAATATTTGCGAAAATCTGTCACGCGCTCGCGGCTTTGCTCGTTCAGGACCGCAACAAGGATCGGTGAAAGAATCGCCGGTATTTTCACACTATTAACTGCTGTCCGTGCCGGCGGTAACGTGATGTTCATAAATTTTACGGATTTAGGAAATTGAATTGAATTATAAACGAACCATTTGTGGCGTTTTTGCTGGCGTGTTTTCGCGTATGAGTACTTTCGGAATTGTCTAGAACAGTGTGAAAATACGACTGGAAATGGAGTGCATTTCAAAGGGTAAAAAAATCGAAATGCAATTTATTTTCCAACCAGCTCACCGCTGTGTTAAAGTAACAGTTGATTAAATTTTTCCCATGTCGAACCACGCAATTGCGTAAAGCAAACCTAACCTCGAAACGCGATCGCGAAGAAAGCTACCCCAGCACTGCATCTATTATCTTTCACTTTTTATCGCGCTGACATCTAAATTATTTGACAGCCCATTTGCGTTTTTGTGTTAACGGCTGTACGCTCGGTTGTATCTACCTTTCGCGGATCCAAACGAGCTAGCGCTGGCGGCTGGCGACTGACGTCCGTGTCCTGTCGAGCAGGGGAACGCCCAAAAACTATACTCGGTAATCAGTTTTTTTTTGTTCCCTCCAGCATCGGTCGTCGTTCGTTGATGACGGCACATTAGGCATAACCTCCCGAAGTAATGACTAACAACTAGACCAGTTATAGACAGACTCCCGGTTATCTATGGCGGGTGCACAGCGTCAGGCCCGTCGGTCGCTCGTTTACTGTCAAAGTTGTAAACACATATTGACACGCGCAAACAGGCTCTGCAGTTCGAGTCAATCAATCCCGTCAATCGACGGTCGCGGCCGCGTGCTGACCTACTAGACCGCCCGTCGCGTCGTGGAGACCATAAATTATGATTCCATCTCGACTGCGGCGGATTGTAAATTTTAGGTAGGTTGACTGGTATGTCTTTTCGGGCGGTGGCGGTGGCGATGTGGTGTAGTTTCGATTAATTTCGTTGCATCTTTGGTCGGTGGTCGATTTCGAGTTATCTGATCTGGCAAACAAAAATGTACGCCTAATTATGTTTGTCCCCCATTTACTACGGGGCATGGTCTCCGGTATGCCCGGGTGTCGGCGGTGGTGCAGAGTGCACCTATCAGCAGCGCGGACGCAACCGCACAGGAATGAAGCGAAGAAAGGCTAAACATGGTATGTGTATGATGATAAAGCGATCGTTTAGTTTTGTTGACAACCATGTGGAATTTTAGAAATTTATATCAATTTTATTCAATTACAGAGTATCGATTTCCTGAGGCCTACAAACAGTTTTATGTTGTAAGCTGATCAGACATACATAACATGGTTTCGATTTAAAAGTCTCTGAGTGACGACGACTGACATCAGCACTCAACAAAATAACGATTGGCGCCCATCTCATGTCTCTCAGAAGGCATATGGCTCGTTTCAGTCCCTGGAAAAGTTTTTTTTAATATGGCCACCGAGAGCCATGAGATGGTCGCTATGAAAGATGACTCAAATACGAAGAAAAGCAACGATGAAATGGCGAAAGCGCAGTGTAAAAATGACGAAAATACGCTGAAAAAATAATGAAAAAGTGACGAGAAGTTAACGAGAGTCAACGAAAAACAACAGAAATGCGAGGGAAACAATTATAAAAATGCGATGCAAAGATGCCAAAACAGCAACAAAAAACATGATACAAAGAGGTTTGAAAAACACAAAGGGGCTATGGAACATGCTAATAATGACGACGAAAAAATAGTAAAAAGGTAACAGATTGCAAAAAGGTTGCCAAAAAGACAAACACAGTGTTGCAAAAATGACAAAAAAAGGACAAAAAAAAAATGGCGAAGCGACGAAAAAAGACAATGCAAAGACACCAAAACAGCGACAAATAAGTGAACAAAACGTTAAAAAGCAAGAACAAAAATGCTACCGAGAGATGACAAAACAATGACAAATACAAAGAAAAGATAACACAAAATAACAATAAGAGGGCGAAAAGGCGTCGAAACTACAACAATAAAATGACGAAAAGGAGCCAAAACCCAAAACCCAAAAGGAGCCAAAGCGGCATAGCAAAGCCTTGGGCTTAAACGTCTTTCATAGACTTGACCTTTCTTTAACGACAGATTTCACAACCGGTTATTAGAGTACAGGACGGTAACGGGGCTAGTGCAACAATCCTACTGACTCTATCTAGCAGCACCGCCGTGGCATAGAAACATGATTAAAACATGATAACAAGAAGTGTGAAAACGGCGTCAAAACAAAAGGCCGATCAAAACGGAAAAAGCCGACGAAAAAAGTAACAAAACATTCCAAAAGCAGATGTCGAAGAACGACAAACAGATGCCGAAACCCGTTGGAATGATGACAAAACGACCATTACGATCGAAATATGGCAGAGGAATGACGAAAAGACGTTCGTATACGGGGAAAAGACAACAAAGAGATGACAAAACACATTACGAAAAGATGCCAAAACACCATAAAAATGAAAACAATGACATTGAAAACGGGAAAACTAGCTGGGAAAGCGTGAAATTATGCCAAACATAGACGTCGAAAAACGAAGAACAGACGACAACAATACGACGAAATGGTGGCAAAAATACTATGAAAAGACAACAAAAATATGACAGAGAGATGACAAATACGAATCAAGACAACAAAGGGATAATACAGAGACAACTAGAAGGCGTCATAAAAGGACAATAATAAAATGACAAAAAGATGACGAAAGAACGGCAAAAAGAAAGCAAAGAAATGGCATAAATACGACAAAAATATGATGAAAAGATAAGTATGGGATACCACTCGTATACTGCTACGAAAAGGCGATGAAAAAATGGACTAAAATGACGATTTTTTTTATTAATATTAGACACTTTACATCTGAGATGCATTCGTTTCTGGCGAAAGAGTGATGAAAATGTGGCAAATTACGCTAAAACAGCAACAGACAATTAAAAACGAAACGCATGATAATAAACGACGGAAAGTCAACACAAAAAACAACAAAATTGCAACCGAAACAATATAAAAATGAAAGAGGTTTGAAAAGCATCCAAGGGGCGTCGAAACTTGCTAAAAATAACGACGAAAAGATAGTAAAAAGGCAACAATTTGGTTGACTCTTGTCGACAATTAAACAAAGTGTCTTAAAAATGATAAAAAAGTACCGAAGAGACAACAAAAAAATGACAAAACGACGACAAAAGGTGGTGAAAGGTGATGAAAGGATAACAACAAAATGATGAAAACGCCAAAACAGTGACAAAAAAGTGAACAAAAACATCAAAAAGCAAGAAAAAATGCGACAGAGGGATGACAAAAAACAACGAGTACGAAGAAAATACAACAAAAAGATGACAAAAGGAAGGTGAAAAGGCGTAGAAACGTTAATAAAATGATAACAAGAGGCCAAAACAGTGACATAAAATGAAAAAAACATGACAAAAACAAGACAAAAAGACGTTTAAAGGTGTTAACACAAAAGAACGATAAAAATAGGTAAAACCGATGAAAAAAGTGACAAAAATTCCAAAACCAGACGTCAAAGAACGACGAGCAGACGATGCAAAAAATGATTAAAATGATGGGAAAAAGACCATGACAACAGAAATATGGCAGAGAGATGATAAAATAATAAGACCGCCCAGGCAGCTTCGAAGTTCGATGATGACCTGACAAGCCGTGTTCGAATCTTGGCTGGGCGGTGCTGGTATAGAATCCGTAGGCTAGCCCCGCTAATCTCTAATAACCGACTGCCAAGTCTGTCGATAAAACAGGGTCAAGTTCTTACGGACGATTATACCCATGGCTTTCCTTTATAATAAACTGACGACGTATACAAAGAGAAAACAACAAAGAGACGACAAACTGATGACGAAAAGATGCCAAAACACCATAAAAAGACGGAAAAATGCAACCGTAAAAACGACAAAATATACCAAACATAGACATCGAAGAACGATGAGCAGTAGACAGCAATACGACGGAAAGGTGGCAAAAAGACCATGAAAATACAACAAAAATATGTCAGAGAGATAACAAAAAGATGACAAATACTAATAGAGACAACAAAGAGATGGTAAAAAGACAACGAACAGGCGTCAAAAAAGAACAATAACAAAATGACGAAAAGACGATGAAGGAACGGGGTCAGTCCCAGCGTAGTAGTTAGCAATCACACCTCTCACGCCGAGGACCCGGGCTCAAATCCCAACCCCGCAGAGGTCGCGAATGGGGGGCTCTGTAGCCGCAAGGTTACCGAGTCTGCTTTGACAAGCGAATGGTCATGGGTTCGAATCTTAGTAGAATCAGGCCATTCGATGACAAAGTGACTTTAGCATGGGTTTATTCCCAGGCCCCTCACCAGCACCACCCTTCCTTCGTGCTAAATTCTATGTTATCCCGTTATGGCCTATTGACAGTGCAAAAATGAGACCCTTATAGTTCAATGCAAGTTAGCTGTTCCAGGGATGGCTATAATTGGGGACAGCGCTGTCATGTGGAACGAGGTGGGTAAAGTAGAGAAAAAGCATTGAAGGAAGGGTACTCAAATTACACACAAGCACGCATAAAATTCAATAAGCATATCGCTCACTCAATAGCGACTATAGCCAAAATAAATGCAGTGCGGGTTATACAACAAACACCCGGGCGATATCACAATAGATCTAACCATACTGGTCGCAGTGATGAGTCCATACAGGAAAAAAAAAGCCACGAATGACCCAAAACTGGTTAAAGTGACTATAATCTAAACAAAAAAATCAGAGAGGTTGTGTACAAGACACGACCGCATATATAGGTGACGCAGGACTACGTAAGTCTCTTTGTAGTGATAGTAGCATGTATTCATGCTTGTAATCATTCGATTCTTCATGTATACATGCTATATGCAACATATATACATGCTACATGCGTTGTATGTAACGTTTATCAAAGTAGTAACATTGAATACGTTCAATTCTCAAAAGATTGTGAATTTGAAAGCAATTTAACAAAATCAAGAACACAAACTATTACTTTCCTGCTACCTTGCTGAAATTAAAGATTGTTTTTATTATCCATGGTTTCACACGTTGAAGGGATTTTACCAATTCAATCCTATTTTATCCACAGCGCATCTTTTCACTACACTTCTAATGAAACGGCAAGCATGCGTATTCATACAGAGTCGTATTATAACCGAACACTACAACTGTAGCACATTTTTCCAACACATTTGCGATCTGTTGGGACAACGAACTTGTGTCATTTTTTCTGGCACACTTCCCTAACACAGACATCAGATTGGACTAGGTTTAATCGCGTTCGTAAGAAGTCTGTTGGCTCGAGGGGGCTTTGTCACTCTCTCTGGCGTACTTCCCAAGCAAGGACATCAAAATGGTCTAGGTTGAACCGCGGACGCGGTGTTGAGAAATCTTGTTAAAATGAGGAAACTTTGTCACTTGTTTTGGCTTACTTCCCAAGCACAGATATCAAATTGGTATAGGTTTAGATCATCGTAAAGAATCTTCCAACCAACCACGAAGCGAGAATTCTGGTAAAACATAGGTTTATTATTTTCAATTTTCCAATAGTTCAACATCAAGAATCCATACTTTTCTTCATTTCAGTCAATTCTTAGAAGATTTTCCGATCGATTGGTGTAAGAATATTGAAAATCGATCGGAAAACCGCTGAGTTATTAGCGCTCAAAACCTTTCATTTTTCGTGACGCTCGCATTTTTCGATTTTTTGGAATGACACCCTATCTCAAAACTTGCCGTAAGACGTAGTCCTACGTCAAAAACGACAAAGGAACAACGAAAGAAGACTTATTTTGGAAAGGGAGGAAGTGTCTGATGCGAAGAATGAACTGGAAAATTTCCACAGACCAAAAATATTTTGGATTGTGCAATGGTAGGTGGGGCTCGCACCCACGCTCTTTCGGTTGGTTTGGTACCCGAAAGTTTTACTCACTAAACTACTGCCGCTCGTTGATATTACAGTTATACTCTTTGTTTGTAGCTCTTTGTTTCTACCGTCGAGAGCCATAAATACAACAAAAATACGATGAAAAGACAAGTATAGGATACCACTCGTGTACTACTGCGAAAAGACGATGAAAAACTGCCTAAAAAGTGACGAAGAGGTGGCGGCAAAACGACACCAAAACAGCGACAAATAATAAAAAACGATAAACACTTTATTGTCGTGTCGACAAAAACGCTTTAAAAAAAAGGACAAAAATGCAAAAAAGAGTAGATGAACCAACAACGAACAACGTTTTCCTTGACCTGATATAAAATTGTAAACTGAAGGTTACCGTGACAAATAAACAAACAAATTACAAATTAATTCGTAATACGATAGAAATACGCCAAAATGACGGCGAAAAAAACAAATAAAAACATGACAAAAGCGGCAAAAAACCGCCTAAAATCAAAAGTTAAAAAACGACGAGCAGACGATGAAAACAGGATGGAAAGGTGGCAAAAAGGCTACGAAAAAACGATGGAAATATGACTGAGAGATGACAAAAAGGCGACGAATATGAAGAGAAGAGAATAAACAGGTGACAAAAAGACGGTGAAATGTGTCGAAAAGACGTCAATAAGATAGCGAAACGATAGCGATCAGATGACCACAAAGACAGTATACAGACGATAAAAAGACGACGAAAAGGCGGCGGAAAGACAGCGAAAAAAGCGATGGAAAGATGATAAAAAGCGATGACAATCAGTCGAGAACACGATGGGAAAAAGACGAAAGACTACAAAAATACGATGAAAATTTGCCAAAGAAGCAACAGGAAGTGTCAAAAATTATAACAAGCGACGGAAAAAGTACATAAGTGCAGAAATGGGGATGAAGAGACGATAAAAAGATGGCCAAACAGCACCAAGAGATGCCGAAAAAAGATTACAAATGACGTCAAAACGCCACAAAAGACGATAAAAAATGACAACAATTAACTGAAAAGAGACAAAAAACAATGTAAAAATGCTAGAAAGCCACACGTTGAAAAGAAATTGACTAACAAACGTTAAAAAAACAGACGATCAATAACATGACAGCAAAAACTGACAGAGTTCACATGAGCAAAAAAAACAGGAAAATTAAAGACAAAAGGCAAAAAAAAATCAGAGGGATTGTGTACAAGACACGACCGCATAGGTGACGCAGGACCACGTAAGTCTCTTTTCATTCTTCCTGTATACATGCTATAGACTAGGGCGGGGCATAAGTGCGATGTTTGAAGTTGTCATCAATTTTTGTGAGATATAAAGAAGGACAACATAATATATTTTATAGTAACTCAATGTCTTCACATTCAACTATAAATCATCTGCGGTAATAGTGTTTTGCAAAATAAATTCTTCTTTCTTCTGATCCAGAGCCGATTCGCACTTTTACCCCACAAGCGGGGTAAAAGTGCAAATACCGCGAGGGCAAAAGTGCGAAGCTCGAATCCATGAAATTAGCACAACAGTAGCTAACGAAACTATATTATCTTCAATCTGCGTTATGTTTTGAAAAGGAATATTCTCAATTTGCACCTTTCCTATTTTGCGCTGGTGTATTGCAGCCTCCGTTTGATCGAAACTTTTCCAAACGTTTGTTTTTTGTTTCATCAGTGGAAAAACATTGTTTTCCTTCGGCCAACATCCGTAGAGCACACAGTTTTCTGCAGATCTTACATTTCTAGTATCTGTTATATAGTGCCTAAAGCTGTATATAATTAGCTATACATCTTTGCCTCGTCCATGAATCGCACTTTTCCCCCATCCGTGAATCGCACTTTTACCCCGCTAGGCGCTTGACGGGGTTAGATTAAATTACGGAAAAGCGAAATTTATTTTGTAAATTCCACCGTATTTTCAAAACAGATATGTGAGTGATGTAAAACGCTGCTACAAATTTTCAACAAGTAATATTCTCCTGTTGATATCGCATTTGCCGTATAACGAAAAATTACATCAAAACCGCCCTAAAATAATATTTGCACATAACTCAGCAACTATGCTTCGTATGCAACCAAAGTTTACGTTAAATTCAAGCTGTCAAAGTAGTCACCCATCCATGCCAATGTAGTTAATTTACTCGGAATCTGCACCGATAAATCATTGTATCGCACTTTTATCCCTCTTTACTCTATGCATCATATATACATGCTACATGCATTGTATGTTGGAGATTAATGAATTTTAAATCTCTGTAATCAATACGAAAAGCGTTCAATACGTTCAATCTTTAAAAGATTTCAGAGTTATTTCTATGTGCATTTAAAAACAATTTAACCAAATCAAGAATACAAACTATTGCTTTCCTACTACCTTGCAGAATTTATAGATTGTTTTTATTACCAATGGTTCCCCACGTTGAGCGGATTTTACCAATTCAATCCCATTTTATCCACAGCACATCTTTTCACTACACTTCCAATGAAACGGCAAACATCCCAACTAACAATTTGGGTTTTATTACACTCTTATGATAGCATTTAAGACCAAAATTGGCCATGAAAACCGCCATAAGAGTACAATAAAACTCATATTGCTGCTTGGGATGCGTATTCATACACAATCATATTAAAACCGAACACTATACAGCTGTAGCGCATCCTCGTCTAGTCTAGGTTTAATCATCTTGCCGCAAATTTGCAATCTGTTAGGACAAAGGATCTTTGCAATTTTTCTGGCACACTTTCTTAACACGGACATCAAATTGGATTAGGTTTAATCGCGTTCGTAAGAAATTTGTTGGCTTGTCATTCTTTCTGTCGTACTTCCCAAGCAAGGACATCAAAATGGTCTAGGTTTAACCGCGATATTAAGAAATCTTGTTGAGACGAGGGAACTTTGTCACTTGTTTTGGCTTACTTCCCCAGCACAGATATCAAATTGGCACTCAAAATCTTTCACTTTTCGTGACGCTCGCATTTTTCGATTTTTTGGAATGACACCTTATCCCAAACCTTGCCGTAAGACATCAAAACAATTGACGAAAAATGAAATATGAAAGACAGAGAAACTAGGAACCACCACCACCACTTTCGAGCGACGTTTGTAGAATACTTGGGATGAAATGCCTCAGGATATTGTCCGTGCCAGGTGTAACGCTTTTCAACAACGATTGTGACTTGTATTTAAAGAAAAGGGAGAAAGACTTGAATTGGACTAATTTAAGACAAATATTATCCAAATACTTTACACGAAATACACTCAAAATTAAAATTTATGCCAATATTTTATTTTTGTGACCATATACTTTACTGACAGTTATTACTATTCATCCTGTACTTGCTTCAAAAATTGCTTTCTTTAAAAATAAGCAAGATATTAAAGTTTGTTTCTGTTAGATTGACCATTAGGGTAGTACTACTCAGAAGAGTAGTAACTGTTGCGAAGTAGGTATGAGGAACCTACGTGCTCCCTCCCTCCTCAACTAAGAAGTGATGCTGGTGCTGCTACCGCTCGGTGCAAAATCCGGAAAAGGTCACGTGCCTGCTCTCTGCGGTGATTCACAAATTGCATTTTTATATATTTTTTCCCGGCACCATCGGCGAATCACCGAAGGTGACGGGTGGTAAACAATCAATCGGAACTACGCCAAAAGAGCCAGCAAACTGCAGCCAGGGATATCGTTCTGATTTATGTGCTATTGCTGTTCGCAGATTTTCACCCATCAAGCCACGGCGTGATGTGGCCAGGCGCGTGAGGCAAGTGTTACAGGTTGTTATTTTTTCACGCGTGCAAGTGGGCAAAAGAAGCACGACTTTGTCGATTCTTAAACTAACAATAACAATCAGCAGGAGAAGAGTATGTTGTTCTACAGCAGCAGCTTGGTTGGCTGGCTGGCTGGCTGTCGGTTCCGTAGGTGGGTGTGCGAAGGGGCTTGCCATCAGAATGATTGAGATCGAATATTTGACAAGTGAGCGGAGAAAGTTTGTTGTTTTAAGGTTCATATTTCATTCAGCTTCGGCGACGGACTGAGAAGTTCGTTAACAATTTGGGTGCCCTGAATGTAAAATATGACTGACGGGAACGTGCCTTTTCGGGGTAACCGAAGAAGGGGGCTCCTTCGAAATCGATTTCTACAAGACATTTATTTAGTTTGTGATTAAGTTGTTCGGCGGCTGGAGGCGGGGAGCGTTAGTTGAGATTGTTTGTTATTGGCGGAGACGGTGCAGTGGATGCGGGGTTGAGCATCGTCAACTGCAAACACTTTTAAAACGAATCGATCGGAGGTGGGTGGAGGGTGGAATTAAAATGTTTGATAGGAGGATTATCACGAAATGCAAGAAACTCGAGAACCACTCACTTGCTTCGGCATTTCGGGGGATCCAAATGCTGCTATACGAGTAGCCACAGTTTAAACGGGGGTCTCGAGAAGTGGCAGGAAATGAACAAGTGTTTTGCATCTCTTACATTCCCATGAAATGCTGCTGTGGAAACACGAGCCTGGTGCCTGGCGTTGCACAGTTGCAGCTGACACTGTCGCTGCAGCAAATTCCATATTCTACTGGTTGCTTGTTAAGTACTTCGTGGCGGTTTTAATTCGATGAATTGATACGAATCAAACTGAAAGCTTTAATTGAGAATTTTCGTCTTAACTGTCCTATAGTGTTTCCTAACGTTTATAAAAAAAATTGTGTCAGCAACGAAACAGCTTGACAAATGGTCGCTTATTTCGACAGACATAAACCGACTCATTTCAATCATCACCGTCGTTGATGGTTTTGCAGTTGAACATTTTACCTACCACAGCGAAATATGATTTGGTTCACACTTTTATCGGAATTATGTGTTAACTGAAAGAGTATCAATATAGTCGAAAATTTTTACAGATAATCGGAAAAGAAGATCATTATTTAACTAGAATTTTTTTTCTATTTGTGTTTATAAACTGTTAAAAGCATGATTGAATGGTCAAAACCAAATAATTTCCACTACCTTATTATGATTACAATGTACAGATTGGATGCGATCGCACTTTCGAACAGAATGATTCAGAATGACCAGAAAACGAAATACTTATTCGGTTCAAGCACAATTTGTGCAAACGATGCTTTTTAGATGTCTAACTCGTTGCGAGGATTTTAAAGTAAATCGGTGAGCTAAAAATGGATTTGCCTCCTACGGGGAATGGGTTAAACGCTCAATTACTTCGCAGACGGCGGATACAAAGATGCGATGTCTCTTGAGTAGACATTGTAGGCGGCGCATCTGGGATGGGTTCACAGCGTAAGAGGAAAAATGATTTATAATCATCAATCTTCTGATTTTTGAAGTTAAAATGACAGTCAAAGTAACTCTCGCTAGCTCTAGTCCTACTACCTAACCATTTGCAATGATCATCCATCATTTAGACCAGGAATTAAAAAAAATCTTGCATGAGTACATCAATTTTGGTTGCGTCTTTTGGGAAATGGGGACACATTGTTTAGGTTTTCCCCTGAAACTCCACTTAGCGGAAAAGACGACAGTGCTTTCAAGTGCCAAAAAGTCTGGGTTTCTTTTTTCTTGTGTGTAGTTTACTCTCAATATGACTGAAGGGGAAACATATTGTTTGTATTTATAAATAATATTTCTATTTTCGAGAAAAAATGTCTCTGACACTGAGACATTTGGCTAAAAAGGTAGAGTTGAGGGATAAAGTCAATAATATATTTTTTATTTCAAAATCTGTTTTGTCGCAAATGCTATAGAAATATAAATTTTTCTTGCCAACAATAAACACAATAAATTTTTTTTTGGCAAAGATAAAATTTGAGCAAAAATGAACTGCTTGGAAAAAAAATCATAGGGTTTGGCACAAGACACGACCGCATAGATGACGTAGGACTGCGTAAGTCTCTCTGTAGTGATAGTAGCATGTATCCATTCTTCATTCTTCTGCTACTTGCAGCATATATACATACTACATGCGTAACACTTTTAAAGTAGTAACATTTTATATGTTCAATCCTCAATAGATTTCAGAATTATTTCTTATAATTTTGTGCATTTGGAAACAATTTAACAAAATCAAAAATACAAACTATTGCTTTCCTGTTACCTTAAAAAAGCTAAAAGGGACCAATCGTACCTCCATGTTGAAGGGGTGTTATCAATTCGATCCCATTTAATTAACAGCACATCTTTTTACTATACTCCCAATGAAACGGTAAACATGCGTATCCATGCAGAATTATATTATAACCGAACACTACAGCTGTAGCGCACTTTTCCAACACAGATAACAAATTCGCCTAGGTGTAATCGTCTCACCGTAAAAAAATTACTATTTATTCTGACAAGCGACTTTTATTTTATCATTTTTGCTGGTACACTTTCCTAACATAGACTTCAAATTGGTCTAGGTTCAATTGTGGTCACAAGAAGTTTTGTTGGGACGAGGAGACTTAGTTACTCTTTCTGCCGTAATCCCAAGCAAAGACATCAAAATGGTGTACGTTTAATTGTATCGTGGAGCTAAGAAATTTTGTAGAGACGAGTAGACTTTGTCATTTCTTCTGGTTTACTTCCCAGGTTCAATCATCGCAAAACATCTTCGACCTGTTGGGACGGGGAGGTTTTGTCATTTTTTTTTTCTAAAAACACGTCAAAACTATGATAGCGTCTTTTTCAACCAATCACGAAACGAGGATTTCCAGTTAGACAATGCTTCATTATTTTCAATTTTTCAATAGTATGTACTTTGAAATCAATAGGTTTCTTTTCTGAAGTTGATGCGTTGAAGATATTCCGATCGATCGACGCAAAAATATTGAAAATTGATCTGGATGACCGCTCACTTTTCTATGACGTTTCACTTTCAGGACGAATTGGACCTTCTTTATCGATGGACTTCACAGTCGGCTATTAGATAGAGTACAGGACAATTACGGAGCTAGTGTAATGGTCTTACTGACTCTATCTAGCAAGCATCACCTAATCGAGATTCGAAAAGCGTTCCAAGTGAGTATTGAGTGGAAAACTCCTTGTCGTTCCGTTTTTTCTAGAGTTAAGTGAGAACTTTCTGTAACACTAAAAGTGAGCATTTTGTGACGCTTGCCGTAGAGCAAAAGTGAACTATTGACTGTTTCCGTGTTTAAAAAGAACTATAGTGAACATTGAGCTAATATTTGCAACCGTGAGAAGTGTTTGGCTGTAGCAGTGCAGTATTTGAGTGTGCGCTCCCGTTGTAAAGCAAGCAGATGGCGTTATCAGAAACAGGAAAGCAACTACAACTACATTGGAAGCAATGAAGCCGTTGATTCACCAGTGTGGCCAAGTGAGGGCCAAATAACCGCCCTGCTGAAGCAGAACGGCTGAGCGGAAACAAATACTAGAGGTGTGCGCCGGTCAGATTATCGGCGGCGGCGGCGCAGGAATCATTTTTTTTCGGCGGCGGCGGCGTCGCCGGCGTGACACCGTTCGTTACTATCGGCGGCGGCGGCGGCGTGCATCGGCGTGCGAGTATTTTACACCGTTAAATTACCGCATTTCGTATAAGTTTAAGCAAAATCTTTTTAAAAATCGAACTAAAGTTGACAAGTAAAACAAATCTTGATACTGCTTATTTTGTGAATGATTTTTAATGACCCTTAAATCTTTGAATAATTTTTTATTTGTATGTTTGCGAATACGCGATATGGTAGACACTAGTACGTAAAAGGCAGGAAAGATTAGGACACGCACCCCATCTTTCGATTTTATGCCATACATGTCAAAGCACATTGCTATAGATCGAATTTAAATTTCAGTTTCCTGCCAATGTGTTTTTTTAAAGTAAAGGATATTACATGCATTGCGTACAATAGACGGCGCCTAAAACTAGGCGGGTGAAATCGGCAATGTTGCAAATCGAGCAAGAAGTAAAGTATGCCCATGCGAGCGAGTATAAGCAACATCCAGCGCTTACGCGACTGACGCAAGCGTACGATAAGCAACCACCGATGCTGCGTGCAGATATCCTGCTACCTACTTACTAGCGAGCGCACAGCCTCGAAATGTCTTTCTGCACGGTCCGCTCACAAACCCTACAACTTGTAAGAAGCCAACAGCCCGTGCGGGCTAGCGGCATACTAGAATATATGGATACATAATTTCAGTGCTGGGCACCGCTAATTCGCTAACCGACCAATCGAGGAACGCTAGTTATACTTTATAATTTATACTCAGACATGTTCAAATATAGACAGTGACTGTTAATTTGCATTTTGCGATTAGTGATTAGCGAAATTTCCACGATTATCGAGGAAATTGTATCGGTTAGCGAATTAGCGAATTAGCGGTGCCCAACACTGCTTATTTTGCATTTTTGTCTTTTTTGTTCACCTTACGTCCTCACTTACACACACGGATAAGACTGCGAGCCCTCGCGAGTGGTCGATGTCAGCTGCTTGGATTGCAATGACGAGCGAGAGCGGCGACTGTGGTCGATACTAGATACACACTCGCAAAAACTTGTCGCAGTTTCATGCACTGAATAAGAGCGAGAGTCCGTAGGAGATACTCATGCCGGCGTGTTCGTTAGAACTAAAACGCGCGTGTGAGAAAATTAGACCACACGAGTGCGGTCTTGCTACACTGGAAATCAGTATGGGGGTAAGACCGACACCTAATTTTGGCACCAGTCAGTTTACAACCGCGAAATGAAAAGCAATACTAGCTCTATCCATTCCTCTCTTTCTCCTCACTCTAAAAATTTTATTACTTTCTTCTACCGTCCCTTCGTCAATTGTAAAAGAACTACAGTTTAAAAAAAATATTCTTTTTCCTTTTTCTCAAGCTGTGATTAGTTTACAAAGCTCAAAAGTTATAAAAGTCTTTGCCAAGCTTCTACTAATAAAACAAAAAAAAAAAGAAAATTTCAATACGGTGTTTAGTTTCTGAGAGAAAGGTACATAAAGCATGAAAATCGTGTTTTTACAGGAGCGGCGTTTTTTTTCAGCAAGGTTGTTCTACGCCGCAGTGGAATCCCAAGTAACAATTCTAAAGTCACTTGGTTTTACTTGAATTTTATAAAGGTTTTATTGCGGTATTGATCATTACCTCTGGTTTTATTGTGGTATTGCGCAATACCAAGAGGATACGAGTCCAAAAACACTTATAGCTAGCTAGAAAACCATAATAAAACTATTAATAATGCAAATGTATTGTGGTTGCTTGTATTACCACGTTAAAACTTGTTGGCTGCACCATGTCTCTTACAAACCTACCATACGTGTGGCGTATCAATACAAAATGGCGCACCAATCAAAATTAATCTTATCGCGGTTACTTGTCAAACCGCAATAAATATGTTAGTTTTATAGAGCTATTAAAACGGTAACACCCTGACCAAACAGTTTTTTGCTGCTATTATGAAGAATACCAAAGTTCAACACCAAAATCATTTTTTTATGGGAAGCCATATTGCCATATTCTAGTATTTTGTTTTAGCTCGCAAACTACAATTCATCAAAGTAAGGTGTTTTTTAGAAAAAAAGTTGTTATCAATCGGTTTTCCTGTCAGACGAAGCAACTAAAATGACTTTGCTAGAAATTGAGATTGACTAACTGAATATTTTCAATTTGTTAAAACAACCAGTTGTCGAAAATTGCAAAATTTCAGTGGCGCGATCATTTTATCGACCTATCATATCAATATGCACGATGAAATTAAATGCGCACATGCTGCAAGCCAAAGAAATTGCTCAAAATTTAATAAATATTCTATTGGATCTTTTATTCGCTATAAACCAAATCGTTCAGAATGATATGTCAGTAAAACCTAAACTTTTCTTCTCACGAATATATTTTCAAGTTGACAAAGCTAGTGAACTTATTTAGCTTTTTCCAGAAAAGCGAAATACGAAAAGCGAAATGCGAAAAGCGAAAAGCTTTTTTAAATTATGGCGATGGCTGTCAAGCAGCGAAAGCTTAATCGGTTTTATTGCTGCTTTGAGCAGAGCGTGATACGACTACTTGAGCTTATAACCTGATTCTTATAGCGGTTATGAAAACACTCTGAGGAGTGGGCCACTTGGTCAGAAAGCAGTTTTATAGCGGTCATCAGAAAGTTCTGGTGGAGCTCACAGTTTTATTAGTGGTTTTATGAAATTGGTCATGAAAACCACTATACGAACGTAATAAAACTTGGAATTGTTACTTGGGATGCTTATGTGTTCAATCGTTTTTCGGTCATTTCCCGTGGTCGAATCATTACAATATTAGTATTAAAATAAACGAAAAAGACTGCAGAATCAAAATCTGAAATAAAAAATTTGACCTTTTCAAAAAATTTGGTCGCTTATGTCTCTTTAAAAAGAAATGAGCACCGGGTAGCAAGACGGAAGTTTGACAGAAAACGTCATGCTAAAGTTCGTTTACGTTAGGTTTTTCGATTCGCACTCAGTTGAATCTAAATTAAAGGTAAATTATAAGAATGAATTCACAAAATGGGTTCACTATGTGCTGTCAACATGTTGATCCGCATTTTTGGCAGTGTTGGACTATATCGTCGGCGTGGGTAAATGGCTTCGGCGGCGCGCCGGTTCTAAATCATCAGCGGCGGCGGCGCGTGCAAAAGTGTCGGCGGCGGCAGCGGGGCGCGGCGGCGCACACCTCTAGCAGGTGAGTCTTCCTTTTCGAAAAGAATTTTCCAAGAAGGTAGACGTTTTTTATGTCGAGCTTACCGCGTTTCATAAAGAAATTCTTGTTGTGATTTCTTCCGCCAGACTCGAAGATCGAGACGATAAAGCTATAGAGTTTGAAGCATTGCATACAGATGCCATGATTAGAGTTGGAAGTTTAATCAACATTTTGTTTTAGCCCGTAATTACCATTCCCAGTGCCGCTGCACCGATCGTTTCCATTAGTGCGGCTCATTCCCTTCAAGTTGTCATTTCTTAGCAGCCTTTAAAGGCGCCAATACCAACGTTTGACGGTCAGTATGAAAACTCAATCTCAATCTCAATCTCGAGTTAAGGAGATTACAGCCCTGAATTCTTGAAATCCAACCAGTTATGGTGGGAAGGGCCACCCTTTCTATAATTTGTATAGTTTGAATAAAATAAGCATGTAACGTGTTTCATGTGGTGGTAGAGGAAATGTCGTTCTGTCAGTACTGTTGTCATATTTCCGAAGCTTGGCCTTCTGTTTTTGGACGACAGACTTCGCAATCATCTGTACGAGTATAAGACTATTGGCGGGTTGGTACTACGATCCCATTGATTCCTACAGGTTATCTCAGTCGAGATCCGACGACTGACTTGTTAGATTAGTGCCATACTTCGTGGCCAACTGGGAGGTCAAGCAAAGGTAAATTAGATAAATAGTTTATTTGTGTGAGTTGATGTGGTGGCAACTGTTCTTCACACAAAAACCTAAAAAAATTAAATATTTCAAGTCTGTTCTTTATGATTTATAAGTATTTTATTAGGAAATTAAACTGAATAAACTCGTCCAGTCATCGTATGTTAATCAATCGCCAAATTTGACGTACGTGCATAAGCATCAGCCATAAATCGAAGTAAAAAAATATAAGTGGAACTAATAGGAATATTTTAAAGAACAAATTCTATTAACACAACAAAGTGACAAAAACACTGATTTCCGTTATTGTCGGTTTGTTTACCAAAAAGCATACGCACGAGCGGACACTTGGTCTCTAAATGCGCTATGTTTCTTTTGACAGACACCATAAAACAACTGCAATATTTTCTATCTCTTCCCAACGACTTGAAATTGGGGAATGGCAGAACGGAAAATGAAAGCAAAAAAAACGCTCACCTCGAGACGGCCATTAGAATTAATTAAACCAGAACCTGGTATTACACTAACAAAAAAGGGGTAAAACATGATCCACATGAAACACAGCCACAGAAATACGCCACGCCAGGCCAGGCCGGAGACACCGAAGCGTGCAAATAATAAATGAGAGCACATGTTCTAATTATCTGTTCGTCCTTTTTCCTGCTTCAGCTCGATTTTGTAAGGTTTTCTTGTGCCGTTGGATCCGTACCGGACCAACTAAACGACAGTGCGGTTGACACTGGCAGCTCTACGACAATCCGTCGAAAGTAAGAAACAAACGAAAAAATCATGCCAGCATGATAAGACAAATCTATTAGCGGTTTATTGTAGGTTGTTACAGACTTTGGGGCTGCCGATAAGTCTAGCTGGCAGGATAAAAAAACCAAGAAAAAAGAGTCGAAAATTGTCCATTACGAACACGACGACCCGGTTCTTTTTTCGTAACGATTTAAAACTGCGATAAGCGAAAAGTGGTTCACAGAGCTGAACCAGTGGAAAAAGTTCTGTGAAACAGGTAGAACGGCACAAAAAATGCAAGAGCTCATGGTCAGAATCAATTATAGCGTAGGGTTCGGGTGGTTCCCGGGGGGCACAGTAACGTTTTTCAAATTTCACCTCACTTTCAGCCATTGGGGAAAAGCCACGAACGAAAAGTGATAAGTTGGAATTGTTTTATGGAGCAGTAGCAGTAGCTATGCAAGTATTGAATTATGGCGATTCGATTATTCCATTAGGTTTTAGATACTGGTCGGTCAAATTTCCAATGATTTGTAGAGTAGAGACTCGACCATTTCGGTTAGACGAACGAGGTCAGTAGTAAAACAAATATTGAACTTGTGAAGTTAAGCACATGCGTTACAGCAGAAAAACTAGTACAACAGCCCCTTACATTGTGGTCCAAAAGGTTGAAAAGTGGAACTTTCTTCTTAGCATCTTTTACTTTCACTTTAGCAAAAGTATCAAAAGTTAGTAATGGCTTACTATGATAAAATCAAACAACTAACTATTTTGTGTTAGGAGACAGAGACATCACGTTTTTGGCAAAGCTGTAGAAAATATAAAAGCAAGCAACTTTGTTGAAGAAATGGCATTTCTATCTCTTTCGAGTGCAGAGTTATGAAAAATTTTCTTTGAAATTTGCCTCAAAATTAGTTTTTTACACTTAACTTTTGTTAGTTGCATTTTACCAGAATACATTGTCCTAGGCAATGACCGATGAACTTAAAACAAACGTTTTTTCCAAAAGTTCGCAAATCTCTAGGGCCTTTCCTTGCAAAGTTATCGGACAATTAAGGTGTGGTTTTTCTTAATATCATACACCTATAGAGTAGAACGGCTGTATAAAGGGTATTTATACGAACAAATGTTTAAAAGGCACTATATTGCCAAAATAAGAGGAAAAGGCGTTAGGAAAAAGTACCACTTTCCACCTTTTTGGACCACAGTGCACTGTAATGATGTCGCAATATGGAGGACATCAATCACCCTGGCAGAGAGTCATATATGCGTATGCTCATACTGGTTCCGGAATGGTTTACGGAAAAGGAGAAAACAAATAAAACAATTAACGTTGAAAAATTCATGAGCCAAAGCCATTGTCGTTACCGTCATGTGCGGAGTAATGTGCTCTCCTCGGTGGAGCTCCTCGCAGCACCAGATTTAGTTGCGACATAAACTTTGAAAAACTTCACTAACTGTTGATTGCACATTCACGCACACACAATCGTAAATTGCGAATCTCAGAGCATAAAGTGCAAGTGTTTTCTCCTTACCGAACGAATTGTTTTATGTTCGTGTATTACTCTGGTGACATAACTGGGTCAAAGATTTTTATAAAATAGGTTCCAGAGGGAGCTGTGGTGGTGATAGTGTTTTCATTTGGATTTCCGAGTCAACTGGTTTTTAATGTATTTCACTGTACGATTGTAGAACTATCGATACTTTGAAGGAAAAGCCGATCGCTAGCATCACTTGCCACGACCGAAGAGCTCCGTTCCGTTCGTTCGACAGACGAACGTTCATTTTACTGTCTCCTTCCCAGCCGGCGGCGCGTTTATGTCTAATCTCATAAAAAATAAATAAATAACGTGTGCAAGACGTGCGATGACGGCGACAACGACGACCGCGACGTCGTCGACGACGACGAGGACGAGGACGATGACGACGAAGGTATGCTCGCTTTTTTGCGGGCTTCCTCATCGCCACACGCGGGGTCCTCCAACTAGGCACTCATCATAAGCCAGATCTATAGATAGTGTGCAGCAGAGTGTGTGCTGGCAGGCCTATACTGGCTGCGCCTCACTTCACATGTACGCGACGTATCTCTTGTACGCCATCGGGAGTTGCGTATGGACATGCTGGCAAAGCAGAAATTATTATGCTTTGAACACGTGACATTTGGCTGATTTGTGGTGAATCTATTTTTATGCAGGGGCCATGAGAAGCTCATGTTGCGACGAAGTTGTTGTTGTTGTTATTATTTTTGTATTTGTTGCTGGTGTGCGGCTGTTCGCGGGAAAAGGACACAAAAAATTAAGTGCCATATTAAAGAAGAAATTGAGGCCTTGTCTCTGATGGCGAGGTAGCAGAACGATACGCAATTATATGGCTTATGATCTGAGATCCATCCGCCGTTGTGGTCTATTCATCTAGATCTGAAACGAGCTGCTGTGCAGCCTCTATGGGTTGCTAACAACCACGATGCAAAACGTGCATGCATGCATAATCAAGTGCAGTCACACGCGTAAGTTGTTATCAAGATCGTCGCTCAGAATTGGCTAATTGGACGCACAGGAAGCCGCCGGCTTCTGATCTATGACCGTTGAGCACACATCGCATGGTGAAAAAGGAAGGGAGGGCCTGCTCTGCTCCGATGGAAAGAGTGACGAGATATCGAGATCTTTTGCGATTAGCAAGATAATTTATCGTTCGATATGGTTGTATATCCAGAGCTATAATTGGATCAATCATGGCACAAGGTCCATGCGCTACCGTCTCTCGCTAGCGGTCTTTGTTGGCATCGTCAGCTATGTCAGATTACGTTTATTCGCTATCAAGGAGTCAAACGGTTCGCTAATATTATGATCCACAATATGATATGTATTAGAGATTTAGTGCTAGCTATTCAGTCAAGTCGCTGCGTTCCGAAATCGATTCGCTTATATAACCTTCTAACGGGATTTAATGTTATTATTATCGTTATTGAAAGCTCTTATGCTTTGGACTTAGTATAGCAAAGATTTTCTCTGTCACTCGGTTGTAATGTAAATGCCATATGTCCACAGATTACAATATTATTGACATCAGTAAATTGATAATCTTTTCCAATCGAAAATCGAAGATTGAATTGAAGGTGCTGTGATGAAACACATGTCAAAGTAGACTTCGAGCAAATCCCAGGACAGGTGTTTTATATCGGAAAAGATAAGTTCAAAGTGAATGATCGTTTCAAAAAGAAGAAAAGATCAGCATCCACATTAAACATTTTATTTGGCAGGCTATGACAAAGATACCCACAATCTCTCCGTTGGACAGAAATCAACATGCATACCAACACGTTGAATCTTCGAAAACCGCACTACACTGCTTAGTGACGTTAATTGAGAAATCACACAAATATCAATAGATGACACTTTGTGCTTTTCTAGATAGTGAAGGCGCTTTTGATAATAAGTCCTACCCATCAATTAATACGGTTCTCTTTCAAAAGGAAATTTACCACAATACAATGTGCTGGATTCAAGCAAAGCTTTCGAGCAGAGATATTACAGCATCATTGGGAGTTACGACGGTTACGTTTTCGGTGATCTTCTTCTTCTTCTTCTTCAGCAGCATAGAGCCGGGGTGGCTCGTGCTGTTTCAAGCACTCGTCTCCATTCAACTCGGTCTTGGGCCACTCATCGCCAATTTCCTAGTCGTCTCAGAAGTCGCAAATCGCTTTCGACCTGGTCGAGCCATCGTGCACGTTAGGCCGCCCTGTTCCTGGTGCCGGTGGGGTTGTTGAAGAGGACTATTTTCGTCACACTGTCGTCCGACATCCTTGCGACGTGTCCGGCCCACCGTAGCCTGCTAACTTTCGCTAGATGTACGATGGGAGTCTCCCCTAGCAGTGCCTGTAGCTCGTGATTCATACGCCTCCGCCACTCTCCGATTTCAGTTTGTACTCCGCCAAATATCGTCCGCAGCACTTTCCGCTCAAACAAGGCAAGGGCGCGTATGTCCTCCGTAAGCAGCGTCACGGCTTCAAGTCAATTGCCGGTCTAATAATGGTTTTGTACATTGTTAGCTTCGTGCGGCGGCGTATGCTTCCTGATCGTAGCGTTTTACGAAAGGCAAAGTAGGCCCGATTTCCCGCTTGGATGCGCCGCTGGATCTCCTTACTAGTGTTGTTGTTCGCGGTCACCAGCGATCCCAAATACACGAACTCCTCTACCACTTCTAGTTCGTCGCCGTCAAAGGTTACCGTCCGTGGGAGGCGCGCGTTTGTTTCCTTTGAGCCTCTTCCTTTCATGTATTTGGTCTTCGACGCATTTATTTTTAGCCCAATTCTCCTAGACTCCGCTTTCAGTCTGGCGTAGATTGCCTTCGCCATCGCAAAGTTCCTGGCTATGATATCGAAGTCATCTGCAAAGCCTAGAAGTTGGCTACTCTTGGTAAAAATCGTGCCTCTCGTTTCGATGCTCGCTCGTCGGATCACCCCCTCAAGAGCGATGTTGAACAGCATGCGGGATAGACCGTCACCTTGTCTCAACCCTCGTCGCGTCTCGAAGGGACTCGAGAGTGTCCCAGAGATGCGTACGAAACACATCACTCGATCCAATATAGCTCTGATCAGTCGCGTCAGTTTGTCCGGAAAACCGTATTCGTGCATTATCTGCCATAGCTTGTCTCGATCGACTGTATCGTATGCTGCTTTGAAATCAATAAAGATATGATGCGTGGGCACGTTGTACTCCCGACAATTCTGCAAGACCTGTCGGATAGTAAAAATTTGGTCCGTAGTTGCGCGAGCCCCCATGAAACCCGCCTGATAATTCCCTACGAAACCTTGTGCTATCGGTGACAGCCGGCGTAACAGGATCTAGGAGAGTACCTTGTAGGCGGCGTTTACCAGCGTGATACCACGATAGTTGCAGCAGTCTAGCCGATCACCCTTTTTGTAGATGGGACAAACCACTCCTTCCATCCATTCCTCCGGTAGCTTTTCCTCCTCCCAAATCCTCGAAATAACCCAGTGTAGAGCCTTTGCTAGCGTTTCTCCGCCATGTTTATAAAGCTCTGCCGGTAGGCGGTCCTTCCCAGCGGCTTTATTGGTCTTCAGCAGCCTGATTTAGCGTTTGACTTCTTGGAGATCAGGTGCTAGGACATTACTATCTTCCATGGGCGCTCCTAGGTTAATTTCCGTTCCGCCTCCTTCTGCGACTTCGCCATCGAAGAACTGCTTCCACCTGTCGACCACCTCGCGCTCGTTTGTAATTAGATTCCCTCCCTCGTCCCTCCACATGTCAGGTTTCGGTGTGTAGCCCTTCCGAGTTTGATTCACCTTCTCATAAAACTTGCACGTGTTATTAGCTCGGAATAGTTGCTCTAATTCTTCACGATCTCTGTCCTCCTTTTGGCGCTTTTTTCTCCTCAGGATCGTGTTCAACTGGTTCCTAGCTCGTCGGTATTTGGCCAGGTTCTCTCAAGTGGCAATACTTAGATAATTTTTCCAAGCATATTTTTTCTCCTCTACCGCTTGGTGGCATTCCCCATCAAACCAATCATTTTGTGTACTCCGAGGCTTAATGCCTAGTGCCGCGGTAGCGGCCTCTCCGATGGCCGAGCGTATTCTGCCCCAACCGTCTTCGAGGTTTGAAGCACCCAACTCCTCCGAAGAAGGCAGTGCCTCATTCAGTACTCGCGCGTAGTTCTCGGCAGCTTGTGGGTTATCTAGCTGCCTGATGTTCAGCCGAGGAGAGCGGTTTTGACGTACGTCGTACGTTGCCTCCAGCCTCGCGTAGAACGCTTCTTTCTCATCGTCGGGTCTACCTTCGTGCGGGCAGTGCACGTTAATGATGCTATAATTGAGGAAACGGCCCTTTATCCACAATACACACATTCTCTCGTTGATCGCCTTCCAATCTATTACGCGATTCTGCATTCCGCCCAATACTACAAAAACCCGTTCCCAGTTCATTGGTAGCGCCACCGGTCTGGTAAAACTGGGCCTTTCCGCCGCGGATCTTCCATACCTTCTCTCCTTTGCGACAGATTTGCTGCAGAGCTACGATGCCGAGTTTGCGGGGTTCAAGCTGTTCAATCAGCACCCGCTCGCAACCTGCGAAATTTAGCGATCTGCAGTTTTAAGTACCGAGTCTCCATTCGTCGCCCTTGTTCCGTCGCCTAGGTTGATGCCGAATATTCCGCTCCGAATTTGCTTGAATTTTGTAAGTGTGATTCAATCTAGGTGTGTAGCCGTACTGGGACAACACTACCGAGCCTCGCGAAGGGGCTGTCATCTTATAGTGCCGAGACTCACTATACCTCCTTCCCGGTTAGCATATGATCTTAGTTTCCACCGGGGTTGGTTACCCGATCTCCGGTAAGGTTGCTTGCAGTCTTGGCATTCCCCTCAGTGTATGCAAGAGGCGCGCGCAAAAATCACCACACACTTCCATTCCTAGCGACAGCAGAGCGTGCGATGGCGTATACACCACTGTCTAACGTCCCGCATGTGCACTGAAGTTTGGATTGCCTACTTTCAACACACACCCTTGCTTTGAATCACCAGTGTGCGGAATAACGAGGGAGAATAACTCTGCTGTGATCGCACCGCAGTGAGCACTTTTGCGAAATAAGCAAGCAAGCAAAAACTGCAATTTGATAGTCCTCTAAGCGTTGCTGAATGGTATACCTTATTGATGCATTTAATAAATCAGTCGTGTTTTGTAGCAACATTTGACAATTTTAAATACGCAGAAAGCCAAATTTGAAACAAACTATGGATTTATAAAATGAATAGCCTACACATCAAATTTAACAATGCATGCATAAAGGTTATACAGTGGACTCTCAGAAAAGTCAATCGATTGGGGAATGGGTCGATTAACTTTTCCGAAATATTAACTTTTCTGAGTAGTCCTAAGAGTCTTTGAAAATGATAAATACAAAAGCGAAAAATATATTCTCGGATACACATTTTTAAGTATCTGAAAGTTGTAATGTAAAGAGAGCAAGATATTATGAAATAATACTTAGTTCCTTTCAGTAAATTTAAAATAGTCGGTTATACTAGTTTACTTTTGATTTTTTGTAGTCTACGACAACGTTTTGACAATGTTCGCGCTTATTTTTTGTTCCCTGCTGTTCATTTATTTTGCATTTAAAATTCAATTTGAGTTTGCGCTTTTCCAATATGTTATCAAAAATCCCGAAGCAATTCCTGTATGAATAAACGCTTTAGACAACCAATAAATTCAAACTCTCAGAAAAGTTAAGCCAAAAATTAACTTTTTAGAGTGTTGCATGCGAGTTAATATTCGCTTAACTTTTCTGAACAATTAACTTTTTAGAGAGTTAACTTTTCCGAGCGTCCACTGTACAAGCAAATCATTCCAATGTTTCAGCTGAGAAAAATATACAAACGAATGTCTCATTTATAGTTCTCAAAATTAGAAATAATTGTTGCACCATTTATTTCATTACTTTAATTTGATTATTACAGGACGGACTCGATTATTCGGATGAAATTTTTTTTATAATGTTAGACACGTTCTGAACGTAAACACATTTCAAAAAACCCATTTAAATTTTTTTTCACCCGAATAACCGAGTCCTAACTAACAGTTTATGCAATTTGTACTTTATTTCATTATACACTGTTATAACTGTTAAAAATATCAGTTATGTAAGTATCGGTGCAAGTTATTCCTTAAATGTGAAAAATACTTTTATGACATTTTGGAAAGAAAGTACTGCCAACTGCAACTGAAAGTACTGTAAAATTAAATCAAATGCATATTAGTGCATGGGATCTTATAACAATTCTGTGAATAAAAATGATTCAAGTTTTTATTATTAATAGTTATCTAAAAGTATAGTTTTTTAAATTAAAAAAAATTGATTATTTTAGGAGTGCCAAATCTTTTTTTTACAGATGGCTTAGCTTTCTGGTTATTATAGGTTATTATATGCCTTTCGGATGACAAGTTTCGTTCAGAAGTTAGTACAGAAATTTTTATTCAAACTTGAATCATTTTAGCACCCTACAAATAATAATTCAATTGATCGAGATACCATACCGATTCCATTGGGCTTAGTGTTGAGACTACGAGATCTCAATGCTCCAAAAATTACTTTTCTAACAGTCTCCTCTAGCTATGGTTCGAAAAAACGACGACTGGCTTGTTGTCATTCTTGTACGACTTGTACCTATATATCATCATACCAAGTATGCGTAGAAGATTGAACGATTTGTGAGTTGTTCTTATTTAATTATAAGATTTAAATTGAAACTATTTCAAAGATCTGACTTTCTAAGAATTTTTTTGGTAACTCAATAAAATAGGAGAACATTAGCAATTGCAATTATTTGTATATATTAATTTTGATTAAAATAAAATAATAGTTCAATATCCTACATTTTTATTTATGAAATTCGTGGCATAATAAAAATTCTTACATTAGATGGATTAAATCAGAGCCTTCGTGTTTCTTTAACTCTCTATCTGGTGCTCCCCACCGCCTTTTGGTGGGCTCCGTACATATTCAATAACTTTGTACGACAATACAGTGGGATTCAGAATTTGACAACAAATGCGTGTCACCTATGCCTATGCCAAAGTTGACATCCATTTTTGATATGAAAAAATTGAATATAAATGCGTTAGAAATTGACTAAATATGAATAATCAACGATTTTTCTACGATTGTAACTATTCGAGAGCTATTCGAGTAAGACGTAGTCCTACGGCAATAAAAATATTATTTGAAACACTCTATAACCACAAAATGTTTTCAAGAATATACTGAGGGCATCATTTTTTCGTCCTTTCGAACATGTATGCGGAAACTGATAAATATTTCAGCATCTTTTTGGAAGTGCAAACCTATTGAAAAATTTAATAAAAGTGGGTCAAAACTAGTTAATACATAAATGATTTTTAACGATTGCAACCATTTTATATTAAAAAAATCCGACGAAAGCTATCAAGCCGACGCAAGCAAGTTTTTGACACCCTGCGGTAAGACGTAGTCCTACGTCCATAAGAATATTACCTTTCAAAACATTCCACAACTACAATTGTTTTTTCATGCACTTACTGATGTCATCATTTTGGGTCATTTTGAACATGCATGCGGAAATTGATTGATATTTAAGCATATCTTTGGAAGCGAAATACGTCTTGTTGCCAAAAACGAATACTTTTGTTGCCAAAATTGGTCCGTGCCAAAATCGAAATTCCACTGTATTTTATAGGCGCGCGAGAAAACTTTAAACTTACAAAAATCAGCATAACGTCATACTTCTATCGGCGATACAATTTGATTTACACCCTGAATTAGAAAAAAATCTAGCAAAATAGCAAAGTTTTTTATCGTCCTTAATTAATTGTTTATAAAGAAATGGTTATCGCGGTCGTGGCACCTGGGTACAAAAAATATGCAAACAGTCTATTAAAATACCTTTCTAAGTTTTGACTGAGATATGGCAATTTGAATTTTGCGGTCAAATTGACCGCACACCATACAGACAACCTGAATTTTTTCTGTAGAGACAGAATGTGAATGCTCTGCTGCATCGAAAACGAAGCGCCAGTGAAAGCTCTGCAGAGTAGTGCACACCAGTGCGATTTGTGGTGAGAGAACATACGGGCTCTTGAGTGGCGTATTTGTTGGGTGTGTGATTCTAAATTGCACCGCTGTTGTTTCACGCATACACAGCTATACACTTTGTTTGCTAATCCCTTTAAGCAAGCGTTCGTTTTTTGCGCGCCGGTGCGACTGTATCGATCTCCGCAGTGTATGAAATACACTTACATATTGGTGTTGCACCTCAGTGATATGCCAAGACTGGTTGCTTGTATTCCGCCTGGTACCACGAGGAGGTCGGGATCGGAGTTGCTGGATAAGAGGCTAACGACCACTATGGGGTCTATATTCCGCATTATCCAGCCGTTTACCAAGCCAGCCAGTTCCCTTCTATCTGTAGTAACCATTTTGCAAGATAGAAAGCACGCCTGAAAACACCTCTGAGACGCTTGCTTTCAGTTCGATCAAGTTCTGGTTGAGGGCTGGCACTTTTCTGCTGTTGTAGATGTGCGATTCTTCCGGAGATCAAACTTCGGCTCGGACTACTATCTCGTAGTAAGTAAGATCCGCGTCCGGCTGTCTAATGTATTCAAATCGAAATCAACGAGGAAGATATGACTGAACATTCGGCGGTTATCAACGGAAGGAGTTGCTGCAGAGTACTCTCGGAAGTGTACTAGGTACTGTGATGAGCGGAACGATGAACAACTTGGAGAGAACCTGAACGAACAATGGATCACATCCTCGACGCGATCAGTCCTACAGCACGAGAAGTGTTTGGTACTACTGCTGCAGTTATTTCCAGTTAGTGGTTTAACGCAGAATGTTAACGAGTGACTGATGAGAAAAATCGAGCCAGAAGTCACATTTTGGCTGCAACTGTGACACGCCAAAGCAGAGAGAGAGATACCGAGATGCTAGAGTTGCCGAAAAGAGACCTCACCGTCGTAAGAAATGTCAGCACTGAGATAGCGTTCTTGCGGAGGCAGAGAATTACTTCAATACGACCAACGGAATCAGGAACCAGACCGTGCCAACTCCTATTGTAAGCAACGACAAGGAGGGGAACCTGATTACCGAAAGATCGGAGGTGACCAGACGTTGGAAGCAGCATGTCGATGCATTGTTAAACGGTGAACAAGACGGAGCGGTTAACAGAAATAGGATGACTGAGGATGATGGACAAACTGTGGATCCACCAACTTTGGAGGAGGTTAAAAAGCAGCGAGAGAGCTGAAAACTGCAAAGCAGCTGGAAAGGACGGCATTCCCACCGAACTTTTGAAAGTCGGGAGCGAACTGCCCAAGCAGCACACTTTTCGCACTCAACGCACACAAAAACTTATTTATGACTGAATTTAGTCATAAATCGGTTGCCACAACTGATTACTAACAACTGTGCTAGTAGGGTGCTGTATTGTGCCATCCATCAGGTTACACTAAAGGTCTGAGGAGGAACTACCTATGGACTGGTTGGAAGGTCTTATATGCTCTATTTACAAAAAGGGCCATCGACACGAATGCAGCAATTATTACTCTCCCCAATTCTGCATACAAAATTCTTTCCTGAATCCTGTTTTTCAAAGTGAGGACAGCGCAGGAAACCTTTGTTGGCGAATACCGGTGCACGGTGATCTAAATAAGCAAATATTGAATACCAGTTCGGTTTTCGAAAGAAGCGCTCCGTAACGGACCAAACGTTCACCTTGCGACAAATCCTTGATAAATTCCCGGAATTCAACTTGCCGACCCACCATTTGTTTATAGACTTCAAGGTGGCGTACGGTTCAGTTAAACGAAATGAACTGTGGTAGATTATGCATGAACATGGTTTTCCAACAAAACTGATTAGGCTGATACGTGCTACCTTGGATGGTTCAAAATCAAGCTTTAGGATAGCGGGTGAGACATCGGACTCGTTTATGACGTTAGATTGTTTGAAGCAAGGTGACAGACTATCGAATTTGCTGTTAAACATTGCATTGGAAGGAGCTGTTCGAATGGCAAGCGTGCAGAGAAGTGGTACAATCATCACAAAATCTCATATGCTCCGAGGGTTCGCGGACGACATCGATATCACTGCAATGCGTTGGTGTTAACCGTAGAGCTGTGGAAGAAGTGTACGCGCATATTAAAGTGGAGTCTGCGAGGAGAGAGCTTACCATAAACTCTACCAAAACAAAGTATAACGAACGTGGTAGCTCTTCGGGTGTTGGAACTGCGGTGGTGATAGATGGAAATACTTTTGAAGTGGACTACGAATTTGTTTACCTTTGTAGGTTAATGCCGTGTGACAATGGTGTGACTCGTGAAGTAAAAAGGCGAATAGCGGCTGCCTACAGGGCCTTGTACGGATTACGTAACCAGTTGACCTCCCGTAGCCTGCAACTCTGGACAAAACTCGCGCTTTATAAGACGTAAATTCTTTCGGTGGTACACTACGGCGACGAAGCGTGGACGTTCAAAGAGAGCGACAGACGAGCTCTTGGCGTTTTGAGCGTAAGATCCTGCGATCAATTTTTGGCGGCATGTTAGACGAAGAAGTGTGGCACAGGCGCATGAATCATGAAATATACCAAGAATACAAAGATGCTGATATTGTGAAACGACTAAAACGTGGCAGGCTACAATGGGCTGGCCACGTAGCAAGGATGCCGGATGAGAGACCAGTGAAAACAACATTTCGCAGAGAACTCGACAGAGGTCGACGACTTCGAGGCAGATCCCGTATCTGTTCGATGAGTGCTGTTGACGAGGATCCTAGAGCACTGGGTGTTAGGGCCGACTGGAGAGCGGCAACCCAAAACCGAGAAATGTGGAGACGGATCCTGAATTCAGCATGGATTCGATAAGCGGATTGTCGCCGAAAAGGTAAAGTAAGTATCTTGACAGATGATCGTAACTAAAAGCTAGAAGCTGATTGAGATGAACGGAGCAGGTTCACAAGTTGTCTGCAACTTGTTCATAACTGGAATACAGAAGAACTATTGAATGCGGTTCTCTGTTTTGGCTACAAGAAAAACGACGAATTAGGTTGTAAGATTGACCGAGTGATCACTATAGCGTTGAGGATACTGTTTCCAACGTGCTTTTCCGGATATTCTTGTCGCTAACAGTAATAGGTTTGAGAAGAGCTACTTAACAGCAGAATCCAACTATTTTCTCAAAGAAATGGGTTCACAAATAATCCAAGCTAAGAAAGGTAGTAATGAATACCATTAGAGCATTCTAAATAATAGGTATATCGTTACAAAACTTTAAAACAAATCGACAAATATCTAACTTTGGCTTGTTAGGTTTTCACTCATCACATAACATATTAAGCCATTTTTAAGGAAGAATGACCCAAACTAAGGTAGTAAATTTGAAAGATACGTCATTGTAGCAACAATGCAAGTAACGTTCATCTAGGCCATCGCACTGTGAGTTCGCTGCTCTCGGGCGGGCGGGCTGAATCAGTTATGCACGCGTGCACTATTCAGTGAGGAAGCACTCAATTCTGAGAATCCCTGGATCCATCAGTGAGCAAACATCAGAGGGTACATGAAGTGTTTTTTTTCTCTATAACCTAAACGACATGTGATAGAAAAATATTGCCCAGAAAAAATGTTTCGCCTATACTACTGCAGCCGCCGTTGAACGAAATAGCATAAAAAGTATCACGCTGTGGAACAAGCATCGTAGACATTTTGTTATGAAAGTACGATTGAAACCGTTCTCCTCTAACCAGAAACTGTCCAAAGCCATAAATCCCATAAACATGCAATTCATGTTTGCGGACACGAATCACGCCCCATAGCCTGCGGGACAATTCTCGGTACATCGCCGGGCGGTCCGGTGTGCGAAAAGACCCCCACATTCGAGCTTCATGTGGTCAGTTGATGGTGGTCCCGCATTGTACGTGTGCCCCATCTGACAATGTATGCCACGCGGGTCAACGGTAAATAGAGCATAGGACTAAAAACGTAGAAGAACTCACCGCCGTAGGTTCAACATTTAGCAACCATTCGATAGGTAGCGAGTACCCGTCGTCGACCGCTAGTCCGCGGGATTAAGCCTCAAATTAAATCAACAATGTTTCGGTCGTTTGTCCGTGTTCCGTTGATTGAGATGCGAGGCCGACGACCATCACGGACCGACTTGATGGCAGGTCAGGGCACACTTTCGGTCTGGATTTCGCTCGTAGCATCATCGTGAAGCGCAGCTGGAACAAGGAGCAGCCGGGAAATGCGTTCAAATATGATTGATGCTGATGACGGGCGATATTTCTAGCGGAAGCCATTCGGCAGCAAACTGAACGAAAACCGTTCAACTGCCACTTGAACAATAACAATTGAGCTTCATCGGTGCTGTCGTGTAGTTGCTACGTTTTCCAGAAAAATTTTCTGAATTGAATATCGTTCCGAAATTCACGGATAGGTGATCAGGAGATTCCTTTGCAAAGTTTACTATAGTCACATTGGTAAGTTAGTCTCTTCCACCAAATGCACTAACACCATCCACCCATGAAATGCATCCTCAGAAAGTGGGTTAAAACCGCGTACATTTTGCCACACATCCCTACCAACTAAAAAACACTGGCGCCAAATAAATGTTGGCAGAAAAATTCACGCTCTGTTGTATTGTTTGTTGTACATTTCCTCCAATTATGGCTCATGTACATACATAAACAACTCCGTCCCGAAATGAGTCCCCCAAAACTCCTCCGTACTCAATTATTTCTGCAGTACATAAATGCCGTCCAGCTGGTATAGACAACGTAGTCCTACTATTTTCTGCCCTGCACGAGGCTATGTACGTCGGGCAATAAAAAATTGTTTTAAAGCTGGTAGGAATAATACATTTTTCAACACGACCTCTTACATCGTGTCCGGATGGCGTTGGTTGGTTCCTTTTCCCCGACAACCGCGAAGGCATGTCAGAGTGGGAAAGAATAATATCCAAACAACGATAAAGCCACATAATCCGGCTCCCATAAACTATAAAACTATAATCCAACTATAATGCATCTTTTGTGAGGCAGCAAAACAGTCCTAGAGGAGGAGCATCCCACTGAATGAAGGTGGAAAAATTTCGGTCGAAAGATTGTACATGCAGGCAGTGCATTCAGGCACGAAACAAAAGCAGCAGTTAGCTAGCTAGGGGGGAGAATAGGAAACATTAAAAATAATCAAACACTTTCCTACGGAGAGGTATTAAAAAGTTTTAGAAGCTATAAAACGATGATTGGAAATGGTTGAAATTTGGTACTAGGCTATGTATACCTTTTATGAGTTTTCTGTCTGCTGTCCGTTCGTCCGTCCGTCCTAGGAGCATATTGCACTGGAGCGTGCGACCTGTCGCTGCCAGCAGCAAGTCACGAGGCGTTTTCCGTCAAGTTTGGTGCGAGAGGCACACCTCGCCTGTTAAAATTGATACTTTCGCCGCTGTTAGGGTGGATTTTTATATCTGTTATCTACATATTTCGGGACTTGTTTGGGTCCGGACAAAGTGGAGAGTAATTTGGAATTGCTTGGCTTTTGATCAGTTGAGTGAAGCAGTGAAGGTATAGAACGGTTAAAAACGAAACCATGTTTTCCGGTTGTTCACTTGTTTATTTGAAATTTATGGGGCTTACAAAGTAGTAATGGCCGATGACTTGTCACGAGAATTGATATAAACGATTAGCTTATCTCACTACTGCGATAAATAAGCTTACTGGACAAAGTGATACAAAAGTTAGTGGTTAATGTTTTGTGAAATCCGTGAAAGAGAATCCGGCAGTGGGGATCCGCAAACTACCTGTGACTCGGTACGGAAATCGTCTGATAATATTTTGCGTACCGGACGACCAGGTTGAGGAGCTATCAACACGGAAGGAGGTTAAAACAGCGATAAGCGAGCCGAAAAACTTCAAATCTGCTTGGGAGGACAGAAAACTCCAAATCTGTTAGGCAGAATGTTAGAAAACTGAGTAAAAAATCTCAGTTAACTAGCAACTATCAAGGCATTACTCAGTTCCACACACAAGGTGCTTTTCCGTATCCTGTTCAAAGCAGACTCGATAACCTTGCGGCTACAGAGCCTCTCGGCTAGAGGAATTTTATATGAGTTTTGTGTTTCTTTCACAGATAATTTTGATTTTTGATGAGTTTTAGGATCCAAAATTTTAACCATCACTGAGATCTAAGACAAATTACGGGAGTACAACCTACAGATTCATCTTTGGTTTGTAGATTTCATAACGGCAAATGATTCAGTCAAACGAAAAGAGCTGTGGTTTAAAAATAGTTTTCCGACAAAGCGTGTGGTTGGTTGAGACGTAGCAATCACAGCGGTATGGGTGCAGAGGTGAATCTGGACGGACAGGTGGGACATGAAGTGGGCAAGGAGCTCATATACCTAGGTACGCTATAGGCACATGACAACGGTGTAGGCCACGAAGTCAAATGACAAGTCGTAGCTGCAGGTAGATTCTTCTACGGGCTATGCAATCAACTAAAGTTCCGCAGGTTGCAAACTCACACAAAACTAGCGTTGTCTAGAACCCCGATTCTTCCAGACATGGCTAGTCACAAAAATGCACCCCACTGTCACAAATGTCATTCCCATACATTTTTCGTATAGCCAACATCTCATCTAGCCCACAACAAACTTTGCCTCGGACAAAATGTATTTGTGAGTAGCCCACTCTAACTTCAGCCTCGGATGAATGTGTATTGGTAAGCGCTCGAACAAAGTTACTTTTTTGCTTTTTTTTCTTTTTGTGTCGGACGTGTAGGAAGCGTAAAAAGATGTTAGCCGCATCTTTACCCTTCAGTTTCATACGCCTGCAAAAATGAAGCATGGACGTTGAGCGGAGCTGATTGATGCGTAATTGAAGTTTTCGAGGGTAAGGTGTTCCATTGAGTAAAAGGCAAAGCCTGGGTTCCATTTTGAAAACTTGGCTTTCCTTTAAAATAGGACAAACTTCGCAGCCAACTGCAAGTGTTTTATTACTGTTGCTATTTCCAAGTAATAATTTGTGTTTTATAACACTCTTATGATGGCCTTTATGACCAAAATTGGCCATGAAAACTTTGATAAGAGTGAAATAAAACTCACATTATTACTTGGGTTGCTTATTAACAGCCTATCTTACAGCCTTCCCCAATCGAGATTGGAATACATGATGACAGGTTTTTAGACTAATGTCGTACCTCGAGGGAAACTTGGAGGCTTAAGCAGATGCATTACGAATTACGAAATGCAACATGGCCAGAATTCCTGCCGAAAGAACACTCAAAACTATTTTCAGCAATGAACCAGGAAGAAATCGATGGTTTCGGAGCAGCTCTTGAACCCGGTGTCTGTGAACCCTGGATGAGGCTGGTATCTGAGCTGATTGAAGAATGGCTGCTCAATACCGACGGCACTGGACAATTCAGAGATTCATGTCAGGGGCAACTCTTGCCCATCGTTTGTTTGATCCAGTGCGCCGCTCACGATAGTTTCCGCCCTGGAGCCGGAGACTGCATTAAGAAACGTGTTGTTTCAGCACTGAAGCTTAGATGGCAGCCACACTTGGGGACTCGGCAGCATAGCTTACTAGATAACCTAATTAAATTAAACAATATTGCGAACATTTAAGTTAATACAGATCGGAACATTCTGCACCGAGCTGAACAACCAAATGGAAACTCGGTATTAAAAACTGAAGATCGCAGAGTTTCGTAGGTGGCAACCGTGACCTGCTTAAACAGCTAAGTACCGCAAGTTCAGCATTACAGGAGGTCTTTGTCGCAGGACGGTATGGAAGTTCTGTGGCGAAAAGGTCTAGTTCTGCCGGAGCAATGAGTTGACAATGGACTTTGTCGTGTTGAGCAGAAAAATACCCAAAAAATCATCTCTAAGGTTGACCTGCTGATCGTATTACGAAACGAATTGATGTTGTTTTCATAAACAGAATTCATTCTCGGTTGAATATCTGGCAACTACACCTTCCGTCGAGAAGTTCTGTCGAGAACTACGCGAGAATGCCGGATGAGTTGCTAGTAGCTTCGGAAGTTGCATCTGTTTCAATCCACGATACAAATACGAATCGGAAGTATCGCTGATGACAAAGACGAACTTTACGCGCAGTTAAAGCGCGAGTCTGCCAAGATAACTTCGAGGTACTACGAGCCAGTCGTCTTTTAATGACTCTTGGCTGGGCGGTGTTGCTAGAGCAAGTAGAATGGTTGCACTAACCCCGTTATTGTCCTGTACTCTAACAACCGGCTGCGAAGGATGTCGATAAAGAAGAGTGGAGTCTTAAAGACGTATATATCCCAAGGTTTTTTGGAGCCCAAATACGGCCGCTGCCCTAGACGAAATGCCAAAATTATAATTGAGGATTATAATACTCAGGTTGATCAGGCGGAGGAATTTCGACCGGTGATTGGACGGTTCAACGCACATCCGCAAAGGAACGAAATCGGCTTAAGACCTGTCGACTTCGCCGCCTCCAAGAACATGACTATACCATAGTAACATCTTCCAGCATACCCTCCACCATCGGCAAAACAGAAGATCACGCAACTAGACAGAATCACAAATTGACCACTTTTTGATAGATGGTTGACACTTTTCAGACATTATCGACGTTAGAACCTGTCGGGGTGGTTAACCTAGTGATGGTTAAGCTACCTCAAAAACCAATCTGTTGCGAATAACATACGATGCCGGTGACCCCCACAGTGTGATGTAACGCGACTGAAGCAACCAGATGACGCTGAAAGCTACGCGTTATCGCTCGAAGCCGTACTACCGGAAAAAGGGGAGAGCTAGATGAAACCCCTCTTGAGGACCGTTGGAGTACCGTTAAAACAGCCATTGAGAGCGTAACAAAGAACGTCTTAAGCCGTATGGCACCGAATCGAAACGAATGGAATGACAAGGAGTGCCAACCAAGGATGGTTCGATCACTTTGACTCAATTTTGATTCATTTGACAGTACCGTCTCAGCGGAGCAAAATTTGACAATGTGATATATGAATCATTTATAGACCAAGTTATTATCTACAATTTTGCTGAACAAAGTTTTGCTGTATCTTTTGTATTTACGGTGCTACAATGCTAGTACCTCTTTATTAACTAAGTGAACGTTCATTTAGTCACTAAAGAGTTACTAGCATTGTAGCGCCGTTACTACAAAAGATAGAGCAAAACTTTATTTGGCAAAATTGTAGATAATAAATTGTTCTATAAATGTCTCATACATCACTTTATCAAATTTTGCTCGGCTGAGACGGTACTCTCAAATGAATCAAAATTGAGTCAAAGTGATCGAACCATCCCTGGTGCCAACAGATATTGAATGAGAAGAGCGCACTGCGGGTGCTTATATTGCGTAGAGCTATCCATCAGAATGTGACGTGAACAAACAAACAGAAGCGGAGGTAGCAAACTCGACTCTTCCACGAGAAGAAGTGCCACCGCGAGGAGAAGGAATGCGAGGAAATTGAGAAGCTGTACCGCTTTCACGTTACGTGGAAGTTCTATCAAAAACTCAACGAATCTCACAGGGGCTTCGAAATACGTGGATATAAGAATGGAGATATGGATAACGATTAACACCGGAATGGCCTCATCAAGCGGAAGCCCGTAATATGGGCTTCAAACGATCCTTTTTCTACCGCCACATCCCCGCGCATTCATTTTCACACCATTCGCTTACCCTACTAGCACAGCTGTTATAAACTAGTTGTGGTAACCGATTAGTGACTAATTTCAGTCATAAATAGGTTGCAGCAACCAGAAGTGATAAAAATGTGCTACTTGGGTAGTTGGGTAGAATTCGAAAAAGTAGTGTAAAGGGAAATTATATAGCTAATTATTATCTACATTATTGTTGAAGAAAGTATAGTTTTATCTTTTGTATTTACGGAGGTATTCGATTGCTACCCCGTGCCCGTTGGTAGCCAAATGAGCGCTCTTTTTGCTACCAACGGGTTGAAGCCCCATAGCGCCGTAAATCCAAAAGATAGAACTATACTTTCTTTAACAATAATGTAGATAATAATTAACTCTACAACTGCCTTTTTCACTACTTTTTCGAATTCTGTTTCGTTGGGGCGTTGCAGTCAAATAAGCATCTACTGAGCAAAAAACTGAAAATGAAGCGTGAATGAATGCGCTTTGATTTTTTTTCTACATTTTCGTTTCGATCACGTTTCCATTACCTGGCCTTGACTGCCAGTCACCACAGCAACGAAAAGCAACAGCGCTAACGTATACTACAAAACACAACCACTACATGTGCACGGAAGAAGTCGGTCGGACGCCGTTCGACACGAACGACCATTTTGCTTGCGTCGGGCTGACGCCGGGCGGCAACCTTTTAGTGAGGGTAGCCGATTTGGTGACAGAGAAACGCAAAAATACGTCACCTTATGCACCTAGTCAGTTTGCGGCTTACACTTTTTAATATTCTAACGCAAAGCGAGAGAACGACTTTTGGCTTCTCTTGAGAGGTCACATGGATTGTAGGTTTTCGCAAGCGGCAGATTGACTGGATTCAATAAACATTCAAGTGATCGTTTTTAAAGCGCAAGTTGAACGCAGAAAGCGTACGCATTAACGCAGTCAGAGTCAACATGCGATCCCTTTTTAAGCCCTGACTGCGATTGTGGAGAAAGTGACTTCATTGGTGCAACAAGCAATGGAAATGTGTCATCCCCATTGATAAGCGAAGACAAAGAAGTCATCCAGCGGCATTACAGCAGGAAAGGATGCCACTGGAGCAGAACTTATCAGAATGGTGCCGGCTGAATGGTCAGCTGTTGTTCAGATTTGGGATACGCAACGACTGCTAGAGGAGTGAAAATTCTGAGTGGATAACCTGGATTGTGAGAACTACAGAGCGATCACTATCCTGAATGCCGCCTCTAAGTGCTTCCACTATCGCCAATGGTTAAACGATTTGTGGAAAGTTAATAGGCCGGTTGCACAGAGGTTCTGTCTATCATCAGATCAAATCTTCACCGCGGCAGACCTCCAGAAGAATTCCGAGTACTCACTAATCACCTGTTCATTGAATTCAAAACCGCATATGTAAGCCGACAAGAGCTATAGGAAACTATGAAGGAAAACGGCTATTCGGGTATACTTACTAGACTTATTTCAGTGCTGTGTGAGAATATCGAGTATATTGTCGGATCCATTCGGTTTTTGCAGAGGGCTTCGACAAGGAAGGTCTTTGAAGATGAGGTCTTTTAAGATGAACGGAGATCGACCAGCGGGGCACGATATTTACTAAATCCAGTCAGTTTATCTGCTTTGCCAACGACGTGGATGCTGTCGGCAGAACATTTGAGGTGAAGCAGAAATGATTGGGTTGAAGATAAATACGTCTAAAATGCTGCGGATGGGACTGAGCGTGACAGGGTCCGCTCGGGGATGAGGTCGAGAAAGTCGACGAGTTCTTGTGCCTTAGCCCATTGGCAACAGAGGACAACAATACCAGCCGTGAGATTAAAATGGGTATTATCATTGGAAGTCGTGTCTACCATGGACCTCACAAACACTTGCGGTCGAACAATCTGAGCCTCCGTACAAAGCGTACCTTGTACAATTCGCTAAGTAGACCGGTTATCGTCTACGGGCATGAAACGTGGTGAACCACGTGGACATTACTGGAAGAAAACCTGCGAGCACTCAAACTTTTCGAACGGCGGGTGCCAAGAACCATCTTTGTCGGCATGCAAGGAAAGGTGTATGAAGGCGAAGAATAAACTACGAACTCGTATGTGTCTACGACGAACCCAGTATTCAGAGAAAGTGGCTAAAGCTGGACTAATACTTTGACTAATCTAACATGTTGTTAGAATGCCGGACTAACTAAGTAAGTAGGTAGGTAAGTAGAAAAACACGGACAATGGCTCTTGGCGAAGTTATTTCCAAGGGCTGAGAAGAGCAGAAACTGCGGGAAGAGTGAATGGAAGGAATGATTTGTACCACTTATGTTCAGCGGTCGGCATGACAAACGCAGCATTTACAGTACTTCCAGTTTTGTTAGGCCAGACAAAATCAATTGTCCGAGGTTTCTGGTTTCTGCGACTGATCGGAGCTACATTGGATCGAGCGATATGTTTCGTGTCCATCTTGAGGACACTCTTGAGTCCATTCGAGTCGCTTAGAAGGCTGAGACACCTTGAAGACTTATGCAAGATAAGTTACCTAGTTACCAACGCCTTCGAAGATTTGATTCGACAAACAGGCATTGAAACGAGCTTCAAGTAACCTTAATGTTACTTAGACTGTATACAAAAACACACACAACCGCGATAAAAATTTATAAACTCGATGTCGAAGAATTGTTAACGGATGTCTTGAACTGAGCCGCTGGAGCCTTCTATTATAAAATGGCGTTTTCGTTTTTGCACTCACATTACAGTTCTTAGCCTACAAGAGGTTTTTGTTGGAGCATGTTTATTAGGACCATTGAAATATGCTAATTAGAAAATCCACACATGGATTCATTTCACCGTTTATCACCCAAGCTGCACAGCGATGCACCACACTGCAAAGCTAGGATTGCCAATACCATGAAGTGTAAATTTATACGGCGAACGTTCCGTTTCGAATCGCACATGACACGCACTGTGTTCTATATTTGCATATTTAACTTTAACTGGGCGGCTTTTGCCAAATACCATCAAGTGTACAGAGTAAAATTAACCTGGGATGCGATGCAATCAAGAATTAGCATCAACGTTCGTGTGCTAACGAAAGATAGGTGCTAACTAGCACGTTTAGGAGTGGTTGTCGGAGGATAACATGCTTTTCACGTATCCAATTGTTTTGTGCTCTACTTGTAAATACGCCCGAGATGGTCAGAGAACAAGTTGGGCAAGATGAGTCCCATGCAGTATGCATTTCTAGTTGCGGCGAGCGATTCAAAAGCTAAGCAATGGGTTTTCATTCTAGAGCCACATTGATATATGGATGGTCAAGTAAAGATTAATTTGCTTAATCGTTTGCATATTTCAACTTTCAAGTGCACTAAAATGGCAATAAATTTAGCTCAGGTTAAAATATGATAATTTTGTTTTGTTTCGTATCTCAAGAGTAAAGATAGCGTTATTTGTGCGCTGTTCCATAAGTAAAACCCACTGAGAAAAAAATGATATATGTATGTTAATCTGAAAACTATTGAAATTCTCTCATAGTGAAGCCAAGGCCAGATTTCCCAGAAGCAACGCACTTTTTCTGCTGTCTGTGGCGAATATTCATTAAACCTAACATACCTCCACACTGACCTCCACCTTTGCCTATTGATGCAAACAGAACGAAAAAGACTGGAAATTAACATTTTTACCATGACCATAAAGTGCACATAAATCAACAGTAGGATTTCCACCCGGCTGCTGAATGTAGTCGTCGGTAGTAGAACCGGCAGTAAAGGGAAGGCAGTCCGAAAATAAAACAAAAACGGCCTTAGTATCATCGCCGGGCAGTAGCGTTTCAATACAAAGGGAAAAGTTGTTCAAATACCAGGCAAAAGTCCCGACCGGAGCCTTCATATTACGTTGCGACCTTTGTCTAATCTCGGGGACCGAATGAAAAGTGTTCGAGGGCGCTCGGCCCGCTCGGCAGTAAAGAGTCAGGAAGATAGAACTTTCCTCCAACAACGGTTCCATAAATATCTACGCTGCACCATGCAGGGAATGCCGGAATGGCTCTCTCCGCTGCTGTTGCTGCTGCTGCTGGCTGAAATCACATTCACATACATACACGGAAGCTGGAAAAACGGAAAGCCGTGCACAGGATCCGGTATGAAAAACGATCGGTGGCGGATGCTGGAGCATATGCGAAAACGGGATGTGTGCTTGCAGCACAAAAAAATAAAAACGAAGAAATATGAGCAGAGATGTTTTGAATGCCAAATTTGTCCGCTATTGTTTTAGTCACACCAGAAAGTGCAATAAAACTTATGACTTTGCATGAATAGAATCGGGAGCTACGGAATCGGCATTGTTTTGTTTTATTAGATTTGCTATCACTTCGGACGGATTAAACTTCCAGAGGGGTCGATATCGTTTTGCATCTTGTGGTTATTGTTTGCAATCAATTATTAGTAGGAAAACACTATGCAGTTGTTAACTGAAAAGGTTTCCCAATCAGACTTTGTTAAAACGCTGCTAGGTATTTTATAACACTATATTTTTAGAGCTCAACTAATTTGCTGACATAGGCAGTTTCCCGTGAAAGTCGCAGATTGAGGACACAAATCAAAATTAGTGTACCCATCAACAAAGAATTGGTCGTTAAGTTCCACGAATCGGAGCGGAGCGAGACTACGCCACGCCACCGCGAGTCAATTAGCATATCTCTGCTTTCGGACTCTTGGGACAGCTGTCAATTTCCCAGAATCGCCCCCGCCAAATAAAAGCATTAATTAAATCTATCTAAACCGGCCGCCTTAGGCGCAGGAACAGCCGAAATCCCTTCTCCGGTGTAAGCTAATAAAACAACGTGCGCAAGCTTGTCACAGCTCGCTGAAGGAGCGCAAAAACATGAAAGAAGGCGCACGCGAAACCGAGCCGACAAAGCCGTGACTCGCGAGGCGGTGCCGTTGGCGATTATATTTGGGGTGCTTACATTTTATTGTGTTTTCAATTTGTCCGGTCGGTTGTTAAATGGTGCGGCAATTCTTGACTTCTCGCCGTGCCGTTGGTATGTATCGCTGCCCTGGCAGGTTGCCCTGTCGGCGCTCGCTTGCTCCCTCGCACCGGCAAAGTTGATTGCCGCTTTTGCCAAGTGACATGATCGTTAAATAGAATTATCAGTAGCGCAAAATCGGTGGGCAATGTGGCCCGGCTGGACTCCCCGTGCGATTGTAATTCCGCGGAGCGCAGTGATTGATGGTCGATCGATATAAAGTTGGAGACTTTTCTGGTTTTCGAAAGTATGTTGATGTGTTGAAACACACGATCGCGGCGGCGTTGATTCTGAAACTGCTCGGAACTGTTTTTATTTTTGTCGTGTAAATTTAAACCTACACGATTTGTAAAGTTTGAAACCTGCACCGGTGGAAGGTCGTTTGATTTTGCCTTTACATTGCAAGTATCTGATTAGAAATAGAAACATGTATTCGATGTGAGTGACACTTAAATACAAGCTAGTCCATTTAACGCTTTATCGAATGAACCACATCTATTGGAGTCCGTGTATCAACGTCGGTGCTATTAAATAAAAGCTTACTTAAATTACTGAAAATAAAAACAATAAATTTGAACAGAAAACTGGTAATTGGGTAAGAATCAGTTTTATAGCTGGCTATGATTGTATTTCGATAAGGTTGTGGTAAGCGAGGAATTCGTCTAAACAAGAAAAAGTCGTGCATTTACTATTTATTTCAATAATAAACAATGAATGATACAAAGCAATTTTGAAGCAAATTACACGTGTTTCTTTCTTTGATTAAAAGTAGAATAGAAAAAAATCGCATCTGTATTTTTGATTCAATGATAGGTGAAATTGACCCTCTACTGAAATTATTATAAAAAGCCACGAAAAGCTTACTCTGCATTATGCATTGTGCTTCCGTGAAGAGATGCTAGTACAGAGACGCTGTTACGTTTCCATTCAGTGAAAATCGGCAAGTGAGGTAACTGCGTTTGGAAGCTGCGTAATATTACACTCTTCAGTTGCATTGCCTTGAAGAGAGTCGCATAAAGTACAGGAATCCCTCGAATAAGGCGATGAGTAGTGCTGAACGCCCACCGCGATTTCTCAGCTGTCTGTCGATCAACAAAACGGATTTTTGGTATATTTTTTCGTTGTTTTCTATCACGAAGTACATTCGCAAAATCAGTACTAGTATTTCGTACATATTAACAAAGCTAAATTCGTGCGAATTTATTGCTTTTTACAAAATGATTCGTAGATTTTACGAAAGTACGAAAAAACTCACGATAAAAACAAAACTAGATTTCACTATTTTCCGATAGGTGTCAATATTCTACATTACCGACACCTATCGAAAACTAGCGAAATCTCTTTTATCTCCGAAAAAAGCCGATTTTATCGAGAATCGTGAGAAATCTGTTGGCACGAGGGGGCTTTATCACTCTTTCTGGCGTACTTCCCAAGCAAGGACATCAAAATGGTCTAGGTTTAATCGCGGTGTTAAGCAATCTAGTTGAAATGAGGAAACTTTGTCACTTGTTTTGGCTTACTTCCCAAGCACAGATATCAAATTGCAGGGTGGCAACTCAATTGGTGATTTCAAATTCCTGGGTTTTTCCCGGTTTTCGTGGACGATTTTGGAAAAATTCCTGGTTGGTCAATATAGCTTAAAATTAGCTACAAGAATAAAAAACTTCTTTTTGGGTGGAATATTATGCTGGAAAGTTTGTCGATTTAGCTGTTCCCCTTTTACTAAATACGAAAGAATAAAAATAGAAATTTATATTTGCTGCACTGAAAAAGCTTGGAATCACCCGTTTCATTTATAAGTTGCCTTAATCTAGTACGATTACCTCATTTAAAAAGAAATTTCGCACTTCGATTGAAAACTACTCAGATCATTTTGTAGCTCGAACTAAAATCTTTCTATTCAATTTGGTAAAATTCAAAACTGTGGAATGTGGCCACAGATTATTTTACATACCCTTGCCCAGCGAAGTAAGTTACCTCTTTTGGCCACTTGACTCAATTGGCATAGTCGCCTGTAGCTCCAAATACTGTAACTATTCAAGGTCCAAGGAGCTCACGCGGCCTTGATGAGATGGAAACGGATACACAATGAAAACAACCGTTGCCTGATTCCAAACACGGCGAAATCCAGGATTGGAGGAAGAAAGGGCCACCGCCAATAGACAAATCCACTTAAAAAAAGTGGACATGTAGAAAGTTTTTACCGCCTTAGTGGTGTGCACCAATGCGAGAATGTCGCTCACGGGAAGAGCTGGCCAATAACTAATCGACCGTACAGGCAAGCTTAACCGTTGAACTGTACATTTAAATAACTATTCGGAGTATCAAATATCGCAGGTCAACAAAATCAGCAGCGTATGACACCCACATTACGCGGCATCGACCGTGTCAGCTCCTAGGCGCTGTTGTTACTTCAAATTGAAGCAGCACTCAAATATATAAAGTCTTGCAGAGCACCAGGAAAATTCTGCATGTCAACCGAGATGGTGAAAGCTTACCCAGTATTGTCACCGACAATGTTTCATCAGCTGTTCAGCAATGTCTGGATTTTTCTGTGGAGTGGATGCAAGGCATCTTGGTAAATCACCAAGAAGGGAACCGGCGTTACAACGCGCGAGGCCCTGTGCAGATTGAACAGTGAGTCTTTTTTGGATTAAAAGGCCACTGTAACAGTCTTAATGATCATCTTTTGAGGTAGGATTCGATTGCTCTATCACAGTTTACGGACTGCTTATGCTCATTGATGGAGTTGAGCTAGATAGTTGAAAACTTGTGCCTTAAGTCGGTACTACATGGTTAATCAAATCAACGTACTTTAAGGATTTGGGCTCTAGGAAACAAATTTTGCCTAGATAAAGCAAGAGCCCCATAATTGCAAGGCAGATTCGCTGAACTTTCAAGTTCAGAGTTACAAAAGCGGTAGGTTCCGGAATCATCCGATATTCTTCAAACGATCAAAAGCGGGATAGTGTCCAGTTAGGAGTCCCGTGACTGTGAGTAGTTCACTACGAGTTAAGTTGAGCAGTTTTTTAGCTACTGCAGGATTTGGGAAGCTAAACTTTAATTGTTTAGTCTACAACACTGTATTTGATTTCAACGGAATGCTTTCTTAATAGCAATGTCTAGGCGGTTACTGAAGCTCAGCGTGACACCAATCAGTATAGGGGAAGAAATAGCATGTGAATAGTGAATGATACAGCGACTGCTTTTATGGGGTTTATATTAGGCCCGTCTTGTAAGCATTATAACAGGGTGGTGTTTAGAGCTCCTAACAAGCAACTTGACAGTACTGCGTAAAACTTTTCTCTGCCGATAAGTTCTTCGTTGATGGCTTAAGCAATAATCTAATAACAGCTTGGTTATCAGGGAGAGAACTCCTTATGGACATCCTTTGATCACCGAAATCGTGACCGACGTCTCTTCCAATGATGTTGTGATTTCTCTGCTCGGAAGTATTGCTTGAATCTAGCTCATTGAGTGCGGTGAATTGCGTTTTGAAAAAGAGCCGTAATAATTGAAATGAACGACGTGTAATCGAAAGCTCCTTCAATATCAAGGAAAGCACAAAGTGCCGTCTCCTGATATTTAAGTGATTTTCTGTGAAAAAAGTTGGTAGAATGCCATCCGAACCTGAAGGTTTCATTGGTTCAAAAGATCTAAGTGCCCATTTGAGCGGCGCACAAGCTGAGCCGAGTCGTTTGGCACTTTCATCGATTTTTTCTTGGCACTACACTTTGCATTTAAATAAAAGAGAAAAGGAAACAATGAAAAACATGCAAATATATTCTGAATAGCCAATTGTGTTGTTTACAGCCAAGGATTGAAATTTTTTTAACATTTTTCTCTAGTCATTACCAAGCGCAAGGCCGCTCCGAAACATGACCGCAAGGGTTTGCCGGTCTAAACGCCGGCTCTGATGGAACCTATCTGAATGTGGAAACTAGGGCGGTATCATGGTGCACTGTATCACTCATAAAGTACTTTGAAAGGTGATCCTCAATCGAATCCAGAAAAAAACGACACTACTCTTCGATAGTGCACTCTAAAATGATAGTACCTGTCAATAGGTCGGATTTAGGTAAAACTTAGTTGAAACTACTCAATATGCCCTTAAAGTGTACAAACTCAAATTTTGGGTAAAAATTTAACCAATTTTGGCTACTTGCTACCAATAATTGAATTATTCTCTGTGATAAATAACCAGTTTTAAGTTCCTACTACCAATTTTGTGGTTGAAGAACTACTCAAAATCTGAGTTTGTACACTTTAAGGGCATTTTAAGTAGTTTTAACCAAGTTGTAGCTACCAACCCATTTACGGGTAAACTCATTTAAGCAAGCTGGATTCTGTGCCGGCCGATCATGTGTGGATCGGATCACGATGGTTAATATAATATTCGAGTAAATCATCGAAATCCAAGGGTGTCTTCTTCTAGTACTTGTTGATTTCAAAAAAAGCATTCGACTGACTAAATCACGAAAATATCTGGGGCGCGCTAAGGCCCCTACGCCTTAGCGTTCCTGGTAAGCTAGTCTATCTTATCGACCCTCATTATGAGGCCTGCTACCGGGTTGATGCAGGAGTGAGACAGGGTTACATACTTTCACCGCAACTGACCCTCGTCATTATTGACGAAATTTTAATTGAGGCATTGACAGTAAACTTAACCGAGGATTGCCCTGGAACCCTTTGACAAATGAGCAATTAATTGACCTCGATTTGGCCGACATTATCTTTCTCTCTCAAATGCAATATGATGTGCAGGGAAAACTTGATAGTCTCTGCGATAACTCTAAGGCAACAGGTCTCATAGTCAATGTCGCAAACAGTAACTCAGTGGGAGTAAACATCAACAATCCCTCCAATTTCACAGTAGAGGTTGAGGTGACCAAGACTGATATAGAAACATGAACCAGGCCAGCGGTGATTTTTGGATCTTGGAAATGTTTGGCGCTCAAATCAGATCATTTTATCGACCATAACACGAATTTTCAATTTTAACGTGAAATCCGACATATTTTGAGGAGAGTAGAGAACGAAATCTACAGAAAGACAGTCAACTGGAACCCGCAGGGACAACACAGAATAGGCAGATCTAGAGGCTATTGGCGGTGTAGCCTAGTCGACTGTATTCAGACTATTGATTCGAAACGCTCCTGGCGACAGATCAAGGCCATGGCGAATTGCTGTCATTATTTGGGAAATCAAACATTTTGTTCTGCCGAACTAGCGGACATGGAGGTATAAGTAATTAAGTCGTCAGCAAGCAATGGAATTTTTTCCTGGTTTTGGATAAAAATTCCTGGATTTTTCCCGGTTTTTCCTGGTGAAATAAAATTCCTGGTCTTTTCCTGGTTTTCCCGGTTTTCCTGGTTGAGTTGCCACCCTGAAATTGATATAGGTTTATATCATCGTAAAGAATCTTCCAACCAATCACGAAGCGAGAATTCTGGTAAAATATAGGTTCATTATTTTCAATTTTTCAATAGTTCAACATCAAGAAACCATACTTTTCTTCATTTGGGCCAATTCTTAGAAGATTTTCCAATCGATTGGTGTAAGAATATTGAAAATCGTTCGGGAAACCACTAAGCTATTAGCGTTCAAAACCTGACAACTTTTCGAGAAAGATTTTTTTGAATTACCCCCTATACCAGCTAGCTTCCTGAAAGACGTAGTCCTACGTCAAAATATAGCATGCAGTTATATATGAATACCTCGCAGTTAAATTTTACGTAAAAATAGTCAACAGAGAGCGCTTGCGTATAAATATCGAATGATGTGCATTCTGTCGTTTAATATATGCTGAGGCGCTGGGGTTTTAAGCTTGTTACTGACATCTATACAGTTTTAGCACCAATTTTGGATCCTTGTTTTTTCGGGACCACAACATATTTTGCCCTGGATGATAGAGTGTTCATAAAGTGTCCACACCAGCTCTAGTTTGGGCAGCACATGTATTAATTTCAGCTGTGTACAAAGCGTGTAGAATAGGAAGCGAAATGTGATTCTTACCGCGAATCCACGGAATACTGTCAGGGGTTTGGTTTTGACAGACAAGGCTTTTATATATTACATTTTAACCCAAATAAATTCATGAATTCAATTTTAAGAAGGTGCTACTGGAGGCATGAATGGAAGGTGTTGTTTGTCCCAAGTCCCAACTACAAAATTTTTCGCTACAACACTGATAAACGCAGCCAACCAGGTACTCTTCCAGATTCTATTACGTCAGGTCTCACCGATAGCACAAAGTTTTATAGGGAATTATCAGGCGGGTTTTATTTGAGCTAACAACGGACCAAACTTTTACCATCCGACAGATCTTGCAGAAATGTCGGGAGTACAACATGCCAGCACATCACATCTTTATTGACTTCAAAGCAGCATACGATACGGTCGATCGAGACCAGATGGAAGATAATGCAGGTACATGGTTTTTCGGACAAACAGACGCGACTGAACAGAGCACCTTGGATGAAGCGATCGGTTTAGTGTTCATCTCGGGGACATTCCCGAACCCGTTCGAGACGCGGTGTGTGATAAAGCAAGATGAAGGTATATCCTGCATTCTGATCAACATCGCTCTTTAGAGGGTGATCCGACGAGTTGGCATCGAGACGAAAGGTACGATTTTCACCAAAGATATCAAACTCTTAGGCTTCGCAGATGACTTTGATATCATAGCCAGGACCTTTGCAATGGCGAAGGCAATCGACACCAAACTGTAAGCGCATTTCCAGAGGATTGGGCTAAAAATAAATGCGTCGAAGACCGGAAACATGACTGGAACTGAGAAGCTCAACGTGTAAGATGGCTTGATCAGGTCGAAAACGACTTGCGATTTTTGAGATGCCTGGGAAATTGGCGACGAGAGGCCCAAGATCGAGTTGAATGGAGCCGACTGCTTGAAAAAATATGAAACACCCCGGTTCTATGCTGCTGATCACGGCGACCGAAGAAGCACGAGCATAAAGAGCATGTGCTTGCTGGCTTAGATGCTAGTTTCGCTTAGAACGATGTACGGAGTTTTTTTTTTTCAAAATACCGATAGTCTGCTTACTGACAAAACGCTGGTGGTAGTAGGTACGTGGAAGGAGCCATCCTTGACTTTGTTGAATGGGGAGGGCAATGCCTCCGATGTAGGAGGAGGTTAAAAAGCTATTAGTACAGTGAAGAAGAATAGAGAATGTTTTGACTGCTGGAGAGAACCGTATTAGATGTTTATTGGATAAGATCCGGAAGTACAGCTTGCAGACTCATCGTTTGTTAGTGGATTTCAAGGCGACGTACTGTAAAGTCAAACGAAAAGAATTTTGACAGAGAATACAGGAACATGATATTCCGACGAATTTGATCAACGGGTGAAACCTCAGTCGCTTTCGTGACCTTGGATGAACTGAAGCAAAAAACTGCCAACACTATCTTGCCCAGTCCAGTATCCCCTCCGATCCTGTTTACATATTATTTTTCCAGGTAATTCAATTTTCATTATTAACAAAAATAATTTTACTGTTCCTTTACTGTTTTTCGCGGTCCTTATACTCAACAACAAACGAGCTCAGAGAGAAATGAGAGAATGTATGTGTAAGCACTCTCTCTCTCCTCTTTTTAATATTTTGGGTTTTATTTATGCTTGCCCAGTTTTGCTAAAAATGGCGTCGAAACTAGAAGCACAGACAAACAGACATAACTCTTGGAAGAAAAATAAACAAAAATTATCGTACCTCACATTTAGCCTGAACACTAGCACCATCTATGATCGACATTCCCAAATATCAAATAGCAAGGAGAGAATCCCTCGAACTAGCAAGTATTTTTTATGGGGAATTCCCCTTCTTTCGTCAAAAAGCGCCACTTTGACCAAAATGGAGACATTCCCAACTAAGCCCAAATTTGAAATGACGGATAAATCGGCACGAAGAATGGAAAACGAGTGTTATGTCTGTTTGTTTGTGCTAGAAGCATGTCGGGAGCACGTTGTACACTTCTACGAACTGTCACAGACATCTCGGCAAAAAGTATACGGTACAACATTTAAAAAGGAAATATGTTGCGGTTTTGACTGTTTGCCATATCCTAAGATGCCCAACAACTATTCGCAAGATAGCAGCTAGCAAGATAGTGGAAGACCAGCCAAAATTATGGACGCGAAGGGCATCGTTCTCTTTGTCGTTTCTTCACCAACAAGCCCTCTGGTTTGGCTATCAATTAAGATGCACCTGACGAATGTTTGAAGCAAATTTTGATCCCGTTTCTACAAAAACATCATGCAGATGGACAATACGTGTTTTGGCCGGATAGATCGCCTTATGCCAAAAAACACAAACGCTCGTGAATACCCATTCGATCCCATTCATACCCAAAATCCACGACCCGAACAACCTGTCTCAGTGCGCATAATCGAAGATTTCTTCGGGATTGTGAGTTCCTAGGTGTACTAAAATAACTGGAGAGTCACGAATTGCAAACAGTTGATTGGTAGAATCAAGAGATGCATTCGCAAAGTTGACATGAAGGCCGTACAACGCTCCTGTTTCGAAAACAAACGGAAGTTTCGCCGGGCGATTACGGACCGTTTTCAAATGTACACTAATTTTTTTCAACAATGGATAATATATCTTTAATTTCGGTAAGTCAGATCTTGTTCATGTATCTTTGTCTTTTTTTGACAGCTTGAGAAAAAAATTCCAAAATTTTAGTTGCCACTCGTTAAATATCAATTTGAGTTTTCGATGAAAATTCTCCTCACAACGACAAATTTAAAGTAATCCTCTTTTTAATTATAGTGCTTTATTTCGTTAAGTATATAAATTCATTACCAAAACATCACGCAACAGATCAGCCTCATGCATAAAATTATCATCAGTTTAGCGACTATCAAGATTGACATTCAAAACCAAAAAATCGGTCATCGCGAGACGACAAGCTCCCTCCGGTCACATAATTCAAAGCAAAGCACTTCCAGGAATTAACTTTGTAATCTGCTCCCGATAGACTGGCTTTGGCTAACAGTGCAGTGTAATCGGGAGCTCCCCAAGGTGCGAATCTAAACCGTGTACCTACAGTTTGTCGCAAATGTTGGTTGTCGGGTTGAGTGCGGTTGCGAGACGATAGAAAATAAAAAAATGCAAAGTAGGTTGCCTCGCGAAAAAGGTATCCAAAGTCGATCTAAGAGGATTAAACTGGGATGACTGCCCGCGGCGTGGGGTTCACTGTCGACGAATTTTCTTTTTTTATTTTGCTGCCTACCGTGCCATTGCAGAAGAGGTAGGCACTTTAAGCAGCAGCAGCGGCCGACTTAGGCCTCAGAAAAGAAGGAACCGCATCCTTGCCGCCACGGTAAGATGACGCTAGCAAAGTAGCAGCAAAATCTTGTTTGCTTCTCTAAGCACAAGATAATGATCTTAATTCTTGGATGACAGCTACAGGCAGTCAGGCAGGCGAGGATTTTGTATGTGATTGCTGCGGCGAGAATGCCGGAGGTACCTATATCTCACCGGTGAAATCTGGAACGGCAATGCACGGATGGTAAACGCACTTACTTAGACTTCACGTTCGAGATAAACTGATGCTCCTTCCAAAGAGTCGCAATCATAATAAGAGCGTTCTTTTGTAGACATCGGTTAAGCTTACCTGGAAATAGAATAGAAAAAATAAAACAAGTATAAATTAGATTGCTTCATTAATTCGTGATGGTCTGGTAGATATGAAATTAATTTAGTATAATTCAAAACTGCTGTTTTACAGATTCTAGGAACAGATTTTGGCGTTCTTAAAAGGGCGCCTATTTTAAACAGCTGTCGTTTCTGCATGCACTTGTAGTACGTCACTACATTGTACCATGTTTCATAACAGTAGCCATCAATAAATGTGACAGTTCCAATCCCGGTTGATTGCTACCGGATTTACAAGTTGTTCGCCCGTGGATCAAATCAGATTCGAACAGCTTGTCATTTGAATAATCTTTTCCTCGACCAAACGGGTGGCGTTCAGCCGAAATGAGATCCAAATTCGAAACCAAGCGTCAAGAGTTGCTGCTCCACTCGGGCAGGTATTACGAAAGGGCCCTCGACTCCATCACCATAATCATAAATCAGGTTCAATCTGTGAACTCCGAAAAGTGAAGCAAGAAATAACTTCCCATTATGAGTGTAATGCTTTACATTTTCATGTTGCCGAACGCGTTCTTTAGGCCTGGTTTCAATGGTCTGCACCGAAATTTTGGAGTCGTTGCTGGAAACCCTGGAGGCATCCTCACTAGTTCGGCCACTTTCCGTCTGTCAGTCAGACCGTTTGTCTAGCCGTGAACGATGGATGAGAAGATGAATTTCTAGCGGCTCCAGCAGTCGTTAAAAGAGAGGTGCAATGCTATAAATTTCAGTTCAGTTCACTTATTTTTCCATGCTGGGCGGCAGCTACTACTGTTACTGGTCTAAAACAGTCTAAAACAGCTCAGGGGCGTCAGCAGGCGGGTTACGCCCTTGAACGATCGCTTCAGTCGAATCCTGACGATGCCTCTGCAACTGCCGGTGCCCCAAAGCATGCCGTCTTAGGCATTAATGAGTCCCTAATGTCTGGCTTGGCCCGAAAGGTGGGAGGAAACGGTGCGGTGCATAACGAGCGAAAACTAGAAAACACGCTGCCCACGACGGACGATGTGTGTGACGGTCGGTCGGTCGGTCGGCAGCAAGGGCGAGCGAGAATCGTACGGAAGCTGTTCGCCAATGCATCGCAGCGCAGGCAGGCCGCATTACGGAAGATGGGTTCCAACTTTTATTGACTGTGAAAGTTTTATTTATTTGGAATTTCAATATTTGAATTAGTTTTCACGGCTCGGCGTGCCCCTTTTCCCAGTCGTTTTCGCTCGACGTTTGGCTGCTTTGCAGTAGCACGATGCGATGGGAACGTTGCACTTATTTGAGGTTAATGCAATGCACTCATTTGCTGGTTCGTTCGTTTTTTTTCGAGAATAAAGTTTTACGAGCCTTTCTAGCGGAATGAATGGTTTTTTATGTGGTTCTAGCAGTTTAGTTTGGATTCCTGGGTCTGGTCCGAGTGATTGATTGTATGGCCTACATAGACGAGTACGTCAATAAATATTTTATTTACACTGAGTGAGCCATAATTTTAGAATGTAATGTTGTTGTGTTTTGAAGCAAATTACTTAAAATCAATTAAAAGGTTAGGGGCTACATTACAGAAGTTGAAGAACTTGAACTGGTCGAATTCCAACTGTTATTTCGAATATTAAGAACTTTTGAACTTGGCCTGTAATTTTTTTTGCCTTTTATTACGACCCTTTACGACAGATTGGCTTGAAAATTATATTTTAGTGATGATTTATGATATAATGATATAACCGTGTCAAAAATTAAGTACAGTTCCATTTTTGCTCATTTTAGTCCCATTTTTCTTAACTGTAACGTTTTCTTTGCCTTTGCCCTCACTTTTCTTCTATTTCCATCCGTTTTCCTTTTTCTCTCTCATTTTTCTTTTCTCTGTCCTGTGTTTTATGCCTCATTGCTTCGTGTTTAGTTGTTGTTCAACTTTTCACCTGTTTGTCCTATCGTTTCTCACTCATTTTTTATGATTTTCTTTCTCGTTTTTCGTCGCATCGAAGAAGTTTGTAAACTTCTTCAGTTTCGTTTTTCCTCTTTCAGGTGCTCCTTTTATTTCTCTTTTCTGTCACATCTATGTTTGGTTCCCTTGTTTCCCTTTACTCTCCGGATCTTTTTTTACTCTCGTTTTTTGCCTTTTTCTGTACTGTGTTACCTTTTCCTTCTGCCCGTTTTTCCTTTTTGTCCCATTTTTCCATTCCATTTGATCTCTTTTTCACGTTTTTCTCATTTCCTTAATTGATTTTCATTTTTATTTCGCTATTCTTCTTTTCTTTTTTGGTTTCTCTTGTTTTCTGTTCAATTTTGTATTAAATCGTTTTCCCTTTTTTCTGCGTTTTTTTTTCTTTTATTGCTCCGTCTTCACTCTATTTGTCTAGGTGTCCCTCCTTTTCGTTCTCGTTTATCATTTTTTCTGCCCTCTGTCTTTTTTTCCTTCCTGTTTTCGCCCTGCTCAGTCTCGATTTTCTAATTTTTTCTCTTTTCTATTTCTATTTCGCCTTTTTTACCATTTTCAGGCTTATTCTCTTCCTTTTGTTGTTTTGATTTCGTCTGTACCATTCATCCTCTATCCGGCTTGTCATCATTTTCTGTCACGTTCTGTTTTTTGTTTCTTACTGTTTATCTTCCATTTATATTTGTTCTCTCTATTTTCCAACAGAAAATGTTCTCGTTTCTCAATTTCCATGCTCCCGCATTTTCTCCTATTTTTTCCTCCTTTTCTATCCTGTTTCTCTTCTTTACTGGCCAATTTGTGATCATTTTTTCTCATTTCATTTATCGTTTTTCCTTCTTTACTCTCACTTTTTTTCTTTTCACTTCCGTTCTCTCTCTTTTTCTGTCCAAACTCTCCTTTTTTGCCATTTTGTAAAGTTTTCTCTTTCGTTCCTCTTCTCATGCCAATTTTTCTTCTTTTCTCTCTCTCGCGGTTTTCCTCTTTTTCTACAAAAATTGAATGAATGGGATAAAAAAACAGAAAAATAAAAAAAAATAAAGAAAGATAAAAAACTAACATGAAAAGAAAAACGAAAGAAAAAACATTACAGGATGGCATAAAGACATAAAAAGAGAAACGAGGTAAAAAATGGTAGAAAAAGGTTCTCTTTCGTTCCTCTTCTCATGCCAGTTTTTCTTCTTTTCTCTCTCTCGCGGTTTTCCTCTTTTTCTACAAAAATTGAATGAATGGGATAAAAAACAGAAAAATAAAAAGAATAAAGAAAGATAAAAAACTAACATGTGAGGAAAAAACGAAAGAAAAAACATTACAGGATGGCATAAAGACATAAAAAGAGAAACGAGGTAAAGAATGGTAGAAAAAGAGGGGAAATAGAAAACTAGACAGAAGACGGAAAAGAAAACACGATAAAAAAGGAAATGTAGGAACGCGAACAGAAAAGGAAGAAAAACGAGGCTAAAGAATTAAAACTAATGGAAAAAGAAACGGGAGGGAAACTAGAGCATAAAAAGAGGAAAAAAAGAAAAGAGGAAAACGGGATAGAAAAAACGGGAAGAAAGAGGCAAAACATGAAGAAACAGAAGGAGAACGGGAAATCAAAGAAAAATGGAAGAAAAAAAAAAAAAATCATGCGAAAAACCCGAAGAAAAAATGAGGACAAACTGGACAGAGAAGCAGAAAAATGGAATAAAACAGAAGCAAAAGAAAAGGAGACTATACAGGAAAATGTAGAAAATGTAGAAACGAATACAGAAAAAGAGAGAAAGGAAAAAATGAATGGATAAAACGAAAAGGAACAGTGATAGAACGCCAAAACACAACAGACAGTCACAAAGCGGCAGAAGAGGAGGAGAAGCAGGATATAGTAAGAGGAGACAACAAACGAGGAGACAAACGAGAATAATAAGAAAAATGGGATAAAAAGGAGAAAAAGAAAAAGAGAATACGGCAGCAGGAAAATGGAGAAATGAAGACAAAAAGAGGAAAACCAGGATAGAAAGGGTAAAAATTAAGACATCAAAAATTGGAATCGGGAAAAAGGCCCAAAATGGAACATAAAGACAGTGAGGGAGGAAAAGCAGAACATAATAAGAGAAAGACCGGAAGAATAGAAGAAAAAGAAAAACAGGGACAGAAAATGACAGAAAACTAGCAAAACCAGAAGAAAAACAACGAAAAATAGATAAAACGACACGATTCAAGAAAAGGGCAAGAACGGGATAAAAAAAAGAGAAAAGAAAAAGAGGAAAAAACACGAGGAGACATAAAATAACGGAAAAGCAAAGAAAAAATGAAAGAAAAGAAGGAAAATTCATAAAAAAGGAGCAAAAATGAGGACGGGGTAAAACAGGAGGAAAAGTAAAAAGGAGCAATAAAATGTAAAAGCGAGAACAAAAAAAATACAGGAAAAAATTGAGAAAATGGAGACAAAACGGATAAAACAGATAAAGAAAAAGATAAAGAAAGATACAAAACTAACATGAGAAGAAAAAACATTACGGGATGTATAAAGACATAAAAAGAGAAAAGAGGTAAACAATGGTAGAAAAAGAGGGGAAATAAGAAAACTAGACAGAAGACGAAAAAGAAAACAGGATAAAAAAAGGAAATGTAGAAACGCGAACAGAAAAGGAAGAAAAACGAGGCTAAAGAATTAAAATTAATGGAAAAAGAAACGGGAGGGAAACTAGAGCATAAAAAGAGGAAAAAAAGAAAAGAGGAAAACGGGATAGAAAAAACGGGAAAAACGAGGCAAAACATGAAGAAACAAAAAGAGAATGGGAAATCAAAGAAAAATGGAAGAAAAGAAAAAAAATCATGTGAAAAAACCGAAGAAAAAATGAGGACAAATTGGACAGAGAAGCAGAAAAATGGAATAAAACAGAGGCAAAAGAAAAGGAGACAGTACAGGAAAATGTAGAAAATGTAGAAACGAGAACAGAAAAAGAGAGAAAGTAAAATATGAAGGAATAAAACGAAAAGGAACAGTGACAGAACGCCAAAGCAGTCACAAAGCGGCAGAAAAGAAGGAAAAGCAGGATATAGTAAGAGGAGACAACAAACGAGGAGACAAACGAGAATAATGAGAAAAATGGGACAAAAAGGAGAAAAAGAAAGAGAGAAAAGGGCAGCAGTAAAATGGAGAAATAAAGACAAAAAGAGGAAAATCAAGATAGAAAGAGTAAAAAAAAATGAAGACAAATCAAAAATTGGAAATGGGAAATAGGCCTAAAATGGAACATAAAGATAGTGAAGGAGGAAAAGCAGAACATAATAAGAGAAAAACCGGAAGAATAGAAGAAAACGAAAAACAGGGACAGAAAATGCCAGAAAACCAGCAAAACCAGAAGAAAAACAACGAAAAATAGAAGAACGACACGATTCAAGAAAAGGGCAAGAACGGGATAAAAAAGGAAGAAAAGAAAAAGAGAAAAAACGAGGGAAAAACACGAGGAGACATAAAATAACAGAAAAGCAAAGGAAAAATGAAAGAAAAGAAGGAAAATTCATAAAAAAAGGAGCATGAGAGAAAAAGAAGGAAAACTAGACAAAAAATGAAAATAAAATGGATCAGAAAACAATAGAAACCAAAAGGGAACAGGAGAACAGTGAGAATAAAATTTAAAGGTTCTTTTAAATTTAAAAGAAATGAAAAAAACGTGAAAAAGGTTAAACGGGTTATAAAAGGAGAAAGATAGGCCAAAAAATGGTACCAAATTAAAAATCAGGAAAAATAATAATGGAAGATAAAAAGGAAAATCCAAGAAGAAAGTGAAAAAAGGGAGCCAAAACCAGAATAAACGTGATAGAAAATACGACAACGGGATAACAAAAAGAGGAGGAATGGAACAGACGAACACTAAAAAGTGGATGAAAAGGAGATAAAACGAGTAAGAAAATGACGTACACTGGAAACGAAAAGAAGGGCAAAACGAAGAGAAAAGACCGAAAACGGGAAAGAAAATTTAAAAAAAATGATGAAAAACATGAGAAGAAACGGGACTGAAAATAAAAATGTATGGAGGTCTGTGCCTAAAGGAATGAACGAGGGGTTCACGTAGGACTACGAAGGTTGGTATTCGAGACAATGCTTGACAATTTGAAAATGTTCGGCAGTTTGTTACGCAAATTTATAATTTACTGTATTGTAATAAACTCTTTAACCATTTATATACATTTGTTAAATGAAGTCAAGTTTAAAAATCTCAAATGTCTGTACTTTGTATATCCTTTTTATTAGTTTCTTAGAGTTTTTAGTTTTACTAAGAGTAAAAACGACAGGCCACATTTACACATCTTCTAATGATTGACGATGATTTCGTATTTTGACAATTTTCACATGACTTGTAAGGTAACACTAGTCAACTTTAAGTAACTGGCTTGAAACTGGTATGCAGTTGACGAACGTTAACTGACTTATAGAGCTTGTCTACAATGTATGGTCAAATGGAAAAACGGAGTTATCATTTACATCACTGATTCCCATACGTTAATTTCTACGAAATTGTTGATATGTAGCACCATTCATTGTGATAGAGTGATTTGAAGTATAATTGGACAGTGGACATGTGTAAAAGACTAACATGTGGAAATCTAGTTGAAATTTCAAATAGCTAACGTCCTCTGCATCTTACTAGGTCCTTCGACACTCTACTTTATTTTGCATACTAGACAGAAATATAATTGAAACTATGTAAAGAATTGCAAGCAACTAACTGACGCAAAAGTAGTAAATTTGTAATTTGTAATTTTCTCATGATGTCTCTGTCAGTTACAGAAAACTTTTACTCAATTCAAGAACGGTACATTAATTTAACTAAACTGAAAAACAATTCAACAATTTGAAAGTTTAAAATTTTGAAATACACTTTGCAACTTTAGTTAAATTTTTTTCTAAATAAAGCCAAAGACGGCAACTGCCTAATAGCCAAGGGTATCCTATTCTATATTGCGGCCCACTTATGAGCACGCTCCTTCCACTGGTGGTTGAGTAACGTGGGAGGACATATTACCTTGCCCGAAATGAAATGCTCAAAAACTATCCACGAATAAAACATTAACTGATTTTTCTCGCTTTTAGAACAGTGTAGAACAAAACAGAACAGTTCCGAACAAATTCTTCCAGTATATGGATGCAATCTGGCTAAAGGAAAGAGTGATCGCTTACTTTTATATGACGTTTTACTTTCAGAACATCAAATTGGACTAAGTTTGAAGTTTAAAGATAAAATTGCTTGAAGGGGTGTACTTTAACAAAATTGTTTACTTTTAGGACATCAAGATTAAACGTTCAAACGATAAAATCGGTTAAAAAAAGGAGTGATTTAGCACACTGGTGTACTTTTCAAACACAGACATCAAATTGGTATAGGTTTAAACATCATACAGAATCTTCGGCTAGTTAGGACGGGGAGGTATTGTTACTTTTTTTTTGTAAAAGGAAAACAACCTTAACCTTCCGTTACTCGCGCCAACTTTTGTAACACGGATACTCGCGCGTTGTATTTTGTACAACACTTTTTATCTCGGAATATCTCGGAATCCTGGCTATATAGAAAGTTACTGTCTTCAGCAAAGTTAATCAGTAGGTTAAGACCTATCGATTGGAGGATAAAATTTTATAAGTTTGTCACCAGGTGGCGCCAAAACCCGCTGTAAACTGTACATCTTACAATTGCGGCTTGCGGCCATACACAAGTTGCTGCATTCGGAAAGATCCTTTTATCGTTTCTAAATGATGCAGCATTCTATTGATTAATTTTTTTCTAGTAGTTATCATGTTTTCTTAGATATTTTTCACATAAATCATCTCATCACATGATACCATTTCTGCAGTTGGCAGAAAGTGAAGCATCTGTGGTTAGAAAGTAGGGCTGATGTAATGTTTTGATTTACTTGGGCAGGATGTTTAGAAAGTTTTTTGCACAGTGATGATACATAGTGTGAAAATTGGATACTTCCGTTCATCAGCCTAGTATTTTTGATCTACTACAACATTTTCTGAAAACAGGATCTTACCAATAAACAGATTCCGTAGATAGAATCCATTCGGAAAACGTGTCCATACACTAGCGCCGTGAAGTCACGAAATCATGAACTTTTGCACACCTGTGGAATGACCATCAACTGCTGAATAGCTTTGCAGTATACAGAAACCATTTTCCCTTATGAAGAAATAAGAGAAAATTCCAGTAGGGACCAAGTGCGGTACCCCTCACACGCCGCTTGCATAGTTTCTGCGATTTCGGTTCATGCTCATCTATTTTGCTGAACAGTTTAAAGCATTAATGTATTAAATAATTATGTCATTTTGTTCATAATAAGTTTTTTGAAGAATACATTTTGGTTTGACATCGATCTGTTATTTTAAAACAAAATGGCATCCAAAAATCTACAAGTGTACAAAATACAACAGCGCGAGTAACGGAAGGTTAACAGATGGTGTGTTTAACTGTCGTCCCTGCTTGTTTTACCTTGAAACTTTTCGTTAATTTTCACTATTTAGTGATTGAAAAAGCAAATTGTAACAAAAACCACATAATTGCTACATCTATTATGAATCGATTGAAATTCAAACCATCAAAATCCATTCATAATTGGCAGTGCTACTAGCGTTCAAAATCTTTCAGTTTATCGTGATGCTCGCATTTTTTGATTTTTTGGAATAACACCCTATCCCAAATCTTGTCATAAGATGTACGTCAATAAATGTAGATATAAAATTTTCGAAAAGAGACAAATACCTATATGAAATTAAAAAAAAAATCATACTTTTAGAATTTTCGGTAGCACTTTAGGGGTAGGGCATACCAGTTTGCAAGCGTGGTGCATATCGAAACGCATGAGGCACAGGAGTTTCCCCCGGCAAACTGCGAAACCGTGTGCATTCTATCTGACCACGATGTTGATGCACAGTCAATCGAAGCGGCAGAAGTTTATACCAGCTCGTCAGAGTGTCATCGTCATCATCATTTGTATATTGCATCCATACCTCGATGAAGCTGCTGCACTGCCAGCACAATCGAATCACCTACTCGCAGCATCAGAATCCCGTGGTGTGGTGATGCAAGTACGAACTACGAACTGTGTGCACGAACAGGGTGCGTCGTTGGCCCTACACGTCTTCGTTCCGCTTCGAACTCCACTCAATCACTTTGTAAAGTTGTGCAGTAAGTGGGAAAAATAAACAAACAAGTATCTAACGACGACGTCATTGGCAGCTTCGGCAGCAACAACAGCAAATGGTGGATGGATGCATCATCGAGAAACAAGCAATTGAAAACGATGAGTTCTCTTTCCGTACAGTACAGGAGGGGGTGCAACTATAGCACACACTACCAGGGGGAGATGGAAATTAGTATGTAGCTAACCGAGTTTCTCTCGTTTACGAGAAATTAGACATTTGAGTGTTGGACCCGTCTGTCGAGGGGGAAAGCAGTAGCTAGTTCTGAAGTAGCAAAGCAGAAGAAAGAAAAAACTTTAAACAAACATTAATTGTCGTTAAATGATTTACGGTTTCGGATGAAGCGATTGCTGTTGTTTTAAATTTAGTCAATTTTTCGAATGAAGGAACTTTTTCATCTTTCTCCGTGTGACCCCGGGTCGGTAAAGGCGTGTAGTTTGTAAATTAACTTTTCCCTGTTCACCGAGGTGACAGCTTGTCACAGAGTTGCGAATGATTTTTTCAAGCAGGGCTACGAAAATAAATTCCGCTGTCGATTGTCGAACGTCTGAAGTACCTAGTAAAAAAAACTTTCGAATAATTGTCACCTTTCTTTTACTGTGGTTTCATTTGATAAACTTTTAAACTGAAATAAAACTTTTTCTTGTTAATGATGTGAAAATTTATTTAGACAATTGACGAATTCTAGTATGGTAGGCTTGTGAGAAAAGAGTGAAACATTCAATTTTCCCTTTAAAAAACACAATCTCATAACAATCACATTGGAGCAAACAATTTGACTGGGATAATTGACCATAAATCATTCTGTTTAACGAAGTCAATAAATAAAAAAAAGTTTTGTACTTCCCCGTTGCTCCCTTTGCCAGCTTTTGGAGAACTTTCATTTCTATTTCTACCTCTTAAGGGGACAAACAATAATGCTAAGCACAACCGGTCATCCTACTGAGCCAGACGTAAAACATTTACTCAGCACCGAAAGGCGTTAAAGCGTCCATTGTGTGCCATACAGTGGGTCATTAATCTTGAATCAGTAATAAATTGTCCACTGTCAGGGAAACACACAGAGGTCTTTGAGGTTCTTAATCTGTTTCAGACACGAACGAGCAACGAAGGCACGCGGGTTAGAGAGAAGGAGATTAGATTATGATTCCGTTGTCCGTCTGTCAGGCGAAAAAGCTCCCGCAGATGATGCCCGGAGGCTTGGGGATCTTGCTTGAAGCCCCAGCACAAGTGTCTTGAAGTTTCGCAGGTGATAAATTTCTTGCGGCTAACCAAGATTTGGCAAACATCCACCACCGGTGCCCCATCCTCCCCTTTCCATACCCTTCGAGACAAAACAATCTGATTCCGGAAGATGTTGTATCACAAAGAAACAATTTTTCACGGCCCGACTCCCAACGTGGTTTCCCACTGGGCTGGGATATTGGAGCTTTCCCGGATGGTGGAAGTAATCCCATTCATCCCGTTTAAGTGGCGACGGCTGGTATGGGGTGGTACACGTTAGATAACATCTCCTGTTTTCACGAATCGACCTTTTCCCCACTGGTGGTCGAACAGATGCGAGTAGTATATGATTTATGACTGATGAAAAGAAAACAAATTCTCGAAAACGTCTTCATTGCTTTCAGCAGGCTAATCCAAAGCTAGTCTAGCAAGGATAGTACCTACACAACGCACGCTCTGGCTGAACCGCTTGCACCCTTACATTAGCCATTCCTGGCGTAGGATGAGTTCTTGCGTAGCTATGCAACCGCCTATCAACATGAAAAATTATGCCAATCAATTCTCTCCACCGCTTGAGCTGCAGCGAACGGTCGATCACAACATCTTGCTGGGAGGCTGACACTGATGCACAGGCACAGGTAGGTACAGAGACCCCCTACGGAGCGAGAGAAAGCAAACGCGTACGTCGGACTGATTAAAACTGAACAATGAACCTGCTGACAGAACGTTTCAACAAGCGAGAAGCTGCTCTCGGCTGGCGGTGGGTGGCACATTCTGTTCGAAGGACAGACCTGTCTCAGTTAATGATGTCAATTTAGCCAATCATCCAATCAGTCTTGTCTATCAGCGGCTCCTCGTGGAAAGTTTTTTGGACTATCTACATGAAAAGCTTAGTATTGTGATTAAAGTAACAATTAATACGATGAGCAATAGTCCAGAGCATGACTATTTTAATTGACATAAAGAGATGTTTCGGTTAAATTCGAACTAATCCATGCACTCTTTGGCACCTTCAGCAGAATACGTTTTTCTGAAATCACACTCTTCTAGTATCATTTGAAAACACGCAATCGTAATCCCACTCACAATGCATTCGCCATCAATCAAAAGTGCAAGCGCATATTGAGAGACAGAATCATCCACCCGGGCACAGCAGCAGCAGCAGCAGGTGAAGCAATAAAATCATCGAAACCTCCCGCCTCCACTTGGACCCCGGTAGAAGATCCCATCCATCTACGCCCGTGTTGAACTTGGCCATTTATCATATCACACGCTTGATTGGGACAAATGGCCGCCACGCACATGGCAGTAATCTACGCCTAAAATGGTCGCATTAAAAACGGCTATGCTAAGCTGCCCCAGCTAGCTGCTCAATGGGCAAACAAACGCCCGCCGTAATTCCCGGCCTCCGCAGAAATTCTACGGCCACACAAAGTCCGGAACAGTGTCGTCAACACGAGTTCGAATAGCTCGCGCTGAACATTGCTTTGTGTATCTCTTTTATTCTGTGTGTGTGGGCGGCGAGATGCTAACTTTGGCATCGGTAGTGATATGCTTATGAGTCCCCCCCGCCCGGACCCTTCTTGCCCTACTCTTCAACCACCAGTTCGAGCAGTTTTTCAAAAACGGACCACTGCGCGTTCGGCGCGCAATGTGAAGTGTAAATTGACTCGACAAAATCATTCAACGACGACGTCTACGACGACGACAGCCACGTTGGTTTGCATTTCACGCGCGGTTTTCAGTCGCCGCGCTGCTGCTTCTCGGTTGATCCTCCCCATCGGCAGCGGCGGGTCTGTTGTTGCTGTATGTTTTCGGGTCAGACTTTTTCAAATTAATTAGGAGAAACATGCATGTTATAAAATTTTTCGAATAACTCCACTAACTAATCTAATTTATGGCTTCTTGATTGGGACATTTTTACCCGAAGCGAAACGAATGCGTAACCATGCGGCCGCCGCTGCTGCTGCTGCTGCTGGAATCGAGCATACCTACTGGAAACGAACGAAGGGGCGGACAATGTTTGGATTTCACGCGAGTTGACTTTTCTTTTATCTGGCTACTACCTACCAATGGAACGGAAATGCAATCTGGCTCCGCGACATGGCAGAAGTCGCCTGCTTCGGTTGCTCATCAATGGCGCACCGAGCCGCCACCGGGTGTCGTTTGGATGTCGATGAAAATTTAGGTTAATGGAAATGTTTTGTAAGCTTAATTGAGCTCTTGCCACCGTCCAGGACCGAGAGCCGGTAGGAAGAGTGGTGTTGCGTAGATATACATACAGACGAAGTTTCAGCGAAAGATAAGATAGTGACAGAATGCGGCTTGTTCGATTTTCTACAGGAACAGTGATAACTATCTGTACGCGGCTGTCAAACCGAGGGTTCATCACTAGACCAGTATGTAGGCGGCTTCGGGCTTACAGATAAGCTTAGGAACTTTATTGGATGGGTGGATAAAAAAAAACATTTGTTTCAATACGACGGATTTTCTACCCAGATACCGCATAATCTGGACTGATGTAATTTGTGATTTATTTTTAATAAAGGATTAACGCTGCTTACCTAAACGTACTTGAATATGTCACGAGGTTTAGTGAACTTATCAAACGCGTTCCGGGACAGATAAAAACATATGTTTATGAAATCCGGATGTACACTACGAACATCCTCTACAAAAATTGTTAGCAGATTATGCAACTAAAATTTAAACCAGATTGTCGTTCATGAATTATTTTTAATACTATACAAACTATGTTCCAACGTGAACGAGAACGAGAACATCAAAATATAATTGTTACTCGTTTATTTTTTTACAATTTTTAGGATCCTATTTTTAGATTGGATGATTAGATTGGAGATGAGGCCTTTCTCCTTTACTTTGAACTCAGGCCAGAGACATTCGGCTATTTTGGAAGCTTTATTTTAAGTTGTATTAAATGAATTTGAAGACAAAACAAAACAAACAATCAAATCGAAAAACAGACTACTTTTGGAATAACATAACATGTGGATACAATTGACAAAAAATTACAATTTATCCGAAGAGTTGTTGTATTTTACCAGAGTAAATTATATTTATCGTTACTTTTTCCTGAAAGTTCAAACTACTCTACAGGGTGTGTGACGAATGTTTACAGTTAATTTCAAATAGCAATTTCTTGCGAAACAATATTCAGATATATCTGGCAGCACTGAATAGCTTATACTGTTGGGTGTCAGATGTTGTAAACCAACAGTGTTCAAGATGTTGAACCAAGAAAATAATCGGTCAGCGTCCGTCGTTTCTACTGCGCGTCGGAGCAAGCGTAAAGAACATAGTTCGGTCGGTAAAAGTGTCGGAAAGAACAGTGTATGTATATATGAACAGTGTATGTATATATGAACGGAATAGGGTCAAAAAAGTGGGAAGAATGATTAAAAAGGATTCAGCGAGGTCAATGAGGTCCATGGCTCGGGAAATCGAGTGTTCTGACTTCTCAATCCGGTGAGTAATGGCCAAAAACCTTGGTTATAAGACGTATATGCGCTACGCAGAAATCAATTTAAGAATGCTGCACCCAAATCACGGCGATTGGAGAAAGCTGAAAAACTTCGAAGTCGGTTGAAGTATCCTGTCATGTCCAATCTTTTTTCTGTTGAAAAAAGCTTTAATTAGGATCAAAAGGTGAACCGAAAGAATGACAGGTGGCTTGCACCAGATCCTAGTCGGGTTCCTATTGTCATGTCAACAAAGTTTCCGACCCATGTGATGGTTTTAGGTGTAGTCTCCAGCGAGGGGGATGTAATGCCTCCAAGGACTAAAGATAACAGGACTAAAGATACCTGAAGGTTCTGAAGGATGTTTTTGTCCTGTGGATGAAGGAGGTTGCTGCTGGCCGTTATTTCGTCTTCCAACAAGACACAAAACACAAAAGTAGCTTGCTGAAAATGTTTCGGAGTTTTGGGAGAAGGAAATTTGGCCCCGTAGCAGTCCCGTTATCAATCCTTTGGATTTTTTGTGTGGGGTGTCGTCGAGCGGGATACCAATAGGACGCCTTACACTACGCTTAGGTCGCTCAAAGCTAAGATCATCGAGGTAATGGCGCCTGTGGATCGAAACATCGTAAAACGTGCATGCGGGAGTTTCTGGAAGCGTCTATCAATAGTAATTGAAAAGAAAAGCGATTTTTATTAATGAAATAATTTACAATTCCCATTTGTTACGAAAGAAAATAAACCACAAAACATTCCTCGCATGTTAATTTTCTAAAACATGTCGTCAACTACAAAAATTCATCCCGCACCCTGTACAATGTAAACAAAATTCAGCAAACACGAGTCTCATAAGATTAGAACCTCATATTTTGAGATAATCCACAAGTTGGATTATCTCGCCTTACCATAATTCTGTTCGAAATCACCCGGAATTTAAAATTCCAGTTTCCTAAAGGACACGACATCTACGGGTTTGGGTTTATTTGTAATTGAAAAATCGCCGAACATTCATCATCAAGAATCAATCAATCTAGAATCTATGATTTGTTCTGCATAACGATTTGACCTTTCAGGGAGAAATAACAAATATCATATAACACAATATATGAAATTTTTTTCATTTGTGTCAGATTTTGCGCGTAGATCTTGAATTTCTTTACTAAAACTTGTTCAACACTATCCTAAATAATCTTCTAAATGTCAAAAACATCAAAATCGGGCCAGTAACTTAAAACTGTTTATGTTTTTAACATATGTGATTTAAAATAAGCTTACCAGATTTGAGTGCAACCACTTTTGCTTCTATTAGTTCTTTCTTGTCTCTTCATTTCTGTTCTTCCATATTTCTGTACTGTATTTCCGTCTTTTCATGATTCATTTCTATCTCTCCATCTTTCACTTCTGTCTATTTTTTTTGTAGAATTTTTGTTCTTTAGGTCTCTCTCTCTCGCTCTTATTGGCACATACGAAGTTAATATTAATAATCGCAATGTTTCACAAACTGCTCGGACGTACCTCAAGGGAATAACCTAAGGCCATTACTTTTTTCGTTATTCTTCAACGACGTCCAAGTTATACCATTATGCCAAGTTATACCATTAGGCCGATTTCTTATCTATGCCGACGACCTCAAGCTCTTCCGTATCGTACGTTCGACAGAAGATTGCATTGAGCTACAGCAGCATTTGAATAATTTTCATGACTGGTATTCCCGAAACCTCCTAGTTTTGAGTGTATCTAAGTGCTCTGTGATCTCTTTTTCACGTAGGAAAAACTTTATTCTTCGCAATTACACTCTTTCTGAAGAGCAACTCAACAGAGTAACAGTAATAAAAGATCTTGGGGTACTACTGGACACACAAATGTCTTTTAGAAATCATTACTCGCATATTATAGCACAGGCGAACAGAAATTTGGGATTTATTGTAAGAATTGCCAAAGATTTTAATGATCCATACTGCTTACGCGCATTGTATTTCTGCCTTGTTCGTTCTGTATTGGAAGCCTCAGCTATTATATGGAGGCTTCTTGGTCAAACAGAATCGAAGCAGTTCAATCAAGGTTCCTGCGCTATGCTCTAAGACGTTTACCTTGGCAGAACCCAGTGGAGTTATCACCATACATTGATCGTTGCCGATTGCTTGACATGAATACGCTGGCCAGAAGAAGGGACATTTCCAGACAGTTTTTGTTGGAAAGTTGCTACTAACGGGTGACAACTAAAATTTTGGAATTTTTTCGCGGCTCTTATGCTCAACAATAAACGAGCTCAGAGTGAAATGAGAGTCTGTATGTGTTGCCTATCTCTCTCCTCTTTCTGTTAATATTTTTTGTTTTGTTTCTGCTCGCCCAGTTTTGCTAAAAATGGCATCGAAACAAAAAGCATTTCGGGAGCGCGTTGTACACTTCTACGAACTGCAACAGAAATCTCGGCAAAAAGTATACGGTACAACAATTAAAAAGCAAATATGTTGCAGCTTCGACTGTTTACCATGTCCTAAGATGCCCAACAACTATTCGCAGGCAAAGTAGTGGAAGATCAGCCAAAATTATGGATGCAGAAGGATATCTTTCTCTTTCTCGTTTCTTCAACAATAAGCCCTCTGGTTTGGCTATCAATTAAGATGCACCAGACGAATGTTTGACAAAATTTTGATCCCGTTTCTTTAAAAACATCATGCAGATGGACTGTACGTGTTTTGGGCGGATAGAGCATCATCGCATTAAGCCAAAAAAAACACAATCGTTCCTGAATACCCATTCGATCCCATTTTTACCCAAAACTACGACCCGAAAAATCTGTCTCAGTGCGCCCAATCGAAGATTTCTTCAGGATTTTGAGTTCCTTGGTGTATTAAAATAACTGGAGAACCACGAATTGCAAACAGTTGATTGGTAGCTTCGCCGAAAGCTTCGCCGAACAGCCGATTACGGACCATTTTCAAATGTACACCAATTTTTTTTAACAATGGATAATGTATCTTTAATTTCGGTAAATCAGATCTTCTTCATGCATCTCTGTTTTTGACAGCTTGAGAAAAAAGTTTCAAAATTTTAGTTGCCACCCGTTAGGGGAAATCGACTCGCCTTTCATCCTATCTAAAATCAATATTACCACTCCGCCTAGAAGCCTAAGAACATGGGACTTTCTAAGACTGCAATTCCAGCGTACTGAATACGGTCAAAACCAACCCATAAGGGCGATGAGTGTTATCTATACCTATAAAAAAGGATTTCTGTCTGTCCCTATGTTCCTTTTAGAATCGAAAACTACTGAACCGATCGGCGTGAAAATTTGCATGTAGGGGTTTTTGGGGCCAGGGAAGGTTTTCTCGATGGCAAAAGACCCCTCCCCCACTAAGAGGGGGGGCTCCCATACAAATCTATGCCTATAAAAACGGATTTCTGTCTACCCTATGTTTCTTATAGAATCGAAAACTACTGAACCGATCGGAGTGAAAATTTGCATGTAGGGGTTTTTGGTGCCAGTGAAGGTTCTTGTGATGGTTAGAGATCCCTCCCCCCACTAAGAGGGGGGCTCCCAATCAAATCTATACGTATAAAAATGGATTTCTGTCTGTTTGACCGAATGTTCCATATAGAATCGGAAACTACTGAACCGATCGGCGTGAAAATTTGCATATAGGGGTTTTTGGGGCCAGGGAAGGTTCTTATGATGGTTAGAGACCACTCCCCCCACTAAGCAGTGGGGCTCCCATACAAATGAAACACAGATTTCTGCATAATTCGAAAACTAATCAAGCAAATGGAACAAAATTTGACATGTGGGTGTTTTTGGAGACAAGAATTTTTTCTATGGTGAATTGAGACCCCTCCCCACTTTAGAAGGGGGGCTCCTATACTAATGAAATACAAATTTCCTCATAACTCGAGAATTAATTAATCAAATGGAACCATATTTGGCATGTGGGTGTTTTTGGAGGCATGAATTTTTTCTATGATGAATTAGGACCGCTTACCTTTTTAGGAGGGGAGGCTTCCATACAAATGAAGTACAAATTTCCTCATAACTCGAGAAGTAATCAAGTAATCAACTCTTTCATAAAACATTAGTCAATAACAAGACCACCAGAAACTATCAATAGGAACATTAGATGATTCAGGGCGAGACGGACATAGACCGCGAGTGTTGCCGGCGACCTGCCGTCGTAAGCGCCGGCCACTGCGGGGGGCAGCCCCCCGTAGAGATCACCTCTATCTAGGTTTATTTATTTTTCTAGATCTACTCTATTACTTTCCTTCAGTTGGGTCACCCCTGCGAAATGATACTTTCTACGAAAAGATTTTCCGTGAAATGGTACATCCCGCGTAAGGTTTTTCGCGAAATGGTATTCTGCGAAACTCTATATTCCGCGTTATGGTCAACCGAGAATTGGTGTTCCGCAAAATGGTATTCGGCGAAATGGTTTGAAATGATGGTGAATATTTAAATGCTATCCGCTTTATTTTATCAGGCTAAGCAATGGGGGGGAGTTGTTTTCTACTTTACTGTGAGGAAAATTTGTATATTAATACACCCATGAACTCCCCGGAAACTTGCAAAACTCAAGATTGTGACGAAGGTCATCCGAGATTCACGATTTATGTACAACACAGTTTAATTTGTGGTAATACGAAGTTTGTCGGGTCAGGTAGTCCATAATAAATCTAGTTGGCTGCACCACGTTTCTTGAAAACCTACCATAAGTGCGACGTAGCAACACAAAATGACGCACCTATCAAAGTTGATCCTATCGCAGGTGCATTTCAAACCGCAAGAAATCTGTTACTTTTATTGAGCTATTAAAACTGTGACACCCTGACCAAACATCTTTATTGCTGCTATTATGAAAAATACTAAAGTTCAACACCAAAATCATTTTTTTATGTGAGGCCATATTGTCATATTCCAGTATTTTGACTTAGCTCGCAAACAAAAATTCATCAAACAAAGTGTTTTGCAGAAATAAAGTGATTATCAGTCGGTTTTCTTGTCAAAGGAACTAACTAAAAAGATTTTGCTAGAAATTGAGATTAAGATTAACTGAATATATTTATTTTGTTAAAAAAACAGTTTTCAAAAATTGCAAAATTTCAATGGCGCGTTGATTTTATCCACCTATCATATCAATATGCACGATATAATTAATTGCGCATATGCTGCAAACGAACTAAGATTGCTCAAAATTTATTAATTATTCTATGGGATATTTTATTATGGTCGTTATAAACCAAATCGATCAGAATGATCTGATAGTAAAACTGTAGCTTTTCTGCGGATGTATTTTCAAGTTGACAAAGTTAACGAACTGATTTAGCTTTTACCAGAGCGAAATGCGAAAAGCTTTATTAAATTATGGCGGAGGCTGTCAAGCAGCGAAAGCTTAATAGGTTTTACTGCTGCTTTCAGCAGAGCGTGATACGACTACTTGAGTTGATTACCTAATTCTTACAGAGGTTATGAAAACATTCTGAGGAGTGGACCACTTGGTCAGAAGGCAGTTTTATAGCGATCATTAGAAAGTTCTTGTGGAGCGCATAGGTTCATTGGCGGTTTTATGAAATTGGTCATGAAAACCACTATAGGAACGTAATAAAACTGTTATATAATTGTTACTTGGGTCTCGCTCTCTCTGTCTATATATCGATCTATCTTCTCTTCATCTAACCTTCTCTATCGTTCGTCTCTGTTTGTCACACTGTTCGTTTTAGATTAAAAGTTTCAACACAGGAAAAAACTGCTATTTGACCATTAAATGAATATTATTTACGTTGAAAGCTTGGTAGACTAGAATTTGACAAATTTTTTAAATCGCACAACCAATAAACCATCTCATTTTGTTGGTGTGTGTCTCTACATTGATTTCATTGTTTGCTCATCAGTTGCCAAACCATGAAATTTATGAAAATTAGAGTTCAGAATGAGTTAACTACGATAGAAAGGAGAGAGAGGAGAAAGCGTCAAAGAGAGATCGTGAAGAGCTATAATAACTATTCTGGGCTAATGACACGTGCAAGTTATACAGAAAGGTGTATCTCGTAAAGGATATATATCGAACATGACTTCGGTAATACCAGACGGGCTTTCTGCGGGCCTTTGCTAGGTACTACGGGTCAAATTTTCGTACTCAGTCAAATGAATGTCAGGAGTGTAACGTATCCACACATAATATTTTCGTTGATTTCAGGGCCTAATACGATACAATCGAACGCGAACAGCTATGGCAGGTAATATAGGATAACGGTTTTCCGGAAAAATTGGCGTAGTTGGTCAAATCAAAGTTGAACTGTCAACGTGTGCGTGATGACAAAAGCAAAAATACTTTCCTGTTTTCTCTTCTCACTCACGCAAAACCCTGAAAAATATCAGCAACGCCGTCATCGCGAATAGAGTGGTATATAGTGGTAATAGAGTGCTAATATATCAGAGCTCTCAATTCAGGGATATTAGGCTAGCGTCAGCTTAAGAAAGATTTGTTAAAAGCGAGAAGTATTTCTTTAGCGTTTACGGTTAGGGCCCGACGTTGCGTATAAAAAAGTTAGTCAGATTGCACTTCTCGGTCGATAGTTGAGTACGATAGATGAAGAGCGGCACTATATGTGTCTCAACAAAGCTTAGTGTCGCATGCCTTATATAAAGGGTATAGAGATTCCTTTTTACCAGCCATCTATGGTTCAAGGGTTACGAACTATCGGTAAACCATGGAGTCTGAGAGAAAAGTAGGGTTTGTATGCGATTATAATTTGCTTCCGGTTTCGGTTCATTACTTACTTACTCAATTATTTATAATACCGCTTTTGTGTATTGAAAAAACTGGCATTATTCATAAACATGTCCCACAAAAACATAAGGTTGAGAAACAGTTTAAAGGGTTTTAAACTAATTGAGTTTTGAAAGAAAAAAAAATTACAAAAAATTGAATCATTTTTCATGAATTCTTATTTCACCGAAAGTTGAATGCAACATCCTTTGTAATACTTTCTTCATTACGGTCTGACTATTTGAATACTGAACTTCCATTCTTTTTTTTTCTCCCATTCTAGCGATGCAAAAGTAGTGAAAAGTAAATCTATCAAAAATACCAATGCCAAATCTCTTCAACGTTTGACATATTAGACCAGTATCACTGCCATCTATCATTATCTTCCGCAAAAAGAATCGTTATCTCCAATCTCCAAAATACGATTGTTCGCCCAATTGCCACCAATTTTCGGCACAAAGCAGCCCCTGGTGACCATCAATAAGCACTGACCAGAGCGAAAACTATTTCAATTAGTTACCCAATTTCCCAAGAGAAAGAAAGGTCACTTACGCTACTTCCGTTTTTGGCTCTGAAGAGGCCCGGCGGCACGTCAACCCGCGGTCGCGGCCGATTAGAGCGGAAAAGCGTGCGTGATGACAGAGAATTACACCACTCAATTTAGCGTTTTGACACGTTCCGGGGCGATAGGTTCGGCACGAAAAACAGCAATTGTTACTGTAGCAAACAACGGCGCCGCCTGACCCGTTGTTCGTGTTGTAGTTTTTTTCTTCTTTTTTTAATGTTATTTCATCATTCTGGCGATTCCGGAAGAGATTTGAAAGTGAATGGTTTACAAATCGTGGCGATAATTACAGCGAGATATGCCGGCGTTCGCCTGTTCCTCCGATGCGATCGTGAAGGGTCGTTAAGTTTTGAGCTATGGTCACGAAACGAAAACGATATGGGCATGGAAAGTTTGATGGATCAGCAGCCATGTTCAATTTATCCAAGTGTAATTGAGCGGATCGACACGATGTATCGCTTTTGTGTGAATTCGTTGATGAACCTATTTCTTTGGGCAGTAGATTATATTGCGAATTAAAACTAATGGCAAACTTTCTAGACCGAGCAAATCTATTGTTGGGGCCGATTAGGAAAATTACCTTCCAGGAACAAAGCAAAAAGTTCGCCCGACACTGATAAAACACAACTTGTTGATGATGACGGCGAGTCATGCAAAGCATCAAAACGCGCGGTTCCGTTCTCCTTGGCATGCTAGTGTCTGGGCGCAATGGATAGACCTGCAACCGGTAAAAAAATTGCTTCCCTTATCCGTTACTGGAGCTGGATTGTGCAAAGCAAGAAAAAACTACTGCACCCACTCTTGATGGCGCAACGGGAACCGAAATTCATCAGGGCTCATGCCGCTCCGACAATAGGCCAAACGAACTGTCGTCCGTAAAGGATATTTTTTCTGCAACGATTCATACGAACCGCGTTGCCCTCTAAGCAGCCCACTGTCGGGCCACGTGGAAAGTACCGTAAAACATCTAGATTTGCCTTTACACCGTCTGAAAGCAAGGAACCTTGATTCAAAGCACCACAGGAAGTAAAGTTTTTTGCCTCTTTTGGCTACCACTCGTCGGCTTTGTTACAAGTGAAGTGAATTATGAATGAAACGACGTATAAACGAATACTGCAAAGCGAAAGCAGAAGCAAGGAAAACGCTATTCATACAGGATCCGTCATGAGTTTCCCGGCTGAAATATTTGCTTTCATCATATGCTTTCAGTAGAATTGAAACGAAATGAGCTGATGCAAAAGTTACTTTCCAAATGCGAAAGTTACATCCCAGATGATGCCGCAATTAAAAGTTCTTCAATGCAACGAAACTGCAAGAATGCAGTAAATTCGACTGCTCCCATCAATGAACAATTCAGCGGGAGTTTGTGCGTCATTCCTTTGACATTCCGATACCGGAGCCACTGTAAATCGATGCTGATGTTCCGTCCCAGCAAACACATGCCATATGCAGCGGGCGTGAATTTGTTTTCCCAGCGGAAACATAACACCGAAACCATCAATAAACAGTGCTGAGGTGTTGTAACTCGTAGACTATGCAGCATCCCGTTACCGCCGACCGCAAACCGTCACCGCGGAGCCGCACGGTACGGAATCCAACCAGCAGAGAAGTGCAAACAAGTTGGCTCTGTGGGTACTTATTTCGCGGATGAAGTTCCCGAGAACATATGGAAGTCGACAGAAATGATACACTTATAAATAAACTGATGCCGAAGCTGCTGCACTTCGACGTTGGTTGATGGCTTGACTGGTGAGTACTCTTGTTTCATCGTCGTCGTCGTCGTCTTGTACGACTTGTCACTCCGTAACGATGCGGAGAGACGAGAGCTTCCTTCCCCTCAGCATCATCATCATCATTTTGGTCGAAAACCAACAAACGACAGCAGAGCAATAATGTTCCGAGAATCAATATTGGAGGTCTTCCTCCCACTGTGCATCCCACCAGGGATGATGAGCAGCGGAGCCGGTGATGCATCAGTCAAGTCTCATCATAATATTTCTTGTCCCTACATGAACTGAACGAGGTTTTGACTTGAGCGTGCGCATCGGAAAATATTTTCTTCTGATCCGATCTCGTGCCAGGCCTTGTGTCCTACGTCGAACCGCGTTCCAATGCCAAAACTTGAAAAATGAACCAAACTTTTTGCCACCAGGTTGGGACACTGATGAATGGCTGCGTCGGTATGCAACTGGTATGGTGATCACGGTCATTGCGAGCGGACTGTTGAAATTGATAATCCTGTCATCGTATGTAATTAAGACGTAAATTTGTTGCTGTTGGCAAAAGTTAGACCAGTAATAATAATTTTATCTTTACGGGAATTCTTGCGGTTTTTTTTTGTAAAAATTCATAACTTTTGTACAACTAAACCGATTCTAATAATTTTGACAGCAAATGAAAGGTAGATTAATGACCTTTATATTATACTAGTTGAGCCCGAAGCTTACGATCCGAAAAATATAACTGTCTGTTCAGAATTCAGAATTCAGAATGGTCGGTGGTAAATCAGACCGGACCAGGTCGAGCAGTCGAGTCGAACACTCAAGTCGAGCAGTTTAGTCGAGCACTTAAATCAAGCTGTTCAGTCAAGCAATCCGGTCGACCGTCGAGTCAAGCAGTCGAGTCGAGTCGAGCAGTTGAATCGAGTGGTCGAGTCGAGTAGTCAAGTCGAGCAGTCGGGTTGAGTGGATAAGTCGAGCAGTCTAGTCGAGCTGTTGATTCAAGCCATCAATTAGGTCTAGCAATCAAATCGAGTAGTCTAGTCGAGCAGTTGAATCGAGGAATCGGGTTGAGCAGTTGAGTCGAGCAGCTGATTTGAATAGTCCAATAGAGTAGTTGAGTCAAGCAGTTCATTCGAGCAGTCGAATCGAGCAGTTAAGTCGAGTAGTCCAGTCGAGCAGTGCAATCAAGCAGTTGAATCGAGCAGTTGAGTCGAGCGTCGAATCGAACAGTTGAGTCGAGCAGATGAATCATGCTGTCCAGTCAAGCAGTCGAATCGGACTGTTCGATCGAGCAGTCGAGTTGTTCAATCGTGCAGTTAAGTCGAGCAGTCGGGTCGAGTAGTAAGTCAAGCAAATGTGCCAAGCACTCGAATCGAGTAGTTAAATCGAGCAGTTAAATCGAGCTGTTTAGTCAGCCAGGCAAGTCGATCTGTCCAATCAAGCTGTTGAGTCGAGCAGTCGAATCGAACAGTTCAGTCGAGCAGTTCAGTTAAGCAGTCTAGTCAACCAGTTGAGCAATCCAGCAGTCCAGCAGTCGACCAGTGAGGTGACTGAGAATACAACCCATTGCATTGCTACTAAGGCATGACGTCCTTTCAGGGACCTGTTTTTAGTTACCGATAAGCCTTTATGACGTCCTGTCAGAGACCTGGTTTTCGGTACAGACATAAGCCTCTTATATAAATAGATGGTTTTTTACATAGCATATCAAACGGTTCAAACTAGTTGGTGAATGGCTGGATAATGCGTAACATCGGTGCATAAAACCTATAGTGGTCCACAGTCTCTTATCCAACAACTTCTATCCATACCTCCTCAAGGTATCAACCGAATAACTAGCAATCTTAGCGGAGATATGTTAGCCAACCTCGGTGGAGAGTATAAGGTCGTATACTGGTAACGAAGATGGCACTCATGCGAACGCTGATTGTACTAATGAGAAATCGTTTTGTCAGCCTTGAGCGCCTTTTCCATGCCAGTGCTCATGGTGGCTTGACAATGTCGCAAACAAACGACCGGTTTGTACTCCAGCTTAGGAGCGGTTTACAACCGTGTCTGATCTGGAGCGGGCGGCTGATTTAAGAAATGTACTGTCATGGGCAGAGGTTGGAAATATATACACCAAGCATAGGCGCACGATTTTAGCAAGAGAAAACAGAGAAGTGAATGGTTCGGCTCGTCAATAACTAATGAGCTACATAGGGTAAAGAACTAGTTTTAAGCAGTCTAAGCGGGTCACTGATTGTTTTACCTTATTACAAGCGATGGGTTGACTAAGTGGGGGATATCAGCATACCAATCTTCTTGCTATCTTTAGTTCTTCAAGCTGTTGCCATTGGAATACACTATTGTTGAGCTAAACTTTTGATTTTAAAAGTTGGAGCGGCGGAACTAATTTTGAACACACCGAACCCCGTTTCACCCGCAAGGTGCTATTTTAAGCAATCCTGAAATCTGAATTTTTTTACGTCCCGTTAAAAAATCCCTCGAACTTTTCCCCCTATCAGTAAGGCGTGGTACACAAATTACGTAACGCAAAAATTTCGGTTTTGTTACCCCCTCCCTCCCCTATGTAACATTAAGTAACGCGTGGCACAACCCCCCTATTAAATTACGTAACGTTAACCAAACCTCCCCCCCCCCCCTGGTACTTAACATTGAATGAAAATGGCATAAGCCGCATATTTAATTTAATTTTTAAAGAATTCAACCAAATCAGCAAGGGCTTCATATTAAAAACCACAATCGGCCATCGGCCTATGTTAAGCTGAAATGGTCTTGAACCGTAATATGTAACTGAAATTTAATAGGATTATCTCATTCAGCTACAAACCATAATTTTGTACCAGAATTTTCATCAGTATAAACCGATTCACTATTTTCCGCCTCCAACACATCGTATCCTCGTTTGGCAACTGCCTTTTTGGTATTCATAAATTTGTTACGTAACTATTCTCATGACTCCCCCTCTCCCCTATGTAACAAGAAGTAACGTAAGCTCGACCTCCCTCCCTCCCCTCTAAGCGTTACGTAATTTGTGTACGAAGCCTAAGTTCGCGTTCCTATCCGCGACCTACTAATCGGCATCTGATGCGTAATCGGCATAGCGTATCGGCATAGATGCGTAAAATGCCATCTGTCTAAATTGTTTATCGGGGCATACACTCACCGCACCGTTCGGCAAACGGTATTCGTCGTCTCTTTTATACTCTGGTTTTCTTATGGGAAACTGCGAGTTTGACGTCTCACTTGCTGTTCATAAGGATGGTGGGAGAACAAAGGAGGTAAACATATAGCAGTACAAACGATCCGCTTAGAACAGTGTTGTCAAAGCAAATAACATTGAAACACATCGTTGCTTTATTAAATCACTGAGAAAATCTTCGAAAATTATTGAAAAAGCTGTCTTTTGTTAATATTTTTTTGAAACGATGATTCTACAATTGATGAAGGGACGGTAAGGGAAAGTAATGAAGGATTTTTTTTCCGGGAATGAAGGGGAAGGGTGGAAAGGAAGGGGGGGGGGGGGGTAATAGGTAGCTATGCTTAACAAGTTGTCGTTGTGACTCCTATCTTTTGTCCAATGCTGGAAGGTGCATGGGTCGAACCAAGCTGTAATCAGAGATTATAACCGGATTTGAACCCACAACACCTGCCAGGGCGTGTCGCTCACTGGTACCCGTGTACCTTTGAACCACACAGGCGCTGGACAAAAGAAGTCTGCACAACCCCCCTTATTAACCATAGCGACATGGGTTGGTCTATTTTTAGACACAAATTGTGCCTCTTCCTCCACCTACTGTAGAAACCACCGACCGAGAAGTTTTAATCTAACGTGTTTTTACTTTCAGGACGACGACACTATGCAGGCCCTTACGACTTGCAAGGTACTGCGTGTGACGCTGTTCGTCCGAAAGCGCTGAGAAACGCGGACTAACACGCTTTCGGCTCTGTGGTTCAAAGGTGCACGGGTACCAGTGAGCGACACGCCCTGGCAGGTGTTGTGGGTTCAAATCCGGTTATAATCTCTGATTACAGCTTGGTTCGACCCATGCACCTTCCAGCATTGGACAAAAGATAGGAGTCACAACGACAACTTGTTAAGCATAGCTACCTATTACCCCCCCCCCCCCCCCCTTCCTTTCCACCCTTCCCCTTCATTTCCGGAAAAAAAATCCTTCATTACTTTCCCTTACCGTCCCTTCATCAATTGTAGAATCATCGTTTCAAAAAAATATTAATATATGCCTGACCGCATTTCAAGGTCATGACTAAAAGTCACGAGTTTGGTCAACTGTCTTTTGTGTTGTTTTTAATAAAGAAAAATTAATTATGAACATACATTTCTCTTGAAAATATTGAACCACGTTTTCACCACAGGAGGTTTCAGTTAATTTCAAACTTAAAATTCTTATTTCCAGAACCGAAACAGTGTCTTGGCAACACGATAGTTCATCAGTTGTGCTGCAGCTGCTGCTAGTGGTGAACAGGTTCCGTCAATTCAGAATTTGTTTTCAGTTTTGTTAGAAAATAATAAAACTTTTGGCTAGTGACAAAGCCTTAGATAATAGAAAAAAAGAGACTGAATAATATGGTATGTGACAATTGAGTGCTTGACTTTCAGAGTGATTGTAATCAGTGCTGAAAATTTGATGAATTCGTTAGTAGCGAGGTGGCGATTGCTGAAGAGCAGCTGAAAAATGTACGTTTTTGGACAACAATTTTTAATTCATCATATTTCTTGTCGGAAACCAAGTAAATTGTGTTTGTGTGAATCAAATGTATGGTTAAGTGATTTGTGAAGATGATCCTATTAAAAGATTTTGAAAATATGAATAAAAAAGTGCATTTTCGGATCATTTATGTTCAACGGATTAAAATAGGTAACACTGCTTAACTCGTTCCTTACCCTACATTCACGCTTCATAGCATCTCTGAATATACGAATATCGTGTGCAACGCAAAAGTGCAAAATAACACCTGCTGCTGTTTCTAAAGCAACTAACACTTTAAGCTATTCTCGTTTCGTGGTGATATTATATTGAATACTTTCCGATATCCCCGGGTATCATAGACCCGCCAAATCGGTCACAATCAATATTCAATATTCAATTTTTTAACGAATTCCGATGTTCATAATGAGGTTATCTTCGTGATAAAATTCAAAGCCGATGGATACATTATCGGCGAGGCAGGCGAATAGTGCATGTTCATGAGGGATGTTCATCGACTCAAATAATCATTTTTTCGCGAATACTCCAACCACTGGTCATGGGACTACACCTGAGATGGCAGCCCCGTCACGAAATTTGGGAGCGTAAGGCAACCTACCTAACCACGAAAAATCCGCGTTTAGACTCATACACAAGTATTTAAATAAAAAGGAAAATTACCCCGTAGTGGTTAATTACACGAAGACTTGCCATTGCGACTGTCGGCAACGCGCTACCCGTTTCTATCGCACTGATCGAGAAGATAACAGTCTATCTTCTTGGCGGTAGAAACAAAGAGCAGTCATACAAAAATAATATCGTCGCAGGGAAAGTGTGCGGTGCGAATGTAGAATGATAGAGTTTGAGAACAAAATAAAACTAGGTATTAGGTAGGTACGAGGGGCACTGTTGACACTGTTGAAAATATATTACTTTTTCCTATGGAAACATTTTTTCAACCTTAATATATTTACCTTTCCCACCCATAATATAACCTAAAGCCCTATAAAGTTATACATTTATAGGGTTTTAATAGATTAGATTATTAATTTATGATAATATTATGAAGTGTCTTGCTCCTCGGCTAGGTACTACCTAATATAACGGGCGGCAGTAGTTTAGTTAGTAAAACATTCGGGTACCAACCCAAATAGCGTGGGTGCAAACCCCATCTGCCATTGCACAGCCCTTTTTTCGAAAATTTTCCAGTTCATCAAATTAATCATTCTTGGCATCAGACTTATACTCCCTTTCCAAAAACACATATAGCCTGCCAAACCAGATATTTCTTAGCAAACTTCGACAGTTTCTTATACTAGAAAATGTCTGCCATCTTTCACCTTCCGGTTGCCGTATAAAACTCCTGCCCAGAAAACGGTTGAAAGTGTACCTTGACGTTTCGTTGTCCATCAGCAGCCAATCGAACTTCGCCAGCATTCTCTTCTATAGCTTTCGGGATTGTATTTTAGTCATCTTGTTTTGTTTACCATCGCGATTTGTAGTCACTACCTTCTTATAAATCGACAGTCTGACTTGTCTCTTCGCACGATGTACTTGTGGACGACTGATTGTATAATCTAGCACGACTGAAGCAACCGGATGTCGCCGAAAGCTACCTGTTATCTCTCGAAATCACGCTGTCGAAAGAGGGCCAGCTGGATGAAGCCCCTTTTAACGAATGGTTTGACGAGGAGTGTCGCCAGATATTGGATGAGAAGAACGCAGCACGCGTACAAATGCTGCATAGAGCCACCACGGCAGAGACTCAACGAATCTCGCAAAGGCTTTGTACCGTGGGCCAAAATGTGCAGAGATAAAGATGGAGGTATCTTGACCTACGTCACCGCTCGGTCGTAAGCTGGAAGCAGCATTACGATGAGAACCTGAATGGCGTGCAGGTGGAAGACCGTGATAGTGGAGGCAGTGACCACATTGGTGTAGCAAGCAACGAAGATGTGCCACCCTCATCGACAAGGGCAGTTAATGAAGCCATCCAGCGGCTGAAGGACAACAAATCAGTAGGAAAGGATGGCATTGGAGCGGAACTCATTGAAATGGGCTCGGACAAGATGGCCGGCTATTTGCATCAACATCAACATGCATCAATCAGAATTTGGGATACGGAATGACTACTGGAGTGTTGGAAAGACGGGGTTATTTGCCCTATCTACAAGAAAGGCGATAAGCCGGATTGTGAAAACTACCGAGCGAGCACTATCCTGAATGCGACCTACAAAGTGCTGTCCCAAGTCATCTTCCGTCCACATATGACAGTGTAAACCGACGAGAGCTGTGGAAAATTTTGGGCGAAAACGGCTTTGCGGGTAAGCTTACTAGACTTATCATGGCTACGATGGATGGGATCCAGTGTTGTGGGAGAATCTCGGGTGGATTGTCGGACCCATTCGAATCTCTCAGGGGACTTCGACAAGGAGATGGTCGTTCTTACTTGCTATTCAATATTGCGCTTGAAGGTGTTATAAGACTAGCGGCGATCGAAATGTGGAACACAATTTTCAATAAATCCAATCAATTTTTATGCTTTGCTGGCTACGCTGAGAAGATTGAGCAGTGGATGAGTTTGAGGTAGTCGATGAATTTGTACACCTTGGCTCACTGACAACAGAGGACAACAATACCAGTCGTGAGATTAAAAGGCATATTATCGGCGAAAATCGGGCCTACTACGGACTCCACAAACACTTGCGGTCGATCAATCTGAGCCCCCGTACAAAATGCTGCACAAACGCACACTGTACAAAACGATAATTAGACCGGTTGTCCTCTACGGGCACCAAACGTGGACACTGCTAGAAGAGTACCTACGAGCATTGGGATTCTTCGAACGGCGAGTCTTAAGAACCATCCTTGGCTGCGTGCACCGTTCTATATGGAGGCGGAGAATGAACCACGATCTCGCGCGTCTGTGATTAAAGCTGAACGGATACGTTGAGCAGGACATGTTGCTAGAATGCCGGACAACTATCCTGAAAAAATAGTGTTCGTATCGAATCCGGTAGCAAGAAGTTGAAGAGGGACACCGCGAGCAAGGTGGCAAGACCAGGTGGAGCGAGATCTGACGAGAATCGGGTGCTCGCGGAACTGGAGACATACTGCCATGGACCGGAATAGATGGAGATATTATGCTACGCAGGGCTTGTCATAAGACGTCAGGCCAATTAGGTAAGTAAGCAACTTGTAGACGACAGTTGTTGGCGACATTTCGGACGAAGAGGACCTTTAAAGGCTCTCTTTAGACGACATTCTTTTTGTAGTCGGCGCCGCTTCCAGCTGTCGATTTCTGGACAGATCCAGACCGACGACGAACTTGGGTGGTGGTGCATTTGGCCAACATTAACGAGTCCGCTACACGACGTACGAATGAAGCCCTATCGTATAAAGTAAGACAAGGTTGCAGCACGCTGTACCAATCGAAATGTCAAAGCGCGTACCAATCGAATAACATGGCGTCTATAATATTGTGTATTGCAAAGTTACCGGATACTATTGTATTCTGCATAGATTTACAGCGTTGGAATGGGACTCCAAACTGTCTAAAACTCTTGTTAAAATTTCCGGAATGCTGGTTTAGTTGTTATGTGTCAGTGTTCCTGAAACTGTAGAATTACACACTCACACACACACACACACACACTTGCAAAATGAGGGGTGTTCATGTTTTTTAAATGTACGATTAAAAGTAATAGGGTATGTTGCTGCTTCGTCGTAATTGCCTATTCCCGTCCTATCCAACACAAATTATTAAAAATATCAGCATTTTTATGACACACAATGCCAAACTAGTTATTCGCTTATATTTTAGTTTGTTGTCTATCATACGCGATCAATCAAAGTGAGCTGAGATCTATTTAAATGCTTTTTATCATTAAAGAAGTCCTACCAGCCAAATTTCCTACGTTTATTCGTGCGACGAAGATGAAAATGTCGACTAATCGTTTTAATTTAATTTTATGATTGCATAAATGTAAATAACGCGCGCAAGGCATTGTCGTTATTCTACAGCCAGGAAAACTTGCCTGACCTGCAGAAATTTTGCAGAATAACATTTGTCATGCCGTCCTACACAAATACATGCGCGTTAGCTTCGTAAACATTGTTGTGATTTTTAGTTCGGACGATGAAAACTTTTGATGGACGGCTTGTAAGTCAGTTGCATAATTTCAATAAAATGCTTTAATGATCGCTTTTTAGTGAATTCAAAGTGCACGGATCGGAAGGTAAGTGTGTTTTAGTTAAATCAGCACAAGAACTTTTGGAGTATTCATTAAATCCATCCAACAAATGATGAAAATTAGAATGGCTTTACTTACTACGACGGGAATTAGAAATAAACCCTACGTCAAGCTCAAGTCGACAATTTTTAACGTAACGTCCGTTAATCACATTTGTATTGATTCTAACATAATTTCATTTTTATCATCGAATGAAATATAATACTCACTACAAGAGAGTTGAAATGTAATGTTTTACTCTACTGTCTGCGTTTGAATGTTTTCAATCAGCTGTCCTTTTCAGCCAACCAATGAGGACAACGTGATGAAGGTTCATGTTCTGCCACCGCGCTGTACAACTTACAATTGTTTTCCTTTGTGCCGGGCATGTAGCAGCCAGTTACTGATTATGCAGCATTAGAAGTCTTACTAAATTGAATCTACTAACTGCTCACAGCAAGCAAACGTATCCTTTCGCCTAACACCTGCAAATTTCCCCCGAGCTGTTCCCGTTCTCGGTGTCAATAAATGCATCAACCTAGCTAGGCACAATGACGACGCTGTTGTTCTAAGCGGTTCCAAGTGACGGCAACAACGGTATCCAGTTACACATGCTACCCTGAAGGTAACCACAATTCTCGACTGGCAATGGACGTGTCACCTTGCAGCACCGCATCCTGTGCATAGAACAAAACCCAGTGTCGAACAGAAACCGGTATATACGTAGGTACCTACATACAACTCAACCGCGCCGGGCCCGTCAGCCAGTCTGTCTGTCTCTCTCTCTCTCTTGTATTTGAATATTTGATGAACCCATTTGCTACAGTCTGGTTGACAGTTCAAACTTCGTCGCCGGGGTTTCCCAGAGCAGCACCGAATCCGTACGTGAATAACGCAAACGAGGACGAATGTATCGCCATCGTTATCCCGTATTCATGCTCGTAATATGTTGTTTGCACTTTATGGTCCAAGTGTAACGAAATCAACCCTCGCGGCGTTTGTGTATTGATGTCATTATTCAATTTTGTACCCACTTTTGATTCTCTTGGGTTGGTCGGTTCGGTCGACAAAGTTCGACTTGCAGAGCTCGGCACGGTACGGTTGTGCGTTATGCTTCCATCAAGTAAAGTGAGATCCGTCATAACGCAAAGAACCCATAAAAATATGCCATACAGACAAAGTCGCAGATTTCCACTCCGGAACGCAAATAACCCTAGGGTTATTGAGGTTCAACGTTTGACCATATTTAGCCAAACTGGCGTTTCGGAGAGCGTGGTTTGGCAACCTCAAACATAAAACAATTTGAATAAAAGCCAATTTATCATCTTTTTCCTTTTGCCGGAGCCGAGCGGCCGGAAAAGTTTTACCATTAACAGGGGGAAATGTCTGTTTTTTTCTTCCCATCAAGAAGACCAACGAACCCGGAAGCGATGAAGAGTGAAAATGTCTTGGATAAATCCTTGTACGTCATGCCCATCGAATGTCGAGTATTTGTTCTCGCTATTCTCAGTCGAACAAAACAGAAAAAAGGCGGAGGATTCACTTAAGCTTTAAGTGAAACAAATTCATGTGACGAACATGTAAATAGAATAACTGATGTTGGTTTCGCATTTTCCTCCAGAAAGCACAATATATCACGCTTTTCGCCCCCATTAGCCAAGCGAATATAAATAATCAAGGTTCATCAACTGTCATTCGTTACTGCATCCATCTGGATTTGTTCCACTTATATTTATCTGACAGTTTCCGGCTACGGCCATCGTCCTGATGCATGAATCAAGTCAAGTGGTGCCACATTTTTTTCTCTCTCTCTGGATCCTTGCCGCTGTCAGCTGCACAGTTCGAAAGTTTGCTGCCACGCTCCGAGCTGGTGGCGGCATGGCCACGGGTGGATTTTGGAATCCATTATCACATCGAATCCTACCAGCCGGCATCGCTTAGTGTCGGCGAAAAATCCATCACTAAACGAAAAGCGGAATGCTTCTTCCGGCACGATACACCAAATGCGGAAGCGTGGATTAATAAATGTAATAAATGCCATGTACAGAAATTTATGGTGTCTAAAAATGATTTGATGGCGTGCCATCGACGCCTTCTCGGCTGCTGGCATAAAAAAAAGGAATCGGCACGAAGCATGCACACTGTGTGCATGCATACTTCTGCTCCTCGTCGTATCATTAATTATTTCGTTCGAATTTGACGAGAGTCGTTTTCGGCTGCTGCTGATGCTCGATTGACTGCTGAAAGGGAGCAACCATGTGCAGTTACTTTATGTGTTAGTTACGTAATAAGTGTGTCATTTCGAAGAATAATGATGCTGGCGCTGGGTTCAGGACAGTGCAATGTAGTGAATGACGCTATACTGCTCGGGGCGATCGATCGATGTCTTTGGCAACAAATTCGCTTGCGATGTCGATTGAAATTGCACAATGCACGAGGGTTATAAATGGTATCCGAAGGTTGATTGATATAGTGGAAGAATGTTTAACAACTTCAATCGGGCTTGGACTGAAGAAAATGCTGAAACGGGCTGCAACGAAGTTATTGTCAGTTTTAGCATCTTACGATGCTAGCGATAAGCGCCAATAATGAAACTTTCAATAAGATTGATTAAATAAACTAGATGTAAACTTTTGTTCTTCCGATCATAACCGTATGTTTTGTAAGTACATAGCCTAAGTAATTGATAGTGAAATTTCTCTGACATTAGAACCAGAACCACTCGTTTTTTGTTTTTACCGAAAACATCGAAACACCGGTGGTGCAAATAATACACTTTCAACACCACTGTGTACTTTTAAACAAATACGGCATCCATTGTAAACCGACTACTTGGCTAGGTTACAGAAAGTTTATTGGAATTTTTCAAATTGAATTGGATTGATTTAAAAAAATTGTAGTTGGCGTAGACGTTGTAGAAATAAATGAGTAACCATGCGCCCTCTTCTTCGTTAGAATCAATACAGACAGTTTTGTTTTGAAATCGATAGGTACTGAAAAATTTATATTTCAATTTATATCACATCATACGAATGCTGACTCTCCGCCTGCAAATGACGGATCTCGGTTGGAACTTGTTCGAATGAACCTACAAATTCTGAGAACCAGAGCAGAGGGTCCAAAGCCCCTAAGAGTAGAATGGTTTTAAGAGCTGTTATTCATACTCAGCCGCAAACGGAGCCTGTGGAGTACCAGGGCGCCGTTCACAGCAATATGCCCTTACCGCATCATGAGGGGCTCTGATGTGGCGGACTTTCCTTTTCCCTCAATTCGTGGGACTTTTTTATGGATAAAAAAAATCAAAACTTCTAGCCACCAAGTGCCTCCCAAAGCCGGTACCAATGAAGTTAGAGGACTTCATTGCGCGCGATGTTATGGAATCGCGCGCAATTAGTCGAACGAAGGAGGAAGAGATAGAGGAAGTCTTCAACCTCGACAGAGACTCACTGTACGGAGGACCTTCAGTCTTTTCGCTGATCCTAAGTTCGCCAAAAAGGAGAGTGGAAAGTCGAACGGATAATCTTCCCGATCTGGAGACGCAACCAGACGATGATGGGGCACAACTTACGTCTATTCGCAATGAAATCCTGAACTGCATTGTGGTACAGGATTCTCAAGCCATACGGCCAAAATTTAAGAGCCGTCAGCTCAAGAACGGTTACCTGCTCCTAGTTTGTACCGACGTGAAGACAGTAAGATGGCTGGAAACTACGGTACCAACCCTCAAGCCGTGGGAAGAAGCGCTGCTACGAACATACACCATGAAGGACTTCCCAAGGCCCCTTGTGTTCAAGGGGTATTTTTCGAGCATCGTGGTCCGTCTGCTCTAAAATCAGAACGACGGCTTCTCTACATAAACGTGGCGAGTATTTCGTCGCAGTGTGACAGGGAACAACGTCGAACTGGCGTTGGAGATAAACCCTCTGTCAGCTTCGTTGATTATCAAGCAGGGCTTCATGCTGAACTATATGTTCGGCAGGGCTCGCATGCGATAGGTTGGCCGAGGAGCGATCAACTGTCGATTGGGGAGCTCTGCGCCAGGAGCAGTGAAGGTACGTGTGGGGCAACCTCCAGAGGAAATTTCGCAACCATCTGCTTCAGGCACGCCGGCAACGGTTGCGCAGTTTCGGAAGGTTTCCCGAAAGGGAGCTCTACATCAATCGCCAACCGCTCGCACATCTTAGAATCGACCAAAAAGCGCCGGCCGTAATTCGGTCTCCAGTCGACTGCAGCCACCGAAGCCCTCTGATGTAGGGAAGCAGGGAGTCCGTCAGTTTCCGAGTCTAACGATTCTGTCAAGGTCGGCAACCCAGTAACAGCCAAGGGCGCTTCCAGTGTCCTTGGATGGAGGTTCGTAAGCCAGCAGCGAACAGTTGCCTTCATTCAAGAACCTTGGGTTCACGGCACGAGAGTTCTCGGCCTAAGAAGAAACTACGGTAAGTTAATCTACTCTAACACGCAGTCCAAACCAAGGACTGCAATTCTGCTAACGAAAGAAGTACGAGGTAGCCGCTCTCGTGCGGTGCTGCAGGGCATCAACGTCCCGCGCCTGATCGGCTGCGATACCAACGCCCATCACACGATTTGGGGCAGCACGGATATAAATAATAGGGGTGAGTACCTACTTGACGACTTAACTGCAAAAAAGGTCAATGTAAGGGAACGTTCCCACTTTTGTTAATGCTACCAGAGATGAGGTCCAAGAACTTACTCTGTGCAGCACTTCTAGCTTAAAAACTACCATGTCTCTAATGAACCTAGTTTATCAGACCATAGTAAGCATATCGTTTTCGATATTGAGGCAAACTCTCTCAGGAGATAACAATACAGAAAACCAACTGGTGGTCGTTCAGAGAGCATCTGGGTAACTCTCGGAACTTCTGTTATATTAATATACGCGAACCAACTGACTTGGACGTTGCAGCCAATGACCTACACTCTACAGAGTAGGCTCATTATTGCTTTTACCGCTAACTGTCCGTTAATGACGCGGACAGTCTGCCGTGACGTACCCTGGTGGAATGAACCGTGTAGTAGCCTTCGTCGGGAGGCTAGGCGTCTATTCAACAGGGCTAAAAGCACGTCCAATTGGGAGGCCTATAGGTAGGCTGACCAGATGTCCCGGATTATGCGGGATTGTCCCGGATTTGGATGACTTGTCCCGGATTACTAAGCGTCCCGAAAAGTGTCCTGCATTGATTAATTTTTTAATCGAAATCGTTTCTAAGGATGAAACATACGAAACTATGTTACATTGCATGAAAAAACCTACTGCTGACACCACTCGTCAGCTGGTGCACAACCTCCCGCAGTCATGGCCTCGGCCAGGCGGCACCACGAACTTATCACTGTTCTCTTCATCTGCAGCTTTCGCTTGATTACAATTTGGTGCACTCAGCGCTTTTGAGATGAACAGAAGTCCATTGTCCATTGTAGCTTACCGACTTACTTAGGTGGCTTGCCATCCTAAGACAAAACCTGTTGTCCATTGTAGCATTCATGCTGAAACTGCGGCAGGTTATCATGGGACTGAAACCGCCAGGTGAGGCACCTTCCCCTGTGTATCTCCGAATTCTTATCCGTCACAAAATATTGGTTTTCACACGGATGCCAATGAAGCAGATCCCTTGCCAAGTCATGAGCTTTTATCACGAACCCATCCCCAAAACCAATCTCGAATCTGCTACGAACTCTACTGCGAGCCTGAGCATGAAGAATTTAACCCCTGGGTTTGGTTGAAATCGGTCTTCTCTAAAGCTTATTCATCATCGAGTCAGACACATGCATCGCGTTTCGTCACTACCCGACCGCACAGCCCACGAGACCGCATTCTAGCCTTTGTTTATTGTTTTAGGCTTCTGTGGGCTCCCCACTTGCTCGGTAACACTTGTAGCCATTCCGAGACGAATTCGCCATACAGTACAGCGGTGAGTATTCAGTTTTTTCGCCAAAGCACAATCCGTGATACTGAGATCAACCTTGACTTCTAAAATGACCCTCAACCGCAGTTGACGATCAAGAGTTCAACTCCAACGTCTGGCCTGCGCCTTGCGGACAGCCCTGAGAGTTTCCTTGCACCCCTCAATTACTCACACCAGCACACCACAGCTCTTTTATGATAATTCGTCAGTCCCGCCAGTTCCCTAGCCGACGCTGGCGGATTCTGCAGGTGACCGCACACAATTACTTCCATTTCTCCTCATGCATGATGGATGATCGAACGTGGTTTCGACCTTTAAACTGTGAAAAAATTATACCGAGCAGAACTGTTACAAATAATACAACGCTAACAGGAGCTAGCATCCACAGCCACTGGGAGCGCCGCTATCGCTAAAATGAAGTGCCCAATTTCTAAATGATCCCATCTTTACTACCGAACCGATTTAGCAAATAAGCCATTCAATATGTCCCGCATTCATCCAAAAAAAATCTGGTCACTTTACCTATAGGGCATCTCTCACCAAATACAACGCAGAGCTTCGCAAAGCCAAAAAGAGAGTTAAGCTTTGCGAGAGCATCCAGACTCTGCCTGAGGCGGTGCGATTCCGAAAAGGGTTAGCCAAGGACTATAACAATGGCATAGGGCAATTGAAAAAAGAGGATGGCAATCTCATTGTTACTACTAGAAAACGTTGGAGATTCTTATGAACACGCATTTCCCTGATTCGACGGTGCCACTGGAAGCGACGTCGACGGGCAGCAGCAAGTTGAGTCATCGAGTCGGTTCTATTTGCACGTCTACTGTTTACGGAGGCTTCAATCAATTGGGCACTTAGCTCCTTTGAAGCCGCTCTTTGCTCGCCCAGTTAGCTCTGGGGTACGATGCTGGCCTAACAAGCCAGTCGTTGTATGTTCGAATCTCGGCTTGGCGGTGCCGCTATAAAGTCAATAGAATTTTTGCACTAGCTCCGTAATTTTTCTGTACTCTAATAACCGGCTGCGAAGTCTGTCGATAAAGCAAGGTCAAATTCTAAAGGACGTTTATACCCATGGCTTTGCTTTTTCGCTCCTTTGAACCAATGTCCGTGCAATATAATGTCCTCTTTCATGCCAGCTTTACGTTGGGACGTGTCCCGGCAAGCTGGTGGAAAGTCAGGGTGGTGTTCATACCTAAGGCAGGTAAAAAAGATAAAACCATGCCAAAAGTTTTCAGACCAATTAGTCTGACATCAACGCTTCTCAACATGATGGCAAATCACTTCCGTAACGAGTTTTTAAAGAACTCTCCTCGGCATGGCAAGCAATATTCTTACCAATGCGGTAAATCTAAGGAAACCGCACTTCACTACCTAGTGACACTGAAGAGACACCATTTTGTGCTTTTCTTGATATTGAAGGCGCTTTCGACAACACGTCCTTCGCTCTCGTTAACAAAGGAACTGACCAACCGACAATGAGCTGGATTCAAGCAATGCTGTCAATCGTTTACTGTTATTTATTTATTATTTGATTATATCCATCTGACCTGTTCGGTCTTAATGGATTGAATGGGGAAAAGCCTAGTAGAGGCCATTCTCTTCGAGGCATAAAAACCTCACCATTTTTTACAATGTATCAAATAGCTAATTACATAATTTAAAGTCAACATTTCATGGTCAATCACTTAATTCTAATTAAACTAAATACAAAAATTACAGTCTCATTATATAATACCACAATTGACAATTCTTTGATAAAATTTGTTAGAGGATTCACCAAATTCGTATAACTAGGTGATAGGTTTATCCAAATGCTGTACGATGCGATTCAGGTTGCAGTAATCCAACGGAACGAAGAGAACGCTAAGGAGCAGGAAAGCCAGGAAATGAAAGAATATTCGGTGAGTCGATTTCTTCGTCCAACACCTTGGCGACAAGTACAGTTTGCTGGATTTTTCTGCGTCGTTCTGAAGTATCTAGACCGATAAGGTGATATCGTTCAGGATACGAAGGAAGATTCACAGGATGACACCACGGGAGACACGTAGTTCTGTGCGAATGAATTTCTTCTGCACTCGTTTAATTCTCAATGTCCAGGCTACTAGATAAGGAGTCTAAATCAGACACGCGTTTTACAATAATGGTCTCACCAGGGAACAAAATAGGGTTGCTGTTAAACAGTATGGATCCTTAAAGTCCCATCCAATTCACTCCCCCTTGCTTTGGTCATTGGTGGCCGACGCACTCTTGCACAAGCTATCACAGAGTGTGGTTATGAGGTCATTGCGTACGCCGACGACGTAGTACTCATTGTCGGAGGTAAATTTGACGCAATGGTGTTTAGTCGTATGCCAGGAGCTCTAAATACCACTTTTCGGAGGTGCAAGTGGGGCTCAATATAAACCGCACCAAAACAGTCGTGATACCATTTACTAGGCAGAGGAGACATACTTTTATTCTCCCTATTCGAATGAACGCCTTGCGTTTAAAAAATCCTAATAAACCAACCAATCTTATTTCCCCTACACTGAATGGCGTCAGACTGAGCTTCAGCAATGAAGTTAAATATCTGGGTATTATCTTGGAACGTACACAGAACTGAATTACACACCTATGACTATGATACGTAGACTATGCTGTCAAGAAAGCAGCTACAGCCATCTGGGCATGCGGTTCACTTTTTGGCAAAACCTGGGGAGATCGAAACAGATCGCACTACATGGAACAATGGAGGACCCGTTCTTCCATCCGGTACCATTTCTTTACAGATGGATCAACATAGGTTCCAGTGCCTACGGAACTAAAGTATCCAAAGGAGGCTCTTCCACTGGGCAAATGACCCTCCGTTTTTCATGAGGAAGTATAGTAATATACATCTGAGCCGAGATATGTCTAAAACGAAAGTATAGATATGCGAAAATCGGTCTCTTTACGTACAGTCAGGCTGCACTTCTGGCTCTTAAGTACTTTAAATGTGCATCCAAATTAGTTTTGAAGTGCAGCACAAGTGTAAGGGAACTCTCCCGCCAGAACAAAGTTTCACTATTCTGGGTGCCTGGGCACTGTGGAATCGAGGGCAATGAGCTTGCTGACAGCTTAGCTCAGCCTAGATCAGCTCAGGAGTTTATTGGCCTCGAACCATTCCTGGGCACTTCGATATCCGCTGTCAAAGACGAATTACTAATTGGGGAAAGCTATCAAGGGTTATATAAAGCGCAGGGTAGTAGACAAGCTAAACAGTTTATCGACCCAGACTCTGCAGTAGTTGAAATACTACTTGCCATAACGCGTAGTGAACTGCTCACAATCACGAAACTTCTCACCGGACATTGTCCCTCTCTTTACTATTTAAAGAGAGTTGGCAAGGTCTTAACTGACATTTGCCGCTTTTGCAATTCAGAACTTGAAAGTTCATGAGCAAAGCAAGTGGCTCATATTAACTCCATACTCTGTATGGAAACTCAATCCCAAGAAGCTTATTGGTTTTATTAAGCAAGTTAAGCAATCGCAAACACATTTTTTTTTCCAGTTTTCCTTGTATTTGCTCTTCGTAATTCGAGACCATCCCAATGAAAACGAATCCCACAATAAAAAAAGACCTTTTCCTCGTTACCAACCGGGCTTGGTTTTGGTCTCGTATCAAATTTACGTTGGCCAATTTTACGTTGGATTTTGATTTTTACGGCACGCGAAACGATCTACCCTCGCCATCTACCTATCTCATCACGTTCCATTGCTGTGTGCTTGCTCTGTCACTTTCGCTTTCGCTGGCCAGCACAGAGCATCATCGGACTCGGGCCGGGCGTTGTAATCTTATTAAAAAGTGGACAACGGCGCGCTTAATAAGCGTGCAACCCCGGAGGTGCAAATTAAAAGCTCTGACACTGATATTGCCTCTGCCGGAATTATTGCCGCTTGCGAGCTTTCCACCCGCCTTAGGATGTCTGAGATTTCAGACCGGTTGCCGTTGTACTTAAATGGTTATTTTCTTCGTTTTAAGTGAGAGGAAAGTCAACATAAAACTTGAAGAGGATTTCCTACGGAAAAATTTATTTTATTTTGTTCCGGCAGCTTTGAAATTCGACTCCAATGAATGCCCGTTAATACTTTAATTGATTCTGAAAGGATCCGATTTTAATTCGATAATTTTTTTCAATTAATGGATTACTTAGTATCGGTTTACCGCCGCAGTGGCTTGAAGATGGTAGGGTAGCTAAATGTTTGTCATGTTCATGTCGGGTGATGGATACGGTAAACACCATCGCCATCTTTTAGCCCAGCCGGATGCCATATCAGAGGACATGCTCTGTGCCCATATAGTAAATCCACAAAAGTGCAGCCTGGTTCATGGACTCATATCATTGCTGCCTGCCTAGACCCGAAACGAAAGGCTCAGCTAGAACACATTTATTTATGATAATGATTGTTTGTCAAACATATCCCCGTCGTTTGCAAGTTAAGTAAGCAAATGTTATTTACAGATTGTTATGCTTCATTTGGATCGGGTTTCATCTGTCTCGCAAAAGAGAGGGTGGAACAGAAATGATGCCATCTTTTTCAACAACTGTACTGATCAGTCAGCAAACGTTAAATTATTGTGATTTGGAAGTTTTAAAATCAACGAAAACACTGTTAAGTTTTCGTTTCTTAGAAATTTGAAATGTTGACAAAAATTTATAATTTTTGCACTTTCTTGATGGCTCTGAAATTGTGCAATTAAACTAGAATAATCCAGCTTGACGAGTTTCCGCCGGAGAAGACTGCTGCTATCAAAATATTTCCATTAGGGATTTATCACAACCAGCTCAGCGACTTGTGCTTCCGTTTCTGTGCACTTAGCAAGCGCAAATTACCCTACCCCCACTCGAAAGGAGACCGCCCTTTTCCAGATCAATAAGTATTTTTAATCCCGACCAATTTATCATTCTGACGATGCGATGCGATGCCCACATCGCTCTCGCCGAGGTTCCGGGCGCATTCATCTCTTCTTGCCCCGCGCACCACGACGACGACAATCGTGTGAATGTTTTTGTCAACAATCGCCGGCACCCCAATTAGAGTGCATTAATGGATCTCCGAAGGGAAAGCCCACCTAATGATGCTGTTTTCTGTCTCGGTGTTCGGTTGAGGATGACGGTGCTGGTGGTGGTGGTGGTAGCCAGAGAATGCGTCCTTTTTTGTCACATTTCTCAAAGTGTTCGCAATGAAATGCAAAGAGAAAAGCGAAGGAAAATCGCATGAAAACCACCATCATCACAATGATCGCCAGTAGACGGAAGGTTTCAAAATCCAAAAGCGATGCACAGAACGGGTGCTGGGCGGCATGGGAAAAGTGTTTGCTCAAAAAATTATGCAAATGAGTGATAAACGTTGCCATAAATCAACGGTTCTCTTTTCGCTTTATGCTGGTCGGGACGATCAGAGTCCGTGTGATGAACGTTGTCCGTTCGGTAGGACAGGATGTCATCAGTGGAAACACTCGGGTGAAAGGCCTCGTCGGACAGTGTGGCCAAACGAATTCGTTTTGCGCAATTTGTGGAACAAAAACTACTTCAAATTTGTCGGCTATACACTAGTGGAAATTTATGTAAATTGGCATCTATTCCGGCGAGTCCAGCCTTGCCATTCGGGGCCCTCAGTGGCAATCTAGACGTTGATGATATTGTTTCAAATTGAAATGTTTAACCGTGCTGCTGTGCTGATAGTGACAGCATAAACTGGGAATTCGATGTTATTTTTCTGTTTCGCCAATCTACTACTACACCCTGGAGGGCTGAGCCGTGCGGATTTGCCACACAGTAGATAACAAACCACCTACCTTCAACGCTGTAGTTGCACGTCCCGCCGGAGCATTTGGCCGATTGGAGACTCTTGCCGACGCAGTTGATGGTGCTAGAGTCGTACGGTGATTGTTTGTCGTTGCTGCCGGTCGAATTGGCCACCAGGGCGGCTGCAGCCGAGGACGACGCCATGATGGGTCCGCCGATGCAGGCCCGTTGCCGCGTCTGGGTACAGTCTGGGCCACACTCACTCCACTCGGACCAGGGCGACCAGCGGCCGGCTGCAAAATCGAATTATGCAAATTAGCTTTGGCGGAGAAATGGGATACGTTCGAGTGCGCTCCGGCTTCCAGCTATCATATGCTGCCGTCCGAAGAGGGTGACGCTTTTATGTGTAAGGTTTCTTTGATTCACTCGACAGTGAGTGAGGCGTACATTGGATGGTCGATGGTGCATACCTACATAAAATCATACAGGAGTGATTCTACAACAAGCTAAGCGTACGGAATAAGTGCATTCGTGTTGATAATGACGGAACACGGGTGTGCGTGAGAATAGCATGAAAATCATGCGAAAGAAAAATTCGAAGTAATCAATAAAGATTAAAGAGACCGTACACGATGAGTTTAATTTCTTAGTAGAAAATAAAACTGTTTGAGGAGTCATCGAGAAAATCAAAACGGAGTTTCAACAGTCAAACACGTATGAACATAATATCCTTTATGAAACATACTAGCTAGCGCTATAATGCTAACAATTTTACAACCACTTCGTGTCTTATCTTCTAAACACTGCGAGAATAGGTTGATAATATAGAACTTCTAGTAGCCGTTTGGTTTCCCCGGTAATTTTCAACGTTATACGACGCAGCATATGCACCATCCATACATCATCTAATTTTATGTAAAGGAGCAATTGAATTCTCCCTCAGCAAGCTAAACGTTTGCAAATTTACACTGTCAAAGCAATTTTCTCTTTAACAAACCAGAGCGGCTGACAACGTACCAGAACCACACAAACACAGTGTTCTACCATGCAAGAAAGTAGCATCCCAAATTCTACGGAGAATAAAATGAGAATGTCACATTTACTTTGTATGGAAAATAAACTTCACGTCTAAAGGAGGCAGGATTCACACATCAACCCAGTGACTGCTGGGACTGGCACAACCGCAGTCGGAGTGGGTGGGGAAAACTCTATCGAAGGTTAGAAGAAAGTGTAAAAGCCTTAACCTCGATTCTGATATGGGACATAGTGACATGTCTAGGGCCCACTCACTTACACACACACACATACACACACGAGCACAAATTTTGAGAAAATAGAAGGCCAATGCATTTAAATTTATTCCTTACCATTTAATTCGAATCCATTAGGATTAACTATTTGTGTGTCGTCTGTGTACGTGTTGAGGTTAAACGAGGCGTTATCGTGCCGAGGCAGGACACGGTGGCGGTTTGCACGGATGGTGGTTCGTTGATGATAGTGGAACATTATAGCGTGGTGTAAGCACAGGAAGGGAGATGTTAGCGGAATAGGATGATAGAAAGTTTAGTAGTGCAGAGCAAATAAAAATAATTTCAAAATTACCATGTGTGGAAGAGCAAAGTAAATAATAAACAATTGATGGAAGTGAAATAACAAAAATTTTGCGACCAATTTAATTTTGAAGAACCCTGTTATCGCTGAAGCAGCCAGTGAAAAATCAACATTTGCATAAACTCAGGAAACTTAAAATGGATCCCAACCACACTGAGTGAGTACCGAACTCAGCCAGAAATGACAACAAGCAGACGCATCCAATCAGCTTAAATGTGTAAGCATAGGAGAGCACATAAGACCCCGAAAACTGAAGGCAAAGACTAGTTGGTTGGATACAAGTTGGAAAATAAACTTATAAGAGACGGGCGAACAGAAAGCTTTTCGATGTTATCTCCCGGGAGCACTCCTCAACAACGACTCTGTGCTCTTACCTGTGCAGGGCAAACAGTCCGGAGTGGTTTCGGTGTTGTGGCCGACGCAGGGGGCGCCACTGTTCAGCGGCAGCGGATTGTTGCACATGCGGGCCCGCTTCTGACCTTGCTTCGGTTGGCCGGGACATTTGCAATCGGTCCAAGGTCCCCAGGAGCTCCAGCCGCCGTCAACTGAAACGATATGGATATGATGGGAAAAGTTAAAATGTTGTTCGTTGTGCATTGCTGGCTGCCGACCTTGGTCGGACAGGATGGGAAGCTGAAAGGTGAGCAACGTAATCAATCGGAGCAAACATAAATCTGGCTTTCGAACTAGCGCTTAACGAGTATAATCCGTTAATTTATTTCCATATGGTCGCTGCCTTACATGACTGGAATGGCATGCAGCACCACCACTAGGGCCGTCACTGGTTGTCAAATTAGTAGTACGTACCCGCGAACATAAACCGAAGATGCATTAACATAAAATGGAAATATATTGCGGGATTGTAGTGCACACTCTACGCGCAAGGCAGTATGGAGATAAAGACGTCGTTATTGATAATTTTGGAGCGCATTTTATGGGTTTGTCTCTACTGCATAGTGATGCCACTCGCTATGAAGTGTTTCCCATGTCTAGGCTGTTGGAAATACATTAAAAGGCCGATAATTTAAGACATCTTTTTTTCCTCTATCTGGCGGCAAGTGGAGATACAAAGTTTTGTCGGCAGCTTGAGGCAATCAGCGGTACTCGAAAGGCACCATCAAATCTAATTTAAAGGAGGCTTAGCCGAGGATGTGTTTGTTGATGGGAAGATGAACATATTTCGAAATCATTCCATACGATGGATTTCCAAGTCTATTTACAGTGTCTCAAAATTGACAACAAACAATAATTTCTCGACGTTCGTAATAATCAGCAAATATATAATTAATGAATAAGAACAATAAAGTCCCAAGTAACAATTTTAAGTTGTATTAGGTTTCTCCGGTGGTTTTTATGACCAATTAAATAAAACCACCAATAAAACAATGAGCCTACCAGAACTTCCTGACGACCGCTAGAAAACTGCCTTCCAACCATTTCATTCTTCAGGATGTTTTTACGGGCTACCGAATGGCCGAAACACAAATGGCCGAATCACGAATGGCCGAAATCCAAATGGACGAATTTCAATAACAGTCACAGAAGGCCGAATCACGAAAGGCCGAAATTTTTCGGAATTTCGGCCTAGATAACTTAAGAATTATTATAGTTCTTACGTTAGTACGACTACGTAATTGAACCTAAATAGCTACTCAATAAAAAACCATTAATTAGCAAGTAGTTAACAAATAACTTTAATCAAACAAAAAACAAACAAACAAAACATGCTTTACGAAGCCTTTGTTTAGCGTTTAATAAAAGCGCAACTGCGCCCACAAAATTTTTGCTGCTCATTTTGTGTGCATTAACACATTTCGAGGAGATTTTTTGGTTTATTTCTCGGCGCGAATTTGGAACATCCCCCTGAAGAACTCTAAGGATGTTCCCCTCTATCGCCTTTTGCTCCACCCGCAGCTCTGTGATGATCCTGGTCATTGACAGGTGATGGGAACCAACAATGGTTGTCCATCGTTGGTGTCATGCTTCCAAGCTGTTTGTGGTCCGCGGTAGCTTGTCAATGACAGGCTTAAAATTTGACCACAGAGTGGGTTGAAACAATGGCCTGCTGTTCCGGCTCCTCCCACCTAAGTAAGTATTCCGAAAATATGTAAGGAAATTCTTCAATTCTTCAGGCATCGTTCGTACGCCCTCTGTATCCGATTTTTCGGCAGAAAAGACAAAGCCTAGAATTTTTATTACATTATAAAAACGACAAATAAAAGTACTTTATCAACAAACCTGCAGCCGTTTTACCGCCATAAATATGTCTGTGTTGGTCGAGTAATGTTGTTTTAGTCCGCGTATATGTAATGCACTCATTTTTCACAGGACAATTACCAACTACCGTGCGGAAAGCAAACCGTGTTTAACAACAATGGACACAGCTGTTGGCTTTGCTATGTGCGGTCAACAAAGATGGACACGGCGGGATATTGAATGAAATATTTCGGCCGCTTAAGTAATAGGGTAATAAACTTGTAGTTTAGTGCATTTACTTCTTTATGAAAATCCATGACAGTAAGAATAAGATTACAATTATAATGTAAGCATATAACTACGAAAGATAATTTTTATACTGGTTTTTACCTCGCATTTCTTTATTATAAATACATCTTTATTATAAGGTGCGAGACGTATTTACCGTGTTAGTAGCAAATGTTTCCTAGAAGATTCAGGGCGAGACGGCCATAGGCCGCAAGTGTGCGCCGGTGACCCGCCGTCGGAAGCGCCGGCCCCCCCGCAGAAACCACTACTATTTAGGTGCATGCATTTTCCTAGGTTTACTATCTATTAGGGATTATCCCTTAGTTAAGTCCGAACGAGCGGCAGCGAGTAAGGACAGCATGTACCCAACGTTTGAAGGCTATGAATATTTTCGGTCGAATATGACATTCGGCCATTTGTGATTCGGCCATTCGTGATTCGGCCATTTGATACATTATGCCATTCGTTATTTCGGCCATTTGTGTTTCGGCCATTCGTGATTAGGCCATTTGTGTTTCGGTCATTGGTAGGTAATCCGTTTTTATAACCTCTTCAAGAATCAGGCTAGTTTTAGTATTCTTATCATACTCTGCAAAAAGCAGCAAGAAAACCGATTATGCTTTTCACTGCGTGATAGCTACCACGATAATTTAATAAAGCTTTTAGCTACAAAGCTATAAAACATACAGCTTGCTCTAGTAAAAAACTAAATCAGTCCGCTAGCTTTGTTAACTTGAAAATACATCCATGGGCAGAAAAGTTAAGCTTTTATTGTCAGACCATCCTGACCGATTTTATTTATAGTGACCATAATAAAATATCCTATAAAATAATTAATAAATTTCCAGTAATCTCCGCTGGTTTGCAGCATATGCGCATTAAATTTTATCGTGTATATTGATACGACATGTGGATAAAAGCAACGCGCCATCGGATTTTTTCGAAAACTGGCTGTTTTAACAAAATAAATACAAAGGGTTACCTCGATATGAGACAACCTTGTTTTGAAACAACCTCGATATAAGACAATTTTTACTCCGATATAAGACAAATTCCTTTGACATAGTTGATAATGACACTAACGCTAATTTTCCATTCCAAAAGTGACGCCATGAAGATGTCAATTATTTCACAATAATCCTAAAAATTGAAAAGAACTAATACCTCAAACAATAATGAATAGTTCAAAAACGTAAACACACAACACAGAGCAAAATTGGCGACAGCTATTGCAATTTTTTTTTTGACGTAGGACTACGCCTTTGTTTACTATCTGGGACTGGGTAGCACTTTGTGAAAACGAAAATAGAAGTGTAACGTTGGAATGAAAGATTTCAAATGCTAATAACTACTAAACTACTGAACGAAACTAAACAATTTATATGTCGTTGGAAAGATAAAATGTCCAGCAATTTTATGAAGGGGGCGAGAGAGCAATTTTATTGACGACGTAAGAGGGGGGCTCCCATACAAATGAAATACAAATTTCTTCATAAATTTAGAAGTAATCAAGCAAATGGAACCAAATTTGGCAGGTGGGGATTTTAGAAAGTAGGATTTTTTTCTTTGGTGTACTGAGACCCCTTTCTCTTCTAAGAGGGGGGGCTTCCAAACAAATGAAATGCAAATTTCCTCAAAACTCGAGAACCAATCAAGCAAATGGAACCAAATTTGGCATGTGGGGGTTTCAGAAGGCAAGAATTTTTTCTATTGTGAATTGAGACCCCTCCCCTCTTTAGGAGGGGGGCTCCCATACAAATAATATACAAATTTCCTCATAATTCGAGTACTAATCAATCAAAAGAAACCAAATTTAGCATGTGGGGGTTTTTGGAGGTGAGAATTTTTCTATGGTGTGCTGAGACCTCTTCCCCTTCTAAGAGGGGGGCTTCCATACAAATGAAATACAAATTTCTTTATAAGTCTAGAACTAATCAAGCAAATGGAACCAAATTCGGCATGTAGGGGTTTATGGAGGCATGAATTTATTTTATGGTCGGATGATAGGGACCCTCATACAGATAAAACAGAAATTTTTGCGTATGTGCCATATTTTCTGCCATGTAACAAGCGGTAAGCTGTGAAAGTAAACTGATAAAACCTTCTCGGAGCACAAGACAGTGAATCGACGCCGTTAAAGTCGACGTGCCTGTTGCCATTTATGTCAAAAGAGAAGGACATTCGAATGGCACGTCATATTTGCGATGAACGTGCTTTGGCTTTAATGTTATTTGTAACTAATGGCCCTTTTAAAGGTCACAAGCGAGTAAAAGTAAGATTATTGAAACATGTCAAGCTACGTATAATCATATTTAATACAATAATCTGTGGGCTGGTCATTCATTACTATTTCAATCTTTATGATGCACACAAGTAATTTTTAAAAGAAATCTTTTATGTCTCAATGGTTGCAGGCGTTGTAGTTATCAACCCCCGTCCACGTATTTCCGAAGCCACCTTTGCATTCTATGAAGAATTGAATCTGAATATTTCGCTCTTCTCTTTTAAACATTCACTTGAACAATGGCACTCACAGATTCTTATAAACATACATATGCCAGAAATCCATTCGTACAACCCTTAGGTCTGTATACCTTGTAGTTTTTAAATCATGTTTCGATATTAGACCAATTTTTGAAATTATAAATTGTCTTATATCGAGATATCCCTGTATTGGGGCGAACCAACTACCAGTTGAAAGTCCCATTAAAAATAAGTAAATAAGGCCATTACAAATAGTTATGAAATTTTTGTCCTTTCGGTATTGGGCAACTAAAGAGGGCGGGGCGAAAAAACAAAGAGATTTTTTTAATCGAGCAAAAAAATGGGTTTTAAGCATTTTTACCTAATGTTTAAACGTGAAAACCAAATCTATTCTTACTTTTAATATATACGCTATCATTTTTCATGCAAATATGGCCAGTGGCAATATGGCCTCGCATAAAACATGATTTTAGTGTTGAACTCTAATATTTTTCATAATAGCAGTAATACCCAAGGCTAAAAATTCAACTTTTTTGAAACTGTTAGGCCCCTTGGCGAACGAGGGGTCAACTAGGTATTGAAAATGTAATTCTCATTTTTTAACCATTTTCAACCAATTAGGTGCAAAAGCTCCAATATTTAAAGACCTTGTGTCTGTGGTGGCCCCGTTTCAATACGTAATACATAAATAAATACTTAATACATAAAGGCATTTAAACCAAACCATGATAAAACATTATTGTTGCCCTGGTGAAAATATGTTTTTGGAAACAATTTAACAAAATCAAGAACAAAACTACTGTTGGCCCGTTTCCTTAAGGGCCAAACAGAATGGTGCGTCAACGCGTTAGTCCGCATTATACTGACAGTTTTCTCATGGGTCAACTATTAAATTGACCACAACAAACACTGAAACCATCAAATTTTTAACGTTATAGGATTTTAACAGTTTGTTAATCGTGGCGTGTTAGCATAAAACAAACTAAACTCAAGTGAAATTGTAATTCGCCAAATTGAATCTGTTTTTGTGTATTTAGTGATGAACTAGGACAAGTGGCTTCTATCATAAACTGCAGCTGCATTCTTGGAAACACCATTCGTTGCCGTAGTAAATTTTGAAAGGGAATCGCCAAAACAATAATAAGAAGTCACATGTTATGTCCTGTCCTAGTATCTTACTTGCCATCCCAAGACATAGTCTAATGAACAAATTTTCTTCAATTTACTCGGATGAGGGCTACCTCTCTTCGATGTCTCGATTTCCTTCTAGTCTATCGATTTTACTCGTTGCCTCTCTGCTTGTTTTGTTTCTACCGGATAGCGAACGCCATCTTTGCAGGGTCCGCCATTTTCGCAAAATGCCCTGCCCACCGTATCCAACCAGCTTCTGCCCCCTTTTGAATGCTCGGTTCGCTATAGAGTGGTGCGAGTTCATGGCTCCAGTCTCCTGATATGCCGCCAGAGATTGCTTTTGTACCCGTCTTTCAAAAACTTCGAACACTCGCAGGAACTCCTCGAGCATTGTCCACGTACGTCTACGTCTCGTAGAGAACAACGCGTCATGTAGAGGGTACACTTTGTACGGGGGCTTATTCTGCTCGACCGCAATTGCTCATGAAGACCATAGTAAGCACGACCCCTGCTGAAAATACGCCTCCGAATCTCACGGCCAATAATATCCATATCATCGGTAGAGCAGGCGAATTGGTTGGATTTGTTGAAAATCGTGCCCCTCGTGTTGATATCCGTTCGATTCATAATATTTTGTAGCGCTATGTTGAACATCAGGCATAAGGGACCATCACCTTGACGTAGCCTTCTGTGTGATTCGAATGAACTCGACAATCAATCCGAAATCCGGACACAGCATTGTGTACCATCCATCGCAGTTTGAATCAGTTTGATGAGTTTCCTGGGGAAGTTGTTCTCGTCTATGAATAATTTGCATAACTCTTTTCGGTTGATGGTATCAAATGCAGCTTTGAAGTCAAGAAATAAATGGTGCGTGTGAATCCTTTATTCATCTCTACTAGCGCAGTTGTTGTAAACTAGTTGTGGTAACCGATTAATGACTAATTTCAGTCCTAAATAGGTTGCAGCAACCAGAAATGACAAAAGTGTGCTACTTGGGATGATCCTTTTGGAGCATTTGCTGCAGCATAAATATTTGATCCGTTGTTGAGCATCCTTCAACGAAGCCGACTCAATAAATTCCCACGAATCTGTTTGCCATTGGTGATAGCCGGTGGAAAATGATTTCGACAGCACTTTGTAGGTGGCATTGAGAACGGTGATCGCTCGATAGTTCTCACAGCCCAACTTGTCGCCCTTGTTGCAGATCGGGCAGATAACCCCGTCTTTCCACTATTCCGGTAGCTGTTACGAATCCCCAATTCTAACGATTAGCCAATGCATACAAACGGCCAGTTTTTCTGGTCCAATTTTAATAAGCTCCGCATCGATACCATCTTTCCTAGTCGATTTATTCTTTAGTTGCATGAGCTAAAGCTGCAGCTGCATCCTTAACTTCGCCTATCGTTGGGGTTGGCAACTCTGCTCCGTTGGTCGCACCGTCGAAATTGTTTTTCACGCCGCAAAGGTTATCCGCCTGGGCGCTATTTAGGCGCCTTTCGGTTACCACACGAACGTCCGTCAAAATACAGGCATTCTTATCCTGACACATTTCGGCTCGTGACATAAAACCTTTGCGGGATCTGCTTTCTGGTGGAACTTTCGCGTTTCCTGAGAACGATGCAGCAGCTCTAACTCGGTGGTGCATATCGACATTTACGGATCTTTAGTAACGTTTGGTATCATAAAAATTTTTACCGAAGGTTCGGTGGATTTTGGTAAAATTTTACCGAATTCGGTACTTTTTTTAAAGGGTGTATTTCTGCTCTTGCTGCCTGGAAGAGCGCTTTTTCTTCCGGAGGCTGTGGTTTCGCTGCATTTCCTTCTGTTTGTGCCTTTCTATGTTTTGACGTGTGGCACTGCGCATCCCGGCCGCCTGCATAGCGTTTTTCTCATCCATCGCCTACATTCATCGTCGAACCAATACCTCCGTTCATTCCGTGCCACATACTGTATGAAGCTCTCCGCTACACTGCTAATGGCTGTTTTAATGGTGTCAAAATACATCCAAAAACTCAAATAAACGGGTCCCTCACACCCCCACGGACGATAACCGTTGATGGCGACGAAATAAAAGTGGTAGATGAGTTCGAGTATTTGGGATTGCTGGTGATCGCGGACATCTACGGTAGTAAAGAGATCCAGCGGCGCATTTAAACAGGAAATCGGGCTTACTTTTTTCTTGTCAAAACGCTACGATCAAGAAGCAAACGCCGTCATACGAAACAAACAATGTACAAAATCCTCATGAGACCTATAATTCTTTATGGATTTGAACCAAACATACAGCTTTCCTCCAAACAACACGGTTTTAAATAAGAAGATCCCCAATACACCTTATTTTCTATCACTGCTCCATACTATTCCAACTACAACTGTAAGCAAAAAGCGACAAATGCATGTCATTTATATATGACATTTTGTATGAATGGTCGGCTGACATACGAAAATGTTTGCTTATTATCATGTACGTATTCGGGCTAGTCTCGACACGTGCAAGAGATAGGCACTATCGATACAGAAACAGTACAAAGCGATGGTATTGGTTAGAGTCTGATATGGCATTGCAAAGTGGTAAATGTAAAGAAAAAATGTAACCGTTTCGGTCCCTGGCAGTCGCACAAACTTCTCAGGGGCTACAGGGTGTTACCAGAGACCAATGACAAATTTTCCTCTTAATATTCGTTCTGAACTCAATCGATGAACATAAACTCAAACCGAAGTTCAACAGCTGGTTTCTAGGTTCTTCCGTATACTGCTGCTATACTCACTCCTCACTCAAAAGCTCTCTGAACTGAAGGATAGAATTTGTGCCACTTGCGGATTATATTTCACATCTAAGGTAATGTTGAATGATTGCAAAAAATACACAAAATCATAAAATTCGTCAAAATCCACGAATCCTTGACTTATTTTGCAAGCTCGAAAATTTCCGTTCTTTTATTTGTCGAAGTTCATTTTTGTTATTTGATGAATTGTTTATATTGTTAGCTTGAAATAAAAAGGTCAAAATTTGCGTGACGTACTAAATGGATGTCGCCTAAAATTATCACCTACTATCACAGAACAGAAGTCGAAGTCCGAACGATTCGGCGATCAAAACAGGTAACAGAGTCCTTTTTGTTTTTCTTTGGGAAGGTTTTTGCATAGAAGCGAATAACAGCAATATAAGCAGAACGCTCGCTGCCAATCGCATCACAGCTTTCCCATGTTTTCGTGTGCATTCGTATGCGTTCGTGTGTTTTCGTGGAAAAAAGTGACTCGCTACCGCCAGGTTCGCTAGTATCTGTAGAAAGAAGGATGTACGTTAGAGTGTCGCAAAATAGCACTATGTCAGAAAATCCGGGAGCTCACCCCTCAAATGATAGCTTAGGGTGTCACAATAAAACTTTTATATGACGTCAACATTGGTTGCCGCGATTTAGGGGTCGCACATTTGAGTTTTATGAAAAAATGGCATTTTTCAGGAGTAAATTCAAAATAATATTTTTAGAAATGTTATAATAGATGAAACAAGCTACCTAACTATTTTTTTCACAATCATTGGGATCTCATACATTCATAAAAAAATTATGGTGGCATGTCTGGAGTCATATTTGGTTGCAAAAATTTATGGAATTTGTCAAAAATTTAAAATTTTCGAAATTTCATTTAAATAAACGTCAAAACAGGGTATCGAACACTATCTTAGAGTAACGTACCTATACTGTATAGATGGGAAATTTTATGACGAACAACTTTGCCGAAGAAAGTATAAACGTATCTTCAAATCTCGCTGAGGTATTCACGTTTTTCTGAAGGCGGAACCAAACATATTTTCGTAATTTTCAAATTTTAGTAGTTCCACGTCAAAAAGGTAAATGATAAAACTTGAAGTATGTCTTTCAAACGTTACCTACGTGTTGGATAGGAAGAAATATGCACCTTCCACAGAATTTGGCACCATTTAGGCTCAAGAATCACTTTAAAAAAGGGCGTATTTATTTTAATAGGTACTATGTTTGAAAAATTGTATCTCTCGAAACTAGGGTTGCTGCAAAATGATGCCTAAGCGTGAGTTGTAGAAAATTGATTTTTCAAACTGAAAAAATAAACACTGAAATTTTTTTTGACCCTTTTTGTACTATCAGTAGATGGTAGAATCAGCAAGGTGTATTCAGGCAAATATTAATTCTAGTTGCTAACATGGTAATATAACGCGGATAACATATGAAAACGGCACGTTTATAATAAAAATATAAAATATTTTAAACTTTTTTTTAAATATCCTAAATACGGCTGCATTTAGAAGCTAATTACAACACAAGTGAGCGTGAACGTTTAGAAGCTAATTACGACAACACGTGTTGTCAAGCACATATGAAGTTGTTCTAAAATTCAAATTACATATATGTATAACAAGAAATATAAGAATAGTAATAAGAAATATAATAAAAATCTTAGGTTACAAAATATTCATAAAAGTCGTTGTTCTACAAAATCCTTTGATAAATGTTGCTCCATTTCAGAAAAAGTCTCAAAATGTATCAAATCACCACTATTTTTCCAAAAATAAATCGAGGTTACCATTTCCTGAATATTTTAATTTTACATTTTTTCCTGACTTTGGAGCATAGTGAATTTTTTTTCAGTCTTTATTTTTTCATGTTTAAAATTCATTTTTCAAAAACTCACGCTTAGGCTTCATTATGGAGCAAACCTAGTTTCAGGAGATACAATTTCTCAAACATAGCACCTATTAAAATAAATACGCCCTTTTTAGAAGTGATACTTGAGCCTAAATGGTGCCAAATTTTTTGGAAGGTGCATGTTTCCTCTTATCAAAAACGTAAGTGACGTTTAGAGTAAACAGTTCAAGTTTTTTCATTTACCTCTTGCACCTGAAACTGCTAAAATTTGAAAATTACAGAAATGTGATTTGTTCCGCCTTCAGAAAACGGTGAATATCTCAGCGAGATTTAAAGATACATCCTTACTTTCTTCGACAAAGTTGTTCGTCATAAAATTTCCCATCTATACAGTATAGCTACGTTGCTCTAAGACACTGTTTGATACCCTGTTTTGACGTTTAATTAAATGAAATTTCGAAAATTTTAAATTTTTGCCAAATTCAATAAATTTTTGTAACCAAATATGACTCCAGACATGCCACCATAACTTTTTTATGGATGTATTAGGTCCCAATGATTGTGAAAAAAATAGTTAGGTACCTTGTTTCATCTATTATAACATTTCTAAAAATATTTTTTTGAATTTACTCCTGAAAAATGCCATTTTTCCATAAAACTCCAATGTGCGACCCCTAAATCGCGGAAACCAATGTTGACGTCATATAAAAGTTTTGTTGTGACACCCTAAGCTATCATTTGAGGGGTGAGCCCCCGGGTTTTCTGACATAGTGTTATTTTGGGACACTCTAATGTACGTGTTTGGATTTCTACTTCCACTTCTGTTCTGTGCTACTATGTTAGTATGTCCTTTAGTGGGTTACAGAACAACACAGAGCTGAGCCTGATTTAGTGTTTCAACAAGAAGAAACTCGCAAAAATGATAAGATGTTGGAACGCACTTTAGATTCAGACATTTGGGAAAATTGCACTTGAAGGAAGAAATTGTGACAAACTGGCAACGCTTGAATTAATCTCATTTTTGGCCAACCCGGTAACAGTGTGGCAGCTCCCATACAAATCGTACCTAAAACTGCTGGTTCAAGGTTCACGACAGATGTTTGAAAGCGACGTAAAAATCAAAAAGAGAGCTTTTGATGTTTTCTGGCAAAAATTCCTTGTGCACAACCAGTAAATATAAGAATTGAATTGGTTTATTATTTTTTAGTAGTGCATTTTACAAACTGACAACATTATGTCAAGTACCAAAACGTTTCCGTAGCAATGACAATAGCAGCAAATAACCGGTTCTTCTGTTATAATAAAATGCTCTATTTGGTTCTGTCATGTAACAGAGCGTTTTTTCTGTACTACTGAAAGAGTACTGTGTGGGTAAATACCAACAGCAACAATCTCTATTGCTTACTCTTCAACGATCTAACGGGAAAGACCAACTCTTCGCTCTTTGGGCGTTACAAAAGTCTCAGAGCTAGAATGTTGGAAAAGTTAAATATTGGTATAAATACTTCGCGTAGAGATTTATATACTCGTAGGGAATAGACTGCAACGAGGCCTAAAGATCTGTTGTTAAAGGCAATAAACACTTTGATTTTTTTTATAACTTCTATTTTGTATTGCTCTATTAACGACAAAACCGATCCGGCAATCATGACAGAGCATTTCATTTTGAATTGCGTAGTGGACAACTTTCAATGAAATTCGCAATATTTAAATACTATAGAGCAGACAACTCGTAAACAAGAGTGACAATCTTGTTAAATCAATACGGCTTTTTATCTTGTAAACCCACCAAGAATTCAAACAGTTTTGCCAAAAACATGAAACAATGCTGAATTAAAATACGCACTTTTCGAATCGTTGGCCAGACAGCTTTCTGCGTTCACATTTAACATAACAAAAGTGAACATTTCCTTTAGAAATCGATGGTGCGTCAATTTTGGTCGGTACGTAAAAACGATCGTCGTGACATTTTTGACACTGGCGGGTGTTATGGGAAACTGTTAATAACTGTCACTTTGTTACGGGGTAGTTTTTGGCAAACAACTAATTTTTTTTTACGGGGTCGCACTGGCATTTTCCGTTTTTTAGTGTCAAATATAATATTTGTGTTCGGAATGTTCACATTAAATTAACAAATAATACCGTCCATTTCTCTGGAATAATTAAACTCGGTTATTATCGGTTAGTTTAGCAGTCTTTGAATAGTTTTTTGGCACAAAAAGATAAAAACCAACTGTTTTACGAGTTACCAGCACGGAACATTAAAAAAACACTGCTCTTTTATTTCTACCTGTGATGCTTAAAAAGGCATTTAAGAAGCAAACCACAAAGCCATGACTCAGGCCTACACGGTTGTTTTTTGCCGGTTTGTTATGTCCATCATAACTGATCATAAAATATATTTTAATTAAGTTTCAAGAGCCTTATCACTCGGAATATATGTATGTGCCGGAATGGTAGAACGAGAGACGGAGGCGGCGAAAGGATGAAATGTTTTGATTATTATACTGCATCGGATGCGCCAGACGCCCCAATCCAAAGCACCGAAGGCACTGGGGCATTACATTTCGAACATCGCACCATCTCGACAGACGCCAGTACTCACATATATTTCGGAAACCGCCGCGCCGTGGTGCATGCGATCTGACTTCAAAAGATTAAAGCCGGCACCATTTGGGACCTGTTGCTGCTGCTGCCATCGCTGCGAGGAAGGTTTTTTTCCTCTTTCATTCATGTCTTGAAGATTTCCAATTCTTTCTCGTTGTGGTGCTTCCGAATTGAAATTGCATCCCCGCAGCCGGCTGACGCCCTCCGGCATGTGGTACCTTCGGGTAGTCAGTCGCCCTTCGCAATAAAACTTTAAAGCCACTTGGAATGGGACTTGAGCAATCGAGCTGGTGCTGCTGCTGTTCGGGAACGACTGCGTCGGTTGCTGGGAAAGCAGTACTGTCTCGTATCGAAGATTAAAAAGGGAAGTCAGGATTAAGAAGAAAGACTCTTTTGAGTAATTTTTACACAAAAGCCTTCGAGTGATACCGTCCAATGCAATGACGGCTGGAAAGGAAACAGACGAAGTGGAAATGAACAGACAGAGAAGTTTTTTTTATGAACTGTGTGAGCCGACTTTGTGGAGTAAAGAACGATAAGAGCTTAAATCCCTCTCTACTTTTCGGCTTACGGGAAATATCAGTAGAAATGTCGTAAACATGTGCACGCCAAGAACCACTTTACACACTGGAAAGGCAAAAGAAATGCTAGTGGCAAATGTCAGAACGGAGCGCTGGTGGAAATTATCATTTTCATTTACATGTATTTAATGCCTTTGGAAGGTGTCATCAAATAGGGTTTATCTCGCTTCATTTAGCTACTAAGTACCTCATGTCATGTATGTATTTGAGAACCATGCAGGAACCCCTCAAAACACACTGGTTGCTTTAAGTAAAGAATGCTGCTACACTTTTAAGATAATGTTAAAACAGGAGTAAATAAACATAGTTAAATTCATCTTGAGTGGTCTAATTTGTATATTATAAATTTACGCGATATCACCGTGAAACTTTTCAAATGTTCCGCCACAGGAGCCAGAAAAAAAACTTGTGAACTCGGATTAACTCCAACTCCATCTATGAATGGGTTCGGCTAAGCATCGCTGTTTACACTTGTTCAACGGAACATAATTTGTTGGTTTACGGTATTTCGAAAAGAGCTCCTGCAGTGCCAAGCTATCACTTATCAACATTCACTCGGGTCGGCTCATTCATACCCCCTGCGAATACTAAATCTCACGTCTACGTGATGGGTTTTGTTTTCAATTTTGCTACTCCGATGGTGAAAGAAAATATTTTTTTCCTCATTTCTAGGGGCTCCAAGCGAACTGTTGTTCTAGCTTGCACTTCCGTCATAGCGTTCCCGTAGATTGCACAATTTTAATTGGAGATTAGTTTCATGAGATAATTTTAACTGACAAGCATTTAACACAGTCGGACGCTCCGGAGCGTACTTATCTGCATGCGAACGCTTGCCGGTCGGTGGAACGAACGGCAGGAACGGCGCTTAAATGGACATAATTCTTTTCAAATCAGCCAGACTGGCGTGCGGTCCGGCTGGCCGGTTGGCCCTTAATCAGCGACAAAAGCGGGATGGATGTCATAAAACTCCAGACTGGCAAAGGTTTCTTGACAGGTAATAGCCACGAGCCAAGAGAAACGTTCCGGCAGCGTTTTTGTACCAGTAAGCGGGAAATGTACACCGTGGCACTGGCTGTGATTTTGGGGCCTTTTGTGCTGAGTACAAATTTTTTTTCTATCTGTTGTTTTACGAGTCATTATTTAAACCCGGGCTGGCTTAATGATTTTCATGGGAAAATAAAGTTGCATAAGTTATTTGCGATGGTAGCTACAAACTTGAAGATGGAAATTGGTTTAATTTATGACTTCCTAACACTACGGTTTAAGAAAGTTCACGGGAACGGATTAGTGTTTTATTTGGACGTGACATTTAATTTGACGAAACGATTGTTTACTTTAGATAAAATTTATTCATGAAGCTGAAACAATTAAATATGAGAGACTATGACTGGCATTAACATTTTTACATGTATGCTGAAGAAATTGCTTAGCATTAGTGTTGCATGAGGTCGAACTGAAAAGGTTGGAATATTCGGAGGAATAGTTGACAGGTTTTCAGAAAGCAGCAAGGAAGTTCTCAAGCAAGTTGAAAAGGAATAAATCAATTTACGCTTGAGCAATGTTCTGGAATATTAAAAAATTATTTCCAAGAATAGTGCTGTGCTATAGCCCAAACAGTGTAAATTTTGTATAGAAATTTAAGCTGAATTCAAGCTAACCGGAATTTTCACAATCGATTACAACTTAACATTAATTGCTTGAGGAGCAGCATAAAAAACACGCAATTTTTCAGAAGCGAAACAGCCGCTATAAAAACGATGAAATCTATAAAAGCTGTAAACCTATAAAATCTATAAAATCTATGATATCTATAAAATCTATAAAATCTATAAAATCTATAAAATCTATAAAATCTATAAAATCTATAAAATCTATAAAATCTATAAAATCCGTAAAATCTATAAAATCTATAAAATCTATAAAATCTATAAAATCTATAAAATCTATAAAATCTATAAAATCTATGAAATCTATAAAATCTATAAAATATATAAAATATATAAAATCTATAAAATCTATAAAATCTATAAAATCTATAAAATCTATAAAATCTATAAAATCTATAAAATCTATAAAATCTATAAAATCTATAAAATCTATAAAATCTGTAAAAGCTATAAAATCTATAAAATCTATAAAATCTATAAAATCTATACAATCTATAAAATCTATAAAAACTATTAAATCTATTAAATCTATAAAATCTATAAAATCTATAAAATCTATAAAATCTATAAAATCTATTAAATCTATAAAATCTATAAAATCTATAAAATCTATAAAATCTATAAAATCCATAAAGATAAAATTTGCAAAATATATAATCTATAAAATCTACTGTATCTAAAAAATTTAAAATCTATAAAATTCATACAATCTAAAAAACCTAAAGGAACTATAAAATCTATTAAATCTATTAAATTTATGAAATCTATAAAATCTTTAAAATCTGAAGTCTTAAAATCTGAAAAATGTTGGTGAAGTTTGTTGATTTCGTACCACAGCAAAACTTCAAGAAAGTTAAGTTACAGAAAAATTTGTTCTTCGGAAATGTGAAGGAATTGAGGTTCTCATAGGTTTCATGGGGTTAGAACCACGTATCGTGAAAAAGATGTCAAATACATCGAAACGTCGGGCATAGAAAAAATAAAGTGTCGTTTTGCTTTGCCAATTGACTGTCCAGCCGAAAAAAACCAAATTCGTGAATCTTCAACAGTCGATAGCTCCAAGTTTATATTTGGTCTTCGACGCATTTATTTTTCGCCCGATCCTTCTAGAGTTCGCTTATAATCTGGCCTAGATTGCTTCCACCATTGCAAAGTTGCTGGTTATGATATCTTAGTCATCTAAGAAGCCTAGGAAATGGTTACCTTTGGTGAAATCGTCGGATCACACCCTCAAGAGCAATGTTGAGTAGCATGCGGAACAAGTCGTTGCCTTGTCTCAATCCTCGCCGCATCTCTAAGGGACTCGAGAGTGTCCTCAAGATGTGCACGAAACACATCGGTCTAATGTCGCGGTAGTTTGTCTGAGATATCGTCTTCGTGCCATAGCTTGTTTCGAAAGACTGTATCGAATGCTGCTTTGAAGTCGTACTCTCGTAGAGGCGCGAGCTCCCGTGAAGTTTGCCTGATAATTTCCCACAAAACCTTGTGCTATAGACAGTCGGCATAACAGGATATGAAAGAGGGGTATCTTTCAAACCTCGTTTACCAGCGTTATGTCGCGATAGTTGTAGCAGTTGTAGATGGGACAAACAACTCCTTCCATCCATTTCCCCGGTAGCTTTTTCTCCTCCCAAATCTTGGAAATAATCCAGTGTATAGCCGTTGTCAGCGTTTCTTGACCTACTTACAAAGTAGACCAGTAGTACTTTGTTACTACTTTGTAGGTCATCAACAATCCGATTTCTCGTTTGACTTCTTGGAGATCAAGTGCTGGGACATTACTATCTTCTGTTGGTACTCATAGTGTAACTTCCGTTTCGACTCTGTCTGCGAATTCACTATTGAGGTATTCATCGAAAAACAACTGTGCCAAACGATCTTTCGGTTGTGTGATAATTTGGTGGAACATTTCGATAATATGCACAGTTACCTAGATAACCAATAAGCATTAAGGGAATTTCTCACTTAGGACCGCTTAGCCGAGCTTATTCTGCCCCAATCGTCTTTGCGAGTTAAAGCACCTAACTAACACCTAATTCACCCAATCTTTGCCCGTATTTATTGGCAAATTGCGGGCTATCTATGTTCAGCCGAGGAGGACGGTTTTGACGGGTCTGGTATTGAGCGCACATATACTGCTACCCTGAGATTGTCAGAGACAATACCCCATAGGGAACGTACGTTCATGATGTTAGAGAAGAACCGATCATCTATGAAAATGTGGTCAATCTGGTTCATTGGGTGTTGGTCAGGTGATATCCAGGTAGCTTTGTGGATATCTTTGCATGGAAAGAAGGTGCTTCGGATCACTAGCCATCAGAAAACTGCATAGTTGATGTCGTATAGTCCGATCCGTATTTGCATGAATGCTCCTAGAACTTATTATTTAGCCAGGTTACCCTACTAGGGCCATGCTATCGACTAGCGTGATGGAACTACCATCTTAGCTTTAGTGCCGAGACCTCGGTTTCCCTAGCCCTAGCCCTAGCCCTAGCCCTAGCCCTAGCCCTAGCCCTAGCCCTAGCCCTAGCCCTAGCCCTAGCCCTAGCCCTAGCTCTAGCCCTAGCCCTAGCCCTAGGGCTAGCCCTAGCCCTAGCCCTAGGGCTAGCCCTAGCCCTAGCCCTAGCCCTAGCCCTAGCCCTAGCCCGAGCCCTAGCCCGAGCCCTAGCCCTAGCCCTAGCCCTAGCCCTAGCCCTAGCCCTAGCCCTAGCCCTAGCCCTAGGGCTAGCCCTAGCCCTAGCCCTAGCCCTAGCCCTAGCCCTAGCCCTAGCCCTAGCCCTAGCCCTAGCCCTAGCCCTAGCCCTAGCCCTAGCCCTAGCCCTAGCCCTAGCCCTAGCCCTAGCCCTAGCCCTAGCCCTAGCCCTAGCCCTAGCCCTAGCCCTAGCCCTAGCCCTAGCCCTAGCCCTAGCCCTAGCCCTAGCCCTAGCCCTAGCCCTAGCCCTAGCCCTAGCCCTAGCCCTAGCCCTAGGGCTAGCCCTAGCCCTAGCCCTAGCCCTAGCCCTAGCCCTAGCCCTAGCCCTAGCCCTAGCCCTAGCCCTAGCCCTAGCCCTAGCCCTAGCCCTAGCCCTAGCCCTAGCCCTAGCCCTAGCCCTAGCCCTAGCCCTAGCCCTAGCCCTAGCCCTAGCCCTAGCCCTAGCCCTAGCCCTAGCCCTAGCCCTAGCCCTAGCCCTAGCCCTAGCCCTAGCCCTAGCCCTAGCCCTAGCCCTAGCCCTAGCCCTAGCCCTAGCCCTAGCCCTAGCCCTAGCCCTAGCCCTAGCCCTAGCCCTAGCCCTAGCCCTAGCCCTAGCCCTAGCCCTAGCCCTAGCCCTAGCCCTAGCCCTAGCCCTAGCCCTAGCCCTAGCCCTAGCCCTAGCCCTAGCCCTAGCCCTAGCCCTAGCCCTAGCCCTAGCCCTAGCCCTAGCCCTAGCCCTAGCCCTAGCCCTAGCCCTAGCCCTAGCCCTAGCCCTAGCCCTAGCCCTAGCCCTAGCCCTAGCCCTAGCCCTAGCCCTAGCCCTAGCCCTAGCCCTAGCCCTAGCCCTAGCCCTAGCCCTAGCCCTAGCCCTAGCCCTAGCCCTAGCCCTAGCCCTAGCCCTAGCCCTAGCCCTAGCCCTAGCCCTAGCCCTAGCCCTAGCCCTAGCCCTAGCCCTAGCCCTAGCCCTAGCCCTAGCCCTAGCCCTAGCCCTAGCCCTAGCCCTAGCCCTAGCCCTAGCCCTAGCCCTAGCCCTAGCCCTAGCCCTAGCCCTAGCCCTAGCCCTAGCCCTAGCCCTAGCCCTAGCCCTAGCCCTAGCCCTAGCCCTAGCCCTAGCCCTAGCCCTAGCCCTAGCCCTAGCCCTAGCCCTAGCCCTAGCCCTAGCCCTAGCCCTAGCCCTAGCCCTAGCCCTAGCCCTAGCCCTAGCCCTAGCCCTAGCCCTAGCCCTAGCCCTAGCCCTAGCCCTAGCCCTAGCCCTAGCCCTAGCCCTAGCCCTAGCCCTAGCCCTAGCCCTAGCCCTAGCCCTAGCCCTAGCCCTAGCCCTAGCCCTAGCCCTAGCCCTAGCCCTAGCCCTAGCCCTAGCCCTAGCCCTAGCCCTAGCCCTAGCCCTAGCCCTAGCCCTAGCCCTAGCCCTAGCCCTAGCCCTAGCCCTAGCCCTAGCCCTAGCCCTAGCCCTAGCCCTAGCCCTAGCCCTAGCCCTAGCCCTAGCCCTAGCCCTAGCCCTAGCCCTAGCCCTAGCCCTAGCCCTAGCCCTAGCCCTAGCCCTAGCCCTAGCCCTAGCCCTAGCCCTAGCCCTAGCCCTAGCCCTAGCCCTAGCCCTAGCCCTAGCCCTAGCCCTAGAAATCATGATTACCAAAATACCATTCTAATTAACTTCTCTGAAGGATTTATTTTCAGTTTAACAATAGTTCAATAGTTTCCACTAAAATAAATTTGATTACAATTAATGCAATTTGATTTTTTTTAGGTAACGTAGCTATTTCCGTCTCCTTAGTGTTAACTTGTTTTTTTTTGGTTGCGGAGTTTTAACCGCCGAACGGTCATTCGCCACAAGTTAACCTGATTGTATTTAACGAAATGCAATAAATTCCTTTATTATAAAAACACTTGAATCTTTATTCCATCACTGTTTTGTTGAGACAGCTAAACAGCAAACTCGACATCTGAGCGAATCTGAGAAAGTGAAGAAAACCGGAAACGTCAACGGGAAAAGTTATGGCCCGTTGCATGGAATTACTTTCGTCTAGTTTAGCTTTGAAATTGGAATAATCATCTGCGATATTATTGGTACATTTGAAAGATGAAATTAAAGGAAAACGCTCCAAGTGATGAAAAAATTACTTCAACACTAGTACGATTCTTTGGTCTTCGATTACAATTGAAAACATTCAGTAAAATGCATTGTAAAGTTCCTGTATGGTTTGGAAGATTTGAAAGGATATAAAATTATTGCACTTTTATGTTGACTACAACATAATAAGAAGTGTAATTGGAATTACTGTTCCTTACAGGGCAAAAATATTAAATTTCATCCTTTCTGAATACTTACGCTCAACTTATTTTATCTCCCAGGTTATTTTAATGCATTCAGTTCAATTGCCTCGACGACGTGCTATTTTTTTAGGTTTTTTTGTTAATAATTATAAGTGACAATAGTAATAATCTTTTTCTGAATTGATGAACGATTTATAAAAGAAATATGATTGTAATTACAAGAGGTGTCTTTAAAGTTAGGTTTTCTCTCGTAGTCAAAGAGGAGCTCTTTGTAAGTCGTTTAGCTTCATAATGTGAAGCAATCACAAATGCAATTCAATAGCAATTGATGTACAACAATTGTTGTCCATAAATGAAGCGCAACGGCCGGCTATAATACGCAATGCGTAGATAGATGCATTAATAATGAAAGAAAAGTTTTCTCATGATTATACGAAGTTTTCCCGCAAGCAATTGAGAATTGTATAATCTTGTTAGAAAGACGCAGATGGATGTTTAGTTACTCCAAATCAGTGTAAAAGTATTACTGAACAAATAGTTAGTTTCGGCTGTTAAAACAAATAACAAAAATTAAAATAAGTATGGGTCTTAGATATGGACGTAGTCTCTGAATCACGAAAATTCAAAATGAAAATACGAAAAACACATTGACTCTTTCTGTGGGATACCCAGATGCAGAGGCCAACTGAACACCGACAAAAATAATAAATAAAACTTCAAATATACTCTCTCAATCACTCTCTGTTTAACAATCTCGAAGGTAAAACACAAACAAGTTGGTACTGTGCAGCAGCACTCCTTCATCGGGTGCGTTCGGGCAGATCAGTACAAGATCAAAGTGAAGCATTCCATCCAACCTCAGCATGCAGAAGCACAATAAATCGAGTGCTTTTTGACAAACCCCATAAACTATACGTACCGACTGCATGCCGACTTGCAGTTCGGATGGAATGATAGACTCTACTACTATACCTACTACTCACACTCACTTCATCACAATGTGAGATGCGCACGGTTCACAAGGCGGTGCGCGCCGCAGGCACTTGAAAATGCATTAACTTTTCAAGAAAACAGCATCATTTACACAAAAGAGAACCTCATTTAGTGGCGATGATGGGCGCTGGCTGTACAGTGTTTCCAACGGAGATAAACTCCGACGTCCGACTGTGGACCGATTTCAGCTAAATGAGAAATAAATTTCCTTGCCTTTTGGCTGCCTTTCATCGAAAAGCATCCCTTTGGCAGATGGATGTTTCTGGACTTGTGGAAAATTACTACTACCGTTCTGTAGGACGGTTATTGGATTGAGCGATGCTGAGCATTGGTAAGTACGTCTTTAAAGGGTTTCCCACTCACAAAAGTAACATTAGGAAAGTTTCTGGTCAGCTCACACAAAAGAGCACATAAGGAAACAATGATGTGAAGCACTTACCGTAGACAGTGAAGCTGACGGGATCCGAAACACGCTTGCCGGCAATGTTCTCTGCTACACATGTATAATTGGCCATGTCCTGATGAAAAAGAAAGATGGAAAACGGAATAAGAAAAGGATATATCATCAAAAAAAAAAGCGAGTGCAAAAACCGAAGCAAAAAATTAGACATCTGATGAATAGCAGAAGGATTCGGGCGGAGTGAATCCCATTGTGCTCTAACGTTTGGGTAGGTGGAAAGATATAGTACGACACGGTAAGGAGGCAGCAGGATTACAGAGCGCCTTGTAACATCGAGGGTCCTTGTCTGTTTTCTCACATTGTACCTCTACTTTTGTGTAATAATCTGTGAGAAAATGCTTGCCTCAGCAAGCAAACGGCGCACGGGAAGCATTAGCGAAGCGAAAGAATTACCAAGGTGTCCTTTTTTGTAACATGAAAGGATACCTACTCCGATGGAACACCCGTCTCTCCGTGTACATGACGCTGTCGCTTATCCTGACTATAATGGTTGAGGGCTTTTTCAGCCGGTTTTCAGCTTGAAATTTGATATACTTCGCTGAAGGGTTTGAGTTGACGACAAAAGCAGAAAAAGAACAGACATCGGAAGGTAACGTGTAGTGAGTTTGAAGTATCATACTCGACGACTCGCGACACCCAGTGTAAGTTTTAATCGAACTTATCAGAGGAACGTAACAAAATTCTGCCTTTCCATTATCTAAATTTGTAACCTACACGGTTAAATTTGTAATGATCGGTCACCTGCAACGCAGGTTGAAAAAGAAAAGCTCATCTTCCACAAAAAAAACGAACTCTTTTCACAGCAGGTCAACTTTAAGGCTATCATTTCAATTTTTTCGGGTTGCCTCCCTCGTACGCAGATGATTATTATGATTGGAATTGGAGAAGCCGTGCGGCTTTCCTCTGGAAAGAATCATCCCTCATCAGCCGTACAATAACGGCGAAGGCTCGCTGTAGCAGTAGTCAAGAAGAAGCATAGCTTTTCGGTTAAGGTTTTCCCTCACGCTCTGCTGTCCGCTCAACAAAGGACACAAAAGAATGATGTTCAATAAGTTCCAAGGAAACCCCGCCGGGGACGTCCGTCTTTTCATCTTTTCCCTTTCTGATAGAGCAGTTACAAATTGGAACCGGGTCGAACGTCTTCTTATGAATCTCATTTTTCATGCTACAGTTCTTTACGGCAAATTTTACTACGCTGGACAACTGTGGACTGATTGCGGCGGTGTGGTGAGATTGAAAGGGTCCCGGAGCCGGAGACAAAACAGGTGCACAATTGATTACGTATGTGTGTTTTTGCTTACCTGCATGGTGACGTGTGCGATCAGCACCTTATCCTCGACGGTGATCACCACCGGTGGATTGGCAACCAGGGGAACGCCGTTCTTGTGCCAACTGATCTTGGCAACTGGGGTAGCGTTCACGTTGCAGATGATCTCCACCCGGCCACCCAGCTCGACGCGTACCGTCTTTGGCGTGATGCTGATCTGCCGCTTGATATCTGTCGAAAGAAAAAACGAAATAAAAGAGGAAAAGTAAGCAAACAGTGAGAAAAAGTGCATGTCTCAAGACGGGCTCAAGTATCTACATAAATGTGTGTACAATAACAATTCGAATAAGGTAGCTACAACAAGCCGCTTGAGAAGGTGCGGAATAATCGATGAAAAATTTAAATGTGAAAGGGGGCAGAGAATGGGCCCTGTCGGATGATGGGTGACCACCCGCGGTTTCACGTATCTGGTTTTTGCAAAGTTCGACGTATTTTTGTTTGCGTTGCCGCAGGTCAAGTGCTGTTGACGAGGAGATTAGCACCATTTATTATGCGCATTTGAACAGCTTGTTCGAGAGCGGGTGAGAGTGGATTAACTTTGCCTGAAAATGCCAATATTTTCGCGGACAGGTTTGCGAGTTGCGGGGGGTGGGCGGTATTGGATTGATGAAGGCGTGGGAATTAAAGGCGAAAATTAAATTTGAACACGACGGGTGAAATATCGTTGTAGCTGAGATTATTAATTTTTTGAGATTTGCTACGTTAAAAATGTGCTCAGAACACAGTCTTAACGAAATATTTTCGTTGCAAAACTAAACTATGAATGTCCTCTGCCACAAAAGACGATCATTAAGACTGTCATTAAGACTGTCGTAGTGGCCTTTTAACCCAATGCCCTTCTGGCATACAAAAAAAACTATGGATGTAGGTAAATTTTCCACAATAAAATAATACTTTACGTGAAGCAGGGCTAGTGTAAAACCGTAAATTTTTCTTTTACGCTAAAAGAAGGTCAATCAATTTAATATGTTTTTAATATACCGGATATTATAACCGGATTTGAACCCTATAATCTCTGATTATAGGGTTATAATCTCTGATTACAGCTTGGTTCGACCCATGCACCTTCCAGCATTGGACAAAAGATAGGAGTCACAACGACAACTTATTAAGCATAGTTACCTATTACCCCCCCCCCCCCCTCCTTCCTTTCCACCCTTCCCCTTCATTCCCGGAAAAAATCCTTCTTCATTACTTTCCCTTACCGTCCCTTCATCAATTGTAGAATCATCGTTTCAAAAAAATATTAATATATGCCTGACCGCATTTCAAGGTCATGACTAAAGTCACGAGTTTGGTCAATGATTATTTTACTGCTTTCAGATGCGCTTAATTCCAATGTCATGAAAATTCGTGGACGTACTAATTCAGACTTCAGACAGTGAGGATCATTGAAATCACGAGCGACTTTAGTGATGAAACCTAACTGTTGAGAAGCTTTTGCTATTGCAGTGCAGTGGTGCGAGGCAAGTTGAAGGTGAGTTTGGCGTCAAGCAGTTCTCCAAGGTCGCTAACTTCATCAACTCTAGTGAGTACATGCTCATTTATTTGATAGTTGTAGACGATTGGATTGGCGATGCGGTGCAAAGTCATTACTTGACATTACGGGATGCTGATCACAAGCCAGTTTTTCCTGCACCAATCGACAAACAAATCCAAGAGCCTCTGCATCCGGACACAGTCATCTATAGAACGAATCACCGAATATACTTTCAGATCAACGGCATACATCAGTTTGCCTCCCACTCCAAGCAGCGTCGCAATATCGTTGAAAAACAACACAAACAGGAGAGGTCCAATGTTGCTGCCATGGGGAACACTCGAGCAGTTGGTAAACTGGGAAGAGAAACAGGAGTCGAGCTGCACACGTAGAATTCTGCCGCACAAATAGGAACTGAGCCATTTCGTAATACAGGCAAACTTCGATATAACGTACCCTCGTTATTACGTACCCTCGATACAACGTTCAATTTACCTCGATATAACGTACACATTTTCAAGTGTTGCAAATCTCTTTAGAGACTGTATTCGAAGTTTCATTCACAATCATCTAAATAATCTGTCAATCTTACAGATTCACAATGGCCATCTAGTGTCTCGCTAAAGGTTTTTGAGTTCCAATCAGGGCGTTTCATGCACAGTGGTGCTGAAGTGCAAATCGCTACCATTGGCTATTACGTAAAAAATGCGTAATTCCTCGAGGGTGGTGTCTTTAGAGAAGTTTATCAAACAAATACAACGCAACTTATTACACTATTAGTGTGACCGTGAATCCACCTATCAGGGTGATACAAACCCTTGTTTCCCGAAAAGCGTCCAAAAAATTTTTTTTTCATCAGAGAAGTTTGCGAAATATAATGATTTCTTTGAAAAGAGTAAGTATACAGGACTGTGTACAGGAAAAAAACATGTAAAAGGTTTCCTCCTAGGCCTTCTAGTTGGATTGTATCTTCATTATTTATAAAAAGGAGGCAATAGTAACAAAATAAAATAAAATGAGCTATATTTTTGACTTCTTTTTGTATGCTTCGATATAACGTACAATTCGATATAACGTACAACTTGAAAATCGAAATGTACATTAATTATATCGAAGTTACCCTGTATTCCGAGATGCGCCGCGTCGCAAAATTTTATGCAGCAGTATTTTATGGTCGAACGAATACGATCGAACGCTGCTTTCAGATCAGTATAGATCACGTCAATCTGTACTGTTTGCTCCCTGTAGAATATACAGGTGGACGTGAAATCCATAAAGTTCGTGCTTACGGATCGATCAGGCATGAATCCGTGTTGGTCGGTAGAGATATAGTATTTAGTTTTAGCGAGGATGAAATTACTCACTACTATTTCAAACAGCTTGGATGCAGCAGAAAGGCTTGTAATACCACGATAGTACCGAACATTCCGACGATCGTCACTTTTGAACACCGCAAACAAGAATGACTCCTTCCAGGTATCGAGAAATTTTCCAGGCTCGAATGTTTTATTGAAAATAAGGCACAAAGGCTCCACTAGCGCCATTGCACAACGGGCGAAAACTATAGCTGGAATAAAACTATGAACTCCGCTAGAACTGCTATAAAACTTCCTTCCGACCAAGAAGAGGCCCACTCTTCAAAAAGTTTTTATAATCTGTTTCCGAGCCAAGCCTTAACCTCAAGTAGGTTTATTACACTTTGCTGAAAGCAGAAATAAACCGATTATGCTTTCGGCTACTTGGCGGCAACCGCCATAATCTGATGAAGCTTTTCGCTTTGTACGGCAAAGCTATAAAGCATAAAACTTGCTGCAAAAAAGCTATGCCGTGAGCAGAAAACGTAAAGTTTTACTCGATCGATTTGATTTACAGCGACCATAATAAAATATCCGATACAATAAATAATGAGTTTTTTAGCAGTTTCCGTAGTTGCGCAGCATATACGTATTAAATTTTATCGTGCATATAGGAATGATAAACGGTTAAAATAACCGCGCCATCAAAATTTTGCAATTTTTGAAAACCGGTTGTTCAAACAAAATAAATATATTTGATTAGTCAATCCTAGTTTCTAGCAAAATCATTTTAGTTGCATTCTGATGTGCAAACCGATTAATAATAACGTCCTCTCTGCAACTCACACTTTGTTTTGATGAACTGTTGTTCGGCGACCAAAAAAATGCTAGGAAACGGCTAATAGGGTAATAGATAAATAAACCTAGATAGAGGTGATCTCATCGGGGGGCTGCCCCCCACGGTGCCCGGCGCTTCCGACGGTAGGTCGCCAGCAACACTCGCGGCCTGTGGCCGTCTCACGCTGAATTATCTAATGTTACATTTGATAGTTTTTGGTGGTCTTGTTATTGATTAATGTTTTATGTGTCTAAAATTTCTCGAGTTTGATTAGTTTTTGAGTTACGCAAAAATTTCTGTTTTGTTTGTATGAGAGTCCTTATCCAGAGGGGTGAGGGGTCTCAAACCATCATTAAAAAAATTCTTGCCTCCAAAACCCCCCACATGCCAAATTTGGTTCCATTTGCTTGCTTAGTTCTCGAGTTATGAGGAAATTTGTATTTCATTTGTATGGGAGCCCATCATAAGAACCTTCCCTGGTCCCAGAAACCCTTATATGCAAATTTTCACTCCGATCGGTTCAGTAGTTTTCGATTCTACAGGGCAGACAGAAATCCATTTTTATTGGCATAGATTTGTATGGGATCCCCCCCTCTTAGTGGGGGGAGGGGTCTTTTGCCATCGAGAGAACCTTCCCTGGCCCCAAAAACCCCTACATGCAAATTTTCACGCCGATCGGTTCAGTAGTTTTCGATTCTATGAGGAACATACGGACAGACAGACAGACAGACAGACAGAAATCCATTTTTATAGGTATAGATAACCTATGAATATCTAGATGAAATATGGTACCTCAATATACTATTAATAAATAATTTTACATTTTTGTACTATACCAAATGAATTATACTGAATCAGCTATGAAGCTTCAAAGATGTCCAGTTGATGTCCAGTGTAGCAATTGGCAATATTTAGATATTGCAATAACCAAATCAGTAATTATTTAAGTGTTTGTAGAACATGTTTAGCTATTATTTCAGCTATTTTACCTCTTATGTCAAGCTCGCCAATACAAAATTCAGATGTGCAGTTATTCACCAAAAAATATCTCGATCAGGTAATCTTCAGTAATTTTCTTCTGCTCGGGAATAGAAGCAGTAAATCTGTTTGGTCAGGGTGTTACCATGTTAATAGCACCATAAAACTAACAGTTTTATTGTGGTTTGACAAGCAACTCCAATAAGATCAACTTTGAATGGTGCACCACATTGTATTGCTACGCCCTAATTGTAGTAAATTTTTGAGAGATGTGTCACAGCCAACTAGGTTCATCGTGGTTTTATGAACAACCGCAATAAATTTATTTTATCAACAGTTTTATAATGTTTTTATAGCTGGCTATAAGTAGTTTTTGGCTTGTATCATCTTGGTATTGCGCAATACCATGATAAAACCAGAGGCAATGATTCAATCCACAATAAAACCTTTATAAAATTCAAATGAAACTAAGCGGCTTCGGTATAGTTACTTGGGTAGTCTGCATAGCCGCATAGTATGTTACTGCATCTTGTTAGCAAGCACGAAACAACAAAATCAGGCTATGTTATCAATTAGGCCAAATAGTCGTTATGCCAAAAGACTGTTATGTCAAATGGATTTATGCTAAGCAGCGTTATGCCATATGGGGTAATCCCGGACGGCACATCACGCTCTAGTGCTAGTTGAGAAAATTTTCAGTCTGAAAAATTTCTCGCAGGGGTGACATTGCGATTCTCGTTTCGAGTGATTTTGGTTCGTTTCGACCACGTGAAAAGAATAGGCGAAACGAACCAAAATCACTCGAAACGAGAATCGCTATGTCACCACAGATTATGAATCGAGTTCGAAGTTGTTGTTGTTGTTGTTGTTGTTGTTGTTGTTGTTGTTGTTGTTGTTGTTGTTGTTGTTGTTGTTGTTGTTGTTGTTGTTGTTGTTGTTGTTGTTGTTGTTGTTGTTGTTGTTGTTGTTGTTGTTGTTGTTGTTGTTGTTGTTGTTGTTGTTGTTGTTGTAGTAGTTGTTGTTGTTGTAGTTGTTGTTGTTGTTGTTGTTGTTGTTGTTGTTGTTGTTGTTGTTGTTGTTGTTGTTGTTGTTGTTGTTGTTGTTGTTGTTGTTGTTGTTGTTGTTGTTGTTGTTGTTGTTGTTGTTGTTGTTGTTGTTGTTGTTGTTGTTGTTGTTGTTGTTGTTGTTGTTGTTGTTGTTGTTGTTGTTGTTGTTGTTGTTGTTGTTGTTGTTGTTGTTGTTGTTGTTGTTGTTGTTGTTGTTGTTGTTGTTGTTGTTGTTGTTGTTGTTGTTGTTGTTGTTGTTGTTGTTGTTGTTGTTGTTGTTGTTGTTGTTGTTGTTGTTGTTGTTGTTGTTGTTGTTGTTGTTGTTGTTGTTGTTGTTGTTGTTGTTGTTGTTGTTGTTGTTGTTGTTGTTGTTGTTGTTGTTGTTGTTGTTGTTGTTGTTGTTGTTGTTGTTGTTGTTGTTGTTGTTGTTGTTGTTGTTGTTGTTGTTGTTGTTGTTGTTGTTGTTGTTGTTGTTGTTGTTGTTGTTGTTGTTGTTGTTGTTGTTGTTGTTGTTGTTGTCATTTTATGTCATTTAATGTGTGAGTACCGTAATTACTAATGTTTGCATTCATAATGCTAAAGGTATATCACTAAAAAGATGTTACAACGCATACAATAATAATGTGTTGAATTGTACATTCAGTTTCTTAGACTGGCACTGAGAAAAAAGAAACAATATACTGTTCTCAACCCCGCGCAATAGCCAGAACAGAAATGCTGAATCGAATCGTTTTTTCAATTGAATTAATTCTCCATCAGGAGGTAAAGCGTAAAAGCTTATTCGAAATACATTCACCCTCAGATTACGTTAATGGATCACAGCTGTTGCGGGACGTTTGTTCGTGTCCAGGTCCCAGTCCACTGTTCGAAGCCAGAAAGAGAGCGCATCTAATTCAATTTCCCTGGCCAAGAAACCGAAAGAAATTGTCTCAAAATGGGAAAAAGACAAAATCCCTGTACCGTGTCGGCGATATGCATACAGTTAGAGGAAAGCTAGCCCAAACAAAATGTACAACGAAAAAGCGGCGAAAACACTCCAGAAATAGAGACGTGGAAGACTAACAATTGCGAAAGCATTTTTCCGAGGGGCTGCTGCTACAGCGGCAAAAAGGTCCATGAATAAAATATCAGCATAGTTTTCTTCCTGTGCATTCCAATTCTCGACGTCCTTTTATTTGCTGGGTCGTGCCTGTTTCAAATGAAAATTTAGATAAAATGCGATACAGATATAATGTAGCAGAGCAGGGCTGACAAAGAAGGCGAAACGATATTTGAAGCTTTGTGCTGATGCCACTTCACTTTTTGCTTCCTGTATCGGTCGCTGTCGGGTAGGTAAAAAAAACCGACGACGAAAAGATTCATGATGCACGGCAGCAAAATAAGAAATAAAAAATAAAACGACTCGAAAAGTGTATCGACAATGAGCTCACCGTGGCAAAAAGAGAAATAACAAACGATGTGACAAAACTGGTATAAAAGTATGACAATGATCTAACAGATCTGACAGCGAAATCCGCTGATCCCCGCTCGGTTGTTGCAGGCAAGGAAGAGCAACTGGCCAGGCTGCTGCTGCGAGCCCGGTTGCGTTTGTGACCAACAGACAGCTGCCCAAACGTGGCTGGTTGAACCGAATGAATAGGTAATTTGCATATAAAGGGAGAGCCAGATGTAGCGGAACGGGAGATTCTTATCGGCGGTTTTGGGACACGCTTCTGAAGTGGCTTGCTTCGAAAGCGCGACAAGAAATTCAAATTTAAATATAAAGCTTTAAACGAATCAAGATTGTCAGATTATTCTATAGCTGTCCCAGAAGGATTAGCATTAACATGTAAATTATGATTTACGATTGTGTTTGAATACCTATTTTTGTTGGTTTTGTAATTTTGGAATGGGACCAAAGTGTTTGCATAAATATGTACCTGAAATGAAAGCCGAAGCGATGGGTTGATGGGAGAAACTCCTACGGTCAACTACTTCAGTTAAACATAATGGCTGAAGGCAACTATTAAATGAAGCACGACCCGTGTTGACCAAACCGAATCGAGTACTGAATTTATAATCTTACTCAAATATTGGTCTTCTTTTTCGGTTTCGCTGCTTACCCATCACCGGGTGTCGTGTGATGACATGCAGACATCCTCACCTTCCAGAACCGAGTGGTAACTATTCGCACGCCTTCAAAACATCACTGACTAATATTTATCACAAAATTTTCGATATCTGTCCAAATATTTACACTTCATAACTATGCACAACATTGAATGCCCGCATCTGTTTTCTTCCCCCTGCTTTTCGGTGAAGAGTCAAAACATCAAAAGATTGACCACAACAAGAAACGGCAATTCATCCGGGACGGTCGGTCGCTTGCCCGCGATCGCGTTCCAAATGCAGCAGTTTAATTTTAAACTGTATCGAATTGACATAACGTCTTCTGATGATGGACCTTTTCACTATGCGCGGCAGGACGACGAAGAAAAACGGCCCGATTGTGGCGGTGGCGTAGTTAATCGTTTCGTAACCGCTTCTATTGACCGTGACAAAATCGGCATTCTCCATTCACCCAAGCAAATTGATTTCGGCACGTTTCTTTTTCCGACGTTCCGCCGGCCGACGACCGACCGTTGTCTGTTAGGCAGTGTTGGCCAGGGCTCGCGGATGAGTGTGTTTAATCAAACAATTACGCGGAACGTTTTAGTCGCTCGCGAGGGCACTCGAGCGCTCTGTGAGGTGCTTCAAAATAGCAAACAAAATTCCGACTTAGATTGGATCGAGGAAATTTGCTGCTTGCTGGGCAACTCGCGAAATTGCCTTCGGCTATTGGCCGGGAGCAATTGACTCACAATGTGGGGAGGCAAATGAATGCCTTCGCGCAATCGGGCAACAATTTGCACTCTTGAAGGAACTGTTTGCCAAAGGTTTGTGGATCGTTACGAGCTGAATTGGGGTACAATTGCGTAGCCTTCTGATTTATAAATTGCGAAATTATAGAGACGATCCGAGTCGAGTCGGTGAAGAGTTTGAAGTGCATGGCAGCAATTGTGTGTTTCTGTAAACATTTTCAATTGGTTACTAATTGAACATTTTATGTAAATTGGATGGTATGATTAATTCTAAATAGGGCAATCTAAAATTCAAATTGGACATGAACACTATACGTTCCACCGTTTTATCTAATTGAATTAATGTCTGTACATTATCCCATAATTAGACTTGGCCAAATGAATCGCGTGATGTAACCAAATGGATGCAATCCTTTACCCGAGGGTGGAAGAAACGATCCCACGCAATCGCATACCATTCCCAGCGAGCTGCCGGTGGGACTCCCGCCTCGCTGAACAAACGACAATGTCATAGCGCAGCCGAAACAGCTTTTCCCAAAGGTGATAAAATATTAACAAACAACAGAAGAAAAGGCATCGCGCATTTTTCAACTCCGTCCAGGCAGACTGAGTCTTCCCTCACTCCCCGCGACTATTTAGTCGCGTCTTCGTGATAGCAACCCGAACCGGTACATAGAGCGAGAACAACAGTGTCAACTACCTTCAAGTTGGCACCCCTTGGTACCGTTTGGTGGGGGTGATTTGCACCATTGGACAGTTGAAGTAAGAGAATTAAAAAGGTAAAAAAAAGAAGCATGTGGAATATTACAAAAAATGATTTTGACAAATTATGGTAATAAAAAGTGTCAACGATAAAATAGTATTGCAAAAGAATCGAGAATATCAGTAATTCAACTGACAAAGAATCATTTTACGTATAAATTGGAAGCAACATACGATAGCTGTCCACCACGTGACATCAAAATGGATAATAAAACCGGTTAGATTTAGAGAGAAGGCCTTACAACATGTAAATCGGAGTGGATCAAAGGTATGAAAAACACTTAGTTTGTAGTAATTCGAGAATCTCCAATTCTTTGCATTGAAATTTAGTCGATAATATTATACAAAGTAATGCCAGCTTCATTTCTCGGCTAACCATCAAGCACGAGACCTATGCTGCGAGACGGCAACACGAGGCAGGAGGTTGAGTGAGAAGTGCTGCATTTCGTCTACTACGTCTAAGACGGAAGACCCATTAGCGGCATGAAGGTATCGCGACAGTAAGCCTTAACGGGAAACTAGCAGTCATTAACTTTTCGTCGGAGAGCCCAATGTCGCAAGCAGTTTTTGGACCCAAAAGCGGGGCTTTGTTTATAGAAATGTATTTACTGATTCTTCTTGCTAATCTGAAGACAGCGAATATATTTTCAAGAACCAAATTTTTGTTTCAAACAAAAAAACTGCTTTTGAAAGTTGCAGAATCGATGACAACTAATTTCACCTTAATGAACAACAAAAATGAAAATATTGAAACAAACAATCGTCGAAAACCACGGTAAGGAATACCGAAACGATTAACGTTGGGTGATTCGATGCCCGGTACTGGGAATGGGCGTACTCTTAATGAACTGATAGCTGTGTTTCGTAATACCATCATGGCTATAGCGTTCGACCCAAGCGGCACATATTTGGCACTTTTAGTTGCAGCAACTCATTTATGACTAAAATTAGTCACATATCGATTGCCACAACTGGTTTGTAACAACTGTGCTACTAGGGGAAACATCCCGTTTCTCAAATCAGTTGCCCGCTACGGATCAGACGCTGAGCCACTCCTTCCATAAAGAGCCGACGCTCGCTAGGTTCGGGAAACGATGTTCCGCCGTGCACTGGAATCACCTTCAAGGCAATAGGTACTGAAGGCTGGCAATGTTTTTACTCGTGTCAACACCTTCACATGCTTACTCCCTTCCTTATTAGTATAGGATCTTGGGGTTTACCGGGGACCAACCACCGAGATAGCTCGTACCCTGATTAGTACTGCACCAGCGATAAGGTAGGACAGTCCCAAGTAACAATTTTAAAGCCGCATGGTTTTATTTGGATTTTCTAAAGGTTTTATAGCGGTTTGAATCCTCAGATTTTATCATGGTGTTGCACAATACCAACATAATGCAAGTCAAAAACTACACATGCGGCACGTCTCTTATAAACTTACCATAAGTGAGGCGTAGCAATACAATATGGCCCACCAATCTCTTGATGTTGCTTGTCAAACCGCAATAAAACAGTTAGTTTTATGGTATCAGCATCTTTGAATCGGGCAGCACGTTCCTCACAAGCATGTTTGCATGTTGGTTTTATGGTGCTATTAGTATGGTAACACCCTGACCTAGGGTTGCCAAGTGGCCGGTTTTTGGCCGGCCCGACCGGTTTTTCACCTGTAAAGCAGGTGGCCGGTCAATCCTGCAAAAAGGCCGGTTTTCTGACATATGAAGCCGGATTGGCGCTTTTTGCCGGATTTGTTAAATTTTCTGATAAATTTATTAGCAATTCTGAGTAGTGGATCATGAAAGATAGCCAGTTTTGCAGTGACAATACTTTGCTTCTGACGGTAATTAAATTGTCCACCAGCACCAGAAGCAACTAGTTGTCACTCTGAAACTATAGCTATGCTATCTTCAATAATCCATTTAATGTTCGTTGTGGTTTCGATTCCGGCGACTACCCAAATAATATGTCAATAACGCACATTACACATTCCAGGCAAATCCTCTAATAATATGCTGTGACAACCCCCCCGCCCCCCCCCCCCCCGCATTTTTTGAAGGCAGGACCGAGCGGCCGGTTTTTGTAATTTTGAGACTTGGCAACCCTACCCTGACCAAGCAGATTTATTGCTGCTATAATGAAGAATATTAGAATTTAATACCGAAATTATTTTTATACGAGGCCATATTACCGTTTCCTAGCATGGTTTTGATCGCCAAACAACAATTCATCAAAACAAACTGTGAGTTGCAGAAAGGAAGTTATTATCGGTTTGCATGTCAGAATGCAACTAGAATGATTTCGCTGGTAGCTAACATTGACTAATTGAATGATTGTTTTAAAATTCTGTTTAAAAAACTAGTTTTGAAAATTGTAAAATATTGATGGCGCGGTAATTTTAATCACCTATTCCAATATGCACGATAAAATTTAATGCGCGTATGCTTCACAACTACGGAAACTGCCGAAAATTTACCTTTCCTGAATTACACCGATCTGGCTCTGAAACTGATCTTCATAAGGGACCGCGTCAACCCTAGCAAGGCTTCGCTACTTGCCTAGACAACCAAGGCGTCACGGAAGGCGACTATCTGCAACGAGTGGAGATCGCGGTCCGAAGGGGGCCCAAGAACATGAAGAATACAGAAACCATTTAAAACCCATGCGACGATGATTATATGCTGGTGCAGGCCGACGGTCGAACGAGTGCGTTAGCTAGGAGTGCGAAGCTTATGCGGTCGCCAGTTTCTAACTCAGTGGCCACAGTAGGCATCAGTATTGTAGAATCTCTACAAGCGCAGCAGGGAGCTCAAGGGAGGGCCGACCCCGGGACAAGCCAGCTGGCTACTCCGAAGGCTAGCGGTGGTACATCCCAAGTTGGTCTGCAGTTTGAGAGATCCGGTATAGTTGATGTTAAACGAAGGGCGAATAAACTCTATGAGTTCATTAAGGATAGGAGTAATGCCCATTTAAAAATTAGGCATCCTGCAACGGCCATCAAATCTGCGGTGATTGCTGCAGAGCGTGAGTAGAGTGAGTTAAATGGATAGTCGAAATTGCCAAAAAGGTCCTGATTAAGGCCTCCGAAAAAGCAGCAAAACAGGAGACGCCAAGGGGACCTCCAAATCCAAGGTCAGAGAAACGGAAAAGGGTAACGCTTGGAGAGAATGAGGATGTCAAAGAATACAATGATGACCAGAGGGTTGACGCAGATCCTCAGGAGGTAGATGAAAGAAGCGGGTACTATCGGAAACCAAAATAGGAAAAAGGAGCAATAAGAGGAGGAAACAAATAAGAACGACAAAACGAAAGAGAAACCGAAGCGTCGTCGGAAGAAATATAAGGGCAATGCCCTGATTGTCGAAGCTACGGACAAAACTACGTACACAGAAATTCTCCGGACAGCTCAAAACTTTTAATATTTATCTTAAGTTTTGAAGAGCAGATAGCTCATATAGGGTACGTGACGGTATAATTGGCCTGTTTCTAAATGCAGCCTATGGGGTATGGTATGGGCTTTGTTTTTGGGGACCTGTACGTCGCTGGCGACAATGTAAAACTGCTGAATCCGGTCAAAATAGTACGGATCAAGCGTGTAGCTTTAGAAACGGCAGCAACTGGTTTTGCAAACACTCGTAAACGTAAATTTTGTGGTTGACGGTTCCGGTTGCAATAAAAATATCGCTTTTCAAACCACATGTATAGATGGTCTATCAAACAGGATATTTCTTAGCGTATTTTAATAGTTTTATATGCCACCTTTTCTTTTTGGTTGTGGTATAAGCATTCTGTCTAGGAAGCTGTTTGAAGTCTACCTTGATGTAGGTTTCAATGTTTGGTTGTAGACGACACTACAGCTTGTTGGTAAAATCTCAAACGTAGAGGTTGGAATTCCCCTTAGTGCTCCTTTTTTCGTCGCTGCTGTAGCGTCGTCTACAACCACACATCAGGCTAAAAAATAGCAGAACTGACTTAAATTGTGAAGACACATAAAACAAGACGACTAAAACATGATCCCGAAAACTGTAGACGACGATGCTGATGAAACCTACGTGAAGATAGACTTCAAACAGCTTGTCGGGCAGAAGTTTTATACGGCAACCGAAAAGAGAAAGGTGGCAGATATTTCCAAGCATATAAACCTAACGAAGTACGCTAGGAATCTATGTATCTATCTAGTTTGGACCTATCCTTGGTATGTATCTATCTAGATTCTGGACCAGATTTTGGGTCACATTTTGGACCATATATTGCACCGTATTTTGAAACCAATCTTGGATCAGATTCTGAAAAGGGACTAGGTTATGAACCAGATTTTGGAACACATTTTTGATCAGATTTTTTGGGTCAGATTTAATACTTGGAATAGATTTCAGGCCACAACCACCAACCAGATTTTGGATCAGGTTTAGAGCCAGATTCTGGATCTAGAACGAATTTTGGACCTTGACCAAATTTTGTACCATATTTTTGACCAGATTTTTGATTATTTGGTTTGATTGATTTTATTTTGGATTAGATATTGGTCCCAGATTCAGGATCAGAGTTTGGACCATATTTTTATCAGATTGGAGCCAGCTTTTGGATGAGATTGTGGGCTACATTTTTTATCCCATTTTGGACCTCATTTTTGAAAGGATTTTGGATAGGTTTCTGGGCCTGAACCGGATCTTGAATCTGCTCCAGATTCAAGACCAGATTTTGGATTACATTTTTATTAGATTTGGAACAGATTTTGAATAATATTTTGGACCACATTTTGATCAAATTTTGGACAAGATTCTGGACCTGAACCAGGTTGTGGCCTTTGTTCCGATTCTGGAATACATTTTTGTCAAATTTTGGACCAGATTTTCAATCAAATTTGGGTCCAGATTCTGGAACTGGACCGGGATATAAATTAGATTTTGGTACACATTTTAGATCAGGTTTTAAACCACACAGCAGATTTTGGATCAGATTCTGAACCAGATTTTGGACCTGGGTCATATTTTGGACCTGGACTAGATTACGAACCACATTCTTATTATCAAATTTTGTAACAATCACTAGACATAATCGCGCACAAGATACAACACTTATAACTCTTACAAAGTGTCAAAAATAAAACAAATTATTTTCAACTTACACGTCGACCGGGTTGGCACGATTTTTTTTTGTTTTGTAACAAATTTTGGAACAGATTTGAACTATATTCTGAAACAGACTTTGGACTATATTTTCGATTAGATGTTGGCCATATTTTGGACCGAATTCGGGACCAGAATCAGAGGAATTCCGACACTTTATCAGATTTCAGATTTTGGACCACATTTTTTATCAAATTTGAACCAGGTTTTGGATAATATTTTGATGATACTGGACCAGCTTTTGAACCACACTCTGGACCAAGATCAGATTTTGGGCCTGGACCAAATCCTAGGCATTCATTTTGATCATATTATGGACCAGATTTTGGATCAAATTTTGTTTCAGATTGTCAAACTGGGCCAGATTATAGGTCCGATTTTGGATAACATTTTTGATCAGATTCAGGAGCAGATTTTGGGCAACGTTTTTAATCAGATTTTAAATCAGCCACCAGACTTTGGATCAGATTTTGAACCAGATTATGGACCTAGGCCATATTGTGGATCTGGATTATATTTAATCAAATTTTGTTCCAGATTTTCAAACAAATTTAGTCAAGATTGTGGACGATGTTTTAGACCACCTTTTTATCAGATTTTGGATCCAGATTGAAGATCTGGTTCTGTGACTTACTGTAGATTCCCCTTACCTAATGGCTTGAAAAGTAACATTTTCACTGCAACAGGAGCCGAAAACTAGGAAGCTTACTAGAATGAATGTTTAGAAAAACATTTGCTGGCTTTCCTGAAGCAACACGATTATTTCTTGCTAATTTGGCCGGATTTACCGTAACAACCTTTAAGAAAATTCTATCGGTTGCTTATATTAGGTACCACCCTGTACATAGTTCTGTAATGTTATTTCTAATAATGATAGTTCACTTTTTGTCAGGATGGTGACTAAATTCTCCTTGTCACATTATTTTTAACCAATGAAAAATTATCTAAAAGTTTAAGGTATATAAGAATTGACTCATGCTGAAGTTAATTTATTTAAATTTTCGAGTAATTTTATGGGCTCAAGCCTAACTCAACGCCACGACGTGGAACGGTACGAAACTAGTAGAACAAAGCAGAAAGCCCATAAAACAAACATCGTGTTAGCTCGGCTCCAGCAGTGTCGAGCTACGAACACACGAATCAAGAACTGCTAAAAGATTAATTTATGTAATTATGAATGACACAAATTTATCATTCGTGGGTCGTCGGTATGTACCCCCCTACGAGTGGTTTCGATGGCAAAGGGGGAAAGGAAGCACTAGAACTTGCCAGCAGCGAACGTTGTTGAGCTGACGTTTGTATTGAAGAAACCCATTAAAACAACCAACTTTTCCTATTGCTTTCGAGGAAGCCAAAGGTCTGCAGTAATCAACTGCAGATGGCATTGTCTGTTTGTTTTTTTTTACATTTTTTCCCTTCTCTCTGTCAAGTACGTTTTCATTCAATCACTGGAATAAGTTCCAGGCTTTGTTCTAGTTTTTCATTCGATTGTCGCCTCGGGTGAAAAAAGAAAATCCGGAAAGTCCGTAGCTCTACATATATCTATATACTTTCGATTATTTTTTTGGTCGTAACATGTTAACGGCGCGCCACTTTGGCTGCCAACTTTCGATATTGAATTTTAAATTTCACGCAGCTCCCGGTCGTCGTTCGGCGCGACAGGCCACGCACGACCGAGCAGACAGTTTGTGTGTGATTCAATTTCCTATGATTCCAAGTGCTGTGAAACGCTTGATCGTTGCCCTCGTAGTCGGTCCTCTGTCGCAGCCTGTCAATCAAGATTGCCGGAGCCATGCGTGTTGTATTCTAGTTCTAGCCAGTGGGTTGTATTCTTACAATCAATTTTTGTCACTTTCCCAACTTGTCACCGTCGCTGGAAGTTTATCGCTGTTAAAATTTGAATTGCTCATCCGGGACGCAAGCGACCCAGCAGGAACCGAAACCGTGTGGCGGCTTCCAGCAGCAGGCAGCGCGCGGGGTGGAAACTTCAGCTGCAAGTTTTTGATCCGAATATGTCTGGACGGGCGTAGGGTCCGCTGTGCAGATGTTCCCACACAGCAGACACGGGTTAAGGGCAAAGTATCACTCTAAACACAGGAGAATAGGTAATTGATTTTCTTTAGTTTGAATAATTACGTTACATGCAGACACTGACGCAGACGGTTTCACATATGGTACCCAATGGCGGCGGCTTGGGACTGGGCTGTCTGTATCTACGGGGCGGATCGATACGACCATATTGAGCTGCGAGGGATGATGAACGATGAGCAGCAACTGACGGAATTTACTTCGTCTTGGGCTTGGACCGTATACAAAGTATCGGTTCGGGGGTTCCGTTTTCAATTCGTTGTGCTGTAGTAACTTAAAAATCCAAACGAATAGGAAGTAAATTGGAGAATACTTTTACATATTTCAAGAGCATACTGAGGTGGTTGAGAAAATGTTCGATCCATGGAAAAGTTCCATATGGAATATGGAGAACTGGGAAACCATAATCCAAATAATTTGATTGTATATTCTGAAATTCTTCAATGATAAAACTATATAAGGATCCTTTAATTCAATCCCTGTCTATTACTTTAGTTACTGAAATCGGTTTGTTTATTCATCGTCTTTCCTAAGAAGAAAAAAAATTGATTAAAAACGATATAACATAAAAATTAAAAGCCTCCCAGACACAAAATCTCCGAGCCACAAACCAATGAAAGAACCCTTCACTCCTGCATATCAAATCAACAAAACGAATCTCTTCAGCTGGCAATTAAATACTCATAACTTTAGCAATTTTAACGGAACTAAAAATCCCCCGGCGAGAATAAAAGAACACATCATACTCGAAAGTGTCAAATTCGAACTACCCGTCCGTCCGTCCGTCCGTATACGCCCTTCCATACCCGCTCAGGAAAACATATATTTTTCCCATATACATTTATGAACAGACACCGGAAAAAGTGTACGACCGTGGCGAGGGCAAAGTGAGCAACCCAACCGAGGAGAAAGGGGTTTCAGAATTTATGAAATGTATAAATTTCATTGTTTCTTTTCGGATGTATGTTCCCTTTTCTTCCTGTCTCTGGCACTCCACCGCCGAACCGAATCAGTGTTGTGTGGTTTGGATTTATGATCTTATCGTGCACACCGAAAACAGCAGCCAACAGTGTGACTTCTTTCTCTTCCTTCAGCTTCCTTCAGCCTTTATGCTTCATACCTCTTCAATGTTCTCTGACTGTCAGGGCTTGCACTTCAAGGCAACCTGAAAGCGACACTGTCAAGATGACGGATCACGAGATATATGTATTCCTTCTGTTTGCTGCGCTTTCGAGTTGCGATTTTTGCAGACTGTGGGCTTGGTGGGAAATTTGGGTCTTTGTGGTTTTCGGGAACTGAGACTGGATGTGTGTTATTCTTTTTCGAACGTTTTCCCATTACCTGACACAACAAACAACGACGACGGTGCAGTGCATTGCAGATGGTGCTGCAAGATTTACACGGTTGTCAGTTCGTTAAGAATATACGGGAATCTGATATCTTAGATTAACCCCTTTGTCGGTAAATACAATGCAGTTGCTAAGATCCTTCCAACCAAAATTGTCACCATGCTGATCGAATCGTAGGTACATTACTAATGATAATAATTTTTCTAACAATTAAAGCATTCCACCTCTTCGGGAAACTACTTTCTGCGTGGGTAAGAAGCAACATTTTTCATCTCCATTAAGCTCATTCCAGTCAGCAAATATTTCAAATAACTTCCGCTCCTTGTTAAACTGTCCTGCGCGCTCTCCCCTTCACACTTCACATCACCCTTAATGGTTTACCTCTACAACATACATTGTTTGCTCGCTTGCGCTGCCTTCACGCCTCATAAACCCTAACCACGGTCAATGCGGCACAAACTGCGAAACGGCCAACTTCGAGCAGTCCGAGCAGAGCAGAGAGCTGATAAAATATTCTAGTCAATTAACTTGACTTTAAGATACCGAAAACAACGAAAGGAAAAAGAACTTGCGCGCCTTGACAATCGGATCGGGTCGCAGTTCCGGTGGTGATCCGCGCGCTGACGCTCGCCCGGACGGACTGTTGCGGAAGGTGCGAGGTAATAAAATAAGGCTCGCGGAGGAAACGCTGAACAGAACAATAAAGTAATATCTTTCCTCTTTTATTGTCCCGTCATCATTTCTGCACTGCGCTGCGCTCTAGCTGATGGTGTGCCGCTCGTGGTATTTCCCCGGGATATTCACAAACGTACCGGCCGGGCGGCGGCAGCGGCAGCCGTGTGGTGAGCTCGAACACGCACCACCCGAATGACATGGCTGATGGTTACGGTGCGGTCACTATGGGATAAAGTTTGGACGAATTCTTTCGATTGGTTTTAGCTGTCGAGGATAACACTGGGGGAAGCGGGGAACAGCTTCAGGGTCTCACTTCTAACTTGAAACAAGTGCTTTGTAATCAAATTTTGAATTTCACGTTTCCTAAAGTATTCATTTCAATTGGTTTTGAAAATTGCTTTCCTTCGCTGTCAGCTGGGACCAGAGTTTGGTCCAACTCGGCATAGACACAGACTATTCTCCACATAGATAAAATTATTTTAAGAAAATTGGAAAATATAAATAAGCGAAATGAAACTTTAAACATTCGTCTCCAAAATTGGAATATTAAATTAGCTTTAAGATAATTAGATTCAATAAACAATGTTAGCCTTTTACAGTAGAGTTCTCCAATTAAACAATTATAGCTGCACTTTGCTGCAGAACTTGCAAACGGTTTATTTACTTTTTCACCTCTGCTTTCCTGACGTGTTGCCAGATGCAGCGAAACACTCAAACGCATAAGTTGTGTTGTAAGAAATAGCGAAATGCTCGCTTATCGTTTTCCTGCGACAGGATTGCCTGCTCGGCGATTTCCACCACGTGCCCCGTCCGTGAACCTGGTCCGGTGGCTACACTAGGTCCAGTATAACCCTCACTGATCGCCAGCACCACAAGCTTTGCTGTGGCTCTCTTAAATGAGCCAGTGCACTATTAGTACGAACCCAGGCCTGCCGTACTCTACATTCTGCTACCTACACACTCGCGAACGCACAGCCTCATATCGTATTTCTGCAAAACCCACTCGCGAGTTAAATGACTCGTGTGTAATCAGCTGCTCGTAAAGGCTTGTGGTGCACTGGGATACAGATTTTGCATTACTTTTTCTTTTCTTCTTCATCTTTGCCCATGATTCTACTCACGGGCGGGAGTACGAGTCCTTGCGAGTAATCGGTATCAGTAGTCCGAGCTGCAATGACGAACGGCAGCGACGACCTTAGCTATTAGCTAAATACACACTCGCAAAAACTCGTTGCAGTGCGTGAATAAATAAGAGCCGAATCTGACAGGGATGGTTATGCCGGCTTGTTAATTAAAATGAGTACGGGTGTGTGAGAAAATTATGCCACAAACTCGTTCTGCTTCAATGGTGTACAACATGTTGGATAGCTAATTAGTAGCAAGTTTCGTCTTTGTTTTCAGTCAGTTTAAGCGTCTCTAACGGTAGACTCTTTAACCTTCTTTTGCTGTACGATATCAACCGTAACACGCACGATATCGTTGTCACTAGGACCATCCATTTGAACATTCGTATGATATCCATCACGGGAGCGGCAAGCTGCACATTATGAACATATAGATGTGCTCTCAGCTCTTCCTCCGTATCTGGACGCGGCAATTTCTGCTTTGACCAGTCTGCATCTGGCAGGTATAGAAACCCCGGTCCAGTGAACCAAGTGCTCGTCGAACCTACTTACAAGGTCTTACGTCCACTTTGTAAGCTGGTATGCGTTCATCCTCGTCGGAACTCAACGCCCCTCTGACAGATTTGTACGGTTAAGTATTTCGGTAACGCGAATTACCACGAACTCCTTGGACTTGCGCTGATCTGACCTCAGCACAGTCGTCGAGGCCATGCAGAAGAACTGCTGCCTGATCTCCAACGCATAACTGTCTCGTACCGCAGAAGCTTTCGTGGCTCCAGCCACTGCCGCTTGCAGCTCGAATTCCGGAACCGATACTGGCTTCAGCGGAGTCTCTTTCACTTGGCTGGTCACAAAAACACACGGAACTGTTCCCTCTACTACCGGTCGAAAATAGGCCGCACAACCGTAAGCACCAGAACAAAAAGAGACGCAACGTAAGTAAATTGCGACAACAGCGTGCCGGCTGTCGATCTCGAAGAGATCTGGCGAAAAATCGGTCAGCTGAAGAATAGTAGAGCTACCGGAAAGGACAGATTTTCGGTAGAACTCTACAAAAATGGTTAAGAACTGCAAGCAACGGTACTTCACTGGATAACTTCAAGGATTTGGGAGGAGGAGAAACTACTGGAAGAGTGGATGAAAAGTGTAGTCTGTCCCATCTATAAAAAGGATGATCGGCTAGATTGCTGAAATTACCGTGGCATTACGCTGGTTAACGCCGCCTACAAGGTCCTCTCCGCGATTTACTTGTGTCGTCTATCCTCAATAGCAAGAGAATTCGTATGTGGGTTTTATGGGGGCCCGTGTAGATCCGTAGTAGATCAAATTTTTACGCTCCGACAAATTCTCAAGAAATGTCGGGAGTACAACGAATCATTATCGCCCACGCATCATATTTTCGTAGATTTCAGAGTAGCTTACGATACAGTTGAACGCGAACAGCTATGACAGATAACGGCTGATTACGGTTCTCCGGACTAACTGACGCGGCTGATCAAAGCTACCCTGAGCGAGTGATGCGCTAGGTGCGCGTTTCGGGGGCACTCTCGAGTCCGTTCGAAGCGCGCAGAGGGTTGCAGCAAGGGAATGTCCTGTCCAATTGAATGTCACTATTGAAGGCGTTATCTGGAGAGTGGGAATCTAAACGAGAGGAACGATTTACAGCAAGAGTAGCCAACTCCTTCATAGATCTTCCTTCATAGACGACCTCGACATCATTACTAGAAACCTTAGGACGGCGAAGGCAATCTTCGCCAAACTTAAAACGGAGGGTAGGAGGATAAGGTTACAAATCAATGTGTCGAAAATCAAATAAATGGCAGGAAGCGGCTCCAGAGAAAGCAACGTTAATCCCACGGACAGTGACTATTGACGGCGATGAACTGGAGGTTGTTTATGAATTCGTATATTTATGATCTCTGGTCACCACCGACAATAATATGAGGAAGGTGATTCAACGACGCATTCCAGCCTATTTCTCCCTCCGTAAGACGCTTCGACGCTTCAAGGAGCATTCACCGCCGCGCAAAGCTGACGATGTACAAAACGCTGATCAGACCGGTAATCTTCTACGGGCTTAAGACAGCAACTTTGTTTACGAAAGATATACGTGCACTTACCATATTTGAACGAACAGTGTTGTGGGCTATTTTTGGCGGAGCACAAACGGATAGTGGTGAGTGGCGTAGGCGTATGAACCACGAGTTGCAGGCACTACTTGGAGAGATTCCAAGTATACCTGGCGAAAGTTGGGGGACTACGGTGGGCCGTCCCCGTCGCAAGGATGCCGGATGACTGTGCAATGCAATCCGTCCTCTTCAATAACCCCACCGGCATCAGGAATAGAGGAGCTGAATGTGTCAGATGGCTTGACCAGGCTGAAGCCGGCTTGCGTGTGTCGAGACGCTCCACAAATTGGCGATGAGTAGCCCAGGACCGAGTACAATGGAAAGGAATTCTTGATGCGGCAAGGGCAACACCGGCTCTCGGCTGGTAAATTTTGCAATCGTAAGCGCTTTCCTTACATCGGATACTAAAAGCAGCTGGAGGTTCTCAATTTGATCGGTTCTAACGTCTCCAAAGTAACTCCGGGGAATTCGTATTACTTCGATCATCGGCAGAACTTTTGTCCTGCGAATCGACTCCTGGAATGATTCACCGTCAATTTCCTTGTTCTCCACAAATATTGCACTAGCATGCGGCTGAAAACAGTGAACGGAGAAAGCAAGCCTTGAGGATCTAACATCGCCTTGACACAACTCAACACGATCCTTTTTGTTGGTCGTTCGACCCCTTGCAGAACCGGTTGGTATTCCTCTCGTCCAGCGGTCGAACACAGGAAGACATCTTTTGGCAGCTGGCACCCATACAATTCTCGGAACTCCCTCGGTTTGCGTGTTCTTGTCCCTGTTGAAGTGGATGGCAGGATTCACCTTCTACTTGTCCATCGCGTCCATAACGTACACTGTTCTTTGCATGTTCCCACCGAACGTTTCACGTTTCCTGTCCACGTAACGACCTGGCTTAGTAATGCCCTCTGCGTTCAACCTGTTGACGATAAGCTCCTCCAATAAGCGTAGTGGACGACCAGAAAAGCGAGTACATCCATCGCGTAGCTCCGAAAATAGAGTGTAACCGGTACCATGCCATATGGGCATGGTACTTAACGTTCAGTAGCTGGACAACTCCTTCAGCTCGATGTAGCAGAGGATGGTGCTCACCGTGGCATCCAACGACATTGCAACGCACTTTAAAATTGCACCAACTTTTGTCGTGGTTATTCAAACACAGCGCGCAGAGTTTATTTTGCTCCACAATCTTCAGTCGATCCGCAATGCGAAGCTTTTTAAAATCATCACAAAAGCGCAACTTGTGAGCTGTCCGTTTACCGGCCCAGCAGGATTTAAGAACTTTCGAACTTTCTTCTTTATTTGGTACGAAACTATGGACATAGTACTTATTTATTTACTTACTTAGGTGGCTTGCCGTCCTAAGACAAAGCCTGTTGAACAAAGTTTCTCCGTGTAACTCGGTTGAGGGCTACCGCTTTCCAATTCCTCGGACAACGGGTACCCTCCGCCAGATCTCGCTCCACCTGGTCTAACCATCTTGCTCGCTGCGCTCCTGGTCGTCTTGTTCCTACCGGATTTGAGGCGAACACCATCTTTGCAGGGTAGTTGTCCGGCATTCTTGCAACATGCCCTGCCCATCGTATCCGTCCAGCTTTAGCCTCTTTCTGGATACTGGGTTCGCCATAGAGCTGTGCGAGTTCATGGTTCATCCTCCACCTCCATACTCCGTTCTCCTGTACGCCACCGAAGATCGTTCTTAGCACTCGTCGTGCGACTCCGTCTTAGCGTCTCCGAGCACTCGCAGGTCTTCCTCGAGCATTGTCCATAGACATAGACGAAATCTTTTTCCTTCAGCTAACCTGTTTCAGAAGACTACGCATCGCGTAGGGTGATCGATGGGAACTCAGATACCTCCGATACGGTCGATACGTCCGACACGATATCGTTTATGAAGTCGATAAACACACGCAAGTAGCGGCGTTCCTCTCTTCTCCCGCTTGAAGCGGACCCTATCCGTATGTGGCGAAAGTTTGTCAACCAACTCGTTCGCCAGCATTGGATTTTTGAGATGACCTGACAGATGAGCAGCCTCAAGATGATCACAAAGTTGCTTCACCGAGATCCCAAACAGAATAAAGGATTCAAGCCGATCGACTCCCGGGGCTGCAGCGCTGCGCACCTTCAGCAACAGTATCTACAGGAACTTTTCGGGTTTTCCCAAGAGACGACGGAGGTCGTTGATGACGTCAGGAAAAGAATCTGAAAGAACCAACTTGCTTCTAACCGCCTCGAGTGCGCTACCTTGCAGACTGTCTTGGAGCCACTGTAAGTTGTCCAGATTTGAGAAACCACATGCCTGCGTAGAATACTGATAGCTGCTGATGAAGATAGGCCACAACTCCTGTTAACGCTTTAACGATGAGTAGATTCTTGGAGAGCGCTTGTCTAGCCGCTATTTGTTCCTTGGATAACGTATTTCGCTTCCTTTCCGACGGTTGTTTATTTTGCAGCAACCGCTGCTTTCACGATAATGACCGCTTCTGTTGTTTACCAGCCTACAGACGAGAAAGCACTTCTCGTTATTTTCGAGACAGCTTAAACTTTCCGCGCGTTTCTTCCTTTACATTCTTTTCTTCCTCATTGACCGAATTGCACTCGACAGCTTCGGCTTCGTATTCGCTGGCTTCTTCGGACGCAAATCTTATCGATGGAGGACCGTAGAATAAAGTATATCAAAATAAATGTTGATAGTATCTAAACAGAACGGGATAAGGCATGAAGGGGAAAGACCGGAGTATTAGGTAAGAGAGGGTCATTGAGGCAACACTTAAGTAGATGTGTACTTTACCAGCTTGGGTAAAGAGGAACGGCGAAAGACAAATGAATAACACTCATTTTGAAATACACATCATTGAAATATATGAGGAAAATCAACAGTCCGAGGTGGCGAACTTGAGGGATCCCAGATGGAATTTCCAGAATTTCCGGAAAAATTATCACCGATTTTCACTGTTAGCTGGCGACCAACGAGGTGCGAATGTAACCAGCTGATAACTTGGCCGCAGAAGCCTAACTTTCCCAATTTGGCTAAGGCAAATTCGTAGTTCATTCTATCCAAGTAATCGAGGTTATACTTATAAAGGCGTCGTCTAGATAAAATGTGTATAATTCTGAAGCGCCTGAAGAATGAACTGATTTACAGTAACTAAATACAATACATCAAATCGAATATTTTCATAGGCCTAATGAAGTGTAGCTTTGTTCGATAGGTTTTCTTTGACATTAACTGAGAGAGGAGCCGTTTTTTTCTAACCACAAAACATCAAGCATTACTCCACAGTGTCAGCAGCCACAGCAAAACGGGTGTGCACTTGATACCACCACCGCCTTTTTGATGGCATTGTTGGAATTCAGGAGGGTGCACGCAAGTCAAGATAGCGCGCCGTGCAGTGTGATGAATGATAAATTGACACAAATGCGATGACTGTATTTTATTTATGCTTCTCTAGTGCTGCCTCTGGCTGGGTCGGGGGCTATCATCTTTGCCGTTTGATGTGCATTTAAAACGCGAAGATAAGTTCGACCTACGCAGCCGTCGAAACCGTTGGTTGTTGCCGAAACAAACAAAATAGCTTAGAGGGATGAGTCGGGTAAAACCGTACCCCATGATTAGTGCAGAGTTTCGACTCGTTCGTCAAAAGGCAAAAATAAAGCAAAACTCTACCTCCGACTTTGATTTATAATGCGATATCTACTTTTATTTTTTCACAAAACTTTCATTAATTTGAAATGTCTTTGACCCAATTCCACCAAATTACCCATTGAAACTGTCACTTGATGCTGGCTTTCGTAACCACGACAAAATACAAGACTAATCATCAGCCGACCTCTCTGAGGCCGCATCACTGGAAACCATGAACCCCATTGAAAGTGACATTAGCGCTAAAGTACATTTACTTGTCCCAGTGGCAATGTTGACGGGCGTCCCTCAACTCATACCTCTCTGTTTGTCCGATCCAGCGGAGGAACACTCCTCTCGGTGAATATCACTTTCTCAATGGCCTTCTTCCGTTGGGTTCGACCATCATCCGAAGGGTGGCGCTGCTGGGGTCCGCGATCTTATCAAACGAAGGACAGTCCGACTCCGTACGTCAGTCAGTCGAAACTGTACATACAAACGCCCGTTTTTCCCATCCGGGACGCGGCATTTGAAAACAGACAGCTAAATGACTGTCAATAGGCTGTGCATCGCAAACGAAACGACGTCGTTGATGACAACAACTACAATGATTATGTAGGCAAGTCTCTTTTCGGCGGCGGCAAACCGTTTGTTGAATGTTCAAGTTGGTGGACAATTTCGACAAACCTACCTCATCATCATTACCGTTGCGATCGGCTTACCGACGACGACGACGACGACAACGAGGACGGTGGTACGAAAAAATGGGCTGCCCAACCGGCGAATAATGGTCAAATCAGCGACCGAGATTGCCGAAAGGGTGGTTTTAATATTACGATTCGAATCCAAAGTCCAATTTTTTTTCCATCAAACCGAAGCACCCTAGTTTTCACAACCGCTGGAAGAGAGTAATCACCGTAGAAGTGGAGCAAACCGTGCCAATATGTGACAATGTTCACCGTTTTCCTCCTTAGGCTGACGCGACGGACGAGAACCGAACAAGCTACTGTCACTTGAAGAAGTCAAATGACAAAACGATTCTCCCTTTGCGCTATCGCTCAAAGTCTCGGGATCTCCGGCTTGGCCGGGCCATGATTCGGACAGAGTGGAGATATGCAAATCAAGATATATCGTGATAATAGGATTATAATAGACATTAAACCTACTCGATGGTCAGTAGCAGCCCTCGTCGTCGGCGTTTCTAATGATTCGACTCTAATGACTTGCCGTCTCGGTTGGTTGGTTGGTTGGCACTAGGTTGACACGTATCACGCTGGCTGACTGACCATCCCATCACCACCGGGAGAATCTCTCGTGCTTGTGATGACGAGGTGTTGATTGCATTACCCAGCGAGCTGATATGATTAGTTGGTCGGAATGATCAACGTAAAGGGCGATAAAAGAGGAAAAAAATGCTGTCGACATTATTGGGCTTTTTTTCCTCATTTCAAACATCGAAAAGCACTTATGAAGATCGTGATGAGATGACGATAACGGAACCTAGTCGTTTGCCAACGACAGGTGGTTTTGTTGGCTGTAGGTTTTGATTGCGATAGGACTGCAGCGTTCGCTGGGTGGGCGAAAACATTGATTACACATTTGAAACGGTGCGGTGCTTGAGGGTTGCATGAGGATAAGATTAGTTATTAAAAAATGATGTATTGCATCATTTCTCTCGAAAATTCAAAAGCTTCGAGCAGTTAGTTTTTGAAGGGTGTTTTCAAAGCATCAAATTTGAAATCTTCGTTTTTGTGTTGAAACCATTAATTAATGGGCGCAGCCACAGCCGTCGTTTCGAGGAAAAGTTATGGGTTTCCGACATTTGTCCAGCTCAGAGCAGTTATCATCGTTTTACAGCCGTTTATAATGAATCATGTGATGCAAAGCTACCTACTAAAGGTATTTATGAAAAATAAAATATTTTTCTTTGATTGATGAGGGTCATAATGGGTGGATCGTTTTTTTTATTTCTGTTCGAGGTATCGAAGTGAACGGTCAAAACAAAAGATTGACCTACCAACAAGTATCAAAATAGGAATGTCTCTCACATTAAAACTAATTCTATTTTGAGGATTTTTTAATTGAGTAAAATTGTGTTAAATTTCCATAGAATTTTTCGGGAGCTGGTTAGAGATTTTTTAATTTTTATTGATAATAAAGCGTGTGTAATGGAACTTCAACTCTCTAGGCATTTCCAGGATCGCCTGTCACTCGAATATTTGGTAATATCCTCGGTATAACGTTAACAGAATGAAAGTTAAAAAGGAGCCCCTAACATCGAGAAAACAGGTCAAAACTGTACCATCGATAAGAGAAGTGGAAGATCGTTTCGCAGAAAACATCAGAATTGATCTCATGCTGTGTTTGTGTTTTGTGTATTTTTATGGAATCCCGATGAATTTTGAAGGTTAGGGTAACATTTCTTATTTCATTCAGCAAGGTGAAATGGAAAGACATTCAATAGTTATATTAAAACTTCATCTGTTTACTGGTTTCAGACATATTCTCAAAATAGATTCTACTGAGTACGGTGATTTTTGTAGCAAGCCTGGTTTCTACAGGGAAGTAATTTAGGACCGTTCTTCTTTTCCACAACACAAACTTTAGTGACGTGTTTTTGTATTTCCAGCTGGATGCAACCTATTATGTGCGGATGATTTGAAAATTATCCTTGTCGTCACACCCATAGAGCAGCTTCAAAATTATGTTGTCCGATTTACTGATTTGTAATCGTGAACACTCTCTCTATAAACGTATCCAATATATACGTCTCCCATATAAACGAAATACAAATTTCCTCATAACGCGAGAACTAATCAAGCAACTGGAACCAAATTTGACATGTGAGTGGTTTTGGAGGCAAGGTTTTTTTCTATGGTGAATTGAGACCCCTGTCCTCTTTAGAAAGCGAGTTATGGCCCATCTTCCCTTTAAGAGGGTGGGCTTCCATACAAATGAAATGCAAATTCTCTCTTATCTCGAGAACTAATCAAGCAAATGGAACCAAATTTGGCATGTGGGAGTTTTAGATGGCAGAAATTTTTTCTACGGTGAATTACGACTCCTCCCCCTTTCAAGAGGAGGGGCTCCTATACAAATGAAATACAAATTTCCTCATAACTCGAGTACTAATCAAGCAAATGGAACCAAATTTGGCATGTGGGGCTTTTAGGGGGCGGAAATTTTTTCTATGATGAATTAAGACACCTCCCCTGTTTAGGAGGGGGGGCTCCCATACAAATGAAATTCAAATTTCCTTATGACTTGAGAACTAATCAAGCAAATGGAACTGCACGTTGTTCTATATTAGCTTTTTGACTGCATAGGTGTTGTAAATTGGCATCCAAAATTCTATTCAAATTCTTCGTGTCAGTAATTAGCTGTAAATTAGCATTGTCAGCACTATAAGAAGGTTATCAGTAAAGTAGCTGTATATTTTGCCAAAATAGCATTTAAGTAGCGTTTAAAGCGACTTAAATGCTTATTAGCCTACATTTGAATAGCATTGGTGATGCTTATTGATTACCTGGGATGCTTTCATAGTTACGTAACTGCCAAAATGAATCATCTAAGGTTGAACTCCTCAGAAACTTGCAAAACTCGAGATTGTGACAAAGATCATCCGAGATTCATGATTTATCTACAACACAGGTTAATTTGTGGCAATATGAAGTTTGTCGGGTCAGCTAGTATCATATAAATATAGAGTCAAAGGATCTTTCTGCAACGTGTTGCTATGGAACATGGGATTAAAACCTTCCAAAAGGATTATTCTAGTGCCGAATTGTAATGGTCCAGAATGGTAAATTAAGTGGAAACTTGATTTTTCCACGCAACCATATGAGATAACCTCACCAGCCAGCCATGTCTAAAAGGGAAATTTTGCATTGGAAAGCCCCATTCTTCCGGTGTGGTTGTTAGTTGGGGTAGTCCTAACTTTTTAAATAATAGCACACATAACTTTCTTGTTTAAAGTGCTAAAGCTAGCCTCTTTTTAGAAAAACAGCAGAACTTTTTTTTAACAAATAACTTGGCTGAAGACAGCAATTCTCTATCTTTTATACTTTTATTGACAAGTTTACCTTCATAGTCTAATATGTGTCTAAGTGATGAGTACTTGTAACTTCACTTTTCTTGTAAATTTAAAATCGTTTTGAATTGCTAACGGCACCGGACCGGATTATCTATCGCCACTGTTTTTCAAAAACTGTGCTGAAACGCTAGCAATACCCGCGAGTTTTATTTTCAATCGATGGATGTTCGAAGGAACTTTCTTAAGTGCGTGCAAGAGCGTTGCAATTACACCGGTTCATATAATAGACAGTCTTCATGAAGTTGTTAATTACTGTGCTATTTCAATTATGAGCTGTTTGCCAAATGGAGCCAATATTTAAAAGCCTCGTCCACGATTTACTGTTTCTGAAGATTTACCACCATTTTTCCGAATGCCAGCATGGCTTTGTTAAAAAACGATGAATGACGATGAATGTTTCATCGCTGATCAGTGGCACTTAATAAACGACAGAAACCGACTGTACCGACTTCACTAAGGTTTTCGATAAAGTGCCGCACGGTATATTGGTGGTAAAATTAGAAAAAAATGGGATTTCGTGAATGACTAACTCGAGGGAGCAAACTGAATACGATCACATAGATGAAACAAGTTCGCTTCCATTTGAGATTGAATCGGGTGTGCCTCATGGAAGCTATCAAGGACCACTGCTGTTTATATTGTTCGTGAACAGTCTCCTAACTACATGTTGGCAAATGATCTCAAATTTTTCCGTGTAGTAAAGTCAGCAGTTGACTATGGTGCAAACCAAGCTAACATTTTTTTTTCGTTATTAAATTGATGCATGCTAAACGGGATTGAAGTGAACCCTTGCAAAGTAAAGCTATCTCTTTCTGTAAAAACAAATGTAACATTATCTGATTACACATTTGAACACATCTGATTACAATATGTCAGCAGCAAATATCAACAGAGTGAACATAGCGAAAAATTTAGGCATTCTACTAGGCAATAAATTGTTATAGATCAGTGTAAAAATGTATCAGAGTGCTACGGTTTTAATAAAAGTAAAGCAGCTTTTAAACATAGAATAAGAAATATGTAATGTGTCTATACGATTACAGTCAATATGACTATGCGAAGGTGAGATTGGAACTCACAGCTTTCAATTTTCGGTTGAGGAAGTGGTAGGGTATGTTGCTGTTTCGTCGTAATTGCCTATTACCGTCCTGTCCAACACAAATTATTAAAAATATCAGTATTTTTATGACACACAATGCAAAACTAGTTATTCCCTAGTATTTTAGTTTGTTGTCTATCATACGCTATCAATCAAAGTGAACTGAGATCTATTTAAATGCTTTTTATCATTAAAGAAGTCCTACCACCCAAATTTCCTACGTTTTTTCGTGCGACGAAGAAGAAAATGTCGACTAATCGTTTTAATTTCCGTCATTCATAAATGAAAATAACTTACGCAAGGCATTGTCGTTATTCTACAACCAGGAAAACTTGCCTGACCTGCAGAAATTTTGCAGAATAACATTTGTCATGCCGTTCTACACAAATACATGCGCGTTAGCTTCGTAAACATTGTTGTGATGTTTAGTTCGGATGATGAAAAATTTTGAAGGACGGATTTTAAAACGGTACGACGAATTTGAGAAATAAAGTCAGTTGCGTAATTTCAATAATATGCTTTAATAATCGCTTTTCAGTGATTTAAAAGTTCACGGATCGGAAGGTAAGTGTGTTTTAATCAAATCCGATTTTAACCAAATCGATTTTCCGGATAAACTGATGCGGTTGATTAAAACTAGCCTGGAGCGAGTGATCTGTTACGCGCGTGTTTCGGGGCGCTCTCAAGTCCCTTAAGGAAACACTTTGAGGAATGGAGCAAGTGAGATCTGCAGAGAAGCACTCGATTGGAATCCGCAAAGACAGCGTAGAAGAGGCAGAACTAGAGGCTCATGGCGGCGCAACTTAGCCAACGACATCCGGGCTGTAGACGAAAACCTGTTCTGGCGACAGATAAATATCTTTCCACGTTAAAAATATCTATTTTGGAATGGGTATTGAAAAACATTACGTTAAGGAAATGAAACCTTCATAATTGATGCTACTTCGCCATCAATTGTATATTGTTTGTAGACCTTTTCCCCGTAGCAACATCAAACGGGTTAAACAAATATCAATCAGGAAAAGTCGCGATCCCAGCCAGCCGTAAGGTCACTGAACAGACCTTTTTAACCCGTCGTTTTAGGTGATCTTTCCCCTATCATTCAACCGCTAGCGAAAGCGCACCAAAGGTGAAACGGTGATAATTTATAAAAATTAACAAATCAAAGACCGCTAATAAAATATTCGACTCCCGCAAGCCCAAGCTCAACCATAGGCAGTCGGCGGGATTGCAACAACGCAACAACGGTTGGAACATGAAATAAAAAAAAAGACCCAAACACGACACAACGACATCTTTTCCTGTGTTCGCAGTTCGAGTTCCGCTCATCATTCCGAGAGCCCATTCCGAAGAGCTCCGATCGGTGTTGTCGCATCGTTTTGTCAAAAACGGCCCATAACCTGCCCGGTCGAGCGAGGGCAACAAAACGGCTGCGGTCGCGCAGGCTTCAAATTAACCGTGCACAGCCACACAATCGAGCCTCTTGTTCTGCTCCGCACCACGACGACTCCGTCAGCTAGAGCTTCGCCATCAGTCGTGTCGTGCGGAGAAAACTTTTATTATTTATGTTATTAGGTGTATTATCATTATTTGTGGATAATTTGAATAACAAATATTTTAGATGGCCCGTTTTGTCGCTTCGCTCTGGCTGGGTCTCAATGTATTCGAGTGTGCTATTGCTGCTTAGCAGGCGGGTAGACCATAAAAGACTGCATCAGAGCCAAGCAGCAACGGTGTGAACCCGGCGTACCGAGCTGCTCACTGGAAGACCATAAAGATATATCCAAGGTTTCTCTATCTCTATGGACAGAGGCACGCACTGACTGCTGGTTCCAGACCACAGTCTACAGGTAAAGATAAACCCTTTCACCGTGTGGGCTCAGAAGGACACTATGTACCGAAATTGGGGTAAGGTGCTTCAAGAACGCCTTTATTCTCGTTGTTGGTTTGATAAATATGGCGCCCGAGCGCGCATAGCGCGCCAGAAACCTAACTGAACGAAGCTGCCGGGACGTTGCTGGTTGGTGTCGCGTGCTTTCTTCGAAACGAATCTAGTCCGGCTTATCGTGGAAATGTAGATTAGTTATCGTGCGGGCTAGTCAAACACAAAGCGAGGAAGTGAGTACCCAACTATACGGACCACCAGCAATAAAGACAACGGAATAATGTGTAGACGGGCTGTACGTCCGCCTTCTAGAATTAGGATGGCGTGATTTGTTTTGAACATGTGTGTTGAACACTGAAGTAGAACGTATTGTGCTGTGGGCTATGGAATTATCAGGTTTATTCACTTTTGTGTTAAGAAAGGTTGTGGAAAGGTACCGAAAAAGGTTGCTTGAAATTGTTTGGATAATTAAAGATACAGTTGCTGTGTAAACTTCTTGCTTGTGGAAGTTTATTACCGATAAGGTAATGAAAACACTGTAACCAATGTTTGATTCCTGTAAGCTATGGAATTCAGTTCTAACAGTGGCACAGTACACACAAAGGTTTCAATATAGTACTCCAAAAGTAATAACAAAAATACTTCGATGATTAAAATTTCTCCATTTCCAAACCTTGGTAGAAGGCGGAGCATCAAAATTTTACAATTACTGATAAAGCCTGCAAGTCGAAGGTATCTGTCGTAAATTAATAGTAGGATTTAATCGCGAAAATGCTCTAGCAGTAAACTTAAAGAATGAGAAAAATGTTGCTATATGAAACTTCATTGTAATAAAGTTCAAACAACCCAAGCCAATTTTTATAAGAAAATGCAAGCAAATTAGGCGCAATTGAAACCAATGTTACAAATCCAGCGAAAAGCAAACGATGTCCACTCTTACGCGATTAAGTGTGAGAAGCATAGCATTAAACGCTCACTCCACTGATGTAAGCGTACGACGAATAACCGCCAGTGCTGTGTGCATACATTCTGCTACCCACCCACTCGCGAGCGCACAGCCTTGTAGCGTCTTTCTGCTCAGCCCGCTCACAAAATCAACTGCTCATAAATGGCCAACAAGCTGTGAGTGTGAGTGGATGTACGGATACAGATTATGCTTTACTTCCTTTTCGACGTAGGATTACGTCTTACTTTAATAGGGTGGCATGCTACGAAAACAAAGATGATCGTGATACGAAAAAGTGATAGACTTTGAACGCTTATAGCTCAGCCAATTCTGAATATAGTTTTCAGCACATGATTTCATTATTAGTTTTCGTTGCTAAGTTGCTACAGGCAACACCCTCTAGCCCTTAGTTGATAAAACGGAAGAAATTAGAAAAAAGGAGGGACATTGAAAATGCACTGCCGCTAGGTTTTCTCGTATGACTCACTACCAGAAGTGCTTCACGATTACCTCTCGCGGGCTTTAGATCTTTATTAGTTTGCTGTCATCTAATGAATTGGGTAAGCTGGTTGTCTCTTAAACTACCAAGGTTATTACCAAGTACACTTACTCTAAAAATTAATGTTTTAGAACAAGCTCTATGAATCATCAGTCAGCTTTTTCAAGGGCAATACGGGACTTCAAATTATTTCATTTCTTCGCTTAGAAAAATAGTTTTTTAACCTGGATCCTTCCCGCAAATAAAGCAAAAGGTGATGCTATCTACCGGCTGCAGTTTCAGTCCAAAACCCAATGAGGTTAAGTTTTTGTAAGGACCAAGTACTTATTATAAGCTAGGCAATTATCAAAAATCTGCTAATTGACCTGAAGATTATTGAGGAATCACAACGGGTGAACAGTACCGCAGGCTTTTTGTGATCTGCACCAGCATTTTATTGCATCAACTTTACGTAGTCCTACGTTAAACAGGCAGTTGAGTATTGAAAACAACCTTCCACTTTTTTCTTCATCCTACGCTCTGACTTACAAATGCGAGTAAGAGTGCGGTCGCTCGCGACGCGTTTAGAATGACGGGCGAGAGCGGGGACCGTGACTGCTGGCGCAAAAACTCGTCATAGTGCTTGGCAAAATAAGAAAGGCAGTCCACGAAGAAGAGAAAGTCACATGAGTCCAGGTTTCGCTACACTGATCTGAACCGAAATTGGGTTAAATTGAAGGACAATTATAACGCAATTGTTGAAAAAAATTACCTTGAATTTGAAACGTAATCAAGTTAAGTCAAAGTCTATTTGAGCTTACAAAAATCAGCTCAGTAAAAACAAATACAAAACTGATACCAAGTAAAGCAAATAATATCAAAACTCAAATAATAAATTACTATTTCATTTTTGGCCTGAAGGATACCAAATTTTATTATTATTTTTGTGTCTTTTTCCCATTTGTGCCACTTTTGAATTTTTCGTAATATTTATAACCGTTTATGCAAAACTTTTGTAATATGGTATTAATTATTTTTGGAATTTATTTCATTTCTATGAAGTTGTTTTGTTTTTCTTTGTTATTCGTTCGATTCTTTCGTGTTGTTTTTGTGCCTTATTCTACTAATTTTTGTGTTATTTTTGGCCATTTTGGTATCATGTTTGGGTCTCGCAGTTGGTTTCAAGGTATAGCATCTATCACTGATCCAACAAGCTGGTTACCATACTTTCAAATCTAAGTTGGGATAGCAGCTTACAAGTCAATAGGATCGTAGCACTAGCACCCCCAGCTTGCATTTTTATCTTATATATAAAAATGGATTTCTGTCTGTCTGTCTGTCGGGATGTTCCTTATAGAATCAAAAACTACTGAACCAATCGGCGTGAAAATTTACATATAGGGGTTTTTGGGGCCAAGAAAGGTTTTAGTGATGGTCTGAGACCCCTCCCCTACTAAGAGGGGGGGGGGCTCCCATACAAATGAAACACAAATTTCTGCGTAACTCGAGAACTAATCAAGCAAATAGAACCAAATTCGGCATGTGGGTGTTTTTGGTGACAAGAATTTATTCTATGGTAAATTGAGACCCTTCCCCTCTTTAGAAGGGGAATTATGACTGGGAGAGGAGTTTAAGAGAGGGGGCTTCCATAAAAAATTCCACATAACTCGAGAACTAATCAAGCAAATGGAACCATATTTGGCATGTGGGTGTTTTTGGAGACAAAAATTTTTCTATGATGCATTGGGATCTCTCCCCACTTTAGGAGGGGGCTCCTATACAAATGAAATACAAATTTCCTCATAACTCGAGAACTAATCAAGCAAATGGAACCAAATTTGACGTGTAAGTGGTTTTGGAGGCAAGATTTATTTCTATGGTGAATTGGGACCCCTCTCCTCTTCAGAAAGCGAGTTATGACCCATCTCCCCTTTAAGAGAGTGGGCTTCCATACAAATTAAATGCAAATTTCCTCTTATCTCGAGAACTAATCAAGCAAATGGAACCAAATTTGGCATGTGGGAGTTTTAGATGGCAGAAATTTTTTCTACGGTGAATTACGACTCCTCCCCCTTTCAAGAGGAGGGGCTCCTATACAAATGAAATACAAATTTCCTCATAACTCGAGTACTAATCAAGCAAATGGAACCAAATTTGGCATGTGGGGCTTTTAGGGGGCAGAAATTTTTTTCTATGATGAATTAGGACCCCTTCCCTGTTTAGGAGGGGGGGCTCCCATACAAATGAAATTCAAATTTCCTTATAACTTGATAACTAATCAAGCAAATGGAACCAAATTTGGCATGTGGGAGATTTTGGAGTCTTGAATTTATTTTATGATAGTTAGAGACCTCTCACCCCTGTGGTAGGGGGATATGGACTCTCATACAAAAAAACAAACTGACGAAAGTCAAAAACTAATCGGACTCGAGAAATTCGAGACTTTTCCATAAAACATTAGTCAATAACAAGACCACAAAAACCATCTATAGTAACACTAGATCATTCAGGACGAGACGGCCGCGAGTGTTGCCGGCGGCCGCCGGCGGAAGCGGCGCCCACTGGGGGGAGGCAACTCCCCGCAGAAATCACTACCGTCTAGGTTTATTTGTTTTCCTAGGTCTACCTGGGTTTCCCGGACAGCGAGCGACAGCGAGTAAGGAGAGGATCGCGAAATGGTACTTTCCACAAAAAAGTTTTCCGTGAAATGGTACATTCCGCTTAAAGTTTTTCACAAAATGATATTCGGCGAAATGTTGTACAATCATGGCGAATATTACTATCCGCTTTCTGGCTATGCAATGAGGGGACAGGAGAGTTGTTTTTTACTTTACTGTGAGGAAACATTGCAAATTTGTATATTAAACTACCCATTCCAGGTAACTAATAAGCATTAACATAAGCAGCAAATCAGCGTATCTGGCATTTTACACTGCACGCTGTTGTATATTAGCTTTTTGACTGCATAGGTGTTGTAAATTGGTATCCAAAATTGAATTCAAATTCTTCGTGCCGGTAATTAGCTGTAAATTAGCATTGTCAGCACTATAAGAAGGCTATCAGTAAAGTAAGTGTATATTTTGCCAAAATAGTATTTAAGTAGCATTTAGGGCGACTTAAATGCTTATTGGCCTACATTTGAATAGCATTGGTGATGCTTATTGGTTACCTGGGATGCTTTCATAGTTACGTAACTGCCAAAATGAATCATCTAAGGTTGAACTCCTCAGAAACTTGCAAAACTCGAGATTGTGACAAAGATCATCCGAGATTCATGATTTATGTACAACACAGGTTAATTTGTGGCAATACGAAGTTTGTCGGGTCAGCTGGTACAAGATATGATCCAAGTAACTCAAGGGACTGCATTTCTGTTGCATTTGTGTCGAAGGCAGTTGTGCAAGTGACTGGTTGACAAGAGAAGAGAGCTGCTCTTTGTTTCTACCGCCGAAAAGATAGACTGCTAGTCGTGTTAGTATCGGTCAGTGCGATAGAAATAAGCGGTGCGTTGCCAACAGTCGTACGGCAAGTCTCGTGATTAAACCCAAGAATTCAAACTAAGATTGAAAGAAGATTTCAAGATTGAAATTCTAGAACCATTCGTCTGTAAACTGTAACCGTACGAAAGTTTTGAAAAATGTTCAATTGCACTTTTATGGCGGTTTTCTTAACACATTTTGACCATGTAAGAGTGAAATAAAACCACAATAGACCACAAAAGATCAACGATACTGGTCGCAGTGACTAATCCATACAAGGAAAAACAATAATTTAACCAACATTATTGCTTGAATAGGCATATATTTTAGTTTAGACGAGCATAGCTTGTGAATAGAGAACTGTGATTGAAATATAATTTATGTTACATGTGCCATCGTCTGCAGATTATTGTGTGCGACATCTAACTTTGAACAGAAGATGGAGCACGTGCCCCAGGGTCCTCTTGTCTTGGTGCTCTAATGTCAATTAATCAATAATATACAAATAATATGTAATATAGGATAATAATATGTAACATAGGATAATAATATGTAATATAGGATAATAATAATAATATGTTAAATGAAAAACGATTATGACTTCTGTATATTTGGATTCTCTTTAAAGTTGTCCAATATAGCAGTAATATTTCCATCAACGTAATGCCTTAATAAATTCATAAAATGGTTTATCTGATTATATTAATGCAAAAATAATTTATTTATCGGATAGCATTGAGTAGCTTACATTGGAAAACTACTCTATTTCGTATTTTAATGTGCATCAAAAAGGCGAAAAAAAGTAAAAATAATTCCTTCGCAACCAATTGGTTGGTTTCCGCCGATCCAATTTTCAGTTCGGTGGCTTTCCACGCCCATTCAGATTAGTAGTACATACCATGTTTTCTGCATTAAGCTCTTAACCCAGCTACCAATCCATTTGACATATGTCCGAGACATAAAAATACTCTATTCAGCGGAAGATTATATTTTTCAATAGAATGCAATGCATTCATACATGTGTCGGTACGTACTCGAAGTGACCCGGTGAATGCACATGTACGTACATTTTCATCGACTAAAAAATCATCAAAGCATCAATCCCATAAATATCCCCTTTTCAGATTATTTTCCCATTGCTGCACAGACTGACCGGTTTGTGGATCAGCTTTTCTTTGAATGTGCACAATCCGATGTACCGCTGCGCTGGTAAACAGGCTTCCGCAACAGCATTGATTCGCAGTACACAGACCGTAAGGAAGAACGTCCGAATGTTGAGGAATGCTCCGTCCGGCAGAAGCAAACTTTACAAAACCTTAGTTTTTGCACCAATAAAGACATACACGTTGGAGCAAGCAAGCCGGTCCGGATGTTGCCAAACCGGCACGGAATCAACACACGGCTAGGTCGTCCGTCCCCGCCAATAAATAGTGGCAAAAAAAGCTAGGGAAAAATTTTAATGCATTCCAAGCGAACTTTGAAAGTCTGCGGAGATAAAGAGACCGCCCGACGTCGCCGCCTCCAATGGGGCGAACATCGGAGCGATACCGGGCGACGAGTGGGTTAAAATTTAAAAGTATAACCGGCACAACCTCTTGATCAATTCAAATAGTCTCAAAGTTTCGTCCAACGCTGACCCACTGTTCCTTTCAGAATGCTAAGGAAAAGTGTGCAAAATAAAATTGCCTCGCCAACAAATAGCAGCCAGCCAGCCGGCAGTCCCAGGCATCCAATCGTCGTCGCCCGTACCTAAGCCGAAAGTGGAAAACCTTTGAGAAAAATGGAGTCTCGAAGGAACTACATTAAGCGTATGCGAATCGTTCAAGTATCGAGATATTTACGGTGCTATTGAATTTTATTAATATGTTCAGGCAAAAGAGGGCGCGCGCTCAATAAAAGCAACATTCACACCGTGCTATGGCCTGGCGACTCCACTAGTGGCGGCCGGTGGTGTGGCGCGAAACGAACTTCAACTTTTACAACATCTCGTAAGAATGTGTAAATAACTGCAGCAACATAAATAAACCTCGCTGTGGCTGCTGCTGTTACTGCCGGTCGCCGTCGACGTTGATTTCGACCAGGTTGGCAGGTCAGTTACGGTTACGGTGCAAAGGGCCCAAGATGGTGCGTCTGAATGTCGGATGAAAATGCACGCCCCACATGCCGGTGAACATTTTATTCCATTATTGGATGAACCGAAAAAAGGGATCTGTATTGCTTTTATTGTACGTGTCCTTTCAAAATTGCGAAGGAAAAGGCGTGAATAATTGACTTTATTTGAATTTGGAATCCAATCCAGAATCGCATTTTCAAATGTTTATTTCTCAGAGAATTGCCGAGATTTTCAGGTTTTTTTTTTTCAATGTTCCAGTCGAACAGAAGACACAACAAAAGAAGTGTCATAATAATAGACTTTAAGTCCGAACGAGAAAACCTATTTAGGTCAAACGACTCACAAGCAGAAAAACGACCCTTTGCCATCGATCCACAAACAGTTGCTTTGTTTACTTTACATTTATCATATTTGTTATGATTTCCCACTTTCGGATCGCCGTCAACTGGACAAAACCTAATAGGCGAAGAAAAAGAAGCGGCGGCAGAAAATTAACTGCCCAAGTGTGTACACAGTGTACACACACAGCACATACATAGCTCTGCGCCCGTTACAGCTGAGAGGAAGGGCAAACTTTTATTTTGTTCATTACTATTCCGTTTACCCGGAGGATCTGCCAAGCTATAAAACGGCTCTAGGCTATGATGGGTTGTGGACTATGGATTCCAGCACTGCACTACGGCAGGCACTGGTACTGGCACTGGCCGGCAAGAGAGCGGCGGCGGAAACAACACTTCGGTAATTAACACTTACATGCAACTTGGATGGTGGCCGGTTGGGTCCGGACGACACCTCGCGACGACCGGGCACGGCAGTCGCACTTGAACGGACCCCGGCCGAAGAACTCGTCGACCAGCTCCCGGGTGATGGTGGTGGTGGCCTCCAGCAGCTGGACCCCGGTGTGGGGATCCACGTGCGTCTCATGCGTCGTCAGTGGGGGCTTGTTGCCGCCGCTGCATTTGAACGAGATCTGTGGCGGGGAATAAAAGGAGAGAAAGAAGAAGAAAATGCAGAACATGGTGTAATTAGAAATTAGCGGTGGAACTAATGAGATTCAAATATTAACTAACTAAGCTGGGCCTGGGCTGGGGTGATCACGAGTTATGGAGGAATAATTTCTTATGGTGACCTGGGTGCACAGCACAGTGTACAGGCTTAAAATGATGGAATTTATCTTTATAATGAACCATTTTTCTCATTTGTCTTTCCCACATAATCGTTGTGATCACATTAATGTAAATTTGTTTTAGTTTTCTTGCTTCTGTGGATAATTTTGCTGACTTTTAGTGAGATTTTCATTCAAATGAGAGCTTTAACCATTTAGTACATTACATGCAGATTTGTTGACTAGGAATAGCACTGTAAGCAACAGGCTTTTTAGTTTTGCTTCCCAATTTAAATCTGATAAATCAGACCTTTAGATTTTTAACTAAGATTCACAAAAATTAGTGTAATTAAAAGTCAATTTAATAAATGAGAGAACTCTGTAGACACCATGCCTATTTCGTTACACGAAAAGAAATTTGATTCCGATGCCATGAATGAAATCATGAAACCATGAAATGCGAATTCCTGTCAAATCATGACTGAACTGCCATATCAGACAGCACAAAATCATGAATAATAGTTCATGATTTTGCGTTGTGTTGTACTGCAAGAAGCTCGTGATATCATGATTATTATTCATGGTGTATTTTCATAAATCATAAGCAAAAAACCTGGAATCATGAGTCATTTTGCTCGTTTTGGAGATCAAATTTCTATCTGTGTACATACTGAACTTTATAAGAGGATTCCTATTTTAGGCAAAATGGAGGGTGTATTATTTGAATAGTAGTTTTTGATTTCAGGCAATTTAATTGCACAATTCATAATAAGTTGGAAACGATTGTAATGCGGTATTGGTGCTATGAATTGGTGCCATTCGGCAAATAAGTTTTTATACTGTTTAATTAGCTTTTACTACGATTTATGGGGTAAAATCGATGTCTTCCCAAGTTCGGCACAAGATAGGACCAATCGATTCCTTGCATTTGTACATAGGAATAAGTATCTGCACAATGGGCAAAAACGAGCTCGTAATCCCAAATAATTGAAACCGCTAGTTTGGAATCTTACAACTTATGTAAGATTCCAAACTAGCGGTTTCAATTATTCGGGATTACGAGCTCGTTTTTGCCCATTGTGCAGTGGCTCGCGGAACAAATTCGACGCAGTAAGACGCCACTCCTGTCAAGTCGCGTTTTTCAAACTGCACGTAGCTTTTTCTCGAAAATTGACGTTCTAGTTCATCATTGTCAAATGTCAACTTCCAAAATGGTCATAAGTTAATGTCCCAAGTAATAATTTGGGTTTTATTACACTCTTATGATGGCATTGAAGACCAAAATTGGTCTTGAAGACCACCATAAGAGTACAATATAACTCACATTGTTGCTTGGGGTATGATGTCATTTTAAAATCCAAGATGATGGATGGCATTGAAAATTTTACAAAATGAACTTATTCTGCCGGGTTTGTCTCGTAGTAGGCATTCCTATGATAGCGATCAGTCTGTCTAAAGATTGATTTGGGGAGGCCGTCCATTTGGCATAAAGTCATTTGGTACAATGCTGTTTGGCATAACGTTATTTGGCATAATCATAAGGGACCCTTTGGCAAAGTGGTTATTTGACATTACAACCATTTGGTCAAATGGTTGTAAATTACTAATTATGCCAAACACCTATAATAAACCTTATGCCAAATGATGTCTATGCCAAAAGACCGTCATGTCAATTGGCGTTATGTCCGAAAGAGTTATGCCAAATTACTATGTGTCATCACCTTATTCGGTTGGATTCACCTTATACACTCTTAGCTCTAGTCTAGAGATGGTCACCTGACGAAGAAGGGCAACCTTGGATTTGCTCACAGAAGATAGGACATTGCTCAACCATCTTTGTCACTATAGCGAAAGTAGGCGTGTGTTTACTAAAGGCATCTTATGACGCATGGATTTTCATTATCTCCTCCTCCTACGTTTTCGTTAGTTGATCGCTTCGACACTCACCTAGGTCTAGCACGTTCGATCACTCTATCCGTGATTTCGACCTGCATCCTTACGATTTACCCTCCTTATTTTCGCTAGGTTTACGATGCGACTACTGGTCTGATTAGCGTTTAGTAAATTATCACCTTTATGCAGCTGCGTATGCTTCTTGATCGAGGCTTCTTGTAGAGGGAAAAGCAGGCCAGACTTCTAGCATGAATGCGTCGTAGAATCTTCTTACTAATATTATTGTTGACAAAGACCAGAGATCCCAAATATGTACACTCACCAGCCGCTTCGAGTTCATTACCGTCAATAGTCATTGTCCATGGGAGACGGACGTTGTTTTCTCTGGAGCCTCTTCCTTCCAGATATTTAGTTTCTGATGCACTGATTTGGCACCAAATCGTCCTACGCCGCATCACGCTTTCACTAGCAAGGTTAAATAACATATATGTCTATCCCTTGTTGCCGCAACTCTTTGTGTGATTCGAAAAGTCACGGGAGTGTTACTAAAACAGCACAGCGCCGTTCTCACGCAAATTGCCATAGCTGTTAGCGCTCGACTGTATCGTGTGCTGCCCTGAATTCCATGAAAATATAATGCGTGGGCCCATTCTGGAGGATTTGTGGAAGTGCGAAGTAGAAACATTTTTGGTAGCACGAGCCTTCATAGAGCTCGCCTGGTACTACCTACTAAATCTTTTGCCATAGTGGTTACAGCAATCGAACCGATTGCCCTTTTTGTAGATCTGTATTTGTAGATCTGTATACTCCCCCAGAAGTTTTTCCTGACAAATTCTGGAGCTTATCCAGTGAAAAGCCGTTGATGGCAGTTCCTTACTATTTCTGTGTGTGGCTCTATTAGTGTTCAATTATCCGATTTCTCACTAGGTCTTTTCGAGATCTGGACCGGAGACGCTATTATCGTTTGTGGGCACTCCCAGGCTAACTTCTGTTTCGCAGTCTTCTGTGCTATCTCCATTGAGATGATCATCAAAGAACTGTTTCCACCAGTCGACCACCTCGCACCCGTTTGTGATAAAGTTTCCGTCCTTGAACCTACATACGTGTCAGGAATTTCGACGCATCTTGAGATTTCGAGGTTGTTGAGTCGGTTCAGCAATGTATGAAATTACGTCCACCGCTAGGGTGAATCACCGGGCTGGTACCGAATGGCCGAAACACAAATAGCCGGATCACGAATGGCCGAAATCCAAATGGTCGAATTCCAACAACTGTCACAGAAGGTCGAATTACGAAAGGCCGAATCGCGGAAGGCCGAATCACGAATGGCCGAATCACGAAAGACCGAATCACAAAAGACCGAATCGCGAAAGACCGAATCACGAATGGCCGAATCACGAATGGCCGAATCGCGAAATGCCGTTTTTCCCGGAATGCCCAAATCAACAACATTGCTCATGTTGTGAGACCTTACACATTTTGAATAAATTTGTTCAGCTATTTCTCTCCGTGAATTTGAAACAAACCCCTGAAAAACCTTTAAAATTTTCCCCTCTATTGTCTTTGTTCCACTCGCAGCTCTGTGATGATCCGCGTCATTGATCGGTGAAAGAGTAAAGCTTTTCGTAAAATTCTGTACCTTAGTTTCAGAAAAACAAGACATACTCTGCGTCTTATTTTTTATTTTGGTAGATAGAGTATAGATGATTGATAGTTGTTTCTTCCCCCAAGCGCGTTTTAACGTTTATTATAGGGTGCGAGGCCTATTCATCGTGTCAGTAGTAAATGTTTCCTAGATGATTCAGGGCGAGACGGCCGCATGCCGCGAGTTTGCGCCGGTGACCCGCCGTCGGAAGCGCCGGCCACTGCGGGGGGGAGCCCCCCGCAGAAACCACTACTATTTAGCTGCAAGCATTTTCCTAGGTTTACTGACTAGTAGGGATTATCCCTCAGTTAAGTCCGAACGAACTACAGGGAGTAAGGACAGCATACACCCAACATGTGTGCTGTCTGAAGGACGTTATTATTTTCGACCGAATATGACATTCGGCCATTCGTGTTTCAGCCTTTTGTGATTCGGCCATTCGTGATTCGGCCGTTCGTGATTCGGCCTTTAGATATATTATGCCATTTGTTATTTCGGCCATTTGTGTTTCGGCCATTCGTGATTCGGCTATTTGTGTTTCGGCCATTCGTAGGTAATCCGCTGGGCGGTGAAGTACAGTAGCCCTGGAAACTGCCGGAAGTCCGCCTTGACGTTAGTCTCATCATCCATGTTGAGAGAGTTAAGAATTTTCCAGGTTCTTGCGCAAAATAAATTCGTGACGTTGCTTTTCGGGTGCGATCAGTGTAAACAATACGCTCTAAACTAATGCTACCCAAATTTTCAAGAGAAAATATCCAATGGATAATTTTCTACAGCGTTTGTTCTGTGATGCAATTTAATGTGTGACACTCTTTATCACACAATTTCACTAATTGGGACTCTCCATTTCATTACAATATTAGAACAGTTTTTGAGATGGGAAATTCACCTATCAGCTTCAACGCCTTCAGGTCACGACGTAATATTTGGGTCAACTCATTCCAAACCAGGTAGGACGTCGTCTATGTACAAATCGTTCAAGACCACTTCAACCTCTTCCTGGTCATACTTAATTTCACCACGTACTAGCTAGATAAGTATGAGGTCACTTAGCGTGAAATGTAGCTAGTGAAATTCTGTAGAAAACAGTTAACAGCTCCAAAACCTTCAATGCTTTCGATCCTGGGATCATACATAAAGGTGATTCTCACAATCTAATTTTCCGCTCTTTTTTTTCAACGTCTTCTCCCACTCTAGAGATACTATAAAACACCTTGTTATTAACACTGTTATAAAAAAATTAGGAATTAGGAACCTCTTTCAGCTTGTTTTTATGTCTTGCTCCAGGGTCATCTTTCGGAAGGTTGAGCACTTGAAGTTCTGATGTTGAGCAGAACAAAAGTCGCACGCATATTCCGCTGTTACTACAGGTGATGATTTCGACAGTCTGCATTTGGATGTAGCAGATTTGACGGATGATAGCTCAGAGGCTGCCGTAGGGGTAGAAGTCTCGCTTCGCTTCGAAATCACACCAAAGTTTAGTCGTTCAACGCGCAAGTCAGTACCGTTTTTTATGAGCATCACCACTACGACCAATATTTTGAGTCTATCTATTGATTTTGTAATTTCGTCCAGATGTTTTCCGTATTCCACATTTCGTTATTTTCTCAGTATCACTATAGAGTGAGCGACCTGCTTATTATTCGTGCTTAGGTGTCTACGTTTTCATTTTTTCTTTTATACCTGTACTATTTTTTAACCAATCTTGCCCACTAGCGCCGCGCAATTCGAAGACTAGCTATAATTTGCCCTTCCACAAGAGACTTACGTAACGTACCTCGATCCAATACTACTCTTATAATTTGCTCTGGTAAGTGGTTTCGTTAGTGGTAAATGCAGAATTCAGTACGAAAAAAGAATCTGGAGGGGGACTGAAAATAACCCATGCTAAAGTTGCGTACCATTGAACAACCTGATTTCACTAAGAATCGAGCTCATGCCCACTCGCTTGTCAAAGCAGATTCGGTAACCTCGCGGCTACAGAGTCCCATGTCAGTAGCTTTACCATAAATAGTTGTGGTATTCCGGTTAATCGCTGGTTGAGCTTAATCAGGTTTTTGACGTGACGGGTGCATTGATTCTACAGCTTTCGCAGATCCTTTAACGATTTCGACTGAGGATTAAACGTGAGTTAGTCCGAAACGGTCTGCTAATATCTCTCAATTTCTTCCATAGTTATTATTTTGGAGCGACTCGAGATCGACCACACCTGCGGCTTCGTTCTACAGCGAGTTTTCAAGGTGATGCAACTTGTGGCTTCCGAATCATTCGATGATTGCATCGCGTCCTAAAGACCATGTTAGAATTGTGCCCATGTTTCGTAATGACCGTCGAAGATTGGAAGAGGAGCACCACAGAGGAAGAGGTAACCACAGGCTGATTCGGCGATGAAAAACAAACAGCATCTCCAAAAATACATTCATTTAGTGACTTTTACGGTACATTTGTGAGAGAAAATATTACCCAAATAATAAAATGTCCTGCACTGAAGAAAATTATGTTTTAAAAACAAAACTTAGTTTTTCTTTCAACCGAACCGCGAATAAGAATATCTTACAGAACAAGTAAATTTGAATACTAAGCAAGCATATTCACGAAAAAAAAAGCAGTTTTGAAACAGTTCGCAGTTTTTGCTGCATGTTTTTACCTTTGTTATACTATAACAAAGGTTTAAAAATTGGTCGAAAAACACGAAATTGATCCGAGGCCCGGAGGGCCAAGTCACATATACCAATCGATAGGGTTCGACGATTTGAGCAATGTCTGTGTGTGTGTGTGTGTGTGTATGTATGTAATGATTTTTTCTATCGCCTGTTTCTCAGAGATGGCTGAACCGAATCGTTCGCTATTACTTTTGTTTGAAAGGTATTATTGTCTAGTAGATCACTATTGAGTTGCTTCGTGACACGACGTTTCGTTTAAAAGTTATAAACAAAAATGTGAAAAATACGTGACACGGTTTTCTCTAGAACTACATGACCGATTTCAACGATCTTAGTATCAAATGAAAGCCCTTATTAAAGCTAAATTATTCAGAAATTTTTAATTGAAAACAAACATGTAGTTTAAAAGTTATGCTTAAAAAACCTGTTTTGACAAGGTAATAATTATCGCCTGTTTCTTAGAGATGGCCAAACCGATTTATGCGCTATTAGTCTCATTTGAAAGATAATATATGCTAATAGATCACTATTGAATGGTTTTTTGATTGGACGTTTAATTTGAAAGTATAGACCACACCAAAATTAACAATAATTTATAATGATTTTAACCAAGATAATTTACCTAATTTCAATTATTTTAATATCAAACGAGAGGTTTTGACACTACGAATATATATGCAAAATTTCATAAGAATTGGTTGTACCGGTCAAAAGATATTAACCCTCGAACATTCGCGCCAACTTTTGCAACACAGTTACTCGCGCGCACTATAACCCCAAACCAAAGAAAATGTGCACACTAGAGGTTTGACTGGGAAAACTTGGTTTTAGGTTTATCGAACCTTTAAAATAGTTTCTTGAAATTAAAAGCTCTATCGTCTGGTGGAATCTAAATTTTGACTAATCCCCCTAAAAGTGAAATAAAAAAAATTATTTGTCTTCAGTGTCAATATAACACATTGATGTGCTCTGCAAAGTTATAGAGCATATTATTACAAGAAATTTTGCTAGAAACAGTAACCTTCCATCTGTACAGCTAAGATAGAAAAATCTTATTTATTGTATAGGAATTTGTAAACTCAGTTTTTATATTTTTACTCTTTTTGTAATTGTTGTATGACTTTTTCTTGTATTACAAAATTGTACAAATGATAAAAATACACAACTTTTCTGAATATAGTATACCTCTATGTTTGCTTGTTTAGAAACTGTAGAACTTTGATTATAAAAAATACCTTAATTTTGACTACGAATTACTCGACTACCAGCAGACGGATACATTTTAAACATTTTACATTGGCTAGTTTTGCTGCATACAGACACCATTTTTCCATATGAAGAAACGAGAGAAAATTCCACTTGGGGTCAATTGCGGTACACCTCGCATGCTGATTGTTTCGTTTCTGTGATGGCGGTTTATGCTGATCTATTTTTCCAACAATTTAAATTATTAATGCATTGAATAATTATGACATTTTGCTCAGAATAAGTTTATTGAAGAATATTCGTTAGTTAAACAACGATTTGTAACTTTATAACAATATGGCGTTGAAAAACCTACACGTGTTGTACAAAATACAACAGCGTGAGTAACCGAAGGTTAATAAAAATTGATTAAAATTATTCAAGAAAACTCTATTGATGTGAATCAAATAGAATGGCATTACAGGTAATTATGCATAGTTCAAAAACCTATAAACTAGACCTTTACTAGGCAATGTATATGTTAAAGAATAAGATTTCCTCTTACAACTTACTTTTATTTGCACTTACTCAAATTAATAACAACTTACTTATCCTTACTCAGCAATTACATGAAAAAAGGATCTATCAAAATTTAAAAGTGTTCCTATTTTGTTCAAAATTTGTAAACTTATTCAATTTTCAAAAATTTTATGTAAACCAACGCATTACGCAACGTTAACCAATAGATGAATTGTATTCCGAAATCGTGTCGATTTCTATCTCAAATACCAAGTAAGACCGTATAACAAAGGTTCCTTTCACCACTAGGTGGATTAAATCGGGTTTTTGTATTTTGATTCCTTATTTCAGAGGCTTTCTGTCTGCGAATGATTCATCTCTTGTTTGCTCAGTGTATATAGAATATCAGTTTTATATATTTTACTTTTTTGAAAAATAACATTCTACCCCAGCAACAATGTAAGTTTTATTGTACTCTTATGGTGGTCTTCAAGACCAATTTTGGTCTTAAACGCCATCATAAGAGTATAATAAAACCCAAATTGTTACTTGGGTAGACAATAATGCTTTAAAAAGTATCAATTGCACACGCGTTTGTGCGTCTTGTCATAAATCAATTAGCTTAGCTTGTAAAGACAACAAAAATAAGTCTTTGCTGTAAAAACCCTAGCAACACAGTTGTTATAAAGTATGTATTTATAGTGACTTAAATATGACTAATACAAGTCATAAATAAGTTATTTCAACCAAATCTGATAGAAGCTTGCTACTTGGGAATACATTTTCAATTTTTTTTAAGAAACGTGTTTTAAATAAAGCCAACATAAAGCATCTAAAGCATCTCAGTGAGGGGCTCCGTAGCCGCAAGGTTACCGAGTTTGCTTTGACAAGCGAGTGCCCAAGTAGCACACTATAGGTCCATTTAGTTGATGCAACCGAATTACGACTGAAATTAGTCATATTTCGGTTACCACAACTTTGTAACAACCGTGCTAGTAGGGTGGTCGTGGGTTCGAATCTTAGTAGAATCAAGCCATTCTATGTCAAGTAACTTTAGCATGGGTTTATTCTCAGGCCCCTCATTTACCCTTCCTTCATGCTGAATTCTAAATTTACCCACTGAAGCCTCTTGACTGCAAAAGTGCAGTCAAGTGCAGTTGAGTGCAAAAGTCCCTCCTATAGTAAGTTGGTCAGAGGAACGAATGAGTCCTCGCCAGGGACGCCTATAATATGGGATAGTACTGGTAGTGAGGAATAAGTGGGTAAAATAGATCAAGCTTTGAAGGAAGGGTAAACCCCAATACACACAAGCACGCATAAAATTTAATAAGCATATCGCTCATTCAATAGCGATTATAGCAAAAAGAAATGCAGTGCAGCTCATGCATCAAATATGCGGGCGATATCACAATAGGTCAATTATACTGGTCGCAGTGATGAGTCCACGCAGGAAAAAAAAGCATCTCAGTGCCTATGCTGCTTTTGTCCGGTGGTTGAAATCCTTCCTTGAAAACCGCCGTCTTTTTGTGAAACTGGGGAACATTGAGTCTTGCGACTTCCGTAGTACCTCAGGGCGGCAACGTCGGACCCCTGCTATTTTCACTGTATTAAAATGACGTGTGCTTGATGTTTCCTCCAGGATGGATCCAGTCGTACTTCCTCCATACCAACACAGGTGCATGCTGCTGGGTTGGAATAGAGAAGGCACGTTGGAAAGTTGTTATGTGGCCCTTTAGATTCTAGCAAAGATCAATATAAACGCGCCCTCGAGAGTTTTTCACTCAACTGACTTTCTCATAATTCCGTTTCATCGCACAGTATATGGTCAAAACGAACTCGGTGTTCTACTTTTTTGACTTTTATATTAGCTGTGAGCTGAACTAGTTTTTATTTGTCTCCTTTTTACTTCAATTAAATTTTTTACTTAAATTAAATAAAGTTAAATTAATTTATAATATAAATGAAATCCGGGTGATTCCAATAGTTGTCTGTATAAATTGAAAAACAAAGTTGTAAAATCAATCAAGATCCCTATAAGCACATGTCAACTGTTTTGTAATTATTTGCCAAGAATTTTGTGTAATGGGAACTGATTTGCATAGTAAAATATCTTGTAACGTGTACACTTCAACTTATGCGGCACGTTCTCCATGCGGATAATATACAGAAACTAATGTTATTTGTTATGATTGCAAAAAAAAACAGATTACTTATTTTCGATTCAATGCATCAGTTAGAAATGTTACACATTGTTCTCGTACTCAACAAATAAAATTTTCATGTAGGGTATGTTGCTGCTTCGTTGTAATTGCCTATTCCCGTCCTATCCAACACAAATTATTAAAAATATCAGCATTTTTATGACACACAATGCAAAACTAGTTATTCCCTAATATTTTTGTTTGCTGTCTATCATACGCGATTAATCAAAGTGAGCTGAGATCTATTCAAATGCTTTTTATCATTAAATAAGTCCTACCACCCAAATTTCCTACGTTTTTTCGTGCGACGAAGAAGAAAATGTCGACTAATCGTTTTAATTTCCGTCATTCATAAATAAAAATAACTCACATTGTCGTTATTCTACAACCAGGAAAACTTGCCTGACGTGCAGAAATTTTGCAGAATAACATTCGTCATGCCGTCCTACACAAATACATGCGCGTTAGCTTTGTAAACATTGTTGTGATTTTTAGTTCGGACGATGAAAAATTTTGATGGACGGATTTCAAAACGGTACGACGAATTTAAGAAATAAAGTCAGGTGCGTAATTTCAATAATGTGCTTTAATAATCACTTTTCAGTGATTTCAAAGTTCACGGATCGGAAGGTAAGTGTGTTTTAGTCAAATCAGCACAAGAACTTTTGGAGTATTCATTAAATCCATCCAACAAATGATGAAAATTAGAATGGCTTTACTTACTACGACGGGATTTAGAAATAACTGTTTATCATTTGTTTTGGAAACGGTTATTGACTATTGAAAACTATATTTGGAATCTCAGTCAAAACTAGACCACCCCCAGCAGCACCTCCAGCATCGGAAAGCTATTCGACAACAACAGAAACACTGCACTTACCTGAAACGCATGGGACGCCTTGCACTGCAGCACCGCCGGCCGGTTTTTTATCACATACGTGCTCTGCGGTTCCAGCAGAAACACCGGAAGCGAACTGGTCGTGTCACTTCCCTCGCCAAAACTCTCTATCTGATCGATGGCATCCGTATCGAAGCCATCGGTGTAATCTCCGAGATCGTGATTATGGGCGCTGCCGCCACCGCCTCCGTTATCCTTATCGCGGCTATCGTTCTCCTCCGGATGGTCCAGTTCTTCTTCCTCGTAGTCGTAGTCGTAGTCATTACCGTGCCCCAAGGGGGGTTTCACGTTGGCTACCGAAGAACCGGACTGACCGTTAACGGTGCCACCTGTACCCGGCAGGAACGAAGCATGCAGGTTGGCAACCGCTCCGGTTTCGTTGCGCTTCTTCGCAAATATCACATCGTCCTCATCACCGAATCTGGTAGGAAGTCCCTGTGAATCGGAAATATAACCGAAATCGATAGGATCCTGACCGGCAGTGGCATCGCTTTGGTGGCCTTTTTCTGCACCGTTGGTGGCCGTTGCGGTGCCACCCAGTTGCTTCTGCTGTTGTCTCAACTGGCGTTCTTTATTCACTTTGGAGCCAATTACAGCTGCAACTGAGAGCACGATAATAAATAATTGAAACAGTGTAACTTTATTTGTGCTCATGTTATCTGCCTTTGCTTCCACGCTTCTGGTTCTGAATAAAGGTTTAAGCTCTGTCGTATCGCTGTTTCCTGCGCTGCCACAGAGTCAAAGGTTGGCTTCATTCACTCATTGGAAGTCGCTTTACACTCGCTTGTATGTGTGCTAGACACGCGAAGGAACCGTCGTCTGTTGAATGGGACGTCGCAAAAAAAGAAATCAGGATATACCGCCGCCGCCGCCCACGTTCCGGGAAAAGAGTTATGTGCACGTGTACGAACGGAACACAATCTCGGTCCCGTAAAGTAACAATACATCAGAGAGCGAAACAATAATGAATGGTTCAGCCACCGTTGCGTTGCCACAATCGCTGCTGTAATGGCGGCCGGGTGGGTTGACGGTATTGCGTCCTACGTCAGTACACAGAGTCTTGACGGGCGCTGGTAGTGGCAGCCAGTGTGGATCTGTGCTGCGGCGGTGCTGACGGTGCCTGAGATGAAAAAAAGGAACAATCGTTTTGTTCCTGGTGCTGTTGCTGCTACTCCTGATTCTGTTGCTGCTGCTGCTGCTGCTGATGCTGTTGTGATGATATTGACTTCCGCAGAACGGGAATCACTGCGAACGATAGAATAATGGAAATTGAATCAATTCAGAGGTATTTGGTAGTTTGCGTGAGTTGTTTGATTATTCCCACGTGTAACATATTAAATATCCAGCGCTAATTAATATTATGACGGTGCAGAGTAGTTGATGCGTAATAATATGGTTTTACGATTAATTATTTCTATATCCAACCATAAGGGTGTTCAGAATATTTTGCTATAGGAAAATGTAAAACAGTCTTATAATCGCAAATTATTTTAACTTAATCGATGTATTTGGTTGCAAATTAAGTTGAATACATTTGACGAACTGGCATGTTGTTAATCTATACCTATAAAAATGGATTTCTGTGTGTCTGTCTGTCCGTATGTTCCTTATAGAATCGAAAACTACTGCACCGATCGGCGTGAAAATTTGCATATAGGGGTTTTTGGGGCCAGGGAAGGTTATTGTGATGGTTAGAGACCCCTCCCCCACTAAGAGGGGGGCTCCCATATAAATAAAACACAAATTTCTGCATAACTCGAGAACTAATCAAGCAAATGGAACAAAATTTGACATGTGGGTGTTTTTGTAGGTAATTTTTTTTTCTTTGGTGAATTGGCCCTTTAAGAGGGGGTTTCCATACAAATGAAATACAAATATCCTCATAACTAGAGAACTAATCAAGCAAATGGAACCAAATTTGGCATGTGGAGGGTTTTGGAGGCAGTATTTTTTTATGATAGTTTGAGACCCCTCACCCCTGTGGTAGAGGGATAAGGACTCTCATACAATCAGAACAGAAATTTTTGCGTAACTCAAAAACTAATCGAACTGGAGAAATCTTAGACTCTTTCATAAAACATTAGTCAATAACAAGACCACCAAAAACAATCAATAGTAACATTAGATTCAGCGTGAGACGGCCACAGGCCGCGAGTGTTGCTGGCGACCTGTCGTCGGAAGCATCTGCCACTGCGGGGGACAGCCCCCCGTAGAGATCACCTCTATCTAGGTTTATTTATTTTCCTAGATCTACTGACCTCTATTACTTTCCTTCAGTTGGGTCACCCCTGCGAAATGACACTTTCTACGAAAAGATTTTCCGTGAAATGGTACATCCCGCGTAAGGTTTTTCGCGAAATGGTATTCTACGAAACTCTGTATTCCGCGTAATGGTCAACCGAGAATTGGTGTTCCACAAAATGGTATTCGGCGAAATGGTTTGTGATAATGGCGAATATTTAAATGTTAACCGCTTTATTTTATCAGGCTAAGCAATGGGGGGAGTTGTTTTCTACTTTACTGTGAGGAAAATTTGTATATTAAAACACCCGTGAACTCCCCAGAAACTTGTAAAACTCGAGATTGTGACAAATGTCGTCCGAGATTCACGATTTATGTACAATACAGTTTAATTTGTCGCAATACGAGGTTTGTCGGGTCAGCTAGTACCTAAAAAAAATCGTGTACTTATAACATTCATGTGATTGGCAATCAAATTTCATTTTCGGAACATGCAAGGATAAGAAGATGTTTCATATACTTTTTTTTAGCAGTTTTTTAGTACAACCGTGGGTTGGTTCGAAAAACGTAATTGGGGTAAAAATATTCTAAAAAATTTACATTTGTATTTCGCGTTTAGAAACATTTACTAAAAGAGTGTAAATATCTTCAGAATTCAAAATAAAATTTCAAAAAATTATACATAGGGTAAGGAACGAGTTCACCAGTGTCACCTATTTTAATCAGTTATGAATAAATGAGCCGAAAATGCACTTTTTTATTCATATTTTCAAAATCTTTTGATAGGATCATCTTCACAAATCGCTTAACCAGACATTTGATTCACACAAACACAATTTCCTGGGTTTCCGACAAGAAATATGATGAATTAAAAATTGTTGTCCAAAAACGTACATTTTTCAGCTGCTGAAGGCAATCGCCACCTCGCTACTAACGAATCCATCACATTTTTCAGCACTGATTACAACCACTCTAAAAGTCAAGCGCTCAATTATCACATACCATATTATTCACTATCTTTTTTTATATTATCTAAGGCTTTGTCTCTAGCTGAAAGTTTTATTATTTTATAACAAAACTGAAAACAAATTCTGAATTGACGGAACCTGTTCACCAGTAGCAGCAGCTGCAGCATAACTGATGAACTATCGTGTTGCCAAGACACTGTTTCGGTTCTGGAAATAAGATTTATAGGTTTGAAATTAACTGAAACCTCCAATGGTGAAAATGTGGTTCAATACTTTCAAGAGAAATGTATGTTCATAATTAATTTTTCTTTATTAAAAACAACAGAAAAAACAGATTTTTCAATAATTTTCGAAGATTTTCTCAGTGATTTAATAAAGCAACGATGTGTTTCAATGTTATTTGCTTTGACAACACTGTTCTGAGTCGGACCATGTGTACTGCTATGTTTACCTCCTTTGTTCTCCCACCATCCTTATGAACAGCGAGTGAGACGTCAAACTCGCAGTTTCCCATAAGAACACTAGAGAATAAAAGAGACGACGAATACCGTTTGCCGAGCGGTGCGGTGAGTGTATGCCCCGATAAACAATTTAGACAGATGGCATTTTACGCATCTATGCCGATACGCTATGCCGATTACGCATCAGATGCCGATTAATAGGTCGCGGATAGGAACGCGAACTTACTGAATAGGGGGAATAGTTCGAGTGATTATTTATGGGGACGTAAAAAAATTCAGATTTCAGGATTGCTTAACAAAGCACCTTGAGGATGAACATATGTTCGGTCTGATCAAAATTAGTTCCACCGCTCCAACTTTTAAAGCGAAAAATCAAAAGTTTAGCTGAACAATAGTGTCTTCCAATGGTAACAGCTTGAAGAACTAAAGATAGCAAGAAGATTGGTATGCTGATATCCCCCACTTAGTCAACCCATCGCTTGTAATAAGGTAAAACAATCAGTGACCCGCTTAGACTGCTTAAAACCGGTTCTTTACCCTAATTGGGGGATGATATAATCGGAACCATTCTGTAATTGAAAATTCATCTCGATTTTAAATCCAGCCAAAACAAACTGAGGTGCATTATTCACACTACTACAAATGCTCGAAGGGAAAGTGCCAAGTGCTTCTAGCATATTGAGTAAAAATCCATACTAAATTAATTATTAATGGTCTGCTGTTGAAGTACAGCAATCCACTAAATAGGCACTTTGGTGGTGCTGTTTGCTCATCGCAATTTCTCAAGTTTCTTTCAAATAGTTATAACTGATTTTTTGGTAGGCTATAAGCCTTTGATTAACCTCTGTACAATGCCATAAATAAGCTTTATTGTTAATTGCGGAACTATGGCGCACTCGCAGCTAGCACTAATTGAATTATAAGTGTAATGGTTTGTACCATACAGGTGTGTTCGGCCTGCTGAAAATACAAACCACATAAGCACCATAATAGCGTCGCAGGCCCAAAATAGCCGTAGCAAGCTCATCATTTATTGCGACTTCAACTCAAATTTAAAAGCGTTTTGATAATACCAAAATACACTCTTATATTTGAAAAATTTGTGATATGAAAAATAAATGGAGGTTCACCATAATTAGGCCATTACAAATATTTAAAAAAGTTTTTGTCCCCCCCCCCCCGATTTTTCAAGCCAATTTCCAAGGGGGGGGGGTGACAAAAACTTTGAAAATGATTTGCATTGGCCTTAATGTATTTTGTTCAGGCTACCGTTTAATAGGCTGAAAATTCCCCCCGTACCCTACATGAAGTTTGAAAAACACGGTTGTACAGAAGCGTTAGCGGGGGTGTAAAACCATTTATCATTAAGGTAGTTTGAGGTACACCCGTCTTTTGAGTCTTGACATTATTCTGATTACAGTGGAATTGAACCTTTACGTCCCCGACGTACCAAAAATGATGGTACTTGCAGTTACACTTTTGGCTCTATCTCCACTTATTTTCATTTGATTTTTATGCAGTTAGTCTTAAAAGAACCACAATAGATTGGCCTTTGATGAAAAAATAAGGTAATAAATTTTGGTTCCATTTTCCCGGAGATATTCTAGATCGCAGTGGAATTTTTGTTGACGTCATAAGTAGAATGTGAAATATGTAATACTATAAATCTGCTTAACAGAGTGCGCAAAAGTTATCCATTTCATTTGTGGTTAATAAGAATGAATCTTACATTATCCTGGAGAGCGCAAGTTCATATCCCACACTGCGGAACATCCGGTATCGATTCTACCGGAACTGAAAATTCTCTTCAGTAATATGGCAAATGGGGCATCAAATCAAAGGATTGTTCAACGCGAGTCCATGCGTGTACTTTTGGATGTATTTTGACCAGATCTGGACATTCCGAACATTCCGTTGTCGGTTCTACCGGAACTCAAAATTGGCCATTTTAACTTTTCTTCCGAAAATGGAATATCAAATCACAGAAACCACCCAAGAACTCGTGTTGAATATCCGAGATTTGATATATTTTCAAAGAAAATTCAAACAGGCCAATTTTAAGTTCCGGTAGAACCGACAACGGACATTCCGGAATGTCCAGGTCAGCTCAAAATGCATCCTAAAGTCCACCCAAGGAATCGCGTTGAAAAATCCTTTGATTTGATACCCCATTTGCCATATTTCTGATGAAAATTCAAAACGGCCTATTTTGAGTTCCGGTAGAACCTACAACGGATATTTCGGAATGTCCAGATCGAGTCAAAATACTTCCAAAAGTCATCCCAAGAACTCGCGTTGAAAAATCCTTTGGTTTGATACCCCATTTGCCATATTACTGAAGAGAATTCAAGACGGCCAATTTTCAGTTCCGGTAGAACCGATACCGGATGTTCCGGATTGTGGGACATGAACTTGCGCTCTACAGGATAGTGTAAGTTTCATTCTTATTCACCACAAATGAAATGGATAACTTTTGCGTACTCTGCCGAACAGGAGCGAAGAGTAAAATAACATCAAAATGTGTTATTGGAGATCGAATACCTCATATCAGAATTTGGTCTTGTTTTGGCTGACATAGTTGGTAAAATATCAAAAAATAATATCAAAATTTTTCTCCTATAAGGCCAAAAGATTAACTACTTGTGTTAATTGAATAACAAAGCAATAACATACTGTATTCAGAGTTTAGAATAACATATTTAAGTATTATTAAGGTATTGAATAACAAATGCAGTAGTATATGAGATATTAAAAAATCATTTTATTAAATAGTTACAATCTAAAATCTCTTTAATCAATAAAAAAATTGTATGAAATATATCGAATGTCATTTTAAGGCCAGAATAAGATATGATAGCAAAATCAGTTATAAAATTCATCTTACAACCACTGTTATAAATATCTACTCAATAACAAAATGTGTTATCAATGTTTCTCCATATCTAGTCAATAACAAAATATACCATTATAACACAGTTTGATACTGTTTTTATATTATTTTGATCTTCCCTCCTGCTCGGGCTGGTAAGCAGATTTCAGAGTTTTATTTCTCATGCTACTTATAACGTCAAAAAAAATCCACTGCGATCTGGAATATCTCCGGGAAAAGGGAACCATAATTTATCAACTTATTTTTTTTTATTAAAGGCCAATCTAATGTGGTTCTTTTAAGACTAATTGCATAAGAATCTAATGAAATTAAGTGCAGATAGAGCCAAAAGTGTAACTGCAAGTACCATCATTTTTGATGTCGGGGACGTAAAGGTTAAACATCTAGTTTTATCAATCACTCTCTTAAAAATCAATCAACAATTCAATTTTATATGCGTTAAATTGAATCAAATTTTTGTATGATTGTGTGACACCAAAGAAACTATTAGGACATAATCAAAAGCTGCTTTAATAAAACAACAGCGGATGCCGAAACCAGAGTTCTTGCTGACATGTCAGTACACACGCTTGAAGATATGAGCGTTTCTATACATAAACCTATAGCCTTCGGTGGCTTTCTGTTTGTTTCCATCGCTCCGTCATTTATAAACAATTCTCGGTGTAATAATTTTTCCCACTGTACCGTTTTCTCCACTACCGGATATTGAATCCTGGAAACCCAGTGGAGTAATTTTCCTCCATAACGCTTACCGTTTCGAGAAAGCAGCTCCAACCGGCTCACACGTCGTCACTTGCTATATGTAGTTTTTCCCTCGTATGTCCCCAAACCTTTTCCGGACAAATAATTTCACTTTGCACACTTCCACTACTGGTGTTTTCTAATTAAGATTTTTTCAATAAATTTTTAATTACACTGGCTATTCTTCTCCCATTTACCGTTGCAGTGCAAACTGCACCGTATATCGCACAAAGCACTGACTTTTTACTATACGAGCTTCTTGCTGCCTTCTGATACCGCCTGAACCGTCGACGCCGTCGTCGTCGTCGTCGTCGTCGTCGCTGTCGGTAGTTACAAAACGGCACAAGCCGAGAACATTGATGAAATTGAGAGGAAACTTCACTTTTACCCGTACCAACCCTGACCACGTTCACTATCGTCGTGTGGGACTCACTAAATTCGAACGGTTGCTGGCTCGGAAAATTGCCCTCTTCTTTTCGCTAACACATGAGGCAACTATTCATCCGGCCGGCTCCACACAAAACAGACCGCTTTTCTTCCGTTTTCCACGAGCAGGCAAGAATTACACTCCGGTTGAATGGTAGGTACCGCGGGTTTGCCGACCTTGCGGCAGTAGTGGAGTAGCGAGCGGCACGTTTTCCACACAGTGACAAAAAAACGGGAATTTTCACTTCACATCCACTCGCTTCATTCGCTCACAAATTGAAACAGCACTCTTATAAATTTCCCGCCGACACACACAACCGGCACTTCCGGTCTACTCGTCGTCGCCGTGCTTCACCGGAGGGGGCTCACTATGCCAGGACACGTCTTAACATATTACACTCCGGACCGTATCGTTTCCAGTCGCATTCGTCGTAGTCGTCACGCGGGCAGCGAATTCCCTTCGTCGACACTACTCTTACACACTCGCCCGGACCCGTCCGATTGCATTGCATTCGCGCCGAAGACTGAACGACCGACCCGAACGAAGGATCGTCCAAAGCAGCTGGCTGTGTTGCTTTGCTTTGCTGCTGTGCTATGCTGATGTCGCTTCACCCTTGTCGTTGTTGCACAATCACCACCAACACTAGCCTTCGGCAGTCAGTTCAGTCGGTCGGCGGCATGCGGGGTCTGTGTGTGTGTGCACGCGCTCTGTCGTGTAGTGTGGAATGGTAGCGCCAGCAGGTATACAGCCAAGCGTGGAGAGTGTTTTCCGCCCATTGGCGGCAGGACCAGGTGATACCTGCAATTGGAAAATTAAATTAACCATTGTTAGAAATCTCACTGACTGGATAGTTTCGTTTTTTGTGCTGCCAGCCGTCTCCACACCACCGCTGCTGTCTATTTATTGTCGTATTTTTGTTGTCAAATTGAGAAATACAATTCTCTGGCGACTCCGGATTCTAAACCGAACCGGGTCGACCGGCTCGGGAAAGGATTTGAGAATAGAGAAAATTGGGAAAACCAACAATCACGTTCGCTGATTCTAACCGACGACGACGATGACGACCGTTGTTGCTGGTCGGTGCCGACTGCCGGTGCACAATGGAAAGGCTGCTGGCGAATGTGGGTCAGAATTGGAGTCGTTGTTTTCCGGAAAATGTGCATTCGATTCAAGCTGTTGGAATTGGAAAATGTTCTTTTGCTCTCAGTCTGTAACGGAATTGAAATAAGTTTCCATTTGCCCAGTGAGGTGGGATTTTGGTGTCTGATTATTGGAGGCAACACTTTATCGGCTGCTGGCTGATAGAGTAAAGTGGCTGCAAAGCACAAGGTGTATTTGTTTGACACACTGTTGATTCGCTAATATGAATGAAGCAACCCAAGGAAACGATGTGATAGGTTCATTTGAGTTGAAATCAGCTGATTATTCATGCATAACTTTGCTCTTCACGATACACATTAGGGCAGCTTGGACGAAATCTTTTAAATTGTAAATTCCAGGTTGTTTTTCTTTATACTAGAGACATTCCAGGTGACAATTAGGATTTTATTACACCTTTATGGTGACTTTTATGACCAACATTTTGGTCACGAAAATAGCCTTAAGAGTGCAATAAAACTCACAGAGTCTTTTGGGAATTTACTTGAATGAAAACAACTGTGCTCATTAAAAATTTTAAAGTTTATTAAAGTTTTCCATTTGTTCTAAATAATTTCTATTATTTTAAATTTGATAATTTTGAAATTTATTTACCTTCTTGTGTTCACCTAAATAACAGTGTGATGTTATTCAATAGTATAGAGCATCTGTTTGAATTTTGCGAACCTTCGCACTTGTTTAAAAGTAAAGTTACCAGTTCTAGTTCATTTTGTTTTTTATGTTAGTTCATTAAGGCAAATTTTTGTCAGATGATGAAATAAATAAAGAATAGAGAATAAAACAGGAATTGGTGTTGGTGACAAGGGCAGGGACGGCGCTAGCCAATTTGTCGGTCCACGCAAATTCTTAAAATGGCACCCCCAGAACAAACGAAAAATAGCCGGCGTTGCTGAGTGCAGACATTTTACTACTTACACACTCGCAAACGCATAGTCTCGCAGCGTCTTTCTGCATAACCACTCACGAGGCAAACAACTCGTGAGCAGCCAGCTGCCCGTGAGGGCATGCGGCACACTGGGATACAGATTTTGCATTACTTTTTGTTTTCTTCTTCGTCTTATGCCCTCGATTCTACACGCGGGTAGGAGTGCGAGTCCTCGCGAGTGATCGGTATCAGTTGCTCAGGCTGCAATAATGTGCGAGAGCGACGACCGTGGCTGCTAAATGCACACTCGCAAAAGTGGTTACAGTGCATGAATAACCAAGAGCAAGAGGCCGAAAGGAATGCTTATGCCGGTGTGTTCACTAGAACGAGTAGGGCTTCGCAACACTGCTCACAGTCAACCGCCATTTCTTTTGAATAATTGTCAGTTTCTTGAAACCCATTATTAAGAAATGATAAACCTTCAAAAGTGAAAAAGTTCGGTACATATTTCATGTTACTTCAGAAACTTCGTCCTTATACTTTGCTCTGCTTGAATCTGCTGATTGCGGATTCTGAAGAGATTCGAAAATTTCTCCCGGATTTTTTTTTAAATAATTCAATGTCATCAATGCCACTTTCCCACCACGTTTATCTGAGGGTTTTGATTGTTGTGTTTTGTTGCGAATAGATTTTCATCAGGAGGAGGTGGAGTGCAAACGGAAAGCGAAGAATGGCGTAGGCGTATGAACCATGCACGGCAGGCACTACTTGGAATGATTCTCAAAGTACACTTGTCAAAAGTTGGGAGAGTACGATGGGTCGGTCACGTCGCAAGACTACCGGATGTCCATGCAGTGAATCTGCACGGATAGAAATTTGATCTCCAAAACGAGCAAAATTACTCTTGATTCCAGGTTACTAGGTTATGATTTATAAAAATACACCATGAATAATCATCATGATATCACGAGCTTCTTGCAGTACAACACAATGAAAAATCATTAACTATTATTCATGATTTTGTGCTGCCTGATATGGCAATTCAGTTATGATTTGACAGGAATTCACATTTCATGATTTCAGGCATAGCATAGGAATCAAATTTCTTTCCGTGTGTGTTCTCTTCTAGAACTTCATCGGCCTTAAGGGCCCCTTACACGTACGCATATGTTGGGTTGTAAACGAATAAAATGTTGGCGGGTCATTCAGGTCGAGCGACAAGCCCAACTTCTTATTTTGCCTGTTTGGTTCGTGGCGCTCGTACACAGGCGAGAGTGTTGACCGAACATGAATTCACCAACATTTTCGGTCAACATGTTCGTACGTGTATGAGGGCCTTTAGGAATAAAAAGACCCACCTTACTAGATGGCTCGTCCAGGTTGAAGCCGATTTGTTTGTGTCGAGATGCTCAAAGAATTGGCGGCAAATAGCCCAGGACCCAATAAAGCGGACAGTAACTTTAGATACACCACTTGCCATCCCGGCTTTATGCTGCTAAAGGAGAAGGAAGAAGTTTTATGTTAACCACTTATTTATATGGTACAGTTTTATTTAATGTAGGCGAAATGGCGCCCCCTCGAAGTGGCGCTCCAAGCAGCTGCTTGTTTTGCTTAAGGGAAGCGCCGGCCCTGGACAGGGGTTGGTGAGTTTTGGTGTCAACAAAACAGAATAGACCGACGGAACGAAAACGGGTCATGGATTGGACACTTTGGATGTGAATAGCCGATCTGTCACACTTCTAAGGAAGCACTCGAGCGCTCTTGGATGTATTGAAGAGCTACAAGTTTGACTTCGAAGTGCTGTAGAAGGAAGGACTCTACAGCACTTGTAGGTTTTATTCAGGGATGATCATACAATTTACTGGAGCAACGACAATACACACGAGCTTCAGAGTAGAGTGATGAGCTAGATGCGGAAAAGGGTGATGGAGTGGCGCGACGGGGAATTGTCAAGCTGAACTTTAAGTAAGACCAATAGTGCGATCACCATTGTCGATCGCCTACAAAGTGCTCTCCCAAATCATCTTTCGTTGACTCTTGCTATCTGCGAAGAGATATGCTGGAAGCTATCAGGTCGACTCTGTTGAAGAATCGTCAATGATGGACCAAATCTTAACACTACGGCAGATCCTTCAATAAGGTCGTAAATATAGAATGCTTACGCACCATTTGTTCATCAATTTTAAATCTGCATATGATAATCATCATATGCATATCGAGCGTAAAGAGCTACTGAAAATCGTGGAAGAGAACGGTTTTCTCGGGAAGCTGATCAGATTCATTGGCAGGGACATGGACATTGCCACAGATCGGTGGCAGTGGATGAACAGTACACCAAATTAAAGCGTGAAGAAACGAAGATTGAGTTGAAGTTAAATACGTTCAAAACAAAATATGTGCCGGCCGGCCCATATTCGGAACCAATCAAACACTTGGGCAAGATTGTAACGATCGACGGTGCGTGTGAAATCTATTTTCACGTAGATTTCGTCGTTCATCAGAATATAACTGTTGAATTTCATCAAAACTTGTTCGCACAAATGACTAGCACACTTATTGGATACCAAATTTTTCTACAAGTGCCTATTCGGATGTTTACTGGCACTTCCAGTTAGCACCAAATAGTACATCAATGTACGCAAATTAAGCTGGAAATGCCAGGATTGGAGTTAAAGTACTTCAATGTCTTCCATCTCAACTCTCGGTCCTCAGTTCTGGTTTTTTGAAAGTTCTTACCCGCTTTTCCAAACCTAGGTTCTCCGTATGGAAAATATTAAACCCTTTAGAATATTATATTCTGTTGATTTTTGGAATTTTTAGCACTTTAGCCAACTTTGATCAAAACTACTCTGGATTTTCCGGATGTTTGAACAAGATTTTCCCCGTCGTTCAATTTACATTCTATATTCCTACCATAAAGGCGTGCCGGTGACGCACAAGGGGTGTTTAGATTTAATAATAGCAAAAACGGACTTTAATTTGGTTGGGACATCTCGTTGAAGCTTGGTCATACATAACTTTTAGCTGGGAAGCTACCTTAAAATCCATTTATCCACATACGCTTTGTCGTCCATAAGGCAGCATCCTCGGTGCTTCGTTAAAACCTTATTAACCAACTTCCGTATGCGACTGGCAACGGTTAGGTAATGCGTTCCATGAACATCGGTACCTTGCGCGCTGGGCATAAAATAAACCCGACAGTGGTCCATAATCTCTTACCCAGAAATTTCTTTCCCTACCTTTAGTGGTACTATCCGGGATATGAGCAACCTCGGTGGAGATCGGGTAACCAACCCCCAACTGCTTTCGAGCTACGTTGGTCCTCCGACGATACTGTGGGGTTGGTTGCGGGCCTTGCAAACCTGAACTACTAAAAAACCAGAGGAACGGACGACGTAAGTAATAAAAACTGTAATCAGAATGGGCAAAGACCCAAGCGATGAAAACGGACTAACGATTGGAAGTTAGGGACATGGAACATGCTTTCTGAAGAAGAGCCGCAAGTTCGACACCTTAGCGCTGCAGGAGGAATGGTGGTAAGGAACGATGGTACGTACGTATAGGGATGGTCATACCATCTACTAGAGCTGCGGAAATACACACGAGCTGGTCACAGCATTTATGGTAATTTATTTATTTATTTATTCTGTTAATTCATCTGCCAATGTCTACATGAATACTAATTACTAATTAAATGTTTATGACTTTTGCCACAAACACTGCCTGCTGGATTCTACGTCGGTGTTCAAGTGAATCTAGGTCAAGTAGCCAAAAGCCAAAAACAGCCAAAAGCAATTTGAAGTCATCAGCATATACAAGTCTGCAACCAGCACCCAATAGGAAGGTAACATCGTTGAAAAACAGCGAGAAAAGCAGCGGGCCCATATTGCTACCTTGCGGAACTCCAGACATGTTCGTAAACTGCGAAGAAATACAGGATCCAAGCTTCACACGCAGCACTTTTTCGCGCAAATAACGGTCCGCGAAACCGCGCTGGTGGAAGATGGTGAGCTGGATGGAGCCCCTCTGGAGGGCTGTTGGAAAGCCGTGAAAACAGTCATTAAAAGCGTAGCGGAGAACATCGTAGGCCGTGTGGCAACGAATCGACGTAAGAATGGTTTGACGAGAAGTGCCAGCAGTAGCAGCAGCAGAAGAGCGCAGCGTGGATAACAATGCTTCCTATAGTCACCTGGCAGAATGTGGAGCGATACAAATAGAAGCAAAGACAGCAAATCCTACTCTTCCAGGAGAAGAAGCTCCACTGGGAGGAGAAGGAGTGCGAAGAACTCGAGCAGCGGTACCGCTTTCACGTTACGCGGAAGTCCTATCAGAGACTCAACGAATATCGCAAAGGCTTTGTGCCGCGGGCCGAAATGTGCAGAGATACAGATGGAGGCATTTTGACTAACGACTATGCGATGGGAAGAAAGGTGGAAGCAACACTACGATGAACGCCTGAATGGCGTGCAGGAGGAAGACCATGATAGCGGAGGAAGTGATCACATTGGTGTAGCAAGCAACGAAGATGTGCCACCCCATCGATAAGGGAAGTTAAGAAGCCATCCAGCGGCTGAAGAACAACAAAGCTGCGGGAAAGGATGGCATTGGAGCGGAACTTAAGAAAATGATCTCGAAAAAGTTAACCGGCTGTCTGCATCAACTGATTGTCAAGATTTGGGATACGGAACGACTACCGGAGTAGTGGAAAGACGGAGTTATTTGCGCTATCTACAAGAAAGGCGATAAGCTGGATTGTGAGAACTACCGAGCGATCACTAGCCTGAATGCCGCCTACAAAGTGCTGTCCCAAGTCATCTTCCGTCGACTATCGCCACCAGCCAATAGATTTGTGGGAAGTTATCAGGCCAGCTTCATGGAGGGTCGGACTACAACGGACCAAATCCCTGCGGTAGATCCTCCACAAGTGCCGCGAGTTCCGAGTCACTCATAACCTATTCATCCTGGATGCTGTCGGTAGAACATTTGAGGCGGTGGAAGATCAGTACTCCAGACTAAAACGCGAAGCAGAGAAGATTGGGTTGGAGAAAAATACGTACAAAACGAAGTATATGCTTGGTCGCGGGACCGAGCGCAACAAGGCAGTACCGTGGTAATCGACGGGGATGAGTTACTAGTTCGTATATCTTGACTCACTGGCATCAGAGCATCAGAGGATAACGATACCAGCCGTGAGCTTAAAAGACGTATTATCAGCGGAAGTCGAGCCGGCTATGGACTCCACAAACACTTGCGGTCGAACAATCTGAGCCCCCGTACAAAGTACACATTGTGCAAAACGCTAATTAGACCGGTTGTCCTCTACGGGCATGAAACGTGGATATTGCAAGAATAGGACCTTCCCCCACTCGGAGTTTTCGAACGGCGGGTGCGAAAAACTATCTTTGACGCGGGAAACGGTGTACCTGTCATGTTGCTTTTCCAAAGCGGGTCCAAGATTAGTTTCGTTCTTTCACCTGTCAAAATAAAAACTTTGTTTTTAGAATGAACGAATTGGAACCAAGCTTTCAACACTATAAAAGGATATCTTTCTAAACAAACTGCTGTCAAAAGGTTATAAATCCGACTGTTAGGAGCACTGTAGTAGGTTGAGCATTGTGTTCACATAGGTATTAAGTGAAGTTTAAAGTCGAAGGAACTGAAACGAATTGGTCATCACAATAAAACAATTGTTTTTAAATTTCTGAAAATCTAAACATGCTCCTGTCCACAGAAGCATCCATTGACGGTAAGTACGGTACATTAAAGCTCAAAATTGAATTCTTACTCCTGCAGTTTCAGTGTGCATAAGTTCAAGTATCGAATCACAAAACGCTAGTCGTGTTGTCCAATTAATCGAACCCGCTGTGCAACTCGATAAAGAACCCAATTGGGTTGCGGGATTTAGCGACTTACTTAACGCGGTGAGGTGTTGCACTTTTTATTGGGTACAGCTTGGTCATACATTGTATGTGTGTGTCTGTCTATCTGTCTGTGCTGGAAAGCTCTGCGACGAGGACAATGCAATCGGCCCTGATCAGATTGCCGAGCGGCGAGCAAACCGGAAAGCGGAAAAGTGGGATACAACTACAGTATAAGTGACTTTTATTGATGGGATTGTTTGGTGTCTTTCAGTCTGCCAAGGTAAAATGGGGAGGAAATTTATGTTCTCTGTTCCAGTGAGAGAGAAAGAAGCACCGGGTGAATTGTGTTTGGTGCGGTTGAACTATTACCTACCACCATGAAATAAAGGATGGCAGAAAGGTAATTGGTGGGTTTGATAAATGGTTTGAACAAACTACTTGTCTTTAGTAACTAACTTCGCATGAAGAAGTAAAGTAAGTGCTTTGGAATAGGTACCAAATTGCATGCTGAGTCTTGTTAAATATATGACCAGAGTACTAACTAGAATACAGACTTTTGTTTAGCTAAAAACTTTTTTCAACTTCTGTCCGTTTTATCATGATTATTGTGTATCACTTTGACTACCTAACTGAGTTGTGATTTGTTCTTCTGACTTTCATCTTTAATAAACGCCTGACATTTTTGGCACTTTCCTGTCACTTAGTAGTAAAACCTCCAGGCATGCCATTCATATTCACCCACACAGCTTAGAATGACTTTGCCTTCCACATAAGTCGAATAGAACTTTTTCGGGTGGAAATCTTCCTTTACATATTTCGACTACAAGTTTATTGAAAAGGAATCCTGAATCATTCCCTCGTTTCCCGTACTAGCTGTTAAAATAAACACGGGCGACATTTGGTCGAGAGCATAGCTTGTCCACCGATCCATTCGGAGCGGAGGACCCTTTTCTGTCGAGCGATGTAATGTAATGGATTCCTCGATCGTTTCTAACGCGTAAGACGTCTCCGACTTGACAGCAAAAGTCATAGCTTTCACTTCAGTCGCAAATGCTTTGTTAGCCTGCTGGCTGGCCTCTAGCCGTGTGGATAAACATGGGAGATATTTTTCCGGCGCTTACACAACCCGGAAAATACCACCACCCTGAGGAAGACGGAAATTGTGATGTGCGAGCAGGAAAAAAAGATTTGCTGGAATTGTTTGTCAAACTACCAAGTGGTTCCGCATGTCAGTCTGTCGCTGGCTGGTGGAAAACTTGTCAGCAGAACTCGCCCGGGATGCTTCGTACAAAGATTGATAGAACGGCATCCTACACAAGAAGACGCATCCAAAGCCGGTTTGTCGTTCCCTTCCGATAGGGAAAGTTTACACCGCTTCAATTTGAAAAAACGGGACTGTATGCATGTATGTAAAAGCGTGTATTAGGCTGTTCAGAGCGAAACTGTCATAACCCTTCGGGGACGAATGGTGCGCGGAAGAATTTTATCGAAACTTTTGAATCAGCATTTCATAACCGTCACCCGTCCGTCCGTCCGTCCATCCGTCAGACAGACTGGCAATAAATCGTTATTGAACAGCGCGATACCGTTGACGAAGGGATCGCTGATGACGATGACGATGACGACGGTGATGATTATGATTATGACTACGATGGCGTGTTTTGATTAATTTCTTTTTCTCCTCTCCTTGTTGGTTGGTTGCTGTCTTCCATTCTCCTCCCACCTCTTAGGGTTTCACTTTTTTTCTTTCTTAAAATAAAATTTTAAAAAAAGTCACGCAATTATTAGAACCTTGAATGGAGTGGTCCGAAAATGCGTCATTTTCGCAAGGTGCACGACTTTAAGCATAATTGACGTTAGACATAATGAATGATAGGTATAATGGGCGATGAATCATAATTTAGAAATCTTTGTTTTTGCTTTCCCATGATATGCACATGAGTCAATCATCATTCAGTAGTCCAAAGGATGAAAAACGGAACTTGTTTTCTAGCACCTTTTGCTTTCATTTTGCCAATTCTCGGGTAAATTTTCAAATAGACCTAAGTGACAATGAGAGATTCTCTTCGCGTCTCCTCTCTTCCGCTTTTTACGGCGATCCTAATGCATTTTAACACATCAGCTTTGCATAAAACGGTTGCCGGAGTCACTAGTCAGTTAAATGTTTTGAAAATTTTCCTTTCTATGCATTTATGTAGCCGTGAAAGATGGAAGAGAGGAGACGCGAAGAGAATCTCTCATTGTCACTTAGGTCTATTTGAAAATTTACCCGAGAATTCGTGTCTTCAAAACTTTGGTTCGAATGAAAAAAATTATCAAAAAAATCAAACAAGCAAACTGTGGCAAAGTTGTAGAAAATGTAAAAATAAGTAGCTTTGTTGAACAAATGACATTTCTATTTCTATGCATACAGCGACGCAATGGAGCATTTTCTCCGAAAATTCTTTGAAAATTGGTTTTTCATACTTAACTCTTATTAGTTGCATTTTACAAAAATACATTGTTCGAGGCAGTTATCGACGTACGTAAAACAAACGTTTTTTCAGAAGGCAACAAATTTTTAAAGCCTTTGCTTACAAAGTTATCGCATATTTTATTTTTATTTTTGTTTAACTTCTTAAACTAATAGGGCAGAATAGATGAAGTGCTGACATGAAATCAGTACTTAACCCCGGAGCTTAGGTCAAGTATTATACCATTGCACTATGGGCAAAAATGAGAGAAAAAACGGATGCAATTAAGATACGACATGCAGGCTGATAAAATATACAAGATCCTAAGTAAAATTTTCCGGAGAATCGCGTGGTGCCGACCCCTTTCCTGTTTATCATCGGGAAGTGCCCCATTTTGCTCATTTTCCCCTATTTTAAATATTTTCCACCCTTATTGGACTGTTCCAAGCAAGGCTTTGAGAAAACAAAAGTTAAAAACTTAATAATTTTGTGTAAAAAAGTCTGCAGAATCGAATAGGGCTTATCTAATTTAGTTCAGAGCACATTATTTTTTTTGGTTGAGTTCCCGTTACCAAACCGACCACACCAAACGGGAATTCAACATAAAAAATTAATGTGCTTTAAAACAAATGAGATAAGCCCTATATTAGTAGATTTTTGCGGTTTTTTTCTCAAAACCTTGCTTGGAATAATCCAATAAGGATGAAAAATGTTAAAAATAGGGAAAAATGTTCAAAATGGGGCACTTCCCGATGACAAACAGGAAAGTGGTGGGCACCACGTGATTCTCCGAAAAATTTTACATAAGATCACCTACATTTTATAAGCCTGCAGGCCGTATCTTCATTGCGTCCGTTTTTTCTCTCGTTTTGCCCATAGTGCATTGTATAGGTGCCGCTTGGCCCCAGCTGTCCATATTTTTTTTTTGTAAAGACGTTTATTTAGAACTTTAAACTATTGCATACATGAATGTGTTACACAATTGTACAATCTAAAATGAAATTTAATGCTTCACTGGACATTGGATTATTGGCCTCTAATATATAATTTATAAAAGTTATAAACAATTTTAAAACCTGAATTCTTTTTCTGCTATCAATGTTATTCAGTTCCGGAAACCTCAGTTTAGCAAAACCTATCCTCCTACCTATGATTGTCTCCAATCTAGACTGAAAATGGTTCCAAAGGCTCCTCGTCCGTAAGCATGTTGTAAACTTATGTTCTAAATCTTCCACACCATTGGGGCACTGTTGACACATAGGACTATTAATTCGGTTTTGGCGATATAGTAGATCAGCATGTGGAATTTTTCCATTTATTAGTAGATAGTAGGTAGATTTTTCCGTTGATGTGAGTCCAACAATTCTTATATTTTTCCACACTTTCTTCCAGTTGACTGTAGTGTTCTCCTCCATGATTTTTGGTATGCTCAGTTTTTCTCTGTTGAAATTATGCAGTGCTACAGCGGATGGTCGCTCTTGAAGTTGTACTGGTATATAAGGCAGTGTTATAGCAATGCTCTTGAGACATGGGTAGTGTGTTGGAATGGCAGCTAAATTTGGAGGATTCATCATGTTTGGGTAGAATGAGTTAGCAAATGGAGCGCTTGTGATTTCTTTCAGAAATCTGGCGGTTAATAGAGCGTTACATTTATACATTGGTAAGTGAAGGTTTAGACCACCCGTATTTCTAGGCAACGTGAGCTGTCCCATAGGAACTCTAGTTGGATACCGTTCCCAGATAAAGCTTCCAATATATGAAGTGATTCGGGCAGCATGTTTGTTCGGGATGCTAATTACCGAGGCTAGGAACCAGAGCTTAGATGTAATGAACGTATTCAAAACAATTACTTTCTGCTGGAGATTCAAGTTTCTCGAATTGTACATCCACATCAACCGGGACGTTTTCTTAATCGTTTCACTCCAATTGTAGTTGATCATTTGCTTTTGAGAGTTAAAGAAGGTTACTCCCAAAATTTTTACCGATTCCTGAGATCTTGGCCACAAAGGATCACCGCCACTTCCTTGAAACCCAATGTTTATCATGTATGTTTTACTGAGGTTTAATAAAGCCCCTGAAATGTGTCCGAAATCCAGGAATGCTTGCTTAATGCTCTCTAGTTTGCTATTTTCTGTAATGACTATCGAAATGTCATCCGCATACGCCAGCACCAGATCTAATGGATTGTTACAGATAGTGCGTAATTTTTCCAGGAGAGGGTGGAGGTATAGGACAAATAAATGCATACTTAGGGGATCGCCCTGTCTAACAGAGCGTTGGATGGGAATTTTGGGCGAGAGATTTCCATTAATAATTAACCGAGAACCAGCGGAAGACATAATCTTCCCTAAAAGTTGGACAAAGTGCTGATTTAAACCCATATCGCGCAACACGGTCATCAAATAATCTTGGCTAACTCGGTCAAAGGCATGGTCAAGGTCAAAAGAAACTAATTTGCCACTTGTTCGTCTGGATTTCAACTCCACAATTCGATCTTTGATGGAAAGTAAAGCTTCAAAAATGTTTTTATTGGAATTGGCGCATTTTTGATTCGAATTTAGAAGAGAATTTTCTATCATAACGTTTTCTAAACGTGTCTTAAGGATTTTAGATAACAATTTATAGTCATAATTTAGAAGACTTATTGGCCTAAACGCTTTGATAGATTGGTCGTCAGTTTTCTTGCGACATAAAACAATTAGTCCTTCAACGAATTTTTCTGGAATGTCTCCGCGAAGTGCTTCATTGATCACCATGTTAAGTTGTGTATGAATGATATCAAAAGCCTTCATATAGAACTCCTTGGGAATCCCATCGTGCCCTGGCGATTTTTTGGATGCACTTGCCTTCATGGCAAAATATATTTCCGAAGTCGTAACCTCATTCATTAAGGCATTATTAGTATTTGAATCAGTTGGAATAAATCGATTTGTTGGGTAACCGTCGTTATTGGCTAATTCTTCTGACGTATATAAATCTTTAAAATATTTATGGATATGGTTCTCTATTTCTGTTCCATCAGTAAGCAAACGATCGTCTTGACGAATAGAATTAATGGTGGTTTTCTTCCGGCAACGATCCCCTAACTGGAAAGAAGATATTTTTTCCCCGCAAACGAATCTATCGTTTATTCGTTCATACGCTTTGGAAAATCGACTTTGAAGATTTAGCATATTACCTTTTATTTTGTTTACCTGTGTTCTGCCGTTAGGGTTTTGGTACATATTATCATAAGCAACTCTTAATTGTCGGTACAATCGTTCATTTGCTGCGTGGAATTCGCGAAAAGATTCATTGGTTTTCCATTTAAAAAAGCTTCGTATTTTTGGCTTTGCGCAGTCAACCCACCATGAAATCCAACTGTCGAAGTAACGTCTCTCCCGCAACCATCGTTGCCACTTTTGCTCAAACTCTTGAAGATTATCATCGGTCAACACATGTGCACGCATGGACCAAAATCCACGGCCATGTGATTTTCCTAATCTTGGTAGTGCAATTCGAATTTTATACGATTTGTGATCTGAGAAAGATGTTACAAACAAATCCGAAGTTCGAAGGTTCGGAATTAGCGATTTCGAGACATAAATTCGATCTAAACGAGAAGCAGAGTTTTCGCGAATGAAACTAAATTCAATTGTGTTTTTCAAACAATTCCACGAATCGGAGAGTTGCATATTGGTTACTAGTTTGCTGAGAGATGGGCTAAAATTGCTCGTGCCCGTAGCATCTCGGCTAGCAATGACACAATTAAAATCCCCTCCCAGTATCAGATGTTCAGCAGTATTTTGGAGATAGAAAGGTAATTGCTCTTTGAAGAAATTCTCTCGAGTAGAGAAATTCGATGTACCGGAGTGTGCGTACACGCTGCAAACTGTAATGGACTCGCCGATTTTTACAGATAAAATACGACTATTTAAACTTCGTTGGACGTTGGAATATGGAATATGTGACTTGATAGCGATAGCCGTTCCTCGTTTGGCTTCATCGACGTTTGTGATGACATGGAAACCTGGTATAGATAATTTTGGACATTCTACTTCTTGTAGTAAAATAATATCAAAGTCCATGAGACGGATAAAGGAGCGGAAAGACGCAATTTTATTGTGATTGGAAACAGAGTTCATATTGATCGAGCCAATATTGTAGCTAGATAAGGATTGAGACATGTTTTAATGTATGAAGAACCGTATTACTCGCGGTTTACTCGAGGTTAGTGCTTAGGATGGGAAAGGCACATAGGTATATTATTCATTATAAACTTTAGCATTGGATAGTTGGATAGGGGGTGTTTTGGGGGTAGATTTAAATTTTCTTTTTAGCACGTCCTCTTCCACGTTTCACTGGAAGTAACGGTCCGTCTTCGGTTGATGACTCAAAACTTTCATTGTCGGAAATCTCTCTGGATGTGGACTCGGAAGGCAATCTTTTAGCGGGGATTTTAAACGCACAAACCTGACTGGAGCTGGAAGAATTTTGGTGTAGCATTTCCTCTATCGATGCTTCGTCTTGGTTTTCACCTGAAGCAACAGCATTCTCATTTACAGGAACGATGACTTTGGTTTCAGCAGCGGCAGTAGTAGCAGTATAGGTAGCAGATGAAGCAGCAACATCCGTCCCTATTGTATTAGCGAGAGTAACCGGAGTATTATTTTCGAGCTCAGATATGTCCATTTGTTCCTCATTAGCGGAAATCGATGGCGGTGGCGAAATATCAAAGAGCGGCGTAGCTGTGTTATCAGCGAAAGCAGCTGTTCGCACTGTGCGTGCAGTATCATTTAATCTGTTTAGATTTGTGCCAACAAAATCTGGCATCAGTGAATCCACATTGGCGCTCCGATTTAGTACATTTGCGTAGCTCGGTTTACCTTTGGCAGCTTTAAGTCTATTGTTGAGATCAGTCTTTTGTCCTAAAAGCTTTTTGTTTTCGACACAAGTCATTCCTGGGTGTGAAAGGTTGGTGCAATGGCGGCAAGTTTGCGGTTGATTCCGATATGTCACTAAAGTTTGTTCACCCTGAACTGTCACAAACGATTTAATGTGGCGACGAAGAATCATTTTGGCTACTCGCACCCCAGATGGAATTCCTTTGTAGGCGAAACTATCTCCCCACGTGAGCTCTTTGATTGCAATAACGTCTCCATATTGTTTAAGATAAGCAGCAATTTCTGCATTGTGAACGTTTTCAGACAGATCGTGGATTTTAACCTCCACACCACCGTCATCCATGAGCAAACGAATTTTTATTTTTACGTTGTTGATTTCCAGTTCATGGCGGTTGTTATGCTGATCAACAGCGTCCTGGGCTGTCTTTAGGTCGGAACACTTAACGTGTGCACAATTTTGTGCATGGTTCATCTGCAGACGCAGCACTTGATCAATAGTGAGTCCAATTGTCTCATGAACAAAGGTGTGTATTTCCTCGAAGGACGGCCGCTTGGGGAAGTTCGATAGATCCACCTTGAAGGTGTTTTCACGAGCACGCACAGAAGTCATGGTTACTATTAATTAATAGTACAAAATCTAGTCTGTCGTCAGCAGAAACGAAACTGACGCGAAGAAATTTTTTCTGCACACCGAGGTGTGGATAAAAGCCGTATACCGTATACGAAACGAAGCTCACTATATTGTAGAACGCGTCTGGTCTCAGCAAGAGCTTGAACCCAACTAACTATATAGAAGTACGGCAAGCACATATTTTAATGGTTTTGATATAGGTTGGTAAACGGCTGGATAATGCGGAATATAGAGCCCATAGTGGTCGTTAGCCTCTTATCCAGCAACTCCGATCCCGACCTCCTCATGGTACCAGCCGGAATACGAGCAACCTTAGCCGAGATCGGGTAACCAACCCCGGTGGAAAATAAGGTCGTATACAAACCGGGAAGGAGGTATAGTGAGTCTCGGCACTATAAGATGGCAGCCCCATCGCGAGACTCGGTAGTGTTGCCCCAGTACGGCTACACACCTAAATTAAACTTAAACTAACAACATTCAAGCATATTCGGAGCGGAATATTCGGCATCGACCTAGGCGACGGAACAAGGACGACGAATGGAGACTCGGGACTTGGAACTGCAGATCGCTAAATTTCGCAGGTTGCGAGCGGGTGCTGATTGAACAGCTGGAACCCCGCAAACTCGGCATCGTAGCTCTGCAGGAAATCTGTCGCAAAGGAGAGAAGGTATGGAAGATCCGTGGCGGAACGGCCCAGTTTTACCAGGGCGGTGGCGCTACCAACGAATTGGGAACGGGCTTTGTAGTGCTGGGCGGAATGCAGGATCGCGTGATAGATTGGAAGGCGATCAACGAGAGAATGTGTGTATTGAGGATGAAGGCCCGTTTCTTCAATTATAGCATCATTAACGTGCACTGCCCGCACGAAGGTAGACCCGACGATGAGAAAGAAGCGTTCTGGAGGCTGGAGGCAACGTACGACAGCTGCTCGTCACGGGACATCAAGATCGTCATCGGGGATATGAACGCCCAGCTCGGTAGGGAAGAAATGTATAGACCGGTGGTAGGACCCCATAGCCTGCACACCGACACAAACGATAACGGCCAACGATGTATAAACTTCGCAGCCTCCCGAGGCCTGGTGATCCGAAGCACCTTTTTCCCGCGCAAGGATATCCACAAAGCCACCTGGAGATCACCTGACCAACGTACAATGAACCAAATTGACCACGTTCTCATAGAGGGCCGGTTTTTCTCTAACATCACGAACGTACGCTCCCGTCGGGGTGCGGATATTGATTCTGACCATTACCTAGTAGCATCACATGAGCGCTCAAAGCTGTTCACCGTATACCGGAAACGTCAAAGCCGCCCTCCTCGGCTGAACATCAGGCAGCTAGATAACCCACAAGCTGCCGAGAACTACGCGCGAGTACTGAATGAGGCACTGCCTTCTTCCGAGGAGTTTGGTACTTCAAACCTCGAAGACGGTTGGGGCAGAATACGCTCGGCCATTGGAGAGGCCGCTACCGCGGCACTAGGTATTGAGCCTCGGAGTACACAAAATGATTGGTTTGATGGGGAATGCCAACAAGCGATGGAAGAGAAAAAAAAATGCTTGAAAAAATTATCTAAGTATTGCCACTAGAGAGAACCTGGCCAAATACCGACGAACTAGGAACCAGTTGACCACGATCCTGAGGAGGAAAAAGCGCCAAAGGGGGACCGAGATCGTGAAGAATTAGAGCAACTATTCCGAGCTAATGTCACGCGCAAGTTTTATGAGAAGGTGAACCAAACTCGGAAGGGCTACACACCGAAACCTGACATGTGTAGAGACGAGGGAGGGAATCTAATTACAAACGAGCGCAAGGTGGTCGACAGGTGGAAGCAATTCTTCGATGAACACCTCGATGGCGATGTCGCAGAAGGAGGCGGAACGGAAATTAACCTAGGAGCGCCCATGGAAGATAGTAATGTCCTAGTACCTGATCTCCAAGAAGTCAAACGAGAAATCAGGTTGCTGAAGACTAATAAAGCCGCTGGGAAGGACCGCCTACCGGCAGAGCTTTATAAACATGGCGGAGAAACGCTAGCAAAGGCTCTACACTGGGTTATTTCGAGGATTTGTGAGGAGGAAAAGCTACCGGAGGAATGGATGGAAGGAGTGGTTTATCCCATCTACAAAAAGGGTGATCGGCTAGACTGCTGCAACTATCGTGGTATTACGCTGGTAAACGCCGCCTACAAGGTACTCTCCCAGATCCTGTTACGCCGGCTGTCACCGATAGCACAAAGTTTCGTAGGGAATTATCAGGCGGGTTTCATGGGGGCTCGCGCAACTACGGACCAAATTTTTACTATCCGACAGATCTTGCAGAAATGTCGGGAGTACAACGTGCCCACGCATCACGTCTTTATTGATTTCAAAGCAGCATACGATACAGTCGATCGAGACAAGCTGTGGCAGATAATGCGCGAATACGGTTTTCCGGAAAAACTGACGCGACTGGTCAGAGCAGAGAGTTTCGTACGCATCTCTGGGACACTCTCGAGTCCCTTCGAGACGCGACGAGGGTTGAGACAAGGTGACGGTCTATCCTGCATGCTGTTCAACATCGCTCTTGACGGGGTGATCCGACGAGCGGGCATCGAAACGAGAGGCACGATTTTTACTAAGAGTAGCCAACTTCTAGGCTTTGCAAATGACTTCGATATCATTGCCAGGAACTTTGCGACGGCGGAGGCTATCTACGTCAGACTGAAAGCGGAGTCTAGGAGAATTGGGCTAAAAATAAATGCGTCGAAGACCAAATACATGAAAGGAAGAGGCGCAAAGGAAACAAACGCGCGCCTCCCACGGACGGTAACCGTTGACGGCGACGAACTAGAGGTGGTAGAGGAGTTTGTGTATTTGGGATCGCTGGTGACCGCGGACAACAACACTAGTAAGGAGATCCAGCGGCGCATCCAAGCGGGAAATCGGGCCTACTTTGCCCCTCGTAAAACGCTACGATCAGGAAGCATACGCAGCCGCACGAAGCTAACAATGTACAAAATCATTATTAGACCGGTAGTTCTTAATGGACTTGAAGCCGTGACACTGCTTACGGAGGACATACGCGCCCTTGCCGTGTTTGAGCGGAAAGTGTTGCGGACGATATTTGGCGGAGTACAAACTGAAAGTGGAGAGTGGCAGAGGCGTATGAACCACGAGTTACAGGCACTGCTTGGGGAGACTCCCATCGTACATCTAGCGAAAGTTTGCAGGCTACGGTGGGCCAGACACATCGTAAGGATGCCGGACGACAGTGCGACGAAAATAGTCCTCTTCAACAACCCCACCGGCACTAGGAACAGGGGGGCCCAACGTGCACGATGGCTCGACCAGGTCGAAAGCGATTTGCGACTTCTGAGATGACTAGGAAATCGGCGACGAGTGGCCCAAGACCGAGTTGAATGGAGACGAGTGCTAGAAACAGCACGAGCCACCCCGGCTCTATGCTGCTGAAGAAGAAGAAGATGCCAGAAATGCAGTCCACACTAGTCTTTGATCTAATGGTTTGATATAGTCCTACGTCACCTTTTCGTATAACCCTTAGGGCTTTATACCTTGTAGTTTTTTATTTGGTTCCACGTGTTGACCACGTATAGAATCATATACAAGTCAAAACAAAAAAGAAACAGCCGGTGGTGATAAATTACATTAGACTTGCCACATCGATGTTCGGCAACAGAATGTTTGTTTCTATCGCACCGACCGCGAGGTAATAGTTTATCTTCTCGGCGGTACAAATAAAGAGCAATCATGTAAGATATAATTATTGTCGTCGAGGCAAATGTGTGGTACGTGGAGTGATAGAACTGGAAGAATAAGATAAAATTGGATTTCGAATGTAAGGGTGCGGCAGTAGTTTATTTGTAAAGCATTCGGGTACCAACCGAATAAGCGTGGTTGCAAGCCCCACCTGCCACTGAACGACCCAATATATTTTTAACCGATTTATCGAAATATTCTAGTTCATCCAGTTTATCATTTTTCGAATCAGACACCCCCTCACTCCCCAGAAAAAGAGTTTATAGTAAAATTTCTCTTAACAGTGTCAATTTTTCACTGTTTAAACCCCCCTTAAAAAGTGGGGGTTTTTAATACCCATTTAAAAAGTATTCCCAGAAATACGTAAAATTAACAGAATTATTAGATGTTTAATGCGTACCTGGTAAATAACTGTAGAGAATGAAATTAAACCTTTGGCTAAAAATATCATAGTTTGTATTACTTACCGACTATAATCAGCCAAAACATAAGTTTCACGATAACTAACGCCAACATTATTAAATTGCCATTACACAGCTTAAACGTATTTTGCATATGTTGCATCAAAGTTGGAAAAAGCTGCCAATAATCCGGCTAGGTGACCGGGCACACATTCGCAGGATCTCGTTTTATGTCCTCGCTCGACGATGAGTAGCTAGCACTTTGGTGATGCGTTGTGAATTTATTCCGTACAATATTTTTTGTCTGAGCCATAAATTCCGAATTACAAAAAAGATGTGTATGTGTGTGTGTGTGTCGTCATTACAAAGCGCTCCTTCATTGAGCAGCCAGACCGAGCGCGGTCGTCGGTCGGGTCGTAAACCTAAATAACAACAACTCCGTTCGTTTGGTTTGGTGGGGGGATTGACGAATGGGCGAGGGGGGATTATTGTTTTTCGTGTATAGTTCGCCTTCGGTGTTGTCGTTTCGTCGGGAAGACGGCTCTTCAGAATATCGGGGAAAAGTTATTTAAAATTAAATAACCCTATAATTATGAATAATATTTCTCCTCTCCGTCCCTAACAGTAGGGTCTCCCACAGCTGCTGCCGTTGTTAACATGTTCTCATGTAATTTTTATTGCTCTTTGGAGCCCCATCTTTTCCATGGTGGCAGTGACTTGATCGTGGAGATGGGGAAAACATAATGATCGACGGCGACAACTTCGTCGTATTCACGGAATAGGAATAGAAGAGTTTGTATCCGCAATTCCTACGACTTCTTCACAAGTTGAAGGGCACAATGTGGCAGGCCTTGTTGTCGGTGTGATTCACGATGCATTCTGTTGTGATTACAGCGGTGAGATCAAGAAAGGAAACATAAACCTTTATGGCAGCACAACACGGGATTCATTCGATTCTTAGCTCAGCATCATTAACCGGAGCGAGCAGTGATGGCACTTGTATATGCAAATTTTAGGGTTCTTTCGTTTTAAGGCAAAATGCCTCTGTAATTTAGTAAGTAAGTGCTCACCAGCCTTCCGTTAATGTTTTTAATGCCTCAACGCTGTAAGTGAATGACCCATTCACATCATGACTCAGTGCCTCGGTGATCTTTCAATGAAATGGACACCCTTCAGCCTCGAAGCGAGAAAAATGAGCGCACCTACCTTCAATTGGATCCATGAAATTTAAACCGGCAATTAGCATGGTCGTCTAACAACAACCTGAAACAAGCGAACGCACCGAAAAAAAAACGCACCAAGCGGTCGGCCGGCATCCTTTCACCGTTTTCCATTCATATCAAAACCAGTGCACAAAATTAGAGGCTTCGTGGTTATTCTCGTTTTTTTCTCACCCGTCTTTTGCATTTAAGGTTCACAGTGGTGGGTTCACAGCGCACAATTGAATATGGCAGCCACAAAGAAACAATGCCACCCGCCAAAACATCACCATATGGGATGTAATTTCCAAAGTCAGCTGCTGCCACTGCTGCTTCCAAAAATAAAATATTTAAAAAAATCGACTTGCCTTTGTGCGTCCAGCTGTTTAACTTCGGTTGCTCGCCCCAGTGGTGGTGTAATTGATGGTTTGGTTGACGCGCGGAAGAAAAATTAATCAAATTCGATTGTCGGTGTCTTTCGCACGGCTAATGATACGGGTTGGGACGGAACAAAAAAGGAAAGTTGCACGACAGGGTTGAAAAGTTGGGTGCTGCACCATTTGCTGATTGCAATAATGTTGAGGTAAATTTGGGATTCTAATTATAAGTGCGGTTCACTGCATGAAATTCGGTTGTGACGGCCTGCGGTGGATTAGCAAAATGAGTGCCTTTATCTTAAGGTAGCGATAGTAGGTATACATAATATAAGACATGAAATATTCTAGAGAACAACTTCTGCTTCTGATTTCCAGTTTTTAATTCTAGATTTGCTTATCCAACTTTCGATTTCTGATTTTTAGCTTCATTTGCCGAATTATAATCTGTAATCTCCAACAAACGATATTTATTTTCTGCTTTCTGTTTCAATATTTTGAATGTCATTAAGCACTTACTTACTTACTTGCTTACTTACTTACTTGCTTACTTACTTACTTGCTTACTTACTTACTTGCTTACTTACTTACTTGCTTACTTACTTACTTACTTACTTACTTACTTACTTACTTACTTACTTACTTACTTACTTACTTACATACTTACTTGCTTACTTACTTACTTGCTTACTTACTTACTTACTTACTTACTTACTTACTTACTTACTTACTTACTTACTTACTTACTTACTTACTTACTTACTTACTTACTTACTTACTTACTTACTTACTTACTTACTTACTTACTTACTTACTTACTTACTTACTTACTTACTTACTTACTTACTTACTTACTTACTTACTTACTTACTTACTTACTTACTTACTTACTTACTTACTTACTTACTTACTTACTTACTTACTTACTTACTTACTTACTTACTTACTTACTTACTTACTTACTTACTTATCTTGGCTCGCTGTCCCTCTTGATTTGACCTGCGATATGATTTTCCGGCAAATAACTCGGTCTATGGCTGTGTGCTTAGAGTTTTTCAAATTTCTTCAATTATACTAAATAATTAACAAATTCAAGGTAAACAAAATTTTCCAGTAAACTAATTTTCTCAGTCATCATGTTTTATGAAATGCAAAAAAGATTGCTTAAAATACATAAAAAATGCAGAAATTTTCATAAAGAACAGTGCCTGTTTCTAGCTTGATGCGGCAAGATGGATACGAAATAAATATCTGTCAAAATAACGAATAAATGGCGCATGTAAAAGGAAAAGTGTCATCTTCCTTAATCTACGGATTCCATTACAATGCTCATCACTGACTCAAAAAATACACAAAAAATGGCTCTTAAGTGACAAACAAATGACGCAATAATGAAATAAAACGTGTATATAGGGTATAAAAATAAAAGAAAAATTATCAAAAAACCATACAAAAATGACATAAATAATATATGAAAAATACTAAAAAAATAACACAATAATAAAAAACAACACAAACTCACAAACCCAAAAATGTCACTAAAAAAAATTAAAATTACAGATATGATAAAAATAGCCTTATAATCATACTAACATTACTGCAAAATGATCAAACATTATACACAAATGGCAGAAAATAACAAGAAATAATACAATAGTAAAGCAATAATAAATCAAAAAACACATAAAAGTACATGTAAGTAAAACAAAATGAGTGTACCTCATTAGGCAAACGGACGCTAGGCATACGGACGTAAGACATACGGTCGCTAGACATAATGGATGTTGGGAATAAGTACGTTAGGCATAATGAACGATAGGCATAACGGATGATAGGCATCCCGAGCAGGAGCGAAGAGCAAAATAATATAAAAACAATAACAAACTGTGTTATAACGCTATATTTTGTTATTGAATAGATATGGAGATACATTGATAGCACATTTTGTAATTGAGTAGATATTTAAAACAGAGGTTGTAAGATGAGTTTAATAACTGATTTTGTTATCATATCTTATTTTGACCTTAAAATGTCATTCGATATATTCCACGAATTTTTTTTATTGATTAAAGAGATTTTAGTTTATAAATATTTTATAAAATAATTTTTTAATATCTCATATACTATTGCATTTGGTATTCAATACCTTAATAATACTAAAATATGTTATTATAAACTCTGAATACAGTCATGTTATTGCTTTGTTATTCAAATAACACAAGTATTTTTTCTTTTGGCCTCAAAGGAGCGAAATTTTGATATTATTTTTTGTTATTTTACCAACTATGTCAGCCAAAACATGATCGAATTTTGATATGTGTAATTCGATTTCCATAACACGTCTTGATATTATTTTGCTCTTCGCTCCTGCTCGTAACGAACGATAGACATCCCGAGCAGGAGCGAAGAGCAAAATAATATCAAAATGTGTTATGGAAAACGAATAACTCATATCAAAATTTGGTCTTAGTGGTCTTTGGTTTGGCTTAGACATAACAAAAATTAATAACAAAAAAAAATAATAAAATAACAAAAATTAATATCCAAGTTTTGCTCCTTTAAGGCCAAAAGAATAGTTGCTTGTGTTATTTGAATAACAAAGCAATAACGTGATCGTATAATTTAGAGTTTAGAATAACATATTGTAGTATTGAATAATAAATGTAGTAGCATATGAGATATTAAAAAATCATGTTATAAAATATATATAATCCAAAAATTTCGTTTTTATGATTTGAGTTTGAGTAGAATTGTCTCAATATTGATGTTTTTCCCTATCTACCAGAATTGTTTAGAAACAGTTAACAGTTGACTGAGCAAGTGAGTACAATACTGATTAAGCAGAGAGAGTTTCAGTCAACCTATATTCTGAAATAGTTTTTACAGATTGTAATTGTAGATACTTAACTGACAATTGATGCTTTAATGCACCAACAAGGATCTCTGGAGGAGAGGCTCCCCTTTCAGCCTCTCTCTCTCTCACGCTCTCCCTCCTTTCATTTTTTGTTCTCTTTCTTTCTTTTCTCTTCTCCCGCTCTTTTACTTCTTAATGTTATTCTTGAACTAAAATGGGGCCAATATCTGTGGAAGGGTTTTAACGTAAATAACTTGGTCCTTTTCTTTACTATAATTCAATTATTTTCAAAATTCGAATACTGGAACGATCGAACGCTATTCTCTTTTTCCTCTGTGTATATATTCTTTCTTATGTTTTATATATTTATATCTTCTTGTTTTGATATTTTTTATTTTCTCTTATTTTATATTCCTAAATAATTTTTTTTCTTTTTCTATTATCTCTTTTTTAACATATTTTCTGTTTTCTCCGAGCTTTCAATTTTAAGCACTCTTGTAGATATTTTTATTACTTTCCCGTTATTTTGTTTGCTTTACTTTTGCTGTAGTCGCAACGTTGTATGCTTTCTTTTAATTTTGGTTTGTTTTCATAACTGTCTTCTTATAGTTTTCTGTTCTCTCCGTTTCCGATGTGTTGATTTTCTCTGTTTCTTCTGTTTTAGATCATCCTCGTGTTTTTCTCTTTACTTCTCTGTAATGAAGTCAAGCATTTAATTCATTTCACTACAACGATCCGCGGATTCTTAGGTAAAGAGGAACGTTATACTAACTTAATAAGCGCTGTTTCAATGGCCTTTAGTTACCTAATTTTTTGCTCTTTCATCTTCATGCCTTGTCTCCACTGAGATGCTATAAACACCAATGAAGCCGTTATCTTTAGTTTTACCTTTATTCGGCACCTCTCCTGTTTCTATATAATTCTTTTCAATATTATTTAGGTATCTGTTTTTCAATCGAAAGTTTCTTCCGTATTCTCTGTTGTCTTAGCCTCCTGCCAAACGTAACAAAACCTCAGCAAACTGTCAATACCAGACACGCCAAGCCATCTTCATCGACTGAACATTAGGCAGCTAGATAATCCGCAATTTGCCGAGAACTACTCTCGAATACTGCATCAGGCACTGTCTTCTGCCGAGAAGTTAGGTGCTTCAAACCTCGCAGACGGTTGGGACACAATACGCTCGACCATCGGAGAGTGGTGATGAGCCCCGGGGAATACAAAATGATTGGTTTGATGAAGAATGCCAACAAGCGGTGACGATAAAAAAAATTGCTAGGAAAAATTATCTGAGTATAGCCACTAGGGAGAACTTGACCGAATACCGACGAACAAGGAACCAGTTGATCATGAGCCTCAGGATTAAAAAGCGCCAAAAGGAGGACAGAGATAGTGAAGAATTAGAACAACTATTCCGAGCTAATGATACGTGCAAGTTTTACTATGCTTGTAAAGGTTACACGCCGAAACCTGACATGTGTAGGGACGAGGGAGGGAATCTAATCACAAACGAGTCGACGAAGTGGTCGACAGGTGGAAGCAGTCCTTCAACGAACGCCTCTATAGTGAAGTTGTAGAAGGAGGAGGAACGGAAGATAACCTCGCATCTGATCTCCAGGATGTCAAACGAGAAATCGGGTTGTTGAAAACCAACAAAGCCGCTGGTAAGGATCGCCTGCCGGCAGAGCTTCATAAACATGGCCGAGAAACGTCGGCAACGGTTGAACAATGGGTCATTTCCAAGATTTGGGAGGAGGAGATGCTACCGGAGGAATGGATGGAAGGAGTGATTTGTCTCATCTGCGAAAAGGGTGATCAGTTTGACTGCTGTAACTGTCGTGGTGTAACGCTGGTAAACTGACTGTCACCGATAGCACAGGGTTTCGTAGTGATTAGCCAGGCGGGCTTCATGGGAGCAGAAATGTCAAGTGTACAACGTGCCCACGCATTACACTTTTATTGATTTAAAAGCAGCATACGATAGGGACGATCGAAACTATCTATGGCAGATAATACACGAACATGATTGGATCGAGCGATGTGTTTCGTGGGCATTCCGGGGATATTTTCGAGTCCCTTCGAGACGCGATGAAGGTTGCGACATGATGGCAGCTTATTATATATAATTTTCAACATCGCTGTTAGGGAAGTGATCTGACGAGCGGACATTGAAATGAGAGGCACGAACATCTAGGTTTTGCAGGTGACTTTGGCATGATAGTTTGGAACTTTGCGACGGCGGAGGCAATCTACGCCAGACTGAAAGCGGGGTCTAGGAGGATTGGGCTAAAAATAAATATGTCGGATATCAAATACATGAAAGGAAGAGTCTCATAGGAAACAAACGCGTGCAGAGGCACGGACGATAGTCGTTGACGGCGACGAACTAGAAGTGGTAGAAGAGTTCGTGTATTTGGGATCGTTGGTAACTGCGAACAACAACACTACTAGGGAGATCCCGTGGCGCATTCAAGCAGAAAAACTGGACTACTTTTCTCGTCGCAAAAAATCAAGAAGCATACGCCGCCGTACGAAGCGAATAATCTACAAACCCCTTGTTAGACCAGTAGTTCTTCATGGACTTAAAGCCGTGACTGCGCTAGAGTCACAAATGCGCGCTTGCCGTATTCGAATGTGCTTCGAACGGTATCTGGCGGAGTACAAACTGAAAGCGAAGAGTGGCGAAGGTGTATGAATCACAAGTTACAGGCACTACTTGAAGAGATTCCCATCGTACATCTGGCGAAAGTCGGCAGGCTACGGTAAGCCGGACACGTCAAAAGGATTTCGGACGACAGTGCGATGAAAACAGTTCTCCGCCAGTCAAAATCTTAGAAGTTCGCAACACACATTGACTGGAAAAAGCTATAGTTATCCTATTTTAAATTTGATTACCACTTCAATTTGATTATTCTGCCGCTATTCGCGTAACAGTTATACCCGAAACACTATGAAAAATGGGAGTAACGGCAGTATTTGTATCTACAAGAATCTATTTAACAGGTTATCTAAATTCAGGAAATGAAAGCCCGCAATTTGATTACTCCAATGATATTTCAAAATTGTAAAATTGTGAACAAATGTGGTTAATTATACCTAAAACTATTAACCGGCGTAACTCTTTGGACTTTGTAGCTTTGGACTGAGTATCTTTGCAGAGTTTTGTTTTTCGGCTTAGCAGTCAAATTGCTGATAAAAACGAACGTTTTTCTTCTATTTCCGACGTTTCGATTTGTATTAAAACTTTTTCAAGAATTCTATAAAAAGTGCATTTACAAAAATTATTTGGTTAATAGAAGCAATTTGACTGCTAAGCCGAAAAACAAAACTCTAACCGGCGTAACGATATTAACCAAACATCTCATGAAAAATGCAGTCCCTAAGTTGATAAGGATTCCCTCTTATTCCCTCTGTTCGACACTAGATGCTTGCCAAACGGAAATGCTCTGCATTTCAGAATATTGAATCAACATTCATCACGAGAAATGAATAGTATTTTCGCGATCATATTTCTAAATTAAGATTTTATGATCGGCTTAATTTAGAAAAGTTTTTTTATGAATTTAGTTTTTACTATAAGAAGCAAGAATAAAACATGATTCATAGTACAAAAACGAACATTTGTTTTACGTATTCTATTGTTGTTTGCTACCAAGAAGCAGATTTGTAAAATCAATTCAAACGTTTCGTAGGGGAACTGGGGGGAAAATGAACACCCTTAGCAATTTCGCCATTTGCTTCCCCAGGAATCAACCAAATGCTGAACGCACTACATGAATTGAAAGCTGGATTCATATTCCACGTAGCAAAATATAAAGGTGTTTGAAAAAGGACGATTTGTCATGAAAAATTCCTTATTTTCGAAAGCGACACATTCGAGCCTGATTTTTTTCGTGTGGGTAAAATGAACATGCATTGAAGGCAAAATGAACATGTCATAGAAAACTAAAGTTAACATGCAGCTTGGATAAATTAAACATCATTTTACCTTATCATTGTTCTACATATGCTGTAGACAGCCACGTAGCCAGAAGGGGGGGCCCGGGGGCCCAATTTTGATTTTAACTGTTTTATATGCATATTTTTGCGTTTAGAACTACAATACGTTAAATGTATTGTGATGTATTATATTTATAAGCAGAAAGATATGCATATAATGCATTAGAAGCCAACATATGGCTCCTGGCCCCCACCTCTGGCTACGTGGTTGGCTGTAGATATTCGACAAGGCTGCTGAAATTAAAATAGGACTCCACAAAGTTAACATAATGTATCTTCGCCACGTTCATACAATGCTTGACTGTCAACTCGCTTCATCGGTCATTTTTCGAGGGAGTCGATCATTTTTATTCATTGAATTGTAATTAGGTCATGGCTGCTGATAAATGGAAAATAAAACATCATTATACACATGGTTCATTTTGCCCCCATAGTGAAGTGTTCATTTTGCCCCCAAAACACCAATTGTTTTCTAGTGTTTATTATAAACAAACAGTTGATAAAAATATTTGGAATTTTCGATAGATCCGCAGGACAGTGATAAGTAAACAACACTAAATGATACCAATAGTCGAAATTTAGTTTGTTTTGCCAAAAAAGCTTATATACTATTAGTGGAAATTACCATCGGCTTCAGATTTCAACAAATATTTTTTACTTTTTCAATTTTTTTCACATTAGAAAGCTTATGATCACCACATGTTGTCTCAAACAGCTTGAAATACTTATGGGAGAAGATACCTATTGATCTGGAACAGATTTTAATCGGCTTACTGGTAATTTGGCTACCTGTTCATTTTACCCCCCCTGTTCATTTTACCCACAGTTCCCCTACATATGAATAAGGTTGTATTCGCACGATTCATTGTATTAAAAAAAAGTGGTTCGTGCATTATTCGAATGTTATAAAAGCTCATTAGGCCATTACAAATATTTTATAAAGTTTTTGTCCTTCCGGTGTTTGGCCACTGAAGGGGGGAGGCGAAAAAAAAACAAAGTGAATTTTTTATTCGATCAAAAAAACATGGGTTTTAAGCATTTTTATTTAAAGTTTCAACGTGAAAACCGAATCTATTCTTGCTTATAATATATACGTTATTATTTTCTATGCTAAAATCTACGATAAAAACGAAGCATTTTGGACGATTTTCGGAAATTCCACTGTTCGAATTTTCATTTCTGTTTCGTGCTAGAAGCGTTAACTCAACTCGTACACTCATTTTTCGAGTTTTTCAGACTGTAGAGCCCACAGACAATTGATTTTCTAAAAAAATTGACTCATATCCTACAAATTATTTTTTTGCCCCCCCCCCCGATTTTTCAATCCAATTTCCAAGGGGGGGGGGGTCATAAATCCGCAAGAGTATTAATAAAATACACAATTTATAAAACAGTAAAGTCCAACGTTACTTCAGATCGTACTAACAACGCGCACAGAAAAAGAATATACAGTCAACCAAAAAAGTATTCGGACAGCAGCGCATAAAATTTTCTTTTAGAAATTTTGCACAGTATTTTTGCAAAGAATGGTAACACATATTTTTTAAAACAATGTTTAACTAAAGCATATTTATATGCACAACAAAAATTCGGGGAAAAGCTTTCCGTTTTGAAGATAGGGTACATACAGTTTGAATTCCTTAAAAATGCAGCCAAAAAAGTATTCGGACAGTTAACTATTAGTTGAAACAAATGTCCTTTCTCGCTCAACTACTACCTTGTAGGACCATTTACATTCTTGATGACCTGTTTTAATCTGTTTGGGATAAAATTAACAATTTTTCAAATATCCCTCTGTGAATTGCTGACCATTTTTTTACAAGAGCTCGGTTTAAGTCATTGTGATAAGAAATCGAATGATTTCTCATTTAGAAATGAGATTATCTAAAAAGATGTTCAAAAGGGTTCAAATCTAGACTGAATGCTGATGTTTCGATAGCTCTAGGACAATTATATGGTGCCTACCGCTTACAATTATCGACAGTATGTTTAGATTCAAAATCCCGGTACAATATGTATGTACCACACAATTACAATTTTGCTTTAATTTCACCTAAAATTATTCAGATAGTTGAGTTTACATTTAGTTCTATCCAAAAATATATATCTTTGGTGCCTCGGAGCTTTCCAAGCACCCCAACAAGGTATGACATCAACAACCCTTAAGCAAGAATAACTAAAAGAGAAGGGTTACAAGCGAAAAATCACTCGTCAGCAAGTGAACGAGCAATGCGTTTAGTGTCATACCTTGTTGGGATGCTTGGAAAGCTCCGAGGTAGCAAAGATATATATTTTTGGATAGAACTAAGTGTAAACTCAATTATCTGAACAATTTTAGGTGAAATTAAAGCAAAATTGTAATTGTGCGGTACATACATATTGTACCGGGATGTTGAAACTAAACATACTGTCGATAATTGTAAGCGGTAGGCACCATACAATTGTCCTAGAGCTATCGAAACATCAGCATTCAGTCTAGATTTGAACCCTTTTGAACATCTTTTTAGATAATTTTATTTCTAAATGAGAAATCATTCGATTTCTTATCACAATGACTTAAACCGAGCTCTTGTAAAAAAATGGTCAGCAATTCACAGAGGGATATTTGAAAAATTGTTAATTTTATCCCAAACAGATTAAAACAGGTCATCAAGATTGTAAATGGTCCTACGAGGTAGTAGATGAGCGAGAAAGGACATTTGTTTCAACTAATAGTTAACTGTCCGAATACTTTTTTGGCTGCATTTTTGAGGAATTCAAACTATATGTACCCTGTCTTCAAAACGGATAGCTTTTCCCCGAATTTTTGTTGTGCATTTAAATATGCTTTAGTTAAACATTGTTTTAAAAAATATGTGTTACCATTCTTTGCAAAAATACTGTGCAAAATTACTAAAAGAAAATTTTATGCGCTGCTGTCCGAATACTTTTTTGGTTGACTGTACCGCCATCCGGGGTGAGATTGTGCCACGGGAGTGAGATTGTGCCAAAAACCAAAAATATTTATTTGTGAAAATTTATTATATCTATAGAACCTGGTGACCTAAATTCAAAATGATGATGTACATAACATATTTATTCATAACTTAGAATGAAACACAGATAATATTAGCGAACTATTCAGCCTAAACAGGGTTTCAAAGTTCGCGATCAAAAATACACGGAAATAACGCTTGTGAAAAATGTCCCGCATAAACCAACCCGAGCAAGAAATCGCATCAACTTGCTATTTTGAAGGTATATAAACTAATCATTTATAATACATTGAAAGCTTATTATGCGTTGGATTAGTTTTGATTACGAAAATAATATTTTTCGAAACTTTGTACTTTTCGAGCTTCATGGGGGTGAGATTGTGCCAAGCCATAATGATCGATTCAATTTGTGGATTTCACATACACAACAAAAACACGTCAGTATACACCAGCACACTCACATTCTTTACTATTGAGCTCAATATTTTGACAGATTAGATTGCATCATCCATTTTGGAGCAAACAGCATCATAGGTCTGCTAAATAATTTAAACTAATTTTTACTTTTTCTCTGGAAATTTCAGATACTTGGAATAAACACTCTAATATAAGACGAATATATTATACCGTGTATAAACTGCCAGTTTTAAGGAGGGGGAGGGGGGGTGGTATAGGCCACATGTTCTACGGCCGCGGGTTGTCGAACGAAGTAATGGTTACTTTTGTTAAATGATCAAATGGGTATGCCACCTTAGGATACACCCCTTCATATATCTCCCCCTTGTTAACCCTAGAAACGCTACTGGCTATATAAAGCCTGTCCATTGACAACGAACTCGTTTTTAGTTATTTCACAGCTCTTCGGGTTATTTTCGTTCATACTTTTTGTATGATGCGTTGTTTTTGGCCGACCCCCTGCCCCTAATAGTCCACTTAGTTCATAGACGGCCCCATATGAACTACTTCATACTTATATTTATGTGTATTGTTTATAAACATGCTGAACTAAAGAACAAAAATATATGCTTTTTGGGACAATCTCGCCCCGGATGACGGTATTTCAGTTTTTTGTTAAAAAAACTTGGATATAATTTATCAATTTTAGGGTACATTTTATTGTTTTAATATAATACATAAGAGTTTTAAAGTATTTATCGACATCTCATCAAAGCGCCAGTTCAAGAAAAATTCTTATAAACCGGTACATACATTTCTTTCCCTGCATGACCACTTTTTTTCCCGGTGATTTACAGCTAGTCAATCGCTTTGTTGCTTTAATTCCGTCAAATTGCCACTAAAACTGTCCACTTTATTAGGAATAAAAATGTGTCACAATATCTTCGCAACGTTTATGCTGAACCGAACCCCTCCCGACAACCGGTTCTTTTCTATTATGCACGGCTGCGAAGCTCCGCGATAGGAAGCATTTATCGCTTTCAATTTATTGCCCCGTGTTCGATAGTCGCTAGATCGCCTATCGCCTTCCCCCGAACGAACGAAATCGTCCCGTTCGGCTTCCCCGTGTTGGTAGGTAGGTAGGTGAAGATTTTTATCTGCGAAGACTAATTTAAATCCGCTTTATGCCGAGTTCTGCTACATTCGATGAAAAGACCCAGATAAACGACATCATCAGCATGGTAATCTTCTGCTAAAGGATCTTTGCAAATCTTTTCTGATTTCTCGTTTGGTCGCACGATCGTCATGAACAGGCCACTGGATTTCGAAGTTCTAGTCGGGGTCTAGACTTCGGGATTTTTGCTCCATCCCACAGTGGTCCAATCAGCGAAATACGTGATCGTGTGATATTGCGCCAAAACGTGAAGTTTTTCGCATACAGTGTCTTTAGGAACATTTCTTGGTATTACAAGCCCCTTCTTGTGAGAGAAATCTTTGGGTGATTAATTCCCTTAAAAGTGAGATAAGAAATTTAGTTTCTCGTACATTCGAGATACAGGTTTGGTACTTTCGGCAAAGTTGTAGTAAATATCAATGCAAACAACTTTGTCAAAGACACTATACTTGTATCTCTTCATGGAAATTATCTTTGAAGCGTTATTCGTGGACAAACCCCTTAAAACAGTTTTTAAACCCTGACTTATTCTGGTCAACTTTTACGTGTTCATAGTGTTCTAGAAAGTTGTTTATCTTGCTAAAATCAACGTTTTTGTAGAACATTATTATAAGTGATTTGCTGCAGTTTCGGAGATTTTGAGCATTTTTGATTAAAATTAGTACTACTTTGAGCTTAAATATTTCCCAAGGTGGCAAATGGTGGCAGACTAAACAACTCCTATTTAAAAGTACAACAAAAAACCTTTAAAATCAAGTGTCAATTGACTGTATCTGTTTGTATCCTCAAAAGTTATAGTGGTTTCAAAAATCCTTCACAGTCATGTTTATCGAACAATTAAAATGTACTTCGGATGCAATAAACGCCATTTTGTTTATGTTGACAATCTCTTTCTAACAAGTTGAGTTACCAGCAATTTTTTCGCCTATTTTCGAGTCGAAAATGAATGTAGACTGAAAATTATTTGACGCAATTAATAACAGAAAAGCTTGCAAATAACTAACTTAAGTCTATTTTGTTCAGTACCTTCGATTGGTGTCTTTTCAAAACATCCCACTCATAATGGGCTGGTACCAAATGGCCGAAACACAAATGGTCGAATCATGAATGGCCGAAATCCAAATGGCCGAATTTCAACAACAGTCACAGAAGACCTAATTTTCTCGGAATGACTTTTTAGTCTATTTAATTAGAAAACACGAATTGACAAGCAGTTAACAATTGGCTTTAATAAAAAAAAATACAATAAGCAACACATCTTTTTGTTGTACTTTTAAGTACGAGTTGTTTGATCTGCCACCACTTGCCACCTTGGGAAATATTTAAGCTCAAAGTAGTACTATTTTTCATCAAAAATGCTCAATATCTCCGAAACTTCAGAAAATCACGTATAATAATGTTCTACAAAAACATTGATTTTAGCAAGATAAACAACTTTCTAGAACACTATGAACAAGTAAAAGTTGACCAGTATAACACAGGGTTTAAAAACTGTTTTGAAGCGTCTGTCCATGAATAACGCTTCATAGACAACTTCCATGAAGAGATACAAGTATGGTGTCTTTGACAAAGTTGTTTGTATTAATATTTACTACAACTTTGCCGAAAGTACCAAACCTGTATCTCAAATATACGAAAAAATAAATTTCGTATCTCACTTTTAAGGGAATTAATCACCCAAAGATTTCTCTCACAAGAAGGGGCTTATTATACAAAGAAATGTTCTTAAAGACACTGTATGCGAAAAACTTCACGTTTCGGCGCTATATCAAACGATCACGTATTTCGCTGTTTGGACCACTGTGCATCCGTTTCATGCTGCCAATCAGAACTTTCAGTCGCGCCAACTGGACAGCAACACGTTTCCAGTTGACATATCTGGTTTCATTATCTGGCATCTGTCTGTGACAGGAGAGACATAACACACTGATTGTGAGTAACAGTAAATATTTTGCATCTGTTTTCTAATGTTTAGAATAATTTGACCCTAGAATTACTCAGAGTAACCACATTCTGATATTTGATCTGTTTTGGTTGTAACCAAGAAATCTAATTTCGCACTGCTAGGAGCGAGCTGACCCTAATGTTCAGCTCGTGCTCGACTGGTGGAATTTCGAAGAACTTCAGCCAGCAGTTTTGCTCGCAATCGGCAAACCAGAGGCAAGTGTGTTTGCGTGCGTCTGTTGTTATGCTCTTCATCAGTGCCGTAAATCTTGCTCGGCTGCCATCCCCGCTGCGCGCACTGACATAAATGTCGTGCTGATTGTCCCTGCGATGGAAGCAACCCACCAAACTGTCATCGTTTGTGCCGTCGATCGGTGGTGCCTGTTCGTCAATGGGGCTATTAACCGTGTTTAGGCATTAGTATGCAAAATAGACGACGTATTTCGAAAAAATCAAGATCAATTTTCTACCGATTTCCTCCTCCGAGAGTGTTTCGTTCGTTCGATTATTTCAGTTCCACTTGGGGATTCGTTATATCGTCATTGTGCACCCGAGTATGTTGTTTGACGCGGCGCTGTTATTTCTTGTTGTTGTTGTTGTTGATGTTGTTGTTGTTGTTCATGATCGGCAAAATTTGCATGCATAACCAGACTGCCGCACACAGCGGACTCGATTTCTAGCTTCCTGCATTTTGAGGCTGCACGCGCAGAGGAGCGCCGTAGGCTGCTGGTTTATGAAACAGCGTTTTCTGCCTTCGTTTCAATGGCGTCAAGTGTCGGGTGTTTGACTCGGATACGGAGAAGTTCAATGTGTGCGGCATTCAAGTGATTTGAAGGGATCATTTCCGTTAGAAATATCTACCTACTTTTATATCAAAAATATAAATATTTGAGAACCATTTTGTAATCTCAATTTGAAAATTATTAATTCTACTTTTTTCTTGATTGCTAACGTAGATGACATAATTTTAATGGGTGTTTTTATTAACATCGCACAAACTTGGGAATTCCATTACAACATATTACACAAACAGCACGACAAATCCGTGGACCTGCGCTTCAGCAACTTTTAATCACAATGCTACTGGCCTTGGTTCTGTCAGCCTCTGTGCACGGTCGCCAAGACCAGTGTGTACAAGTGCTTGATTCTATGAATAATCCCTATTATCGAGAGCACTCAAGTCATCAAGCACGCACTAAAACCCGACAAAATTTATCACTCCATTCTTCCGAAGCCTCTTACTCAAGTGGCGTCTGGATCGGCTCGAAACTCCCATATCGGCCGTAATTCCCAGATCCATATTGACAAGCCAGACATCCATAAAAACATACACGCACCCAAAGAGCACAGCATCCCGTAAACCAACAACAGAGAGAGGAAAAAAGTAGAACCAAAGCAAAAAACTGAAGCGAACAACGAGCCGATGTCGACGAAACATAATTAAGAAGAGGTTCCAGATGACGTAACATGATCCTCGAAACCTCCACAACAAAGGCGAATAGAAGCAGCTCGACTGGTGGCTCACAGCTGGAAGATCAAGAACCTTTTCTTTGGCTTCAGGTTTTTTTATGCATGCATAGGAAAAAACCAAAAAAAAATAATATGTATTAGTCAACAGAATGGGAGAATTCCATTTTTTTATTGGAAGAGGGCTTGACCTACCAAAGGTTCTCAATTGAATTTCATTTTGGTTGTTTTCTTCTTCTTGTGGTTTAAACTTGCAACAAGCAAACATCAAACGAAACTCGTAAATATTTCTCGAAACACACTTATATGTTCGAAGCATAAGAGAGGGAACAACCTGAAATTAACTAAATCGATCGGGAATGGTGAAGGCTTGGGGAAAGATAAACAAGAATAACCCGAATCAATTGACTTCGGATGCTCTGGAGCGTGGAAAAAGGACTCCGGTTCAGTGGTGTTCAAAGCCGCACTGGAAGGACTATAAACGCACTTTTCGGTCGTGCCATAAATTATTATTCCGCTGAGGAATTTCATTACCATGCCAGATTTTTTACTCCTTTTTTTCCTGTCCGGAATAGCACAACGGTCTCCCGAAAGGCAGACGAGAATGGGAATTCGAGCCATGCGGGCCTGCTAGTAGTAAACCGCAGACGCTATTTGAGATGGTGCCTTTGCTGTGATCTTTTCAGGACAGGGTTTAATAAAAATTCGAATTCACAACGTTAGTAGTAAGCAGCGGTGGTAGTGGAGCAAAAAAAATTGGAATTTCTTTGAAGGCACTGGAATTATGTTGTAAGATGTTCTAGCTTGAACCGAGCGGCTGAAGCGGTTAAGTCGTTTGCCTCGAAGGGATTTTCTAGTTAAATTCCGGACAGAATTTTTTCGCTTTCCTTGGGAGATGGTGTTGCTAGGAATTAGTTATGTGGCAGCTTACGAGGATGAGAATGAACGGATTCCATGCGTGCAGAAATTTGGTTGGAGTTCATATGTTGGAAGTTATCAACACTTTAGTAAATATCAATATGAAAAATGTTTTCCCATTTTTTCAGACCCAATTCTTATAACCACAGCTCGAAACCATTGAAACAAGTTGGGACAGTTCGGATTGACCCAAACGCAAATTGATGACTCTTCCTAAATCTTCGCAATGAATTTGCTACTTGAGTGATGCAGAAAAAAAGCCGAAAGCAGATCAATATCTTTCGAACAAAAAAAGATTAACTTCGTGAGCGATGGGATTCGTCAACATACATGTAGTAGGTACATACGAACATACAACCTAAAGTGTATGTCGATGTGTCAATCTCCTTTGGACCACCAGTCAGTCGCCTGGGTGCAGGGCAGTGGAACACTGCCCTCATCGGGAGGGATATCGATTGACGGCGCACCGCCGCCGGTTCGGTTCGAACAACTGGGTCTGGGAGCGAACGAAACGAAAAGAAAAACTTGAACGTCTTGCACAGTTTCACATCAATCATTTTCATCTATTGCGAGGGTATTTCTTTTCACACATTACAAACTCGTATGGGGTTGTTGGGAAGAAACACGAAGTGAAGCATTTTCCAAACGGTAAAGGAACGCAAGTAAAGATTGTGAGAAAGGAAATAAATCCCTGGATTCCGATACAACTCACTGCTAATGTTTTGACGCGAGTATTCGACATGAAATATGTTTCAGGATCAGGCGCTGTGTTGAACACAGGATGTGGGTCATGTGGTGTTGATATGTTCGTGTCAGTGTGTTTAAAGAATAGGATTACGATAGACTGGCCCATAGTTGAAAAGGCCCATGAAAAGTTCATCGAAGCGGAATATGCAAATGCCTAAAAAAACAAAATAATATTTCAAAATAAACAAAAGTAAATATTTACAATAGAGGAATTTCAGAAAACTAAAAGTTTTCTATTATAATTACCATCTATAAATTTAAAATAACTTACGTCACAACAAACCAAATGCAAAACGATTCTTTCTTTGTGGAATAGGTTAGGTGGCAGACACCTTTCATCATGTGCCTAAACACGATCAATACTTTAAAGGAATCTAAATGAATTATACCAGCAACTACTCAAGCTTTTGTCACAAGATAATTTCTGGAAATATAACTTGGGTTGTTCATGCAGTAATAAAGCTTTAGATCCTCAGCGTACGATTTTTTATAACAATCCAGGATCTAGTTTGCATCATTCGTGCTTAACAGGAAAAGAAACAGACCAAGATAGCTGCCCCGTGGAACTCCGGACTTAACTGAAAACGAAGACGTAGCATAATCTTTTGTCTTAACGGACATATTCCATTCGTCAGGCATGAACACAGTCAGGAGTGCCGGTAAGAAGATCGCGTTCGGATAAAGAAAGCTACCACGTGATGCTGCGAAGATTGAAGTCGCCGATGATGATAATGTTATTGCAGATTGCCAGGAAAATTGTACTATCCAAAGTGCGCAATCGCTCATAAAAGTGCTTTTTTACATTAAATCGTTTCGATATCTTCGGAGCACTTTTTCGTTACCTTCCCAGCAATAAGTGCGCCGAAGAGACCGAAACGATTTAAGCTAAAACAGCACTTTTATGAGCGATTGTGCACTTATTGATTGGATAATTCTCCCTGCATTCAGCAATATCCTTGGCGTGCAGCTGAGACACAATTCAGTCAAGCGCTTTAATAAGCTTTTCGATGACATCAATATTATTAACACGATCCGGAGGAAGATGAAAGTGTTCGCTCCGAATAGTGCAGCATTAATCCAGAGTTGTTCTGACTGAATTATCTTGTGGATAGATTTGACGCGAGTTGATTCACGAGCGGATGGCTGATAAAACACTACCTTCTGAACACTTGTCGCTGTTGGTCAGGGAACGGTCCTGCCTGTACAAAACATAAGGGTCGTCGAACAATTGACTAGACACGATATTTTCTGTGAGCCAGGTCTTTGAGAAGAAGTAAATGTCATGGTAAACGTCGGATCATGCGAGTTTGTATTCCGTTAAAGAAAAGTTAATTCCTCCAACGTTCGGATAAAACATCAGTAGAGGGTCGATTTCAGGAACATTTAAGAACAAAAATGGCAGTATTCATATTTTTTTTTAAATTTCGGACAACTTCTGGCAACAACATTCATAGTAAAGTACTATATGTTGTCTACAAAAAAATAAATTTCCGTCAAGAGATCTCCGAAACATCCTTAAATAATTGCAGTGTGTTATTTTTTGATAAAATATTATTAAAATATTTTAACTCATTAAATATGCGTCCTAGCGACAAATATCCTTCAGAGAAAATACGTATTTTAACATACTGAATAACTTTGAAGACCATTTGATAGCAATAAAAAATCGTGTGCAAAGTTATTGAGCGTAATTGATATTTAAGTGCTCTTTTTGAACACATCAATATATTTCGCAACCAGTAAGAGATAAATAGTCACTATATTCAGCAAAGTTGCTTATTTAAGTATATTCTACAACTTTCTGGAGAAAAATAATTTTTTGAAATTATTAAAAAAAACAAAAGTTCGTATTACTCTAATAGGTGGATTCACCTGTGGTGATGGAGAATATGAAAAAAAGCATTCATTTTGTTTGTACACTCGGCGGCATTAATGCACGCAGTGGCGTGATATTATGCACAGTGTTCGAATTTCAGCACGAAAAGAGCTGGATAAAGAACTGCTTAATGTGCGGATCGCTGTAGAAAAAAGACTGGCAAAAGCCTTGCTCAGGCACTCAAATTTTCTGTTCAATCATTTCAATCTGTTCAATTCAAGCACTGCAAAATCAAAAAATGCTCTTCGCTATTCTCGAAACTTATTCTTATCGTATAACTATAGTATAACGCCGTTACATGCTTGTACAATATAAAGGAATATTAGACGAGTGTCCTTTACTGTAACGAGATGCTCTTTACACTTCAACACTAGTTTCCGTCGAGAGTTCGTGTGGTGGACCAACTTGTCTTACACAGCAGAAGAATAGAACACAGAAGAGTAGAAGATCCAGTCCCAGTTCCAGTCCCAGTCCACTGCGGAAGCGGAAGGCGAAAAGCGGAACTTTTTTCCTAGTGTCTTTTGCTTTCCTTTTATCATTTATGTTCTTCAGCACTTTTGTTCTCCCTTAATCTAAAACAGTCAAAAGTAAATCATTGCTTACTATAATGAGAATAAAAACATAACTTTTTTGTGTTAGGAAATATAGACATAGCTTCTTTAGCAAAGTTGTAAATAATGTAAAAACAAGCATCTTTGCTGAAGAAAGAAAATTTTTATCTTCAACCGGTGCTGAACTATAGAGCATATTCTTTGAAATTTCTTTAAAAATTAGTTTTTCATTCTTAGCTTTTCTTGGTTGAATTTTAGAAGAATACAATGTTCTAGGCAATTATCGAAGCACTCAAAATACACGTTTTTGCAGAAGACTGTAAATCTCTTGAACCTTTACTTGCTAAGTTATCGCATATTCAAATTTTAAATTTCCATAACTTAACGAGCCCATGGGGTAAAATGGAGCAAATGGTTATATGAAATCAGTGCTTTATCTTAAAGCTTAAGTTGCGTACTATAAACATGTATAGGTTCCGCTTGTTCCCAACAATCCAAATGAGCGTACGTCAGGCATACGTTTTATGTGTTTCGGGTTCACTGATAGGCTCGATACACGTCCATTCTTTTGTGTTAGTAGATAGACACATGGTTTCTCCGACAAAGTTATGGAAAATATAAAGGCAAACAACTTTGCTGAGAAAATGACATTTCTATCTCTATTGAGTGCAAAGCTATAGAGCATTTTCCTAGGATATTCATTAAAAATTAATTGTTCATGCTTAGCTGTTGGTTGCATTTTACAAAAATATACAGTTCTAGGCGATTGTTGAAGAACTCAAAATACACGTTTTTGCAGAAGATTGCAAGTCTCTAGGACCTTTTCTTACATAGTTAACGCTTTTGGCTCTTGAAGTTAAGGAAAAATAAAGCTGCAATAAGTTACAACTTTGTAAGGAAAGGTCCTAGAGATTTGCAACCTTCAGCAAAAACATGTGTTTTGAGCCCTTCAATAACGGCTAGAACTATATACTCTTGTAAAATGCAACCAACATACGCTAAGTATGAAAAACTTATCGTTGAAGAATTTCAAAAGAAAATGCTCTATAGCTCTGCACTAGATAGAGATAGAAATGTCATTTCTTTAGCAAAGTTCTTTGCTTTTATATTTTCTATAACTTTGCCGAAGAAACCATGTGTCTACCTACTAATACAAAAAATGGACGATTATCGAGCATTTAGCGAACGCGAAACACATAAAACGTATGCTTGCCGTACTCTCATTTGGGTGGTTGGGGACAAGCGGAACCTATACTATACATGTTAATAGTACTCGACTTAAGCTTTAAGATGAAGCGCTGATTTCATAAATCCACTTGTCCCATTTTACCCTATGGGCTCGTGAAGCTATGGAAATTCAGAGCTTGAAAATGTGATAACTTGGCAAGTAAAGGTCCAAGAGATTTGCGATCCTCTGCAAAAACGTGTATTTTGAGTGCTTCGATAATTGCCTAGAACATTGTATTCTTGTAAAATGCTACCAAGAAAAGCTAAGTATGAAAAACCAATTTTTAAAGAATATGCCTCTCAGTCCCAGTCCCAGTCCCAGTCCCAGTCCCAGTCCCAGTCCCAGTCCCAGTCCCAGTCCCAGTCCCAGTCCCAGTCCCAGTCCCAGTCCCAGTCCCAGTCCCAGTCCCAGTCCCAGTCCCAGTCCCAGTCCCAGTCCCAGTCCCAGTCCCAGTCCCAGTCCCAGTCCCAGTCCCAGTCCCAGTCCCAGTCCCAGTCCCAGTCCCAGTCCCAGTCCCAGTCCCAGTCCCAGTCCCAGTCCCAGTCCCAGTCCCAGTCCCAGTCCCAGTCCCAGTCCCAGTCCCAGTCCCAGTCCCAGTCCCAGTCCCAGTCCCAGTCCCAGTCCCAGTCCCAGTCCCAGTCCCAGTCCCAGTCCCAGTCCCAGTCCCAGTCGACTTCAGAACTATTATATAAAGCTTGCTTCAGATAGTATTGAAACAATAACAATTGCGTGAATGTCAGTTATTTATTATTGGATTCAAAATCTTTTCTTACGTACATGTAGCATTTTCTTCATACCTTTAAGAAAAAATACGGATAAAATTAATCGTCACGGTTTCGAAGGAATTCTCGAACTTTTCCTGTAATATGGCTCATTAGGCGACGCACACCCAAGCAACAATGTGAGTTTTATTGTACTCTGATGACGGTTTTCATGACCAAATTTGGTTTAAAATGCCATCATAAGAGTGTAATAAAACCCAAATTGTTACTTGGGCACTTTCTTCGTCCATCGTTTTGGCTATCTTATTCCACCAAGTCTTCATCTGATGGGCAATTTGGGCAATGGGATTCATCTGGGGGCAATTGGGTGGGTTAGGATCTTTCGGAACAAACTGGACCCCTTTCTCTGCATACCATTCATGATTCAAGAATCTTGAACGACTTTGCTGTAATGACAGCTTGCCAAATCTGGCCGAAACATCACGGGATGGTGGTGGGATCGAATGAACGGCAAAATTCGTTTTTGGAGACGCTCCTTTTGGTACAGTTCCGACGTCATTGCATTGTCTTATTTGTAACGAAATCTTTCGATTTTCTGCCACAGCTGCAAATGCCCTGCCAAATCATAAATTTTCATGCAAATTTGTCGGCAAAAACAAATTTAAAATTTGCTTGGAATATTCCCCCGAGCCGTTGCCAAGTAAAATTTTTGACCTGGCATTTGCCCGAAGTTAGCCTTGACATAGGTTTCATCGTCCATCAGAAGACCCCCGTTGAACTTGGTTAGCACCCGGTCGTATAGCTTTCGAGCACAGATTTTGGCCACACTATTCTGTTTTAGGGTTCGGCTTGACTGTTTGCTAGCTTGATACGACTTGATTCTTTGCCGGAGTCGAATTCTCCTCACGGTACTATGGTATTAGCATCGAATTTTCTGACCAAATCACGGTTCGACAGATTGGGATTCTTCTTGATGGTCTTTAAAATCTTACCACGCAGTTTCCGGTTGACAGTTTCACTCCGATGACTAACTTGAGACTTCCGAATCGTCGTCAATGTTTCCTTATACCGGTAGATAACGCGCCATACGGTATTTCTGGGCAATTTCAGCTATTTAGCTAACCTAGATGCAGACCACAATGGATTTTCCTAATAACTGTGCACATTTTTTCCCCTCTTTCGGCGTTCATGTTGTTTGTTTAGAAAATACAGTCATTTTGCGGAATGTCAAAAATACATAGATGAAGCCAACAACATTTCTGACACGTGGGCGCCAAGAACTTGGAAATCCGTCCACCAAGAGCGCCACAATATAAGCAAAAGTTTGTTCCAATTCTAAATGAAGCAAGCTTTATTTAATGAGAATGGAGGATACTAGTGCGCTTTTTATATTTTATCTAGTTTGCATGAAATGCAACACGTACTTGAATATTTTTAAGCACAATACAATCAACAATGTAATCTCTGACTACAGTTAGAAGAAAACCATCGCTCCCTGAATAAGGCCATTACAAATATTTTATAAAGTTTTTGTCCTTCCGGTGTTGGGAAACTGAAGGCGGGGAGGAGCGAAAAAAACAAAGAGATATTTTTATTCGACCAAAACAAAAATGCGTTTTGAGCATGTTTACTTAAAGTTTAAATCTGAAAACCAAATCTATTCTTGATTTTCATATAAACGTTATTATTTTTCTTGCAAAACCCTACAAAAAGAAAGACATAAATGAAAGAATTTTTTGGCTGATTTTCAGAAATTCCATTGTTCGAATTTCCATTTCTGTTTCGTGTAAGAAGCGTTAACTCCACTCGTACACTCATTTTTTGAATTTTTTATGCTGTAGATCCCACAGGTAATTGATTTAAACAAATATTTTTATCCGACACAAATTAATATTTAGCCCCCCGATTTTTCAAGCAAATTTGCAAGAAGGGGGTGACAAAAACTTCAAAAATAATTTGCAATGGTCTAATTCGCAGACAAGATTGCCGCAAAGTTTCATAACCGACCAAAAAAAACATCGCCACACACAAGTGTCACACACTTTCTCTATCCATCTTGATGCCGCACCGATCCATCTAATTCAACTGCTTTTGCTGAGTAAGTATTATGAAACATATTTCAGATGAAACCGAAAGCAAAGCGGAAGCGCACTTTCGGCTGGGACTCGGATTATATCGTTCCATCCAGCATCTGCAGTAGCTACGGAGGCAGATAATTTAGCGAAACAGTAGAAGTTGGTAGGCAAAGGAAAAAAGATTTTCAGCAAAATTCGACTATTTAGCTCTTGGAAGCAGCAATGGAGCAGCAGAATGCGGAGGATTTTTCGTCCTGTCGTCGTCGTCGTAGTTGTCTTCATCGTCGTGCACGGAAAGAGGATAATGGCACGCGCGCCAACAACAGTGTCGCTGCCTGCGGGCTCGCAGATATTGATCCGGCTTCGATGGATTTTGATGAGAAAAGTTTGTCGACAGGGCTAGATTACTCTATGCGGAGCAATTTTCAAGCTGGTAAAATCTCTGCAGGATTGGGGATTGCGTTTAAGCTATGTGATTTGGAAAAACTTACTGACAATCAAGAGAAGCAACAAATTACGCACCGAACTTTGTGCGCAAAAATGCGTCACGTTTCGAACATTTATCGAGTGAGAGAACCCGAAGTGGTCGGAGCGGAAACGCTATCAATGAATGGGCCAACTTCTGATCTGACACAAACCAAACGCGCCATCGGGTGACACTGAATGTTATGTTTACATAAACGGTATCGTTCTGACACTCAAAACATAGCCTTCGACGGCCCAAAGCAAAGAAGCAATAATGGATTCGGTGTCTGAAGATAACGAGCTTTAGCTGCGGGGTAAACATTCAAATAAAGACCCGGAAAAAGTGCCGTGGACACGTGAATGAAATTCAAACAGACCGATAATCGAATATGGATGCACATATTTGAAAGTCAATACGAATTGTGCGTGCGGTCAACGAAAATTCGGTCCCATTGGGAAAGGTTGAATCTATTTTGGTTCGGCCTTCCAAGTCAAAACACCGTTCGGTCCCCGCTAAAGACACGGTATTATGCAGAATTATTTTTCTCTTCGGTCGACCACCCGTGAGCTCGAGGGGCGGGCTGGATAACAATCTATGGCTTCCTCTGAGTTGTAATAGATGTAGCCAAATTAGATCCATATTTCAATAGTTCCCAGCAGCAGGGTGGCGAAAGGTCTGAAATCAAATGTATACAATTAGGCCAATCGTTGTCGGTTGGTGTTTTTGGTTCATCAAGATTTCGGAAATTCACGGAACGTTTGGTGGTGATTTCCTCAATCAAATTCGTGTGCCAATCTTATTAGTTTCCTGTCAAATGAAAATAATATTTCCAACCAGGTTTCATTTCAACAGTTGGTGACTTGAGAAACGAGAAAAAAATCAACCATCTCTAGTTAAATAGCTCGTTGTTATGTCTTACTTCGTTAATGTCTGTTAAAAATGTCCAATTTCCCTTCCATCGTTTCGCATTGATCCAGATTGATTTCCTCAGAAATCATCCCCCGGAGACAAATGAAAGCTCTAAATCTACCATCCAACTTCCAACCAAACGCTTTTGGGTGCTTCAGATCGAGTCACTTGGCAACCTTCAACGAGCGGGAGAGATTATAAATGTCATCAATCACCATGATGGTGCCGTGACATTTACTCTCCTTACGGTGGGACGGCAGGGGGGGAATCATGGCAAAAACAGGCTAGCTCCCACCCATCGTTCGTTTTTAAGTTATTGATCCGTTTCAAGGTTTTGCATGCAATCATCCTTTCCAGAATGGGAACGCTGCCAGGTCGTTTATTGTCAGTCAACTCGCTTTTCTGCCATGTCCCTTGTTAATGGCATCTGTCATGCAGTTCTGCCTGCATCTCTTGGATCTACTATTGAACTAATCGAACTAATTTAAAATGGTTCACAATAGAACTTTTAGTTTCTCATTGCAAAACATGATTGACCTTCATTTCACAATTGATTATAATCATATGACAGCGATGTTCGAACCTCAGCATTCTAAATTTCCATTCATCAAAATTTCGCAGAACCAGCCCAGATATATGCTGTCAAATCATTCAGCATCACCCACGCTGATTGGTTGGCGTAATGCCAAACAGCAATTAAATGGGCACATGAAATTCGACACTGACTGAGCTTTGCTCGGAGCATCGCATTTGCTTCGGAATGTGCCAAATGAGAGGACTTCCACACCGGTAGGATGAAACGATACCGTACCGTAGCGTACGCTACCCTGCGGTTGTTCCGTTTCGTTTCTACGGCGGTGTCGGTGGCAAGCGAACGGGATTGAACGGGCTGTTTGTGTTGCCTCAAAGTATACGTATACACTGGGCGGCGATCTTGCCTGTCTTCGGTTGTCGAAACGGATATTCTGTGAGCTGGGCTGGGAAACGGTTGAAGCGCCGCTCTACAGACGCTGACGGTGGCATTGCGCTGCTGCTGCTGCTGCTGATGCTCAAGTAGTGCAATCGGTTGCGGCAAAAGGATGAATGTAACTTGATCTTCAAATTTCAACATTTATTTAGAATGGATTTTCTTTCGAGTGGGAAGCAAAAAATAATAGCTCCTTGCTATTTGCATTGTGTTTACTTGGGTTTGAGAATTGGAGATGACAGGCCTGCGCCGTAATGGAATCGGATTCGAATTCGGATTTGTGACTGCGGTTTTTGTTCGCTGTTCGGTTTCAGATTGAGCGTGTAGTTATGATTTTATTTTCAGTTGATAAAAAAGGAAATACGAGACGATTTGTGCTGAATCGTGAAACAGATGATGAAAGCCTTGGAATTATTTTCCTTAATCGCGGCATGAAATCAGATATTTAAATTCTATCCTTCAACAACTTTTACTTCTCAGAGGTTATTGCCATTTCAACGTGAATTAATATTGCTTGTAATAGGCAAACTCTATTTTATAATATCCAGTAGTTTTAGTGAGTTGCAAAATTCATCTTCAACGTTAAATTAAACTGTAACAGTGTTGCCATATTTCATTCGAATTCCAAGCCACTGCAGTTTCTGTTATTAGTATCGATCGCACCAGCCACCAGACCAGCACCCATCAAACCACAATGGAAGCCATCGGAAGCGAGCAATACGTGCATACCTGTTACCAGCCGGACTTATCAAAATGTGCGATCTATGCAAAGCAGCATTAATGCAGAATCAAAATTGCAAACACAGCGCGCAAATACAGACGAAGCCGAAGCCGGAGTAAAAACTCACAACAAAACGGACCGAATCCTTTAGTCGGTCTTCCTTCTCCCCCAAGGGGGAAGACTGGCGAAGACGAAGGAAGAAATTAACTTTTTATACACAACCCTCCGGCTCCCTCCGGTTCCGGTGCGGAAATTGCTACTGCAACCGTTGACGCCGCCGCTGCTGCTGTCGATGTCTCGGTCTCACAGACTATGGTTTCCTCAACCCACTACTGGTCGTCCGTTTTCCACCCAAAGGTGTACGTAGCCCAAAAAAAAGGATTACTTTGGGAACACTAAATGAAAACTGTTCGAATGACACTTTGGGTAACGAAAAGGATTCACGATTTATGTTGGTTCATGTTTTAATCCATCATAAGCTGCATAATTAAGTGCGACTAAGACTGCTGGCTATTCAGCAGGGAACAGCTCGATGTCTTATTTTCGATAGGGACCGTGTCACCTTTATAAGCGGATTTTACGGGTACAGTCATAGTTGCTCAATCAAAGTACATTTAACTACGGAACGATATTTGAAATACAGCACTACAACTATTGTGAATTCAGAAGTACCTCATAGAAAATTACCTCATTCATGAACCACCGCATTCTTGACCCTCCATCAGTTTTCCTACAATGATACGAGTCCCTTGATTTGAATCGAAGGGTGTAATCCGGCAGTCGATTGCACCAGGTAACCCTTCACTGTTCACTGTTATTTATGAAGTCCTTTTGAGGTTTGCAGACTGCATTTTTTCACTGACTTTTACCGTTCCCCCTTTGAGTCGAAACAATCTGCACGTTATAGTATGCATTGTGTACGCATAAAAAACGGGTTACGCCTGGCAAGTCCAGCAGCTTTTCGCAAGAATATTTTGAATAATTTACTGCCAACTACCGTTCGGAAAATCAACGCCCATTCTAGCAGCCCGGGGCCGACCGACGTCCGCTGACTTGTCAGCCGCCCTGCTGTCTGCGTGCGTTACGTACGTTACTGCCAGTCGATAATATTTATAGCTGATTGCGATTTTTCCTTTGCAAGCCACCCAGTGCGCCCAGAGTCGTGGGTTGGGTTGGGAGCAGAATATAGTTCGCAGAATTTTGCGTACTTTTTTCCACATGCAGCTCACTGGCGCCATCATAAACACTGTACATTCATTGTTCGAATGGATACAAAGCAACATTGCATGACAAAATCCAATTAAGTGCTTTTAACCTATCGAAACTGGGTACCACTAAAATTGATTATGAATATATTTGCCGACTGATTATTTATTCAACAAATTATCTAGAATTTTAGGGGAGTTTTAGACGAGAATTTGCTTTTTTGTTTCGCATTTTCCGATTTACAAATTACTAGGAAAGTGCCTTCTACATTTCTAATGCTATTGACTAATTAGGCCGTATGAATAAAAGAGTTAGAGCAAATGCTCCCATACGATTTAAACGGGAAAAGCAAAGTAAACTGTTTTATTCATACGACCTATTGGCTGAGGCCTGAAGTCTTCAGAATTATTGTGACTGTGTATACTACCTCCCACAATATGATTCTGTCTGTATTGCCAAACGTAGTCAATCAGTCCAAAGTAATCCTTAAAGCAATCGATCTGTTCGCCATCATAGAGAAAGACAAAGGATAATTTGCTACGATAACGTTTTCGGCTACAAACATAAAAAAAAGAGAAAGATAAACCAAGTAGAACCTAACGAACGAAAAAAGTTGTCCGTAAATGATGAGTGAAGACCAGTAGTAGCTCGAAACGTCCCGACCTGAGAGAGAGCGGAGCCAGCTCAGACACAGATTGATTATTTTCGTTTTCTTTTACTTCTTATATTTGATGCAGAAAATTTGGATAGTTCCATTTAAATCAAGTCAGCATAGTCGGGTTTGTGAGGGATTTGAAGTTTCATCGCAAATAAGTGCTTCCCATGTATTATTCAATCAAGCAAGCCGTGACACAGTGACAGTTCTTACCCGGTTTCCATTGACAGTTCGGTGCACAAAAATAATCATAGCTGGCTCCTCTCTCCCAGGTCCCGACCAACTGATATTTAAATTTTTATAATTATTTCGCCGAAAAACGTCGTTAAAATCAAACAAACATTGAGGTGGCGGCGATTATCTCAAATCAACTTTTGGAAGAATATTAAACGCTTACAATGCAATTTGTTTGAGAAAGAAAACCTGACTAAGGTGGGTGGCCATTAGTAAACAATTTGGGTGTTCGGCGTATTTTACACGATTTATTTTTAATCAAACTGTTGCCATTGTTGATCGCCAAATTGTTCGGACTTCTGTCCTGTGGTAGCGGCCTTAAAGCATAGCATGGCGTCGCTTCAATATTACCTATATAGAAAACAATTCAAGCATTTCTTTAGCTAGAGACCCATCAACGACCGTCCTTGCGTGTTGAGCAATAGACAAACTTTTAAACTACAGCCTGATCAATGTGTGCGTAGCAACGAACGACAAACTGTATGACGTGAAGGAGGAGTTAGATGGGCTTGTTGAAAAGCTATATGGAGAATGCCAAGGACTTGGTTGGACTTGGTGGTTGGTAAATGGTAGGATAATGCGTAAAACAGACTCCATAGTGATCCTTAGCCTCTTATCCTGTAACTCCTATCCCTACCTCCACGTGGTACCAGCCGGAATACGAGCAACTTTAGTGGAGATCGGGTAACCAACCCCGGTTTAAACTAAGGTCGTATATCAACAGGGAAGGAGGCACAGTGTTGTCTCGATACTGTAAGATGGCAGCCCCATCACGGAAGTCGGTAGCGTAAGTCCTACCTATCTAAACTCACTAAACTAAAACTAAAAAGAGGCAAAAAAATTCTACTCGGAACATTCGGCATGGACAAAGGCGACAAAGTAGGGACATGGAATGGAGACTTAGTACCTGGAACTGCAGATCGCTAAATTGCGTTGGCGGCGACAGGGTGTGCTCGATCAGTTAGAACCCCGAAAGTTTGACATCGTGGCACTGCAGGAGATCTGTCGCAAAGGCGAGAAGAAGTGGAGGATCCGTGGCGGCAAAGCCTAATTTTCCAGACCAGTGGAACGACCAACGAGCTGGGAACGGGCTTCGCAGTGTTGGGCAAAATGCAGGATCGCGTAATGGACTGGAAAGCGATCAACGAGAGTTTGTGTGTGTTGAGGATAAAAACATAAACATTTTATCAAGAAGACTGGCAACTCTGTCAAAAGTCGAGAGACAGTAACAGCTCTCTGCCGAGTAAAAGTTGAACTACCACATAGTAGTGTGTGTATATTAGAATATGGATGTACACAAATACTTATGCAATGAATTGCCACGCTCGCACACATCTTTTCCCACCGATACATGTACATATAGCATCAACTTTTGTCGAAAGGGGTGCGCTGTTGCTTTTGTTACTTGTCATTTGTATGGGAGCGAGGAAGAGATGACAGTCTTCTTGATAGAATGTTTTTGATAAAAGGCCGTTTCTTTAGCTACACCACCATAAACGTGCATTATCCACTCGAAGGTAGACCCGACTACGAGAAGGAAGTGTTCTATTGGCAGCTGAAGCAACGTACGACAGCTGCTCATGACAGGGAAGCAATGTATAGACCGGTCATCGGGCCCCATAGCCTGCACACCGACACGAACAATAACGGCCAGCGATGCATCAACCTTGTAGCTTCCCGAGCTTGGTGATCAGTAGCACTTTCTTTCCTCACACAGATATCCACAGAGGCACCTGGAGGTCACATGACCAACGAACTTCGAACCAATCGAGGGCCGGTTTTTCTCGAACATCACCAAAGTATATTGATTCGGACCATTACCTAGTAGCAGTTCACGTGCGTTCAAAACTATGAAGACATATCTTCACTTCTGGCATCTCTGTGCACACGTGTGGTCCACACTAACGACGGTTTATACCTCGCGACAGAGCCGCCCTCCTCGGTTAAACATTTGGCAGCTACAACCCGCCAGTTGCCGAAAACTATGCGCGCGTACTGGATGAAGCTCTGCCTTGGTCTGTGCAGTTAGATGCTTCGACCCTCGAAAACGGATGGCGTATGATACGCTCGACCGTTAACGAGGTCGCAACCACGGTGCGGAGTGGAAACCGCGAGTGCACGAAATGATTGGTTTAACGGAGAATGCCAACAAACGATAGAGAAGAAAAAAAGAGGTGACCACAATCTTGAGGAGGGAAAAGCGCCAGAAGGAGGACAGAGATCGTGAGGAGCTGGAACAACTATTCCGGGCTAACGACACGCGCAAGTTTTACGAGAAGGCGAACCAAACTCGTTAGGGCTACACACCTAATCCTGACATGTGTAGGGACAAGGGAGGGGATCTAATCACAAACGAACGCAAGGTGGTCGACAGGTGGAAGCAGTATTTCGATAATCACCTCATCGGCGATATAGCAGCAGCAGACGTAATGGAAGTAAACCTCGGAGTGCCTACAAACGACAACATCGTCCCGATCTCGAAGAGATCCGGCGAGAAATTCGTCGCCAAAATTCGAGTTAAAGAATAATAGAATCGCCGGAAAGGAACGACTCCCGGCAGTGCTCAACAAAAATGGCCAAGAACCACTAGCAACGGCACTTCATTGGATAATTTCTAGGATTTGGGAGGAGGAGAAACTATCGGAGGAGGGTGACCGGCTAGATTGCTGTAATTACCGCGACATCACGTTGGTCAATGCCGCCTACAAGGTGCTCTCCCAGATTTGGTTGCGTCGTCTATCCCCAATAGCAAGAAAATTCGTAGGGCACAACGTGCCTAGGCATATTTTCTTGGATTTCAGGGCAGCATACGATACAGTTGAACGAGTACAGCTACTCTGGAGCGAGTGATGTGCTACGTGCGCGTTTTAGGAATACCACGTCGTAAGGATGCCGGACGACTGTGTGCAGTGAATCCGTTCTCTTCCAGAACTCCACCGGCACCAGGAATAGAGGGGCTCAACGTGCTATACATGGTTCGACCAGGTTGAAGCCGGCTCGCGTGTGTCGAAACGCGCAAGAAATTGGCGACTAGTAGCCCAGGACCGAGTACAATGGAGAGGAATTCTTGATATGGCAAGAGTCACCTTGGCTCTCGGCTGCTAATAGCTACAACTGTGACACGAGAGAGCAGAGAGGGATACCGAGCAACTCCGGACGAAACTATACGCTCTATAAGATCCCGGTAAGAATTGTCGGACGGACGTCATCCGACACAAGCGTAACTCTTGCTTGCGTCTGTCCGACGTCGCACGACAAATTCTTACTGGGATGCTAATTCTGCCGATTGTACCCTACGGCAATGAAGCGTGGACGTTGAACGAGAGCAACCGACGAGGTCTAGTTGTGTTTGAGCGTAAAAAACTGCAATTAACTATTGGCGGTAAATTAGAAGAAATAGTATGGTACAGGCGCAAGAATCACGAGATATATACCCTACTAGCACGGATGTTACAAAGTAGTTCTGGTAACCGAATTAAGACCAATTTCAGTCATAATCCAGTTGCTTCAACTAAATGGGCCTGCAGTGTGCTACTTGGGTACTAAGTGTATAAAAATGTGAAGTGACTGAAACACGGCGGGCTACAGTGGGTTGGCCACGTAGTAAAAATGCCGGATGAGCGACCAGCAAAAGCCATATTCAGCAGAGAACCCGACAGATGCCGACAACTTCGGAGCACATCCAGTATCAATTGAATGTGAGCTGTTGGAGAGGATTCTGGACACCTTCAATAGCGATTTTGAATAACGTACAAGAAAGGCTATCCCGAGGTTTCGAGTGCTCTCGAAACACGCACGTAGCACTCGCTCCAGGGTAGTTTTGTTCCGCCCCGTCAGTTTCTTCGTCGTTATAGAGATCCGTAGATGAGTGCGTACGACTGTATCTCATGCATTCTGAATCATATCTGAAATCTAAGGAAATATGATGCATGGGCACGTTGTATTCCCGACCTTTCTGTCGGAGACTGTAAATTTGATTTGCCCAACCCATAAAGTCCGCTTGGTCCTGCCCTGTGGAATTTTTTGTCTATTGGGGATAGACGACGTAACAAGATCTGGGAATGAATCTTGTAAGCAGCGTTGATCGGCGTAATACCGCAGTAATTACAGCAACCGAACCGATCACCCTTTTTGTAGAAAGAAAAACCACATCCTCTTATTCCTCCGGTAGATATTTCTTCTCCCAAACCCTGTAAATTATCCAATGAACCGATTTTGCGTAATTTGTTTTCAGTAGACATTCATTTGTATGAGATAAGCATAGCTGTACTGTGCTCCCTTTCTTCCAATGTTTCTATTTGTTTTTTAGGCAAGAGGTGAAGGATAATATACGGTACCGTCATCCGGGGATACTAGCAACACTTTTGAACTTTGACTTGGCATAACTTTCGAAGTTTATCATTCAGGTCCAAGTGTAAGTAGCCAAAACTTGTATAGTGGTTAGTACTTTTGAATTATGATTATGAGAACAAGTAGCAGCTTAACGAATCTGTAGAAAGAACGGAAAATAGGAGTGTTGCACTATTCTAATTTTGCATTCCTTATGAATATAAAAGCATTCGAGTGCTCTCCGACGTATTGAAGAGCCGCAAGTTCGACGTCGTAGCGCTGCAGGAGGTGTGCTGGAAGAGCTCAACGGTATGTACGTTCAGAGATGGATCTACTATTCAGAGATACCATCTACCAGAGCTGCAGCAACACACTCGAGCTGGGTACAGCTTTCTTAGTGATGGACGAGATGCGGAAACGGGTGATTGAGTGGTGGCCAATCAATCCTTGAATGTGCAGGTTGAGAATCAAGGGCCGATTCTTCAATATAAGCACCATCAACGTGCACAGCCCTCACCTCAGAAGTACCGATGACGACAAGGATGAGTTCTACGCGCAGTTGGAGAGTGAATACGACCGCTGCCCAAAACATGATATCAAGATCGTCATCGGGGATTTCAATGCTCAGATCGGCCAGCAGGATGAATACAAACCGGTGATTGGAAGGTTCAGTGCACACCAGCGGACCAATGAAATGGGCCTAAGACTTATCGACTTTGCCGCCTCCAAGAATATGGCCGTAAGTAGTACCTTTTTCCAGCACAGAATCCATCAAAAGTACATCTGGAGGTCATCAAATCAGACAGAATCACAGATCGACCACGTTTTGATCGACAGTCGGCACTTCTCAGACATTATCGACGTCAGATCCTATCGAAGCGCTAACGTTGAATCGGACCACTACCTAGTGATGGTTAAGATGCGCCCAAGACTCTCCGTTGTGAACAACATTCGGTTCCGACGCCAGCCTCGGTTAGATCTCGCGCGGCTGAAGCGGTCAGACGTCGCCGCAAACTATGCGCATTCACTCGAAGGACACCCTCTCGAGGACTGTCGAAACACTATCAAAACAGCCATCAGCAGTGTTGCGGAGAGCTCCATCGGGCATGTGGCCCGGAATCAGCGGAGCGATTGGTTTGACGATGAATGTAGGAGGGTGATGGATGAGGAGAACGCTGCGCGGGCGGCCAAAATACGCAACGCTACACGTCAGTACGTGGAGTGCAGCGAAACCAAATCTTGCAGGAGAAAACGCGCTACCTGGAAGAGCAGGAATATGCAGAGTTGGAGCGGCTGCATCGTTCTCAGGAAACGCGAAAGTTCTACTAGAAACTGAACGGATCCCGCAAAGGCTTTGTGCCGCGAGCCGAAATGTGTCGGGATAAGATTGGCAGTATTCTGACGGACGAGCGTGAGGTGACCGATAGGCGGAATCAGCACTTCGACGCACACCTGAATGGCGCCCAGGCGGAGAACCATGGCGGCTGGGAAAGCGATTTCGACGGTGCAACAAACGGGGAAGAGGTGCCAGCCCCAACGATAGGCGAAGTAAAGGAGGCCATCATGCAGCTAAAGAACAACAAGTCAGCTGGAAAATATGACATTGGAGCGGAGCTTATTAAGATGGGACCAGAAACGCTGGTCGTTTGTATACACCGACTAATTGTTAGAATTTGGGATACGGAATAGCTACCGGAGGAGTGGAAATATGGGATTATCTGCCCGATCTAGTTGGACTGTGAGAACTATCGAGCGATCACCGTTCTCAATGCCGCTTATAAAGTGCTGTCCCAAATCATTTTCCGCCGTCTATCACCAATTGCGAACAGATTTGTGGGAACTTATCAAGCCGGCTTCGTTGAAGGTCGGTCTACAATGGATCAAATATTTACACTGCGGCAAATCCTCCAAAAGGGCCGTGAATACAGAGTTCCCACGCATCATTTATTCGTTGACTTCAAAGCCGCATATGATATCATCGACCGGAAAGAGCTATGGAAAATCATGGACGAGAACAGCTTCCCCAGGAAGCTCATCAAACTGATTAAATCTACGATGGATAGTACACAGTGCTGTGTTCGGATTTCGAGTGGATTGTCAAGTTCATTCGAATCACACAGAGGGCTTCGTCAAGGTGATGGTCTTTCATGCCTGCTGTTCAACATAGCGCTACAAGGTGTTATGAACCGAGCGGATATCAACACGCGGAGCACGATATTCAACCAATCTAGTCAATTCGTCTGCTTTGCCGATGACATGGATATTATCGGCAGAACATCTGTGGTGGTGGCTGAACAGTACACCAGACTAAAGCGCGAAGCAGAAAAGATTGGGTTAAAGGTAAATACGTCTAAAACAAAGTACATGTAGTATATTGATCGACGGCGATGAGTTTGAAGTAGTAGATGAATTTGTCTACCTTGGCTCACTGGTAACGGCGGACAATGATACCAGCTGTGAGATTCAGAAGCGTATTATCAGCGGAAGACGTGCTTACTATGGGCTCCACAAGCAATTTCAGTCGAGCAGACTAAGTCCCCGTACAAAGTGCACCCTGTAAAAGACGATTATTAGACCGGTTGTTCTATACGGGCATGAAACATGGACAATGCTCGAGGAGGACCTGCGAGTGCTCGGAGTCTTCGAACGACGAGTGTTAAGAACGATCTGCGGCTGCGTACAGGCGTCTATGGCGAACCCAGTATCCAGTAAGTGGCTAAAGATGGGCGATGGGCAGGGCATGTTGCAAGAATACCGGACAACTACCCTGCAAAGATGGTATTCGCCTCAAATCCGGTAGGAACAAGACGACCAGGAGCGCAGCGAGCAAGATGGTTAGGCCAAGTGGAGCGAGATCTGGCTGAGAGTACTCGGTGTCCGAGGAATTGGAGAGCGGTAGCCCTCAACTGAGTCACATAGAAAAACTTTGTTCAACAGGCTTTGTCTTAAGACGGCAAGCCACCTAAGTAAGTATGAATATAAAAGTGCTTAAAACCGCGAATGGCTGTTTTCAGACATTTTGAGTGTGCTGGCAGTATTGCAAGAGATACCAGAGGCACGTTTTGCTTCCCAACTTCATATATCGCATCTTTAAAGATATCTGGTGAAAATGTAGTAGTTACGCGAGTTCCGAATCACCTTTTGCAGGCACGTGGCATTTTTCAATTTTTTGTTGGAATTTTTTGTTAATGAACTGCACAGAGCTTTGCGCACCCATTTTTCTTACTATAAAAATGAAATTACTTTCCGGTCATTTAAAAATAAGCAAAACAATGATATAATGGATTTAACTTAACTAAATAATAGGTAAACGTCCCTTCTTTAAAACGGCATTGACTACAAATGGTTATGTAAACAAACAAATGCGTCAGAGTTGTCAAAAGCGCCATGCGCCAAAGTGTTGCAAGTAACCCCGGTGTTGCAAGTATCCCCGGATGACGGTAGCTGTATTAATACAAACCACTGACTAAGCGCCAGTTGTTAATTCCCACATAACCTGACAGGTTACGTTTTACCGCGCAGCGGTGGCACATTCTTTCTTTAGGTTGTATTGCAGGTTAATAGTTGAACCCTTAATTTTTTTGACAAACCATAGCTTAATTTTATTTGCTGTTTTCCGTGTTGTCTTCGTGATAACACACAGTTTACGCTGATTAGAAATATTATGCCTCACCCCGATTATGCCGTGAACGTAAAAACAGTTCATGGAAATCGGGGTATTTTTTGTTTTGTCTCCTCCGAGGTGTCGATAACACCGTGCACAATGTGATTGCACAGAATGCTTCCCCTTCAACGCCGCCTGTTCCCCTTTTTTTTACAACAAGCACCCGTATCTTAGGTAAACAGTTTAGCATCATATTCCAATCATGTCGGTTATTTCTGCCGTAGTGACCAGCCTCGCAGATAATATCCATCACGCAGCTGTGGCCGCCCGTCCTCTTGCCAACTGGAGGTGCCCCCGGCCGCATGGTCGCTATCAGTTTCAAGTTTCATGCGTACCACGTTGTTTTTTTTTATTATTTATTGAACGTAATAAATGTCTGGCCGTTAAATGAACCGTGTTTCTCCATCGCTACACCCGCTGAACCGGTAGACTATTTGTCAGGCGAGTGGCAACCGGCCTGAACAGAAAGTACTGCAACATGTAGTTCTGGCAGGAAATCCAAATATCACGGGAGGAAACCATGCGGGTAAATTCGGATCGCGGTTTCTGTATAGCCTCCCGTTCGGGATCGAATGCAAGAAAAATCCTCGCTTCATTTTTCATGCGTTCCATCACGCTCGGGCATCGCTTTGTTTCGCACCGTCGTTGTTCATACCATAATGGCAATATTTCCGTTCATTCATTAAAACGAAGTAAAAGGTAGATACATTCTCATGTTAATTTGTCGCACCGTTCGGACAACTGGCGTTGCGTGATCTTCACCATGACAAAGTGGTCAGTCCTCCTATGCTATGCTGTTGTCATTGAATTGTCATTGATTGGAGTTGAACTTGGGCTGCAGTCTTTGCATCTTAATAATTTTTTTCGAAACGCACACGCTTCAGGAACACAACTGACAATGCCGGACAGCAGGGGGTCCCTTTTTGTCAATATGCAACGATTGGCATCCGGACGAAAGACGACATTCCACTCAGGCGTTGAACCGCAGCGGGTCGTCAGAGCCCCATTCATGGTCGAGATGATTTGATTTAATCGAGCCTCGTTGATTGAATAATTTCGTCGAACATGCTAACGGCAAGAGCGAGCAAGAGAAGCAGCAGTAGCAGTTCGGCCTAAATGGGGGCTATCGAAAGCCTATAAATTAAACTTTCTTTGCCCGATCGACCTGAACGGGAGACCGGCCGGTCGGTCGGAAGGGCAGACTACGACGATAGTGGGCACGCCGTCGCTCGGTTTGTTGGTGCGTTTTATTGCCGCTTTGGGAGCAATTACAAGCGCCTACGTGCTACGACGGGCTGGGCTGTGAGCGTTGTTGCAAAGAGGCTTTGCAACGAACAGCCGCCGCGTGCCGTTCGTAGTTCCATTCGACAGCAAATCAACGACATTGCATGTCCTGTAGTCGATGGTGGATTGCCAAATGGCTTTTCGATTGGCTCGATAAGTATTAAATGAGATTTAACATGGCCATTACCGGAGGGCTATTATCGGAGAATTGCTAGGCAAAAATGAGCTCCGACGAAGGACGGATTTGATTTCTGCCTCCGAGAAAAAGCTATCAATTTGTTATGTAAACAGTTATTTGATTAAGATGAGAAAGGGAGCAAAAAAAGTGATGAAAGGTATTGGATTAGAAAACGAGTTGGTGGTTGATTAAGTTTACTTAGTATGAAAATAATATATATCTTATCCCAATGATGTTAGTCCAATTCAAATATTTTGAAAAACCATCTCATAGTCGCCTCATCCCATTATGAATCAAAAATGTGACTAAATTATAGTTGTAAATATAATATTTTGTGATATAGACATGAGCCCAATAATTTTTGATAGTTATTCCGATACTTTCCTATCTTCGATGCGAAACAATACTGTGAAACATGCGGTACGGTAAGGACTGACAACAGCAACAGTTTCGTGTAATAAACTTGAAAGAATCTTACTTGTTCTTTAGAGCCAAATCATGTATTTAGCTCCATCCGATACAGCCTCCGCACTCACCTGGAATGATAGAAAAGTAAAAATCATTATTTTATTTATGCTGTGCAATAAATCTGTCACAAATAAATTTATTGATTTAGTGCAGTTCGGGGCAGCATAACAAATCACAGCACGCTGTCAGCACCCTCTCCCCGTTGCATTGCATTTGCTAAGACCGAACGTCTTTGCGAATTCGAATTCGAATTGGCCCCCATGCATTTCTTGTAGTCTGGCTAGCTGGTATCCAGCCAGGATGGACAGCAGCAAACGAGCCTTAATTGAGACATTGAATGAAAAAAAAATCATATACAACCAGCAAATTAAGCTAACTTGAGAACGAATGTTGTATCATTTGTTTTTTGAGCAAGAGCAGGACAAATCATATGCTTGAGAAAGCACCACAGCAAAGTCAATCGCGGACAAGCTATGGAAGTCGAAAATTGATTTATTTATTTTAAATCTACCAGAGCGCCAATCTTCATAAATTTGCATTGATTACTGCAGCGAGTGAATAAATCGCTCGAGCGTACCCGAAGGAGCTGGTTTAATTGGATCGTCCGACCTAGTCATCGTGTCCCAGAGAGATCTTAATTCAGTACGTAATGCACTTGCGTTAATACAAGTCCGGCCCACCTAATTATACTGTGCATCGTACCTCACTGGGTGTCACAAAACTTAATAATCGGAACATTCTAACTAACCCGTCAGCTAGGAAAAGCCGCTGCTGCCAAGATGCCATGTAGTAACAGTTTCACCATCGGAAATGGATACGTAGTCCGACGCTAGTTTGCAATCCATAGCAATAAATCATTCATCAAATCATTCCTGACCCATTCAGCGCCTTCCAGCGGTGCCTCTATATCTAGGATTTCAATTGGCGCACTGTCTGTCGCCGCGAGAATGCAACAGTCACCACCTAGCAAGCCGCACTTGGAAAGTCGGTGACTGGATCGCACTATCGCCGCTTTCAATCTCAATTTCTCACCGCGTCCAGATTCGTTCCGGGGTGCAACTGCAATTGCAGTGTCCTGCTGAGGGACGGATACTGGGAATGTTTAGCGCAAACCGTCAAGAAATTGTTGATTCAGTTCCGTGGTAACTTTAGTCGAAGTTGAACCACTGTTCCAAACAATTGTCTTCCCCATGGCACCAACCAGTCACCGGGTTGACTTCGGGGTGATTAATTACTTCAACGGTGCAGTAACTCACCGCTTAATAAAGCCTATCGTTACATCTCGTTATAGCTAAATACAGTCAAACGGCCGCCGCAACTCGCCCGTCGCTGCCAGTGCCACCACCGCCCGTGGTCACCGTCTTCTAGGCCGATCGTACAAAAATCTATCGAGCCGCCAAAGAGCGCGAAAGTGTCGGTTCTGGAAAATATCGACTCAATTCATGTTCGCGATCGATCCGACGATTGATCGATCAGGCGAAACGAGCGCAGGCAACCGACGACGACGGGTATTTATGCAGTCGTAAAAGCGAGTACACCGAGTTTGAGCGAAAAAAAAACGCAGGCAGCAGCTGAAGCCGCTATTAGCCGCGGCTGATTTATACCAGGGCAAATTAATTTGAATTTATAATTTCTCACACGCCGACAGTCGGGTGTACTTTGTTTTATGTGATTGGTCGTTTTTTCTCTCTCTCGCTAGCATCAAACGAAGTGGATAGAAGGATTTGCGTAGACGAACCGAAGAAAGTTTATGAAATTATTTATGTAATGGTTTTGTGAAGTTGAGCAATTTTTTTAACAACACACTCGTAGTATAAGTAATTCTTCTCAAAAATTAATGTTTTCTTAATAAACAAAATGAAGAAAGCACTGTTTCAGATTTACATTTTGTACGCCATTTATCTTTATTTGATTACTTGTTACCAAACAATGTTAAGAGCATGCATGATTTGTAGTTAGAAGCTCAATTTTTAAGTCTCAAAAACCAGAGACCGAGAATACGCTACAACGAAGAGTCTTCGGTATTGGAAGGGATTTCGTTTATTGAGATAGTAGAGGCTACCAGCTGTGTGTGATTACCCGTCGTTGTTGTCAGCGGCTTAGAGTCGTGGTGGCTCGTGCTTTTTTAAGCAGTCGTCTCTGATTTTGGTGCCGATGGAGTTGTCGAGGAGAACTGTTTTCGTCACATTGTCGTCTGGCATCCTTGTGACGTCCCTGGCTAGCCGTAGCCTACCGACTTTTGCCAGATGTACGATGAGGATTCCTCCAAGCAGTGCCTACCGCTCGTGATTCATACACATCCGACATTCTCCGCATTCCGTTTGTATTCCATCAAATATCGCAGCACCTTCCTCTCGAACACGGAAATGACGCAACTGTCCTTCGCGTGCAGCGTCACAGCGTCAAGTCCATAAAGACCTACCGCTCTAATAAGGGTTTTATGCATTACTTACTTACTTATGTGTCCATGTCCGCCGGTCCGGTAGAACAAAGGGATGAAATCAGAGATCTCCACTGCTGACGGTTACCCGCCATGGCTTTTACCTGTCGCCGAACCCGGACAGGTTCTCGCTTACAGCCCGAATGTCGTTGGCTAAGCTCCGTCGCCATGAGCCTCTGGGTCTGCCTCTTCTACGCTGTCCTTGTGGATTCCAGTCGAGTGCTTCTCTGCAAACCTCGTTCGCTTCTTTCCTTAAGGTGTGTCCGATCCACTTCCACCTACGTTCACGAATTTCTGTGGCTATCGGCCGTTGATGACACCGACGATGGAGTTCCTCATTGGATATCCAATTATCAGGCCACCAGGCACGAATAATGTATCGCAGGCACCGGTTAATGAATACCTGCAGTTTTTGCGTTGTCTCCGCTGAGACGCACCACGTTTCGCAGGCATACAGCAGCACTATGGGCCAGAAATTGAAATTTCGGGACAAATATATTTGCGGTTGAATGGCGTGTCTCAGCTCAACGTAGTCTTCGGTAACTTTTTGAATGAAAAAATGATGCATCTTTTGAAGGGATTGTCCAATATTTACGTGTTACTTTAACAACAATTTAAGTAATAACTTTTTGAGTAAATTTTTTTTCACCTGTTTGGTTTCAGAATAGATATTTCAATTTCAAGTATTTTTTCTGAAGATATCAAACTTCTACCTTTTACCCATTTTCAGCAATAGACCTTTGTTTATAAACGATCCCTCAAATCACATTTCTTCTTGTAACATGTTTATTTCAACAGACAGCTCAATGTGATGTTCTAGACAACATTTTGAACATTTTGCACATTAAAGAGGAATATTTTTGCTGGAGACTGCTTCGCTTTTTCTGCATTAATTAATAAGATATAACTGTTTTTAGGATAAAAACCGTTTGATGAAAAATGTGTATTTTTTCAAAGGTGGTGTCTTCGGAGAAGAGAAAATAATAAAATATAGCGCATCTTCCTGCACTATTAGGGTGACCATGAATTCTTCTATTAGGGTGATACAAACTTTTGTTTTCTTAAATAATTTTTAAAAAAAGTTTTTTTCTCCAAAAGTTGCAGAAAATACTAAAATAAGCAACTTTGCTGAATAAAGTAACTATTTATCTCTTACCGGTTACGAAATATAATGATGTGTTAAAGAAGAGCACTTAAAAATCAATTACACTCAATAACTTTGCACACGATTATTTTATTGCTTACAAATGTTCTACAAAGTTATTTAGCATGTTGAAATACATATTTTTTGTGAAGACTATTTGACGCTAGGACGCATATTTATTAAGTTATAAAATGTATGAAAAAAAAATCCGCACTATTCCCAGGTATTCCCAGCCATGGTATTCCCAGGTATTCTCTGAAATACACATTTGGGCAGATAGCTTCAATAATTCCCTACAAATTGGTATGCAAACTAATTGCAGATACTTGCAGATGGCTAAGATATTCGGATTTTTCATCAGACGGTTTTTAACTTAAAATCAGTTATATCTTATTAATTAATGCATATAAAGCAAAACAGTCTTCAGCAAAAATATTCCTCTTTTATGTGCAAAATATTTTCTAGAAGATCACATTGAGCTGTCTGTTGAAATAAACATGTTACAAGAAGAAATGTGATTTGAGGGATCGTTGATAAACAAAGGTCTATTGCTGAAAATGGGTAAAAGGTAGAAGTTTGATATCTTCACAAAAATTACTTGAAATTGGTTTATCTTTAATATTTTGAAACCGAAAAGGTAAAAAATAGTTTACTCAAAAAGTTATTACTTAAATTGTTGTTTAAGTAACGCTTAAATATTGGACGACCCCTTCAAAAGATGCATAAATTTTTTATTCAAAAAGTTGCCGAAGACCACATTGAGCCTAGACATGTTGTTTAACCGCAAATATTTTTGTCCCGAAATTTTAATTTCTGGCCCATAGTGAGCAGTACGGATTTAACGTTTGAGTTAAAGATTCGGGTTTTCGTACGTAGAGTGACCTGGTTTGAGCGCCAAATGTTTCGCAGACCTGCAAAGGCACCCCTGGCCTTCCTGATCCGTGTGGCTATATCAGTCTTGGTACCAACATCGGGCGTTGTTTGGCTACCAAGATATTGAAAGGCGTCTACCTGCTCAACTTGTTGTCCCGCTACTGTGAAGTTGGAGGAATTGTCGGTGTTCACTACCATAGACTTAGTTTTCGCTACATTGACTGTGAGACCTGCTGCCTGGGAGCTCTCGGAGAGGTAATCTAACTTGCTCTGCATATCGTTTCGGCGTTGTGCGAGCAAGACAATGTCGTCGGCTAGGTCGAGGTCATTGAGCTGCTCCATCGTTAGAGGATTCCAAGGCAATCCTCGATTGCCGATTGGTTTACTGTCAATTGCTCCAACTAATATCTCATCCATAACGGTGAGAAACAGAAGCGGTGATAAAATGCAGCCCTTTCTCACGCCAGCAGTAACCCTTATGGGGTCGGACAAGACGACGTCGTGCAAAACCTTACACGAAAACGCCTCGTACTGAGCCTCGATGAGATGGACTAGCTTATCTGGAACTCCTCTACGCCTAAGTGCGCCCCAGATGTTTTCGTGATTGAGTCGGTCGAACGCCTTTTCGAAGTCAACGAACACTAGCAGGAGAGAGTCCCGGAATTCTGTGATCTGCTCCAATACAATGCGGAGCGTTGTGATATGTTCTACACATAATCGGCCAGCACGGAATCCAGCTTGCTGCCGCCGGAGAGTAGCGTCGATCTTCTCCTGGATCCGGTTGAAGATTACCTTATAGAGTTCTTTGAGAGTAATACAGTGCAACGTGATGCCACGCCAGTTACCGCATTCCGTTAGGTCTCCTTTCTTAGGGACTTTGACCAATATGCCCTGCCTCCAGTCCATCGGAAAAGTTGCGGTTTCCCAAATATTACTGAAAAGCTGATGCATCATCTGGGCTGACAAAGATGGGTCAGCTTTGAGTATTTCGGCTGAAATACGATCTATCCCTGACGCTCTATTGGATTTAATACTCTTGATGGCTGCTACAATTTCATCCAGCGATGGCTCCTCCGAGTTCACGCGATTTATTCGACGAACTGTAGGCGTCATACACTGCTGGTTTTGTTGGTCTCTGACATTTGAAACTCGGAAGAGTTGTTCAAAATGTTCAGTCCATCGCTTAAGCTGTTCTGTACGGTCAGTCAATAGCTGTCCCGCTCTGTCCTTTAGCGACATCTTTGTATTCATCCTGGCACCACTAAGGCGGCGAGAAATATCGTACAACAAACGGATATCACCATTGGCGGCGGCGGTTTCTCCTAGTTCGGCTAGGAAGTTAGTCTAGGCTCTCTTGTTCCGCCTACAAGCACGTTTAACAGCCCTCTCCAATTCGGCGTATCGTTGACGGGCAGCTGTCTTAGCCGATCTGGTCCGCGCTCGCTCAATGCCGGCTTTCGCTTCTCTCCGCTCGTCGATCTTCCTCCAAGTTTCATCCGAAATCCACTCCCCCTGCCCACTGCGCGCTTTGCCGAGGGTTTCATCACTGGTCGTGATGAAGGCGTTCTTGATGCCGGTCCATTGCTCTTCGACGGTTCCACCAGGTGGCAACTCTGAGGCTCGAGATTCAAGTTGTTCAGCAAAGGCCCTTTTCACCTCAGGATTCTTCAATCGGCGGACGTCGTAGCGGCACCCAACTTTCTCCTCCCGTCGTTGGACACGTGCGACGCGCAGACGTATCTCAGCGATAACAAGATGATGGTCGGATGCAATGTCAGCGCTGCGTTTGTTGCGTACATCAAGAAGGCTCCTTCTCCATTTCCGGCTGATACCGATGTGGTCGATTTGGTTTTCTGTTCAGCCGTCGCGGGAAACTCACGTGACTTTATGTACTGGTCTATGGGGGAAGAGCGATCCACCAATGACCATGTCATTATTACCACAAAATTCTGTAAACAGCTCCCCGTTTTCGCTCATCTCTCCTAGGCCATGGCGTCCCATGACGCGTTCAAGGTCCGCGTTGTTTGGGCCAATCTTCGCGTTGAAGTCGCCCATGTGAATTTGAATGTCCCCCTTCGGGATTTTCTCAACCACGCTGTTCAGCTGGCTGTAAAAACTCTCTTTCTCCTGCAGGTCGGCATCATCTGTTGGCGCACAGCACTGGATTGCCGTAAGGTTCCTAACCCGTGTTCTGAATCTGGCAACGATTATTCGCTCATTTATTGGTTCCCACTTCATCAGGGCCGCATGTGCCCCTGGGCTCAGTAGGAATCCAACTCCTCTTTCTCGAGTAGCATTTTCACCTCGTATGCCAGAGTAGAGCAAGACTTGCCCGGATGATGTCCTGTGTTCGCCAGTACCCGGCCAGCGGACCAGCGGTTTTATGCATTGTCAGTTTCGAATGGTGTCGCATGCTCCTTGACCGTAGCGTTTTGCGAAGGGTAAGGTGGGTCCAATTTCCCGCCTGAGTGCGTCGTTGGACCTATTTACTCGTGTTGTTTTTCGCGGTCACCAGCGATCCCAAATACACGAACTTATCTAGCACTTCTAATTGGCCACCGTCAACGGTTACCGTTCTTAAGCGGCGCACATTTGTCTCCTTTGAGTCTCTTCCTTTCGTGTATCTGTTTTTCGATGCATTAATTCTTAGCCCAATCTTCCTAAGCTTCACTCCAATAGCTTTAAAAATCCAAGAAAGATAAGTCTGGGGAAATCGATTTCACCGATGATGACGTTAATTACGAATACTGCCTGGTGAGTTTTTCGTTGGTAATCTAGCGAGTAGTAGACGGCACCGATCCAAATATGGTGGAAGGCTTCCGGGATTACGCCATGGTAGAAGTAACAGAACCAGCCTGTGAAGCAAGATGAATTTTCTTTGTATTCGTTCGATGCGCAGGGTCCACGTTAACTGCTGAGGACACCATAGTTACTTTACTTTTATGGCATCTTTCAGCTTATCGAGTCCATGTCGAATTCAGGAGCCGTCTCTACATTTCTCGCACTTGGGCTGCCGGTCTCCAGTCACCCCTAACACCCGCTGCTCTAGCATCCACGTCAACAGCGCTCGTCTAATGGGTATGGGATCTGCCTCGAAGTCGTCGACCTCTGTCGAGTTCTCTGCTAAATATTGTCTTCGCTGGTCTCTCATCCGGCATCCTTGCTACGTGGCCAGCCCATTGTAACTTACAGTCTTTTAGTCGCTTCACAATATCCGCACCCTTGCATACTTGGTATATTTCATGATTCATGCGCCTGCGTCACACTCATTCCTCTAAAATGCCGCCAAGAATTGATCGCAGGATCTTACGCTCGAAAACGCCAAGAGCTTGTAGGTCGCTCTCTTTCAACTTTTACGCTTCGTGGCCGTAGAGTACCTCCGGAAGAATTAGCGTCTTATAGAGCGCGAGTTTTGTACGGAGTAGTAGGCTGCGGAACCTCAGTTGGCTACGTAATCCGTAGAAGGCCCTGTTGGCAACCGCTATCTGCCTTTTTACTTCACGGCTCAAATCGTTGTCACTTGTTACTAACGCACCAAGGTAAATAAATTCATCGACCACTTCTAAAGTATTTCCAATACCCGAAGGGCTACCACGCTCACTACTACATTCTGGAACCTTTGAACATCCAGTTTGTTCCGCGGTATATCAGAAAGATGTGCTGCCTATATCCGATCATTTGGTTGGTTATGGTGATCCTGTTGCAGGAACATTTTTTCGTCCGAGAGTAAAATTTCACAATCACCGTGCCGCTTGAGCGGCTACCGACATCTTTCGAACATTTTGCTTTTCAGTCACACCGTGTACCCTTTGTTTTGACGTAGGACTACGTCTTTCAGGAAGGTAGCTGGTATAGGGTGTCATTCCAAAAAATCTTTCACGGAAAGTGGTCAGGTTTTGAACGCTAATAGCTTAGTGGTTTCGCGATTGATTTTCAATATTCTTACACCAATCGATTGAAAAATCTTTCAAGAATTGGTCCTATAGAATCCGATCGAAAATTGTCAAGCTTTAGCTGTTGCTGCTTCCCCGGATAAGGCAACGAAGACATCCAAATTCACCAAGCGAGATGCCAACAAATCGAAGAATCCATCGACTCATCCACCAGTGAACGATATGGTTTTGGCTGCTATGCCTTTTACTGCGCATCGTCAGTCGGTCAGCGGCTTTCGTTGGCGACACATCGGAGAGGCAACTTTCGAGTCACATCCGTGGCATAATTTTAAAGCTTGTATTTGAAACATTGTTTGCCTTACGGTGCACATCGTCGTCAGTTGGTCGTGTTCATCGCCTGCTGAGGAAACGAAAGTATGCTGATCGTGTTGGAGCTGGAGCACTCGTCTCGCTACCGTGATGGAATATCTGGCAGCTGAAGTTCTGGAATAGGCAGGAAATATGCTGCTCGCGACAACAAAACGACCAGAATTACACTAGCAGCTGGCCACCTGGGCTGGTATTTCATCGTGACTCATGACCATACACGAACGGCTTCATCGATCGCATAGCTGCTGAGGCTTTCTGGCTGGTCCGTTGCAACAAGCCGTGCCTAGTTAACGGCTATCGGTACTCCAATTTACCGAAAAGAGAATTACGAATTACGTGAATACGACCGCTGCCCAAGAAATGATCGGACTTTTCAGACATTATCGACGTCAGAACCTATCCGGGCGCTAACATTGATTCGGATGAGAACTACCGAGCCATCACTATCCTGAATGCCGCATACAAAGTGCTGTCCCAAGTCATCTGCCATCGACTATCGCCAATAGCCAATAGATTTGTGGGAAGTTAACAGGCCAGCTTGAGGGTCGGTCTACAACGGACCAAATCTTCACCCTGCGGCAGATCCTCTAGAAGTACCGCGAATTCCGAGTCCCCACGCACCACCTGTTCAGTGATTTCAAAGCCGCATATGATAGCGTAAACCGACAAGAGCTATGGAAAATTTTGGACGAAAATGGCTTTCCGGGTAAGCTTACTAGACTTATCATGGCTACGATGGATGGGATCCAGTGCTGTGTGAGAATCTCGGGTGGATTGTGATGGTAAGGATACGTCAAAAACTATCTGTTGTAAACCACATACGATACCGGCGCCCGCCACGGTATAATCTAGCGCGACTGAGGCAACCGGAGGTCGCCGAAAACTACGCGTTATCTCCTGAAATCGCGCTGCCGGAAGAGGGTGAGCTGGATGATGCCCCTCTTGAGGACTGTTGGAATGCCGTGAAAACAGCCATTAACAGCGTAGCAGAGAACGTCCTAGGCCGTGTGGCACTGAATCGACGTAACGAATGGTTTGACGAGGAATGCCAGCAGATATTGGCTGAGAAGAACGCAGCGCGGGTACAAATGCTGCGTAGAGCTACCCGTCAGATTGTGGAGCGATGCAAACAGAACCGGACGCAGCAAACCAGACTCTTCAAGGAGAAGAAACGCCACCAAGAGGAGAAGGAGTGCGAAGAACTCGAACAGCTGTACCGCTTTTACGACACACGGAAGTTCTATCATAGACTCAACGGCTCTCGCAAAGGCTTTGTGCCGCGGGCCGAAATGTGCAGAGATAAAGATGGAGGTATCTTGACTAACGACCGTGCGGTGATCGAAAGGTGGAAGCAGCACTACGACGAACACCTGAATGGCGTGCAGGCGGAAGACCATGATAGCGGAGGAAGTGACCACATTGGTGTAGCAAGCAACGAAGATGTGCCACCCCCATCGATAAGGAAAGTTAAAGAAGCCATTCAGCGGCTGAAGAACAACAAAGCAGCTGGAAAGGATGGCATTGGAGTGGAACTTATGAAAATGGGGCCGGACAAATTGGCCGGCTGTCTGCATCAACTGATTGTTAAGATTTGGGATACGGAACGACTACCGGACGAGTGGAAAGACGGGGTTATCTGCCCTATCTACAAGAAAGGTGATAAGCTGGATTGTGAGAACTACCGAGCAATCACTATCCTGAATGCCGCCTACAAAGTGCTGTCCCCAGTCATCTTTCATCGACTATCGTCAATAGCCAATAGATTCGTGGAAAGTTAACAGGCCGGCTTCATGGAGGGTCGGTCTACAACGGACCATATCTTCACCCTGCGGCAGTTCCTCCAGAAGTGCCGCGAATTCCGAGTCCCCACACACCACCTGTTCATCGATTTCAAAGCCGCATATGATAGCATCAATGCTGAGGGTACCTTTTCAACGCACCAACTACGGACGAAACAGCTTATTGACTGGTATACAGCGAGTTTTCAATCGGGTTGCATTCGCTTTTGATTTTAATTTGTCACGTGAAACGGTCCGTCGTAGCTATTCTATGTTTTTTTCAACAAATGACGACTAAGAAAATTGTTAGTGTTTGTAATTGTAATTTCTTGACTGTGTGTGTTAGATTAAGCTACTTATCCATCATTGGGACTATAGTCTGTTGATGTCGACTTAATAAATAAATAAATAAATAAATAAAATAGCGTAAACCGACAAGAGCTATGGAAAATTTTGGAACTTTCGAAGTTCGAAAACAGACACTGAGGAAGCCTGCAAGTCGTAGGCGAAATACGTATCTGTCATTGAATAAAATAAACTTGCAAGCTGTGTTGACATTTGAATACACTCCAAATGACAAATATGTAGACACATCTGTGATTAACCCATTTTTAATTAAACACATCCAAAAAACACTGACAGTTATTGCTACTCACCCTGTAAACCATGCGGTTCTTTAACCCAGATTGTACGATATATTAAAAAATTAAAAAATCTCCAGTTACATAAGTATCCAGTTCGAAGGTCTTGGAAATAACGAGCAAAATGCATATTTAACGGTTAAAAAGAACATAACCTATGAACTAAAAACTGTCATTTAATAAAACATAGGGTATCGTTCGTAAGCGTTTATTTTTATCAAACTTGAACTTGTGCCCACCTTAAGCACGGAAGTGAAACATATAATTCAATTTTTATAATTATGGTTAAGCAATTCTATCATCTTCCAGAAAGATTTTCATTTGTCTTTGTAACCAGTTCCAATTTCAGCTTCTTGACAACTGGTTTAATCCGATCCGATTAATTTGTTTGAACTTGATGCCCGCCCTCGTGCCACAACAAATTTGAATAAACAGTAACTTGTCTGCCAAAATCCAACTTATGGCTATTCCCATATATGTGACCTCTGAAAACAAATATAACTCTACTTAATGCCGCCCATTACAGTGCTTTATGAGAATACGCACAAATGAGGATAAGTACTATACTGTTCTATTTTTTTGTGATTGACGTGAATGTTTACTTTTTGTCTGCACTACTTACCTGTTACTCTTTTCGGTAAATCCCTCGTATCAAGGAGATATTTGCCGATGAGATCATAAAGCAACAAATGCGAAACTAATTAATTTTTGGAATAAAAAATATGGATACTCCATTAATCTCAATCAATCTTCTTTTCAACTGCGAAAATATGTAGAAGTAGCTCGGTTAGCCAGATTTGATTTCCCAATAAATAATTCCATTCCCGTGCAGTACAGAGTACTCCGACACACATGACCTCATGCAAAATTGAACAGAAAAAAACCTATGATTTACACCTTACTTCTCAATAAGCGCACTGCCGGCTCTGCCGGTATGTGCTCAATCCGATAGAATTATAATCCATTCTGATATTGCTGTCAGTGTTCGATCAAATCATAACCCAACCTGAAGATATAGCACCGGAAAGTTTTAGAAAAGCCAATACTAGGATGGTAAATGCTTTTATTTCAAGTGACTGCACAATAAATCACATCAAAGCTTGGTGGCGAGTTCGAGTTGAAACTGAAGGGAACTCTGGTTTTTCCCTCCACCCGACCCCCGACGCTTTGGAGCCATCCCCGTTTACGAGACGAGAATGCACTATAATCTGCGGACCTCAACCAGCTACAAGTTGGTAGGTGGGTAGGTAGGTACAAGACGCATATCAATTGAATTGTGCAGTAGAGCAATAAATCGTCTTATCAGCTTATAAATTACAGAGAGCCGTGGAGGTTCTCCGTTCATGTGCGTGTGTGTGGTTATTCTATACGCATAAAAGTATAAACAACATACCTACATATGTCAGGTTGTACCGTTGGCTGTTGACTGCATACATAGTTCGAAACACATAGCATGGCTTTGGTTTAACGTACAGCTCAAGGTTGTCTAGAATAATAATGACTTTGACGTACATGCTTTGATCCGGGATGGAAGAATTCCAGAGCTCTTTGAATACGGCGATGTCCTAACGTTTTATGCTAAACATTTTATGCAGCTGCAAATGTTTATTATTATTATCATTATTATGAAAAACTACAAACATTATACCTATCTAAAATATTTAAAAAAATGTTTACTCTAGTGATATAAACGACCAGTTCTGAGACTACTTTTTTATTTGAAATAGCACGTCGCATTGCACTTATATATTTGCATACAATTCGAAGTACACTTTTATTGAATCCTTACTACTACTCTATGCAGGCTAATTAAGTATGGCATCCTGTACAGTACTGTGTACAATTTCACCTTTCCTATAACCTAATAATTTATGTTCTCTTGAAGCACATGTGAAACCCAATTCCAGCGGTAACAATTCTCACCCGTTCCGCAAATAAGTGGCCCAATCTGCACAATATGCCCCGTGGCATCCTAATTCGAAGTTGGGAAATCTTCACTCTAAGGATGGCAATGTTCGTTCATTGCCATCAGAGTAGAACCACGCCAAACGATACCCACCTAGCATGTACTTGATACCTATACTCACGCGCCCACGTACAACGGACGTGATCGGAGTGAGTAAACATTAAGCTGGGGGAGGCCAACCGAACCAACCAACGCCAACGGCCGGCTTGAGTCGTGTGAAAATCGGAAAAAGCAGTATCAGTGGCATGGCAGCTACCAGCCAAGGTGATTCCACAAGCCAGCAATCGTTTAGGCTAATCCTTTACCGCCATTAGCACTCCTGCCGACGGTCGGTGTTCATAATTTGGCATTCCACATCCTTTTACGCATACACACATGTCTATGCTCATTCCCAAATACACGGTGATTGCCGTTCCCTATTCTCTCGGCTTACTTTATGGGTCCTATAAATAACCTAATAAAGTCGCAAGATCTGGAATCGGGTATTCTCAATCCACGACCGGAGCAGAAACCCCGAACCTTCGGTTCCTTAGTGGTTCCTTTTGTTTGGTTACGTTTTTCTCTGCACAGCCGGCGGGCATATGCTGGTATCGGCAGTATTGGTCCTGCGTGTGTTTCCTACGCAAGGAAATGAAAGAATAAATAAACACAAGTGCCACAATGTCGGTCGGTCTTGGGTCGGTAGTTTAGTAAAATTTATACACGATGTGTTCTATTATGTTTTTACCATCAGTCGTGTGTGTAGGGAAGTATCAACTTCTTCTTCATTTAAGTTTTGAATTTCTATATTTCTAAGCATGAGCTAATGCAAAAAAAAACTGAATATTTTGTTTCGACATTATCTAACCTCAAAACTACCGATAAAGTCCGGTAATATGATTCCGAATAGCGCAAAGAATGTGCAGTAGTAAAAATAAACAGAGCAAACGTACGACCAATAAAAATATACTGGTTCTGAACCAAATCTCGAAGACGTACTGCACATGGGTGGGAAACGAATAAATTTCCTCAATATTCCTGCACTATACAAGACACATGTAAGGACCTGTGCCCCATCTCCGAGCAGAAACCGAAACCGGTATTAGGATATTCCCGGAAACCGAACTCGTGCCGATAATGGTTAGCGTACAAGTGTGCCAATGTTTATTTTGGATACGTATAGACCCCGCGTCAGTTGATTTGATTCCGTACTGAGAGTACTATTGTCGAGTGGGTGAGTATGTATATGGCTTTTGGGTCCAAGAATTGTTTTGCTGAACGGTTACTTGCCACACAGAACAAAAACTGACTGCCGTTCGGCAGCAGTTTTCCCCTGTTGGGTAAGCAAAACAAATGAAAATCGAGAGTGGCAAGTTTTTCCAAGCATAAAATATTATGTTTCGGTTATTGCTTTTCCAAACATGTTCATAAAACATACTGAGAATTGGAGCACGCCAGCACGGAACATGTTGCGTTGCCACTCAGAATCAGTCAGAATAACAACATCTGACTGGAAGTTCAAGACTAGGGCAACCAATCGTGAGACGTCCGTCCAATTCGGTAACGATTGGCGTGATCTTTTAACAAGACGGGGAAACAATAACAATTCCGAGTTTGGCGCATACCACCCACGTTTCGTTGTTGCTAGTTTCCCGATTGAAATCCAACGCGGGAACTATGCACAAGAAACGAATATATTATCCCATATGATTAGCATACAACCCGAATTATTCTAGACCTGATGTTTATTGAAGCACACATCTTCAAGTGGGCACTTGTTCGACCAAACCAAACTCGTCAACAGCTTCTTTGCATGTAACGCAAAACTTCGGAAAGGCCGCGCAGTTGTGTCTCGGCGAAACAGATGACACTTCCTTCCGCCACAGATGGTGCTGCAACTCGGTTGCTGCTTTTCCCCCGCACACGTCGTCGCCAGGCGATTCATCAAGAAGCCTTCTTCTCTCGTCCATAAGGGAAGCCCTGGAAGAATTGCCCGAGAATGCTATTTGGAAATTGAACTTTTTCGTGTTCGTCTCCGAAACGGAAATATGTCGCAATAGGCAACACGTCGCAGCCACCCCACCACAGAAGCAAATCCCTCCTGTTCTGCTATCAACATCACCATTATCATAACCCCAACGAATGCCGAGCGAGTCCGAGTGTAGCCTGGAGCGACAATTGTGTTTGCTGGCTGTTGATTTGACGCGCCACGTTCGCTGCTGCCGTTGTCGGAACCGGAGGCCGGATGATTGCGGGGATTTCGCTACGCAACCATCCTGCCTGCCACAAAGCATTCAAACCGGCACGGCACGGGGGGCGGCCGGCGTGATGTGTCCTTGATCATCACAGGGAGCTGCTGGTTGTCAGTTATGCCATTTCCTCGCCGGGATTGGGCGGAATCTGTCAACAATTTACGACGGATGAAGCGAACTGCGATTGTTGCTATGGAAAGGCCGAAGCTCGTCGGTTTTTAGACCGGGAAGCCGGCTGCGCTGGATTCCTTCGGAAGCGTGAAATTCGTGTTTACAGAATCGATGGCACATATTTGGAACAAAAATTCTTGAGCTAAACATGCACATGGTTCACACTCACTGTGTATGTGTAATTTTTCGAAAAAATATATATTTTTTATTTTTAGCATATTGTTGCTCTCGACTAATGTTAATATTTTTCAATCTTACACTACATCTCAGACCACTCAGGCCGTAGAAAAGTCTTCCAGCATTTTTTAACTTGAATTTACTTGAGAGGTTTTTAGTACATACTAGACAACAAAATCCCAAATATTCTTCATCATTTGCCCTAAACTATGTTTAGCAATTTTGTAAACAAAAACCAGCTCTGTAAATGTCCCATACGTAACATTTGTAACCGTAGGTCACAATGCACGAGAGCTAAATTTTTCATTTAAATTCTTATATTTTGTATTATAAACTAAATCTAATTCATCTAATTGATTAATCCAATAATATGTTTTCTAATTTAAATAATTAAAATCTAATTAAAATAAATATTTTGCTTTAAAACTAAAATTCTACTCTAATTACCTTTCTTGAGTTAAATATACCTAATTTAAATTTAAATTCAAATAAAATCCCAATCCCGCTCCTAATACCCCTCCATATCAACTCCGACAAAAACCGTATACATTGACGCAACTGCCCGCCTGTCAGTGGACCAACGTTGACAGCTACGCGAGATGTCAGCATGACTTGCAAAATTGGGCGGAGTTGGATAAATACGCCGTCTGCCCTGCGGACGGCCTTCTTTCTGATAACAACCATAGACCGAACCAAGTCGCGTCATTTAATTTAAGTATATAAATTCTCGCCAGGTGACGACAAAAATTAAATAGTGAGCCAAGTGGGTGAGTGACCGCATCTAGTGCCTTCCCGTTCCCGTTGGCCCGTGCAAATCACCCGGCTACGATGGCGGACGCGGATACTTCTGTGTGCTGTATTTCCAACCCGTGTATTTCACTGGCGGACTGCGGGACCCCTCGAGATTCGAACCAACCAGCGACCTGTGAACGAGGCCTTCAACGGTAATACCGGCGGCTAAAGACGGCAAGCGAAGTTGGATTCCCGCCGCCCACCAGATTGATTGAGACGGCGGTTCTAGGCACAACCCGGCCACGAGGTGGCACCACCGCTAAAATTCACCACTCTGAGCAGACTGGGTGAGCTACTACACAGCTACATTAAGGTATACGTCCATCCAAAAACCCTTTCCCATCCTGACACCAAACGATCTTTAAATAAATTCGTTGTATCTAGTGAATTACATTATCTTTTCATCATATTTGATCATAGAGCCCTGCTATATTCTTTTCCACGTGCTCGCTTGTTCTCCGCATTGACTTATGTCCGCCCTGAGAAGTTCAGACTGAACAAAAGAAAAGTAACACATTTTATAATTTTGCTTGGCTGGACTGGTGAGTAACGTTAGTAAAATCGGCGCACAACGACCAGGGTAGAGGGGCTCTGTAGCCGCAAGGTTACCGAGTCTGCTTTGACAAGCGAATGGTCATGGGTTCGAATCTTAGTAGAATCAGGCCATTCGATGTCAAAGTGACTTTAGCATGGGTTTATTCTCAGGCCCCTCATCGCCCTTCCTTCATGCTGAGTTCTATATTATCCCGATATGGCCTATTGACAGTGCAAAAATGAGACCCTTATAGTGAAAATGCACTGGTTTGCTACGCCAGGGATGACTATAATTGGGGACTGTGCGCTGTCATGTGGAACGAAGTGGGTAAAGTAGAGTAAAGTATTGAAAGAAGGGTACCCAATTACACACAAGCACGCATAAAAAAAAATTCAATAAGCATATCGCTCACTCAATAGCGACTATAGCCAAAATAAATGCAGTGCGGGTTATACAACAAACACCCGGGCGATATCACAATAGATCTAACCATAATGGTCGCAGTGATGAGTCCATACAGGAAAAAAAACGACCAGGGTATCCACGGTGATACCTCGCTTCTAATGTTGGTTCAACGATTTTAATATTTTTTGCCTTTATCAAAATACTCCTATGAAGGAGTACTTTTAAGACTCAAAAAGTGTTATTCTAGCTTTCGATTTAACTTCCACAATCGTGGTGGTGGATATCCATAGGAACTCCATCATTTATTCAACGTTTAACGGATTTGAATTAAAGATTCGGGTTTTTGTACGTAGAGTCTAGAGTGATCCGGTTTGAGCGTCAAATGTTTCGCAGACCTGCAAAGGCATCCCTGGCCATCCTGATCCATGTGGCTATATCAGTCTTGATACCACCATCGGGCGTTGTCTGGCTACCAAGATATTGAAAGACGCCTACCTGCTTGTTGTCCCGCTACTGTGAAGTTGGTGGAATTGTCAGTGTTCACCACCATAGACCTAGTTTTCGCTATATTGACTGTGAGACCTGCTGCCTGGGAGCTCTCAAAGAGGTCATATAACTTGCTCTGCATCCTAAAAATAAAAAATAAGAAAACTTATCCAATTTAATTCTACTATGTGTATTTTATTCAATGACAGATACGTATTTCGCCTACGACTTGCAGGCTTCCTCAGTGTTTGTTTTCGAACAGACACTGAGGAAGCCTGCAAGTCGTAGGCGAAATACGTATCTGTCATTGAATAAAATACACATAGTAGAATTAAATTGGATAAGTTTTCTTATTTTTTATTTTTAGGTTTCGTATTCTACTAAGACGCTCCAAAAACTTCAGTCAGTTGCTCTGCATATCGTTTCGGCGTTGTGCGAGCAAGACAATGTTGTTGGCTAGGTCGAGGTCATTTAGCTACTCTATCGTTAGAGGATTCCAAGGTAATCCTCGATGTGGTGTACTGTCAATTGCTCCAACTAATATCTCTTCCATAACGATGAGAAACAGAAGCGGTGATAAAATGTAGCCCTGTCTCACGCCAGCAGTAACCCTTATAGGATCGGACAAGAGAATGCCGTGCAGAACCTTGCACGAGAACGCTTCGTACGGAGCCTCGCTGAGATGGACTAGCTTATTTGGAACTCCTCTACACCTACGTGCGCCCCAGATGTTTTCGTGATTGAGTCGGTCGAACGCCTTTGCGAAATCATCGAAAACCAGTAGAAGAGAGTACTGGAATTCGTTGATCTGCTCCAATATAAGACCAAGACCAAGACCAAGACCAAGACCAAGACCAAGACCAAGACCAAGACCAAGACCAAGACCAAGACCAAGACCAAGACCAAGACCAAGACCAAGACCAAGACCAAGACCAAGACCAAGACCAAGACCAAGACCAAGACCAAGACCAAGACCAAGACCAAGACCAAGACCAAGACCAAGACCAAGACCAAGACCAAGACCAAGACCAAGACCAAGACCAAGACCAAGACCAAGACCAAGACCAAGACCAAGACCAAGACCAAGACCAAGACCAAGACCAAGACCAAGACCAAGACCAAGACCAAGACCAAGACCAAGACCAAGACCAAGACCAAGACCAAGACCAAGACCAAGACCAAGACCAAGACCAAGACCAAGACCAAGACCAAGACCAAGACCAAGACCAAGACCAAGACCAAGACCAAGACCAAGACCAAGACCAAGACCAAGACCAAGACCAAGACCAAGACCAAGACCAAGACCAAGACCAAGACCAAGACCAAGACCAAGACCAAGACCAAGACCAAGACCAAGACCAAGACCAAGACCAAGACCAAGACCAAGACCAAGACCAAGACCAAGACCAAGACCAAGACCAAGACCAAGACCAAGACCAAGACCAAGACCAAGACCAAGACCAAGACCAAGACCAAGACCAAGACCAAGACCAAGACCAAGACCAAGACCAAGACCAAGACCAAGACCAAGACCAAGACCAAGACCAAGACCAAGACCAAGACCAAGACCAAGACCAAGACCAAGACCAAGACCAAGACCAAGACCAAGACCAAGACCAAGACCAAGACCAAGACCAAGACCAAGACCAAGACCAAGACCAAGACCAAGACCAAGACCAAGACCAAGACCAAGACCAAGACCAAGACCAAGACCAAGACCAAGACCAAGACCAAGACCAAGACCAAGACCAAGACCAAGACCAAGACCAAGACCAAGACCAAGACCAAGACCAAGACCAAGACCAAGACCAAGACCAAGACCAAGACCAACACCAAGACCAAGACCAAGACCAAGACCAAGACCAAGACCAAGACCAAGACCAAGACCAAGACCAAGACCAAGACCAAGACCAAGACCAAGACCAAGACCAAGACCAAGACCAAGACCAAGACCAGGACCAAGACCAAGACCAAGACCAAGACCGAGACCAAGACCAAGATCAAGACGTTGCTCCGAAGGATTGGAAGTAAAGTTTCAATATTGCTGTTCGAAAATTGTTGGATAGATTCATCAAGGCCTTTGGGTCGAATCAAGTAGGGTACTAAGAGACACTTAAGGGGAACCCTACTCTGGAAAAGCGAAAAAATCGAATTTTATTTTTTTACATTTTCGAGAGCCTTATACCTTCATAAATATTATGCCAAAAGGATTTTCTGATATCTGATCTAGTTGAAAAGTTACGACGAAAACTGTGGGATCACCTCCAGGAAAGAGCATTGCTGTACCAAACTTCATACGCGTTTTTCTTAAAACCATGTTTTTTCAGCTGGCGGTACGTGTATCTCAGAAACTAGTAGACCGATTTGGCTGAAATTTTTTTCAGCACGTAAAAGTGAATTATCTAAATTGTTACATAGCCGTTTTTTGATACCTCAATTTTTCAATTTTTTATGAGCTCTTAATTGACGATTTTTGATGAAAAAACACTTTTCTTTTGGAAAAATTGCCGCCATTTTGGTAATTTTTCGAATTTTCAAAAACCGCTACGTAACAATTTAGGTATTGACCTAAAGCTTCAAAATCATCCTTGAAATCCATTCTACGATACCGTAGATTATGCCTGTCACCAGCATAATAATCACAATTCTGGTGTCCAAAAGATACAAAACATATCTTCAAATATACCTTAACCAATAACCAAAATACCCCAACACTTAACTATAATTCTAGCATCTGAAATAAATTTACGAAAATCTATTATTTTTCGGTCTTACAGAGTAGGGTCCCCCTTAATAAGGTATCTGCAAGCAGGGTTGCCACATGCACAGATTATTCTGTGTTTAACAGATATTTGAAAGAAATCGCCTGTACAGAATCTGTATGCACAGAACACAGGTTTTCGCCAATTACACAGATTAAACAGATTTTTGAGCTTTTATATGAGAATGAAAGAGACGGAAATAGTCGGCAAAATGACTATCCGTCTCTTTCACTCTCATTGCTTTGCGTTGGACAGATTTTTGTAAAAATGTAAGAAATTTTCTCAGCACATTCAAAGATGGACGACCGATGGATCAAGAGGTAATCCGTCTCTTGCTGCTCTTGGAGACAAAAATGGAAAAGAGCACGAGTAGGTCCGGTTTTCCGGGATGAAAAAAGACGAAAAACGCAAGAGAGGAAGATACGAAATACTAGCATGAAAAAAACAAAAATGAATAGGAGGGAAAGCCTTACGTAAAAAAAAAGGATAAATTTATCCACTTGCCGGAAATTTCCGGAAAAGGAATAAAAAAAAGGAAACTGCACAGAAAAGAAGGATAACGGAAGAGAAAAAATGAAAATTGAGAATAAAAAAAGAAAAACGAGAAAGAAAATGCCGAATAGAAAGAAAATGAGGACAAACTGGATAGAAAATAAGAAACAACGAAACAAAAAAGGAAAAAATCGAAGAGAAAAGAGGTATAGAACAGAAGAAATATGGAAGCAGGAAAATTGAGAAACAACACTAGAAAAAGAGGCAAATGTAGTGAAAAAATGAAAGCGGAAGACAAACGGGATAAAATAGAAAACAACGAATGGGACAGAGAAGGAAGAAATGCAGGGCGTAATATGAGGAGAACGGAACAGACGCAAACAAAAAAATTGAAAAGGAGTCAACGGGACAGAAAACAAAAAACAAGACTGGAAGAGAGGAAAAACGGATCTGAAAATGTGACAAATGGAAAAAAAGAACAAAAAACGGAACATAAAAGAGAAAAACAAGTAGGAAATCAGGACTGAAAAGCGGAAAAAACGGGACAAGAAAAGAAGTCTAAGTGGAAATAGTGGGCAGAAAATCAAACAGAAAAGGTGGAAAAACGAGAAAGAAAAACAGGTGAAACGAGACAAGAAAGGGTAAAAGGTACAGAAAATAAGAGAACTAAAACCAAAAGTGAAATGAAGCAGCGAAAATAAATCGAAAAAAATGAAAATTGATAAAAGAACGAGGAAAATAGGAGAATGACATCAAACGGGAAAGAAAGCGGAAATGGGTTGGAAAAATAGACGAGAAAAAACAGGAAAAACGTACCAAAAAAGTATAACTGAAGAGACATAGACAAAAACAGAAGATAAAAAAGAAAACTGGAAAGCTAAGAGAAAAAAGGATTCAAAAGGACTCAAAAACAGAATAAACAAGCCAGAAATGAAAAATGCGGGGCATCTAACAGAGAAAAAACGGAACATTCGAAGACGAAAACTGAGAAGGACGAGAAAAAGACTAAAACAGGAAATGAAAAAAGAAAAAAGGGAAGAGAAAAACGGAAACAGGAAATAAAATTATAAAAATGGGGTGGGAAATAAGAGGAAAAACAGCACTGAAAATGAGAAAGACGGCAAACGAAACACTGAAACCACGGGACAGAAAAACGAGGGAAAAGACAAAAACAGAACGAAAAGGAAAAAAAATCAGTGCAATAATCAAGAAAACGGTACAGAAGAGAGGATAATGGGATATAAGCATAAGCATAAGCACAAGCATAGAAAAATGCGATATAAAAAGTGGAAAAACGGAACTGGAAAGAGAAAAAAGAACAGAAAGGAGGTAAAACATGTGAGTGAGTAGGACAAAATAAGTCATTCCCAATTTCATGTAAAATTTCGTGTGTTTTCCAAGGTCTAAATATCCAAAGTCTATTTCATTTTAAATTCGGTGTCAAATGCATTTCAATTCCAATTTTATTTTATGTTTAATGATTTCAAGAAAAATTTCTAGTACAATTTGAATTCATCTAATCTCAAGTCAAATTTAAAACTAATTTACGTACAATTCCTATTCCGAATTAAAGTTCAATTTTGTGCATAATTTCATTTCCAATTTCATGGCCAATTGCAAATCCAATTGCAAGTCTTATTCAATTCCAATTTCCAGTAAAACTTCCAGTCCAAATCACTACAGATTTAAGTCCTCTTTTAAATCTAGTTTTAAGTCAAATTTTTGGTTAAATTTGAAATAAGCCTACATTAAAGCCTAATTTTTTACCCTATCTCGAGTCCAATTTCCACTCAATTTATGTTAATTACTAGTCCAATTCCTAATCTAAATTTTAGTTCAATTTCAATTATGATTTTAAATACAATTCCATCCTGCGATTACTCGATTTTTCAGGCTAAAACAATCTCCTGAAAGGTTGGATGCGCCACCTTTTATTTATGTCTAGGCACGATAGTGGTTGGTAGTGGATATCTCTGCTTGCATCCATTTGTTCTGCCGGACTGGCAGACATGGACCAATGAGTAAGTAAGTATAAGTAAGTTGGTAAGTTGGTCGGTTGGTAAGGAAGTTTCAACATTCATCGGACCCAAAAGGAAAATCAATCAATGTGGGACCTTTTACGGGACAAATTATCAAACCTCGGGACTCCTGTTCAGCTTGAATTAAGGTGTAAAAGTATTTAACTTACTTTTGTGGTTATATGGTACCTACTTACCTAATGCTGATTTTTTTTTTATAAAATTTGTTGTTGTAATCCGTCATAATTATAACTTCTATTTTATAGCTACAGCAACGCTGGAAAATTTTGAACTTCAAATGATAAATTCTGCCTAACGAAACAGCTTTCTTTTGAGCATGCAGGCAGGCATACTCACCGTCGGTTCAACGCCCTGTTCGTTTATCGGAATTTAAAATCTCGTTAGGCATCTTGCAACCCCTCACTGCGATGTGAGTGTACCACTACCACCGCAACGTTACATCCGAGTGCACACCCTCATAGGAACGTGAACCACTCGACTGCGTGTACCTACCGTGGTGGTGGTGGCGGTAAAGCCAACGGCAGCAGGATGAGTGACGATGAAATCGGAAGGAGGCGGTAAACTTATTTCCAATTTGCTTAAAAGTATAGTAGCTAATCAACATATTGAAACCCCGGTACCAGGGAGATAGATGAAGCAACAGCAAAGGCAATCCTAGAAATAACGTCGATCTACGAGGGTTGTTGAGTCTGGTTGAATATAGCAGTAAGCATGGAAGTAAATTTTGTGATGAATTCGCTTCGCTAGTTCCAAATTAGAAATAATACCAATAAAAAAACTTCACTTTCCAAATGTGAATAAACACCTTTTTGTGCTGCTGTTCCACATGCGCTGCGTCTGGACGAGAACAATCGTCTCAAGTTTACGACTATTCTTCTGAAGTTACTATTGTCAGTTGAGGGAAAACGAGTGCACCGTATAAAAAACCGGGTACATGTTATTCTTGCCTAGACCAGTAGCGGTGAAATATGCTAACGCAAAAAGGCTAGGCGTAAACTGAGCTGTCGGAATAGACAATTTTTATTATCTGATCGTTTATTACGCGGTTGTTTCCGCTTCCTTATGAACCAACCATTGACGGTCGGTTGGACGGCCCCATCATCATCATCATCGCCGCTGCTGTCGTTGCTGCCATCCGACATCCAGTGGCAAGCAGTTTAATTTCATGGGCTAGTTCCTGCGCCTGGCCTGCCAGGCATCGCCAGGCAGACCAACCAGCATAGTTAAACTGAACCATAAATTAGACTTTGCGGTACAGGCGGTGACAAATTCGTGTAAATAAACTATTTGAGGCACCGAACTCGTGTACGGTAGTGAGTAGAATATAGAAATTAATAAAATTTAATGGGTTTCGTATTTACTCATGTGCGAATGGGTACCGCCGTGTCATGCAGCTGGAAAACTGTTGCTGGAAAATGTGGAAATGATCGACCCCTCCGATCATAGAAAAGAATGATCTAAGGAAGGAAAACATTTCATTGAAGTGTTTGCAATCGGTTGGTAACGAGTTTCGTACTGCTAAATTATTATATTTTTATTTGTTTGACATAGCTTCTCACAGGTTACCGAAATTTTGATAAATTTTTAAGACGGATGCAATCCAGCTCAGACTTTTTCAGAAATTTATAACTATTTTTCTAAGAGCTACGCAATTTTCCTTTGCTATTTTACTGCAAATGACTCATCATCTTGGTTATTTATGTCATACTCATATGTTCTAAACCACATTTTTATTTTCGTGACATTTGTCATCCCGTTGTTAGTCACTTACACCCAGACGTACGGAACGTACGAATCCATTAGCCAGGAATGCGGCGAATGCCGTCGTTCTGTCCCAGAACGGTGGAACGCCGCTTTCCCACCGGCAGACATGATTTATTTTTCCACTTCGATAGTCCGATTGATTCGTTAATCCAGACGCACACGCGACCTTCGCAAAAGCTTTCCCCCGTTCTCGTCCTTCTCCATCGTTCCGTATCAGAGTACGTCCAATCGTTCATCCGGCCTAGCAAGATATCGTGTCACGACGTTTATTTGCTTGCGCCGAATATTTCACTCCGAAATGTCTTGCAAATTTCCGACCGCTTCTTTGGCGTCGACACCGACCACCCGAGGACTTCCTTTTCAATTTAGCTTTGCCCGTCCGTCTTGGAACCCTCTCTAATGTGATGTGCCTGAACGACTGAAATCTGCACGTCAGTTCTCCGGTGACGGCTGCGGCGGCGACTACGGCGGGCGGGTGTTTGCTGAATGTCAACTGTCAGCTGTTTGTTTGGGTACGAGTACGAGTTTTTTTCTCTACACGAAGAAATGGAGTAGTGTGCCGCTGCTGTAGAGAACAAACAGAAACCACAAAAATGGATGTTGCTGCTGCCATAGAAGACTTCTTATTCTTGGTCGTATCGACTCCTTCGGATTTAGGGTGGGGGGACCGCAAGAGTCGCTTCAAGGTCTAAACGAGCCTCCCGAGAAAAGTTGCAATTTGGTACGTTCGTTCAAATTGGCATGTACTGGTTAGGTTATATTTACCACTGAGTTGTACGGAATGTGACCTTCAGAGAGGTAATAAACACAATTTCAAGACGTGAATTCACTAGAAATATGTGCAACTAGACCTAATGACGGCGAAGGATTTATAAACTTTTAAGTCAAAATTTGCGATTTTCAGCCACTAGAACCAATTAGAGAGTATTTGAAGAAACATAATTATAAAAATCACATCACGTTCTGCCTTAAAGGCAGTGCCGTCATTTTGCCACAACAACAGTATACAATATACTGTTGTAGGTATGTTGTGTCATCTTACTTTACACGCATCTTGCCTCTAGATTGTGAGGACAACAACGACGACGGCTGCTGCTGCTGCTGTGTTGGTGCTAGATTCTATATTTGTTTGCACTGTTTTGCCGGTTTACATACCCTGTGACGGGGTTCTCCAAACAGTCAGCCAGCCAGGCTAGCTTGTGGCACATGTTTCGCACGACACATAGCATAGCGGAACACATAGCGCGCGGTTTGACAGTTACGATGCTCGAACACCCATGCTGCTGTCCCAGCCAAGGAAATGCAAACTAATCGGATAAAAGACGGTCCACGATGCCGGAGGAAAAAATGATTGCGCTTCTGGGAATCTTTTTTTTTGCATTCTATACTTATACTTATATACATTCTATACTTAAACACAGGTTTGCTTTTTGTTTACCCAATTTTCGGTAAGACGGCTGGGAAAACAGTCGCTGGCACCAGCTTGTACTTATCTGAACTCAACATCGTTTATTTTTTTCCTCTGCACCGACAGAATAAGGTCGAGGAAGCGTGCCGGCCGAGCGAAGGTAGGTACAAATTTTAAAGGTTTGTTTTTCGATTTAAATACGCTGTTGATGGGCTTTCGACAATCGTATTTTTGCATCGAGGTTATCGGCGTTTTATTTGAAACGACGCGACGTTCCTTTTACTCCACTTGTCTATATCCGATTCCCATAGAAGCCGGTTGAACTTTACTCACCTGAAAAGCAAAAACAGAAAGAGGAAAAAACCAAAATTAGACCATTGGCAACATTAGTTTCAACAAAACAGTAACAAATCATGCTAAGCTCATAGCTTATCCAATATTGGGGCGTAACAAAATATCAACTTGTTTGGTTAGGTTGATTCCTTGTTGTTCCTACTAGAGTATAATAGTCATTAACATTTATTTGAATTATTGTTTCAAGCTCTAAGCAGACAATCAGACCAGTAATTCTAACTCAACGGAGTAAAGCTCAAAATTTATGATTACCCACCAGAATACATTGCAGACATTTTACATTGAGATATGTTCAGTTGTGGGCGGTGGATGAAATCATATTCCAACTTTAGGCTTAAACATAATAAAATGATATCTTTTTTCTCGATTTGATTCATGTTATACCACCAACATACCACGCATTAGTACTGACGATTGTTATGTCAGTTTAACATTTGCGAACAATAAACAAAATAGAAAATAAAGAGTTACTGCTCGAGCCCCAACTCTACCTTTGCTGGAAGATTCGCTTAGGAAGGCTTTCAATGGTTGGACCTTTGAAAGTTACACTGCGTGCGATAACGATAACCTTATCTCACCCAACAGTCTGTATTCAATTATGTTTTGGGCTGTTTATTGCAAAGATCCCAGGGGCGTGTAATCATTCGCAAGTTATAAGTTATTGTATTTCGTCGAGCTGGGTGCTGGGGTTCCTGAAATTAAGCTTTTCAACCGGATTTTCTTAGTGATATGTCTCGCACGCGAGCTATGCAAACTTACCAATTTCTCACATATGACCACAGGGGATCTCGCCATGGTTCATGCCATGCTTCGTCATTCTCTACCTTTCATATGTACTGCACAGTAGAACCGTAGCTCTTTTCGTTTGAAAATACCAAATGTTTTCAGATCTTCAACGAGCGGAGAAGCATCTTAAACCTAGGTAGGGGTGATTCGATGCTTTGCCTTTTGATTTATTTGACAATGCTTTACCTCTAAAGTACTCCCGTATAAGGAATGCGATCCCCAAATGAGAGTTTGCTAGAGCCAGTCGTCGATACAGAAGTCATTTCCGTCATCTTTACTCGAGCAACAGGATCTTAAACAAACAACAACACTTGGCGATCAATCGGCTAGCAATACCATAGACATATGTAACCTTTTCGCATAGCAGTTCTGTAGTGTGTTCGCTAGTGGTAGTGATTTAGTCCATGACGTGCAGGAAGCTCTGAATTTCGTTCCAGCAAACATGTGCAATTTAGACATGATTAGTTTCAGACAAAATAAAGTTGAAGTTGCCTTAAAGCAGTTGAAATCATCAGCGTCTGCCAGGCTGGATGGAATACCTTCGATCATACTGAGGAACCCAGCAAGCACCAAATCGTAAATCAATGTAGAATGGCGGCGGTGGTTTTTATTTGTTAACGGAGACTTTAAATCGCAAGATTCATTCGTCTCCGAATGTACAATGTAATGATCGTAAATAACTCTTAACTAATGTGAAAGCGCAAATAAAGCTTAATAAAGGGTGCACAAGTTGATTTTCAATTGTGTGTAATCATAAAAATAACTGACACACACACGATTTTCAGCACAGAATTGTATAGCAGTACGGAGCAAATCGCGTTTAATCGGATATTATCGTATATAAATAGGGGAGTGTCGTCGTGGTTGGGCCACGTTTTGGAATTCGTCCATAACTTTCGTTTCAAAAGGAATTTTGGAAATCTAAATACATCGTTGCAAAGGTCTAAGAATAAGGTATATTTCCGGAAAGTTTTGAACTGATTGCTTGAAAAATACAAAAGTTATAGGCATTTACGTGAAGACAAAAAATGTTGTCATAGTCGAGCCATGTTGTACAGATGGTGGCCCAATCAATGTGGGCAATGGCAGCAAATGTAAGACATATGTATTGAAATTCTATATAGAGGCATGAAACGAATGAATTCCGTGAACAACGGCTCATATATGCACAAATACCCTATTTTTAATTGCATTTTTGCGAAACTTTGGCGTAAAATCAGTATTGCTACAATTGCCTTTTCCGAATTGTACAACTACAATGAAATAACAACAAAAATCTAAGTATTTATCGTATTAATTTTGCTTCATTTCATCACATTTTACGTGACTGACATTATTGCGCTTCTGCTCTTAAAATTATGGTGGCCCAATCATGACTACTCAAGTGACCCGACCTGTACAAATAGCGCTTTTCTAGTATTTCACCTTAGCCTTCCCAAACACCTTACTGGAGGGGATTTTTCTATAGTCTACGTGTGCAGCACATCACACTTCATACATTTTCAAAATTTATCTCGATAAGTGCATTTCATGATTTCATTTCATCATTTCCTGAAGAAAAGTTCATTGCGCGTGGAAAACTTTTTTTTGGAAGATTTAGTCACTGAATTCAGTACGGGTGTTTTGAATACACGATTGAAACTCACAATATTGTGAAAAGTTAGCTATGTAAGAAGTTTTACAATGATTGTATCATAGATATCATGAGTTACTAAAACTGTAAAATCGTGATGGCCCGACTATAACAGTGGCCCGACGATAACGACAATACCCTACTTATATAGATGAAACGCGTATAATTATTTCTCATCAGGTATATCACGTCTAAAATAGTACGGATATGCAAGTTTTGCGCATCAGGTCATTGCAAATTATTTTTAAAGTCACCTCCCTCTTTAAAATTGGTTTGAAAAATCGGGACCAACAAAAAAAATTGCGGACATTCGTTAAATTTTTTTGTATAAAATCAATCGTTTGTGGGCCTGCAGCCTAAAGAACTCGAAAAATGGGTGTACGGAAGGTTAACGCTTGTACAGAAATGAAAAATCGAACAATGGAATTTCCGAAAATCGGTAAAAAAATTACTGCTGATTTTTTTCTTTTCATAGGTCTTTGCATGGGAAATAATAACGTATATATGAAAAGGAAGAATAGATTTAGTTTTCAGATTTTTTAGTTGTTCAGATTAAAAACGGTCAAACGGGGTCTACAGTATATGGAAGATGGTTGCAAACCAAATCTCGGTGTGTCTGCTGCATTCGTCTAGTGCTGCGAAGTCGAATAAAAAGCGAAGAACGAGTTCCGAAAAACGGAATGCAGCACTTAGGCTTTGCTTCGCTTTTGAGGATATGAAAGTCATCAACAAAACCAAGATATTACTTGTACAGATTCCCACCCTTCGTATCTACCCCCGTAGAGCGATATTTGACATTAAGCACGAACATCTATCGCTTTGTATTAGTACTCTTCATTACTAGCATACTCGCTACTCGAATTTCGGCAGCCTTAGTTGAAAACACAATTTTATCCTGTAAGATGTCTTGCTTCTCTTGCATTATCTGCAATAGTTGTTTACGATCGACTGTATCGTACGCTGCCTTGAAGTCGTTGAAAATGTCATGTATGGACACATAGTTCTCATGAAATTTTTGCAACCTTTGGCAGTTTGAGAAGACCTGATCCATGGTATCAACGGCTCCAATGAAGACTGTCTGCTACTAGATCACGAACCTTCTAGTTAAGGGTGATGAACGTCGAAACCTGATTTGAGAGAATGTTTTTAGGTGGCATGGCGTTGATTAACGTAATGACATGACAAATGGCAGACGACTTATTTCATCAAGTATTATAGTAGTATTCCTCTCTTCTGATTTTGGAAATAATCCAGTCTAGTGTCGTAATAGGTGCGTTGCCATGTTTGTTGCACATATGACGTATAAAGCGGTATATCCTGTCTGACGACTTTGTTCTTCATTCTACCAATCTGTCCTTGAATCTAATGGAAATCAGGGTTAGTATCTGATTATCTACTATTGGCTCATCTAGGTCAGGATCTCACATCACATGACACGACATTATATCGCATCACATAACATCACACCACATCACATTCCGTCACATCACATCCAAGCGCTCATTGAAATGCTCCTCCCGCATGTTGACTATCTAGGGAAATCTGCTTAGCACTTTATAAGATACGGTGTTATCAGACACATAGGAAGACAACTCAGGTAGTGTGGGGTTGACTATCCCGGTATTGACTGCTCCCCAGACGTCCGAGCTAGAACACATCATTTAGACTAAGTTATCCGGAGTAGTGTCCGGATCGGAGTCTGTCCGCTCACTGCCATCATGTTGCTTCTCACGCCCACGAAACCAGGGCATATAAAGAAAACATGTTCTGCAGTTTCCTCTACATCCACGCACTTGGGAGATGCGGGGGACTCCGCATGACCAAACTTGTGCAGATACTGTCTAAAACAACCATGCCCTGACAGAATCTGTGCCAGGTGGAAGTTGACTTCGCCGTGGCGCCTGTGGATCTACATGGAGAGTTCAGGAATAAGTCGATGTGTCCACCGGCTCTTTGTGGAATCAGACCATGCCCGCTGCCATGTGGTCATCGAGGCCGATCTTGTGGTACTCCGTATGCCTCTAGTTCCACGTTGGTTGAAGTACTCTACGTTCTCGCTGATGATGATGCCAGTAGTCATCATACCCGCTAAGACGCAGATTGCGTTATATGAAACTGTGCGATACGCACTCGCCCCCCTCAAGCACATGAGACGATAGGTGCTTTCCAGCTTGGCTAGATAGCTTTTGGTACCTAACGCCGATGACCACACCGGCCCGCCATACCTGAGCATGGACTGAACCACGTTGGCTAATAGCCTTCGTTTGCTGCCATATACCGCAGAGCTATTAGACATCATACGAAACAATACCGAAATAGTTGTGGAAGCCTTCTTGCAGGTATAGTCGACATGGCTCCCGAACTTGAGCTTGTCGTCGACCATGACTCCCAGCAGTTTTAAGGACCGCGATTTCTCACGTCGAGCGTGACAACTGCGCAATAGCGGATACCTGTCCTCTTGCGCTGGTTTGCCACCTCGGCTGTCTTAGTGACAGACAAGATTGCATCCACCGTAGATTTGCTTTTTCGGAAGCCAAATTGGTTCCTTGACAGACCGTTTGTACCCTCAGTGCAGGCTTGCTGATAATCGCATCATAACGCCTATTTTTAGTCTTCAAGCAGGAACGCATTCGAAGATTCAATAACGCCTCACTGCTCCAGAATGAAGATAATAATAACACTAGAAAGCTTGCAGCGATGCGACTTGCAAGAGAGTAATGCATAGGCCGAATATTTGTGTTTTATCTTTGCGCTCTCTATTCTTCGCCTTCGGTCCGTTTGCGGTACGAAGCGTACATGATATTCTTCACTCTTCTTCGAATGCTTCGATCTTCATGAAGAAGCGAACAAAAATTTATCACCGAGGCGATGATTAATAGCTTATGTCGAATTTGTTTATTCAATCCGGGTTAAAACTGGATGAATTTTATCTGTCAGATAGGAGCAAATGAACACAAAAAGTTCATCCAGTTCCAATCCGGATTGAATAAACAAATTCGACATTAGTTTAGTTGGCTGCAGATAACGGATAAAATGTAAAAGCAAACTGTTTCCGTATTTTATTTTTGGAAATCTTATAAGATATGTGTATGTATGTATGTGTGAGTGTACGTATGCGCGAGTGTACGTATGTGTGTACTTATAAACGGTTTGCACTCACTTTTCTCAGAGTCGGTAGATAGATTTGGATGGTCTTGGTGACAAATGAAAGATCACTATTGAATTTTATATAAGTATATAAGTAAACGTTATTTGAAAACTGTTCTGTTCAAACCTATCAAACGAAAATAAACTATATTTAAACTTGAATACTTAGGAACGTGTATAAAACCGTCAAAACGTGGATAACCAAAACATCTATCAAGTGTCGATTGTATGTATTGATGTATGTATGTGTGCTTACATGTATGTGTATGAGTATGTGTGTATTTGTGATGCATGTACGTGTGCTTGTAACTTCGCGCAGAATTCGCCAAACCGAACCGGGAATTGTCCGCTAAGCCTTCAGAATTGCCAGGTCGGCCGCGAAGAAATATTCTGAGATGTCAGTTTTGTTTTTCAAAAAGAATCAAACTGATTTTCGAATACGGTCGTTTAAAAATAATCCGTGAAACGTGCCAAAATCGGTTTGATCTGTAGCTGGTTTATACAAATAGTTACTCGTAGAATTAAAATAGCAAGAACTAGTTTTCCTATACAAATTTCAAACAAATTTTGCGTTCTTGCAATCAACAAAGACTTGCACTGGACAAACAATTATTTATCTCATTCAATTTCATATTGTTTCCGTAGTTACTGATATTTTACATATATTTATAGAGGACTGAAAAAATGATCATCTATGTGATATATTTTCCTAACCATATGAATATATTTGAAATTAATAAAATAAATTAACTGGGTGACGCTAAGAAATGTTTACGCACCCCAGGAAGAGAAATATCACTATTGCACCTAGCACATTCGTGAATTATTTTTATTTAAATAAAACCATTGATAACTAAAATTTTAAAACACAGGGGATAGACGTCTATAATTAGACACATTTTTACCAATTTTTGACGTAGGACTACGTCTTTGTTTACTATACTGGGACTGGGTAGCACAAACGAAAGTGTAACGTTTGAATGAAAGATTTCAAATGTTAATAACTACTAAACTACTGAACGAAACTGAACAATATATATGTTGTTAGATAGATAAAATGACCAGCAATTTTATAGGTGGGCGAGAGAGCAATTTTAAGGAGGACGTAGGAGATGGGGCTCCTATCCAAATGAAACACAAATTTCCTCAAAACTCGAGAACTAATCAAGCAAATGGAACCAAATTTGGCATGTAGGGGTTTCAGAAGGCAAGATTTTTTTCTATGCTAAATTGAAACCCTTCCCCTCCCATACAAATAATATACAAATTTCCTCATAACTCTAGAACTAATCAAGTAAAAGAAACCAAAATTGGCCTGTGGGGGTTTTTGGAGGCAAGATGTTTTTCTATGGTGTACTGATATCCCTTCTTCTTCTAAGATGGGCGGGGGGGGGGGGGGTCTCCCATACAAATGAAATACAAATTTCCTCGTAACTCTATAGAACTAATCAAGCAAATGGAACCAAATTTAGCATGTGCGGGGTTTGGAGACTTCAATTTATTTTATGATGGTTTGAGACCCCTCACCCCTGTGGTAGGAGGATAAGGACTCTCATACAAATAAAACAGAAATTTTTGCATATGTGCCATATTTTCTGCTATGTAACAAGCGAAAAGCTGTGAAAGTAAACTAGTAAAACCTTCTCGGAGCAAAAGACAGTGAATCGAAAAGACGATGACATTCGTATGGTACGTCATATTTGCGATGAACGTGCTTTGGCTTTAATGTTATTTATAACCAATGGCTTTTTTAAAGGTCAGAAGCGAGTTAAAGTAAGATTATTGAAACATATCATAATCATATTCAACACAATAATCTGTGGGCTGGTCATTCATTACATTTCAAACTTGCATGATGCACACGAGTGATTTTTAAAAGAAATCTGTGGGTCTCAACGGTTGCAGGCGTTCCCAAGTAGTACGCTATAGGTCCATTTAGTTAATGCAACCGAATTACAACTAAAATTAGTCATATTTTGGTTACCACAACAAGTTTGTAATAACCGTGCTAGTAGGGTTGTACTTATGAAACCCCGTCCACGTATTTTCAAAGCCACCATTGCATTCAATGAAGAATTGAATCTGAATATTTCGCTCTGTTCTTTTAAACATTCACTTAAACAATGGCACTCACAGATTCTTATAAACATACATATGCCAGAAATGCAGTTCACATTAGTCTTTGATCTGATTATCTGATATAGTCCTACGTCATCCTTTCGTACAACTCTTTGGGCTGCATACCTTGTAATTTTTTTTATGATAGCTACCAACGAGCTCTTCAATCCGTTTTAAAGGTTAATAGTTCGGAAAAGTTAATCGACCCATTCCCCAATCGATTAACTTTTCCGAGAGTTCACTGTATAGGTTTTTGAAATTTTGTTTGGAGGACTAAACTTTTATTCGTTAGTATAGAAAATTTAAAACAACAAGCATAATTATAAACTATTGAAAACAATTATGCTTTTGAAATTTCCAAAGAAGGAAAGGTTAATATTATACTTAATTATTGAATAGAATAAGACTATAATTGGAAAAATATAGTCAGTTTCAGAATTTTAATACAATACATAACAAAAGCCTTCCAGTTGGCTACGTGCTATGGCAGTGGTCTAACAAACCCGTCGTCGCATGTTCAAACCTTGACTGGCGAAGGCTGTAATATCGTAGCACTAGCCTTGCAATTGTTCTGTACTCTAATAGCTGGCTGCGAAGTCTGATGAATAAAAAGCGTGTAACGGCTGAATTTTTCTCAAATTGCGTCAGTTTTTCCATAATGTTGTCTAATATCATCCAATTACAAATGTTACTAAAATTTGAAGAGATCGATAAATTTTCTGTTACGAATTAGAGCTGACTTAATTTTTTCACTAACTGTAGCAATATTATTGACAGTTATTTTAAAAATTAGGAAGACAGTTGGCTGGTGTTAAGTCAGACCGAATTAATGGACAAAACTCTGATTTTGAAAAACGCGCAAACTTCGCTCTGTATGGTTTATACACAGACATATACACAGATCGTTCGAAATCATCTTATAACTCTGGCTGTTTGCAACATTTATGTAGTCTGATTAGAATAAAATTTAGCTTAGAAAATTCTTGATCGTTAGCTGTCATTAACTCATTTTAACTGGTCCGGTTCGATTTAACACCGACCAGTTCATAGCATGAAATAAAAAGTAAAATTGATCAAATGAGACAAGAAAAGCAATTCAAAAGTCGAGTGTACCACCGCATAGAGTGAATTCTTTACGCAAATTTGATAATACAGTCGATAATACATCTTTATGGTCACCGAGAATGTTAGTTATGAAGAACTGTCTTTATATGCATAAAAAATATGTAACCTCAGATAAAATACTTAAAGCATATTTCAAAGCAATTTTAATACAGCTGTAACTATTTAAAATATATTCTATTAGTTAACCCTCTAGTGCCCATCCCCGACATTTGGTGGGTTAAGGGCGTTTCACTTTAAATCGTTGTAAATGCTTTACTTCATTTTTGTATATAATTTACACTTATAACTTTTTATTATAGTCTAATCTATGTAATACATTTATAGTTTAATTTATAACTTATAATTTATAATCCGAAAAAAAAATAAAGCTGATAGCATTAAAATATTTGCCGTGATTGTATAATATTTCGATGAACACCATTTAGCGGAAAAGCAATTCTCGGTTGACCATAACGCGGAATACCATTTCGCGGAAAGTACCATACATGCATATAGGAACACACAGACAGACAGAAATACATTTTTCTAGATATAAATTTATTATTTTGCAGTTTTGCATTTTTTGAGTTTTTGCCTTTCTACTATGTATATGAAAATATAGTATAAATGTATAGGAATCACTCGGAAAACCGAAAATCGAAAGAAGGCCTGTGGGACGAATGCCAGGTATCATTTGACTCAGATTTTTTTTATTAATAAACTACACAGAATGGTTTATCACCTGCGAACCTGGATCCTGAGTTCCTTTACAGGTAGTAGGTTGTATTTTCTGGCCAAAGCTCACAAATTATAAACATTTTCTTCAAACGTCTGTCAACAAACAATTATTCAACACTTTGTTTAGTTTTTGAGATAAAGGTATACGAAGCTAAAAACGTAATGTTACATGAGCAGCGTCTATCAAATTTGCTTAACATAACGAAAAAAATCATTTTTTCTTTTGTTTTTCGACCGCGAAACCTTAATTTAATAATAAAAAGTAAGCGTAGCAGCTGATAATACCATCAAGCTTCGTCGACCCTCATATTTCACAGCCTATAGCTATAGCCTATAACTATAGCCATATTCTGTATAAAGATGAACAAAGTTACTTAAGGTTTGTTACAATGTCTTATTTATCGTTATAATTAGACCTACAGTTCGTCGAAGAAGATTATGCAGAATGAAAAAAAACTGAATTTTCCTTTTAATTCTACGATTTATAAATGATCGGTGTTAAATCAGACTGCACCAAGTCGCAACATTTAATAAAATGAGTTAATGACAGCAAACGATCAAGAAATTTCTAAGCTACATTATACACTAATCAGACTACATAAATATTGCAAACAGCTAGAGTTATGAGAAGATTTCGAACGATTCATAGCTATAAACCATACAGAGCAGCAAACTTTGAAAGGGGTTTTTCTCGAAATCAAAGTTTTGTTACTTGGTTCGGTCTTCGGTTTGACTTAACGCCGACCAAATAATAGAATTAAGAGGAAAAGTTTTAGGTTTATCTACCCGCAATGCAACAAATCTTCTGATTCTGTTTACCATCACAACGAATTTTGCCATTCAACATGAATAACTGGTTTCCCTTGTTTCCTAAAATCATTCATTCATTCGCGAGGAAGAACCAAAAAATATTCTTCATGAAGAATGTAGATGATATCGCTCACTATTGAACGCTTCTTTAGCTGAAGACTGCTTTGTGAAACGCATTAACCCGTAGTTCATGAGTGAGCAGTACTTGTTGCCTGCCATACAGGCGATAATTCAGAGCAGAACGAAGAACATGAAAAAACGAAATATGCCGAATAGCTTCAACCGCAAAGCTGATCGAAGCTGATCTGAGAAGCTTTTTTTCACAGGTCGTGTAACTCTCTGGAGAATAACTAACAAAGAGAGTAAAGCGCTTTCGCGATAATCAGCAAGCCTGCCTCAGTGTACTGTACGAGTCTGTTAACGATAACCGTCTCGAGCACCTTACTGGCAGTATCGAGTAGACAGATCGGCCTATATGACGAGGGGACATCCGGAGGTTTTCCCGGCTTCGGCAATAGGACCAGGTTCTGTCGTTTCCATCTGTCCGGAAAGTGCCCATCTTCCAGGCATCTACTCATTACTGCTTCGAATAATTCGGGAGCCTCTAAAATACCCACTTTAATGGTCAATTTCGGGATTCCGTCTTGTCCCGGTCCCGGTATCCCAATGAGTTCCTCGTTCGTAACCGTCGCTTCCTCTCCGACCTCTAAACCGCCGTCGCCCACGTTACTTTGGCTCGCCATCAAGTTCCCTTCAGAGTCGGTGTTGTACTGAACAAATCCTCTGCAGGATTGACCAACTTCGTAAAGATTGTACTCGAAAAACACTTTCGAGTGTTTTTCATGCAACAACTGCAACACTTTCTTTTGCGTAAAACTTTTTATTTAAATTTTGGGTAAAAGATTGTAATGTTTACATGTGCAACATTTCGTCACAATATGCAGGTGGATGTCGAGGTGGTTTCCAAGCAAGAAGTGCTTCGACAAAAAATTATGGGCGGGGTCGTGGAAGAACCAGGCCAGTTACACAGTTGGGAATCGACCAATCGACCGTGCCCCGTGTAGTAAAATCATTCAAGGCGACTCAGACAACCGAGCGGCGAGTAGACAGCGGAAGAAAAGTGAAGACGATCGAACCAGTGCAGGCAAGGAAGGTAAGGGATTACTTTAAGTACAATCCGAACCTTTCGATTTGGGACGTGGCCGAGAAGGTCAATTCTTCCGTCTGGTTTGTCCAGCAGCCTATGAAGCGGGCCGGATTTCATGTCATCAAGGTAAGGAAGGTGCCTAACCGAACTGATAAAGAGTATACGGTGGCCAAATCCCGCGCCAGGATGCTGTGCCGCGAGTGGTTGATGCAGCCGAAATTGTAATGGACGACGAGACGTACATTAAAGCGAACGTTTGATTGTATGTTTGTCGACTGTTGGGATTCACTTGTTGGATTTTTTTCCTTCGGCTTGATCAGTCTCAAAAATGTCAAAAACGAGCTTGGTCTCTACATCCGACAGTTTCGATGATTTATTTCATCTTTTTCAGAGGAATAGAAAATTTATCGTTTTGTCGTTAACTGTGTTAGTGTCTAACCAAGACAACCAATGTTAGACACTAACACAGTTAACGACAAAACGATAAATTTTCTATTCCTCTGAAAAAGATGAAATAAATCATCGAAACTGTCGGATGTAGAGACCAAGCTCGTTTTTGACATTTTTGAGACTGATCAAGCCGAAGGAAAAAAATCCAACAATTAAAGCGAACGCCAAGCATATCCCCGGCCTGGAGTTTTTCGGAGGCACATCTCGCCTGGATGATCCTGAGGAATTCCGGAAGAGGAAGGTCGACAAATTTGCCAAGAAGTACTTTTTGTGACAGGCGATCTGTGGGTGCGGCAAATTCAGCAGATCGTACATGTCGCCCGACTCCAGCAACGGGCAAATATATAAAGAAGAATGCTTCCAGAAGCACCCGCTGTCCTTCCTCCGGTCCCACGAAGGCGACACTCTGTATTGATCGGATCTGGCACCATGCCATTGCGCGAAACCGGTGAAGCCAACGATCGAAGCCAACGATATTGTTTTTGTGCCAAAGGAGGCCAATCCGCCAAACTCGCCGTGAAGAATCTTCCCGATTGCCAACCTTGTGCTCGCGTGTTTTTCATCTGACCATATTCGAGACGTGTTGCGATAAACTTTATGCCGCAGGTAGTGCCGCTAGTCCTTGTAAGCTATTTGATATTGAGACACATGGTATGCGGTAAATAGAAGATACTCCAGCAGTACTCGGGAAGCTGCCAAAGCTTAAGCATCGTTAGCCCATGCGCCTAAAATGCTCTCAACTTGACATCGGGTCTTCATGTCGGCACTTTACGTTGAAGATGCCTAGTACTATTGGGTTCGGTGGTCGCGCATCTTCCGATAAAGTTCCGGTAACACTACCATTAGTGTAACGAAACCCGCACTCGTGTGGTATATTTTTCTCACACACGCGTTCTCGTTCTAACGAACACACTGACACGAGTTACTCTTTCGGGATTCCTTACTTATTTTTTCATGTACTGCGTAGAGCACCTTCCAGTTCGCCTCAAGATACGAGGCTGGTCTAATAAGCCGGTCGTCGTATGTTCTCGGTTGGGAGAGGCTGTTATGATCAATAGGATTGTAGAACTGTCCCCGCAATTGACCTGTACTCTAATAGTTGGTTGCGTCTGTCATATAAAACAGCACCTAGGCTTTACTTTTCTCTGCGTTGAGTTTTTGCGAGTGTGTATTTTTAGCTATCTGCCAAAATCGTCTCTCTCGCTGGTCATTGCAAACCAGTCAGTTGATACTGATCGCTCTAGAGGGCTCGTTCTCTTACCCTCGTGTGTAAGTGAGAGCATTAGATGAAAAAGAAAAGAAGAAGTAATGAAAAATCTGTATCCATACTTCTTAGTGTGCCGCTATCCCTCACGAGCTATTGGCTTTGTGAGCGGGCTGTGCAGAAAGGGGATCTGGTTTGCTTCTCACGCTACTTGTAGCGATTTGCATTTGTAGTTGGCGAAACACTACATTAAGGGGTCAGTCCCTGTGTAGGTGTTAGCATTCACACCTCTCACGCCGATGACCCGGGTTCAAATCTCATCCCCGCAGAAGTCACGAATGACCTAAGCTGTTAAAGTGACTATAAACTAACAAAAAAACTATATTCTTTAGTCTGGAATTCAGCTGTTCAACAATTTTTACGATGCTCATAATAACACCTCAACGGATCAAAAGATTTAGTAGATAGTTGTAGATTTTCGGAAATTAGGTTTACCGTAGAGTTGCGCCAGCATAGTTCTGCTCCATACACAGTTCGCACACACCCCACCAAAACTTATCCTTAGCAAAAGACGTTCAAAAACGGTCAGTGTCTGTATTCCGATACATTTTGATTTTTCATTTTCATTCACATTGTAGAATTGACGCGTTTCCTGAGAACGATGCACCTGTTTCATTTCTTCGTACTCCTATTCTACCAGGTGACGCTTCCTAACTCTGGAGAAGTGTGCTTGCTGCCTTCTTTTTGGTTTTGGTCGTTCGGTTAGCGTTTTGACGGATCTCCGCATCATGGATACGGTTAACAACTGAAAGTCTTAGCAGAACTTTCACCATCAAAATATATCCGTTAACGTTACAATAGGTTCTATGGTCGATGATATCCCTTTCATCAATCAAAACGTGGTCGATGTGCGATCTATTGCTATGATTTTTAGCTGTAGCAAAATAAAGCTATGTTTCTAAAGGTGGCGAAGTCAATGAGCCTGAGCTAGTTCGTTTGTAAAGGAAGTAAAAGCAAGTGAACGTTGAAAGCAGCATAGAATAGATATTCCATATTTTACGATTTGTCTTTCACAAAGGCAAAAACGCAGGGGCTACTTATAACGATGTCAAGGTTGATAGACTAGTTTGTGACATTTTTACAAGGCTACAAAGGGTGCTAAAATCGATTCAGCCTTTGAGAAGAAAGCCGTATAATTTTTAGCTAGATAGCTATCTAAGCTGTTTCCAGCTATCTAAGCCATTAATAAACAAAAACTTAATTAAAAAATAACAATTTTGAAGCAAAATTGTAGCCTTTTTTGTGAGAAAGGTAAACTACTCTTGTATGTTTACATATAGTATAACCGATATCAAATTACCCTCTTTTCTAAAAAAGTGTACCTCTTGAATCCATAATGCATTGTCGATTGGGCTTATGTGTTATTTTTCTAACACATGTTTTAGAAAAAGCCCAGCACAAAAAAAATAACACCGGCATGCAAGCTACACAGCAGCTGATCCGTATTAATCACCCTTCTACCTGAACAATATTCTATTACTCGTATTTGTTTTTTTTGTTACTCTAAACCCTCCAACTAAAGCCACACAGCAACCAGCCATCGCGAAACTTGTGACAAAATCAATCAAGCGTATTCTTTTTTTACCCTCACCCTATCCCAACTACAACGAACGGTAGGCAGGTATAGGAGCACTATACTCTCGATGGCAGCACGTCCATCAAAATATACGACGTGTGATCCTGCTGATCCGTCTGTTCAACCGACAATAAAAAACAACGACTAAAACCTCACGGGACGAAAGCTGGTGGAAAATTTTAATTTTCTATTGTTTATAAGTCCAACGAACCAATCTTCATCGGGCGACAAGGGAAGCAGCAAAAAACCGCTCTCACTAAAAAACCTGCTGATTCGTAGGGTTTATCATGCGCCCGGCAGGGTCAGCCATCATCGCCGCCGATAGGAGCGCAATATTGAACGGTTCGTTGAGCCCATCCGCTCCGTTCGGAGCCTCGGAGACCTCCCTTTCCTGTTCCTTGTTTCCCTCGAGCGCACGACTGTTGGCTGTTTGACTTCAGAACGACACTTTTTATGAATCGACTCGAAGCGAACGACGACGTGTGGCTTGACCGCTGCTGCTGCAGGATCTTCCGGGCCTACTCCATATGTCCATGTTTACACTTTCAGTTCGGCTTCACGGCTCGCTGGTTCGATGGAGAAATATTGTGCCGATTTGGGCTGTTTGTACTTTACCGTATAGGTACTTTTGTGGGTTGTTATTTTCACGGGAAGGGTTACCATCATCGAAAAAAAAACGATTGACTTTACAAAGCGGCGAAGGTCGGTTTATCGGTCAGAAACAGACGGCTGTTTTGCCTCGGTTGATTCCTTTCGGCTTTTGGAGTTCGCAATGATGGACGACGGTTCTCATTCGTTTAACTGCTGGTATGAGGAACCATGTGAGTACATAAAATGAGTTTGATGCTATTGTGTTCGAGGTTAGGCTGGAGAAAATCAGGCAGTAGCTGTCATGATTTTGTTCGTTGATTGTGAATTAACGGTCATTTTTGACGCAACACCTTGACTGAATTCTAGTTTACATGCATATAAAATGTTGAATTTTGGTTTGCATTTATTACCCGAGCAGAAGCGAAGAGCAAAATAATATCAAAATGTGTTACGGAAATCGAATTACTCATATCAAAGTTTGGTCTTGTTATGGCTGACATAGTTGGTAAAATAACAAAAAGTAATACATATCACATACATATGATAACAAAATCAGTTATTAAATTCATCTTACAACCACTGTTTCAAATATCTACTTAAGAACAAAATGCGTTATCCATATCAATTCAATAACAAAATATAGCATTATAACACAGTTTGATATAGTTTTTATATTATTTTGCTCTTCGCTCATGCTCGGGAACTTTTGCATTATTTGCAATGTATTTTGAGCAGATCAAGTTTAGTATGCCAGATTGCTCTATTTTCTGCTGTATCGAAAACGGTTTTTTATACTGCCTGAAAAATGCCAAAATCGAGGGCCGAAACGTCAGGCAGTATAAAAAAGCCGTTTTGAATAGATTGCTGTACTGCTGTACTGCCGAAAATCCCTAATAAAATATATCCTAGTCGATCTCAACAACATATAGTTAATGTTAATATTAAACTAACTGTATCAATAAACATTTCATTATTTTTATTTTAGAAAGTTTGGTTGAGTTTTTTCGATCAGTACCGTTATTGATTTATATTTAGCGACGTTTGTTTTGAAAGTAAAGATTTCAGCTCCACGTTTTGATAACATCGAAGAAGAATGTTATTAAAGACAAACACACATAACACTCATAGTTTAATTTTTTGTACGCTGGAACAAACATTTCAAATTCGTTTTTGGTTGCCAATGTCTCCGTACCTGTCATAGTGGCGCTTTTTAATGATAGGAGAAGAATGTCATTTGCAAAATACTTGCTTGTCCAAGAGATACTTCTGTTGTAAGTTAATGTTTGGGAGTGTCGATCATATCTGGTAACTATTAGTACGCACGCAAAATGTGCGTGATAATATTTTTTAGAAACTTCTTTAGAGTGTTTATGCTTGTTTGTCTGTTGTATTTTATGTTGTTGTATGGTATGTTTAATTAAATGATAATGATTATGTATCTTCAAATTATCTGAATCTGTTATCTGTAAATAACTGTTCTCAATAGATTATTCAAAGGTTTTGAGTGGACGTTTTTATCACAAAATCACCTTTTTACTTGTTAAGTTCATTTAACACTAAAGGCTTTTGAGAATTGTTACAGCACAATTTCCGTTAAGACAAGACATGCCTAGAGGACCTACGAAAGGAACCTTTCCTCGTCGTTCACGCTCGGTCGTCACGTAATTAGATATTGATTACGCCGAAACTCGGTCTCATCAGTTGCACACAATACCTCATCATCAGGCGGTTAGTGTTGTTCGAGACTGTGTGTCACCCTCTCAAGCGTCATGCTGTGAATTCAACAGCAGCAGCAGCATCGGATGACATGCAAGCCAAACACGAAAGCGAATACAAAAAAAATAGAGAAAAAACACAACTCCTAATGAAGAAAATGATGAAACATGAGTCCTGTAATTTTCAGGCCATGTTGGCAGCATAAATTGACGCGTCAACCGGGTGACACTTTGACGAGGACATACTCTCTCTCTTCCTTTAGTTTGGTAAGCCACGAAAAAACAGGGGGTTGCCATGGCAAGAACCCTCCTGCATTGATTTCAAGGAATGCAATCGCTTACCGAAACAGAAATGCCTGCAAAAACTCCGGGACCGGCTTGATTAGAATACACACCGCAACGATTGGTCAACAGCCTCGGGCGGCGATGCTATCGAGATTGCTAGCTTCCGGTACTATACTATCCGGTCCGGAGCAAGTGTTTAAGTTTGCTCCAGTTAAATTTTTAATCAAAATACCAACGGCGGTTTTGGTGAGTGTAATAGAGACCAAAACCATCGACCGGGCAGAATGCAGCATCCCTTGGGGAGTCATGACGGTTTTCCGTCGTACTTATTATGATGGTTCTTACTCAATAAAATGCTTCGGATGATGATTATGATTTTCTAGCCGAGGGTTAGCGTGCGTACAGCACTTGTCCTACCATCCAGACTAGGCGAACCGGTTGTACTGAATATACAATTCTGAATTCTACAATTTCAATTAGGTGCTGAATGCTGGTTAATCTGTGACACATCAAGGGAAAAGGACAACTGGACCATCACAACCCAATTTTTTATTGAAAATGGTGTATCCCAAATGGTGAATCCAAGTTATTTAATAGAATAACTAGAAGTTGCGCGTTTCATTGGACCGGAATAATTGTACTAGCTCTTCACGATCTTGGTCGTTTTTCTGGCGCTTTTTACTCCTCTGAGGAGCGTGGTCAACTCATTCCGTGCTCGTCGATACTTGGCTAAATACTCCTTCGTGGCCATGCTAAGATAGTTTTACCAAGCTTTTTTTTTTCTCTCTATCGCTTCAAACCAATCACTTTGTGCACCCAAACCTGTCAAACCAATAACTTTGTGCACTCCAGGTTTCTTCATCTAGCACCGTGGTTGCGGCCTCATTGATAGCCGATCGTATCTTGCCCCATCCGCCTTCGAGGGTCGAAGCATCTACCGCCAGAAAGGAAGATTGAGCTTCATCTAGTACGCACGCCTAGTTCTTGGTAACTTGCGGGTTGTCGAATTGCCGAATGTTTAACCGATGAGGGCGGACTTGTCGCGAAGTATAAACTGTCGATGGTTTTGAGCACACATATACTGCTACTAAGTAATAGTCCGAGTCGATGGTTCGAGAATAACCCGGCCATCGATGAGAATATGATCGATTTGATTCAATGTTCGTTGGTCAGGTGATCTCCAGGTGGCTTTATGGATATCTTTACGGGGAAAAAAGTGCTTCTGATCACCAGACAGTTCGGCCTCTGGAAGCTGCAAAGTTGATATATCGCTGGCCGGTATCGGTCGTGTCCGTGTGCAGGTTATAGACCCGATCACCGTTATATACGTCGCTTTCCTGCCGACCTAGGTGTGCATATTCCCGATGACGATATTCATGTCACATGGCGAGCAGCTGTCATGTGTTGCTTCCAGCTGCGCATAGAACGCTTCCTTTTCGTCGTTGGGTCCACCATCGTATAAATGTTGCACGTTTATGTAGGCGTAGTTGTAAATACGGGCTTTTATCCTCCACAACCGCACTCTCTTGTTGATCGTATTCCAGGCTATTACGTCATCCTGCATTCTGTCCGTCACTACAAAACCCGTTCGCAGCTTCTTAGTCACTCCACCGCTCTGGCAAACTTGGGTTTTGCCGCCATGTATGTTCCACAGCTTCTCACCTTTGTCCTGCAGTACCACGATGTCGAACTTTCGAGATTCTAACTGATCGAGTAGCACCCTGTCTCCATCCACGATATTCAGCAGCTCGTTAAGTTCCAGTTACCAAGCATCCATTCGATGTCCTTATTACATCGTGATTGTCCATGCGGAATGTTCCGAGTCGAATTTTCTTGATTTTTCGTAGTATTTTATGGTTTAAGTAGGTTACTTTACTAGGGCCACGCCAGCGAGTCACGTGATGAGGCTGCCATCTTATAGTGCCGAGACAGTTGTTTCCACCGGGGTTGGTTACCCGATTTCCGATCTAAGGTTGCTCGTATTCCGGCTGGTACCACGAGGAGGTAGGGACAGGAGTTGCCGAATAACAGGCTGGGGACCACTATGGGGTGTTTATTACGCATATTCCGGCCGTTCATCAACCAATCCTTGGGTTATGAACGTCTTTAAGACTTGACTCTTCTTTATCGACAGATTTCACACCCGGTTATCAGAGTACAGGACAATGGCGGAGCTAGTGCAACGATCCTACTTGTGGGGGTTGAATAGCCGTGGTACAGAATGTACCGTCTCGGCAGTGATGCGTTGCGGTACTGTCGCAACAAACGGTATGAACAGTTCGTTGCATCGACAGTCATCGGTGTCATCTAGATTCCGACCGCGTTCAAAGACCTGACTGTTGAGCACAATCCAGTCGTTTGCAGTTAGTCGAACAAGTAAGACTTGGGCAATTCTCTGCGACTGGTAGTTTGGTGTTGCACAATGGCGGCTGTGATTGGACAGTTTCTGCTCTAACAGAGGCTGACAAGACGTCCCGGTTTATACGGGACTGTCCCGGATTTGGATGGCTTGTCCCGGATTACTAAGCGTCCCGGAAAGTGTCCCACATTGAATAATTTTTAATCGAAACAGTTTCTAAGGATGAAACATAGGAAATTATGTAACTGGTGACTGTTCTCTTCATCTTCAGCTTTCACTTCATTATCCCCCAGTATTTCCATACAGCACGATCCCGGGGACAATTTGGTGCAATCAACTCTTTTGAGATGAACTGAAGTCCATTGTCCACTGTAGCACGCATGCTGAAACTGCTGCAGGTTATCATGGGACTTAATGAAGGGCATAATCCGCTTAGTGAGGCACCTACGGCTGTGTATATCCGAATTCTTATCCGTCACAAAACAGTGGTTTTCACTCGGATGCCAGATGAAACAGATCCTTTGCAAAGTCATGACCTTTTATCACAAACCCATCCCCAAAACCATTCTAAAATCTGCTACAAACCCTACCGCGTTTGGTTGAAATCGACCTTCCTGATGCTTATTCATCATCGAGTCAGACACCTGTATCACGTTTCGTCCAATGTTGCGAAGCGAGCGAGAAGTCAACCATGCCTACACACACGCGAAAGAGTATGAGAAACATAGCATTCAACACTTACGCCGCACACGCAGACATAAAAGAAACAGCCGCCAGTACTGTGTGCAGAAATTCTGCTACCCACACACTCGCGCATGAACATACTCACATCGTCTTTCTGCTAAGCTTACACGCGAGTTAAATAACTCCTGAGGAATCAGCTTCCCGTGAGGCCTAGTGGCGCACTGGGATAAAAAATTTGCATTACTTTTGCTTTTCTTCTTCATCTTCGCCCTCGATTCTACTGGTTGCGTCATCACCCGGCCGCGTAGCCCGCGAGACCGGATTCCAGCCTTTGTTTATTGTTTGTGGCTTCTGTTGATGGGCTCCCCACTTGCTCGGTAACACTTGTAGCCATTCCGAGGCGGATTCGCCGTTCAGTACAGCGCACAATGGCGCCAGTCAGAACAAAACTGAGACAAAACTAATAAAGTTGATAAAGTAGCGTGGAACTTACATATTTTATTTATAACTGTGAACCATATCGACTACTAAAACTAAAAGTTTACAAATATTATAAAAAATCAATAATTAGGGTGTCTCTAAAATAATTTTCTATGACAAGTTTTATAACTACTTGAGCTAATTTTTATTTTGTATTTTTTTTTGCATTGGGATAATTAGGACAAGTAGTAATGACCTTGAACCACTCAGCAATCCATAACGTTGAGCCATATTAAAAAATAAACTTGAAATTTAGAAAAAAGCCCTTTCCCCAGCGAATAACCATGTTTATTCACTAAAATTTTAATATCATCGAATCACTACGTTTCAACTGATCTGGTACTTACCTTTAGCTGCTAAATGCTCAAGAATTTACTTGAGAATATATCTATAATAGTATTGACAGAAGTAGTTACAAAGCAAAATTGCCGTAAAACACATGGTTCAATAAAATTCAATATTTTGAGTCTTTGCGCAAATCTGCGCAAAATGTGGTAATGATTTTTGAAAAGTAGACTAAATTCTACATAAGATATGTAAAAATGACGTTTACCTTCCGTTCCCAAAAAAAGATGCTCAACTTTGAAAATGTGAAGTCACTCATGTGTCACTCATGTGTCACTCATGTGAAGTAAATATATTTTAGAGTGTACTTGATTTTCGTCAATCTGCAAAACAAGATGCTAATCTATAACCATTTCAATACCAAATAGAGATGCCAATACCGGGCGGTATTTCGAAAACCGGTTTTTCGGTATTGATAAATTCAATACCGGTAAAACCGGTAAAAAACCGGTAAAAGTGAACACATGAAAAATTAATTTAAAAAATTCAAAAACTGTGTGATTTCAATAATTTAATTTCTTTTGATATAACTAGTTGTCAAGTTTATTTAAAAAATAATATCTGCTACCGCAAAGAGTGTTGTTTATCATGTCATCTCTTAAACAAGAACAAATTTTACTGAATAAGCTTCCGGATTCAATGAATCTTCAATCGGCGTCCACCGGAAAAGACGTACCGACCGAGCGGTAAATTATCTATATGGTAGGAAAACCGTGTTCAAGCACTTTTAAACCGCTTAGGACATTTAAGTTAAACTAATATTGAAAATCCAGTTGATTTGGTTCCTCTGTCTGTTCAGCTTTTGAATTTATTACATTAACTTTGATGCTAGTAAAGCATCACAGAATTTCGCTTATCTGATCAAAACATGCTTGATGTCTTGATAAATACTGATCATTTGTTATTATATCACTAAGAGTGCAGTTAATTATAAAACGAATAAAGTTAAATATACGAACTCTTCTTGAAATTCGTCCAATACAGTGAATCGAACAGTGGTTGTGCGATAGATGAAGTATGTTCCAAGAGCAGCTCTAGAGTCGTAGAGTCAGTTTAATAGAGTTTGCAATTTTTCCGGTACAGCAATTCGACAGCAACCAAAATTTTTCATGAATTTCTCATCGATTAAGTTAAGCGCATGCTTGCTTTTAGGATTGGTCAAAGACGTGAGAACTGAAGATTAGAGCTCGTAGAATTGGCGTAGCACTGCTATTCCAATTTGTACTAGTAATCGAAGGAATTCCTCTTCCGAGGTGTGTTCTGACATTTATCAAGAGCACTCCGTTTTTACTGAAGATTTTCTGAAGAGCTTCACGGTATATCACACAGTTTTATTCGTGACTACGAAACTAAAAGAGATCTTCTAGTCAAGCAAAATAACTTTCTTCTGATTTTTCCTCGCAAAAACTAAACACCTATCTTCAACTTTATAGTCGCCGATTGTCACACAATATTCTTAATTGCATTTACAATTACATTTTCGTGAAATTGGATACCATAGGTATTCCGAGGTTTCTCCTATGGAAGAATTAAATAAGTGAGTTATTATTTTTAGAACTTTCAATCTTAAAACTGAATTCTCCCTATATGCTTAAAAATTTTAACAGCAATGTAGGTTTCTTCAGTTGTTATTTGAAAATTGATCATGTAAAAAACAAATACCGAAAATACCGGTTTTTGGTCGTGAGAAAACCGGTATTTCGGTAATGGAAAATAGCACGGTAATACCGGTAAAACCGGTTTCGGTAATACCGGTATAGCATCCCTAATACCAAATCACGTTTTCTTTGTAAGCAAATACCTAACAGGACACGATTAAAACAGTTTTTCGAAACTTCCGTTGAATGGAAAATATTGGAAGTTCTCATACAAACCTCAGATTCAAAAAAATTCCCCAAAAGGCTGTATCATTCCCAGTGCTCTGAAACTTTGGAATATAGTTATTTAATCTGTCTACTTTCACAGAAAAATAATACTTCATGAAAAACTTAAACTCCATTTTGTGTGTTTTGTCCCAATATTTTCCACTGTGCAGCGGTTAGTATTCAGTATTTTCGCCAAAGCATGCTGAGATCAGCCTTAACTTTCAGAATGACCCTCAACCGCAATTGACGATCAAGAGTTCAATTCGAACTTGCGCCTTGCGGAGAGTTTCCTTATGTGTACACCTAACCAAAAATCGTTTTTTTTGCAATAACTTGAAATTTTGGGGGTGGCAGGAAGATTTCAAATGTGTTTTTATGATGTACTAGATGTGACTAACAACGTACACTAGGTCATTTGAGAAGATTTTTTTCCGTGTAACACCATGTTATCGGCATAGGATTCGCCCAAGAAATCTTGTAACTCGCGAGTGAAAAGTAGTGCTTTGGCTATCAATTCCCCGGTTTTGTTCAACATTGGTTGTTTTTTACATTCGGAATATGTTTTTCTGTGCCATATTCGAATATATGAAAAAATGTGTAAGTGAAAAAAAAACTTTATGAAAAAAAAATTGACGATGAAAACGGGAGTAAAAAGTGTATGTCGTTTCTAGTTGGCTTATCTCCGTCATTATGTGTAGTGTTTTACGATAAATGTGAGATTGGAATCGGAAAGAAGGAGAATGGTCATAGTTCGCTGATCGATCTATCAGCGCCATCTTTCCTGGCGGCGCCGACGAGAATAAAAGGGATTAAAGAACTGTTTCGTTGTTTTTTCGCCAATGAGGAATGATAGCTTTTCGAACCAGGTCCAGTGAATTGCAGACACTGAAAAGTGAGACGTAGTGAAAGGTATTTATTTTTTTTATATAATTAAAGTATAGGAAATAAAACTGGACGATTTTCTCGTAATATTGCACGACTTTCCTTATGTTTTTGGAGCTGTTGCAGCCTTTTTTCATTTTTGTTGTTACGCAATGATTTATTATGCCGAAAAAAACAAGCAATCGAACTTGAAGAATTTTATCTATATATCAATAAGTTAAGCTGGTTGTGTGATAAAAAACTTTGATGCGACCGATTATGAGTGAAAGCTTCGGAACGTTCATTATGGAATGAAGTAAATGGATCGGTACGACCATAGACGAACTAAATGGTTCGGTACAACTATTTATAAATAAGAAGATTCGGTAGGTTTATTGGTGAATCAAATAAATGGTTCGGTGCGACCACATGTGAACGAACTGGTTCAGTAAAGTAATTAGCAGTGATTAAAATTTTCACTCACATGTAGGATAAACGTTTTTCGCTCACCCATTATTCTCATATGACAACTAGATTCTGAGCTTATCTGTTTGAACAAAGCGAACGAAAAACATTTTTCCGCTGCAGAATGAGAGTTGATAATATCTCATAGCATTTTTCCCTGAAAAACATTTATCCTCTCACTCAGTGAACCATGAAAAATATAAATCGCAGGTGGAATTGGCGCGAAACTCTAATGCATTACTAGGTATATAATGAAACCCATGGTGATACCCAAATACATAAATTCGGTTGTTTTATATGTTTCTCTCTTGTTGGCTGGTTGCTTGGTAAATTCAATAGTAACCTCTGCATTTTCGTCTCTGAAAAACGGCTGATACTGCTTTATCCTCTCGCAACAAAGAGAGGATAAACTCGTGTTACGAAAAATTAAAAATAAACAAATCATGATCGCGTGTTTCTAGGGATAAAGGAAAATATGGATAACCTGCGCTCACGAGCGACAATACATATGTATAAAACATTCTCGTTTCTATTTTGCAAGGTTATAAGTCGTAGTAGGCAAAATTCATTGAATATCGCGCATTTGAAACGATAAATTGAATGCCTGGTAATTAGATATGTTCATTTGTTGAATGAAGTATATGGTTCGGTACGACCATAGATAAATTAAATGATTCGATGATTCGAATGATTGTGTGTAGTGGGATTTACCCTTCTTTCAATGCTACTGTGTTACCTGACTCACTGCGAATATACGTTGTGTTCGCGCCCAGGCAGCAATGTGAGTTTTATTGTACTCTTATGGTGGTCTTCAAGACCAATTTTGGTCTTAAATGCCATCATAAGAGTGTAATAGAACCCAAATTGTTACGTGGGCGGGATCATGTTGGTTCGAAAGGTTTCGAAAAATATTCGAAAAAATAAATAAATTTTGATCACAAAAAATAGCGTACTTAAACGTTATATTTCAAATGCCAGTAGTACGCAATAATTTTATTGTGAAAATGAGTTGTCATATATGCAACTTTTCACAAGTTAAATGTAATAACAAAAGCACAACTTATCAAATCGTTTGTTATCGATATTAGCTGCATATGCGTTATAAACGAATAAAACGGTAGATGGCCTTTTTGTTACAATAACACGTATATTCGCAGTAGGTCAGGTAAGACAGTAGATCTACTTTACTCATCCTTTTTCTCAATGCCAATACTGTCAACTACTTACAACTTACAACTATGCCTGGCGATGCTGACCAGTACAGTGACTTTTTGCACTGTCAAGAGTGCTTCAGCATAATGGAAAGGTAATGGGATTCAGCATGAAGGAAAGGTAAGGGGGCCTGAGAATAGACCCATGCTTAAGTCACTTGACATCGAACGGCCTGATTCTACTATGATTCGAACCCACGACTTCTTGCTTGTCAAGGCAGACTCGATAACCTTGCGGCTACGGAGCCTCCCAAAAACGGGGCTTTAGGTGATGCAGAACATTACCGTGGAATTGCTATTCAATTACCTATTTCGAAGCTTTCCGAGTCGCTTGCTTATAGTCATCTTTACGACAATATAGATGACCGCGTTTCTTCTGTACAGCATGGTTTCTTGAAGCAAAAATCAGTCGTTACGAAACTTTCACCTCTGTGGTCATGGATTGCATTGCAAGTGGTTTACAAATGGATTGCATATACACCGTTATGAGTAAAGCATTTGATGCTGTTAGTATTAATAGTATCTTAGAAGCAGTAAAAAACTTTTGCATTGGAGGCTCGTGATATAACTGGTTGAGACCGTATCTCAAAAATAGAACTCAATTTGTAAAACTTCGTGGCAACAAATCCTGTTCGCTTTCCGTGAACTCAGGAGTACCACAAGGTAACCACTTAAGACCATCACTATTTATGTTTATAATGAACAAATTGCGTAAAGCTATGCGTGTGAAACCGTTCTAACTTATGCCGACGACGTGAAAATCTTTTTTCCCATTAAGACTGTCTAAAGTTGCAGCTCGATTTGGAGCATTTTGCATTTTGAAAATTGCAAGGATTGATCTCAGGAATCTTGGATGGAAGAGTGAAGAGCCACCACCCTACCATGACCTCTGTTCTTTGGTGGACATTGACACGGTTCACTCGAGGTATAAGATAGCTGATATCGTGTTCTTCACGAACCTTACTCTCAGGACGAACAGTTAGCTAACCTTTGACCATGCGATTAATTTTCAACAATAACCCAGTTACGCTTTGACGACGTAGAACCTTCGACTCACTGTTTCGTTCTAGGCACTATTCACATCACGAACCAAATTTCCGAACGTTATTAATGCGCTTCAACATATTATAGCCACTGATATGAGCTCGAATACTACTGATCATAGGCCTAGGTTATACTACAGAGGACAACTGCTTTATGGATTTTATTTTTATTTTATATGTAACTTGTTTCTACAGGATTTGTCCAATAATTGTTTGTAAATTAGTCTTAAGACTTGAATTAAGACTTGATTGTTGAATGAAGTATACGGTTCGGTACGACCATAGATTAATTAAATGATCCGGTAGGACCATTAATAAGTAAGAAGATTCGGTACTTTCATTGTTCGATGAAGTACATGGTTTGATACGACAATTGATAAATTTAATGATTCGTTACGATTATTGTTCAATAAAGTATATAGTTCAGCAGTCGTAGTAGTTTATTTAAACGGTACGGTACGATCATTGTTGAATGATGTATATGGAAATGTTATGCATACTCTACGAGGCGAATCATCTTCATCTGTCGAAAGACCCGAAAACATGTGTTTCCTTTCAGAAAAAAGTCAATGAAATGGGGGCATTGCACTAGGATATCCATCCGTTTTTCGCCAGGTACACCTTCTAGTACTTTAGTAGAAAATAAATTGAACTTAGTGTTCAGTTTCGGGTATTGAATTGAACCATTTGCGAACGAATTCATTTCATCGGAATAAAGTTGGGACCGATAAATTAAAGCCGTTCAGGTAGTTTTCGATTTCAACAAAAAACGTTAAAAAATCGATTCGGATTCGCGCACGACCGACCGAAAGCATCCCAAGGACTAAAGTGGAACGAACGCTTGCATGAATATCTGTATATTTATATAGTATAGGTACTTTGAAAGAATGCTTCACCAACTCTATTACCCCGAGCGATCTAAATACTTTGCACGGAGCTGCTATTCGCCGACAGGAGAGGTTACCCCCGCAGTGCAAGCTGCATTCGTTAGGTGAAATGTAGGTAGTTGCTCTCCCCAGCGCGCCAGCAGCAGCTTGAAGAGCCGGCAAGCAAGCGAACCAACGAAAAGGTGAAATTGATTTTGTTCAAAATGTTTGTACATGCAATGAATACATATTAAGTACTTTCTTATTATGCAATCCAATTGCTAATGAAACATAAAAGGCACCTAGCAGCACCAGCACAGTGCACACGGATGTGAGGACGCAGAACTGGGTTGCAGGGAACTTTACTGCATGGCATCAGCATAAATTCCCGTACCGTCGTAGCAGCTAGCAGCCACCGCCAATAGTCATCAGACACAGGGGTTATAACAATAAAAACCTGTTTAGCATTCTAAACAGAAAGTGCAGTCGAGAACTAGCAACCGTAGTTGGTCGGTTTCCATGAATTGTGTGCAGCGTTGCTGAACAGTTTGCTAAACGATATACGACTTATCACACGTCAAGCCCGAACCGCACACCGAATGCGTTTGTCAGGATGGATGGAAAAACGAGTAGACTTATGGCACTGCAATGAATGTGCAAAGCATGAAAGCAAAAGTTCCTTTCAAACCTTTCTCCGGCTATCAAACGCGGTCGATTGGTGCTGCGCTAAAGAACTTGAAACATTCACGCACCGGAAATTGGAACCGACACCTCAGGGATCGACAGGAAGTTAGCTCGGAATAAACATCACGGTCGATTCCAACACTAACTGACTTCGTGTATGCAAAGCGTAGTGAAGTGAAGATTGATAACTGTTGCTCGTTTGGTGTTATACAAGCAGGATACAAGGTTTTTCTCGATAAACAGTTTGAATTAGAACGATCAAGCTTTCTACGGAACGGAATATTACTATTTCATGAAGATGTTAAAACATAATTCTGTAAAAGATTTCATTCAACGTCCGTTAAACTTTCATGTTGCAGTAATTTAAATTATAGCGATTTATGTACTGACTTACAACATCAAAGAAACACTATCAGACGGGTAGAAACTCAGCCCCACAATAATTTAATCTCAACAAGTTCCAGCATCAGTAAATACCCCAGGGAGAAGGATTACAATTTGTAGCAAATTAACATAAATTAATACGGCTAAAGTAAGCCCGACATTCCAACGAGCGAAACCCTAGCGTGCGCGGCTGTACATAAAGTTGTATGCGAAGGGTAAACTTTCCGTGTATCGTATGAAGTGTAGAAAAATCTCCTCAATAGCACAAATAATAATAATAATCAGATTAGGAAATACGAGCCAACGGGTTTTGTTGATATCAGCTGGTTGCATCCTTTCGGTCCGTACCAGCCGCAAGGTCACGTTTCAGGGTTTAAGTTATTACGAGTTGATAATGACGACCGATTACCGACCGCGTGCGAGCCATATCGGTTCAGTTGACCCTTACCTACCATCATCGAATGGTGCTGACTGGCGTAGCAAACAGACAGAAGCGAAAGGGAAAAACCTCAGCTCAGTTCATTGCTGTTGGATTCGATATTTTAATCAGACTGTACAGCCGTACGGTGGCCGGAGCCGGAGGACGAAACCGCTAAATCGATGTGCTAATAAATTAAAATTTTATAATTTTCATTGAATCTTAATATGTTTTACAAAAAGGTCAAATTATCTAATACTTTCTTTGAATATTGAAAATAAAAAAAACTATCACCTCACATTGTGAGTTATAAGGTTTTAACCCAAATTTGCTTGAAAAGACGCCACTGTAGAGGAAAGTGCCTTCACGGGGCTGCTATACGGTCATTTACGACAATTGCTTCTTATGTCACCGACCAATAAATCACTTCTTTGATTCGACACTTGGGTCACCCGGTATGATGGGGTGAGTGAGATTTTGAGTATATTTGACAAAAAAGGCAATAAATCTGAAGATTTTAAAGTCCAAAATCAGGGATGGAAGATCAGTGATTTTGATAAAATCTGTGAGTTATCGCCTCACGCACAGATCACGGTCCATACAGATCATGACAAACAGTGAATCTTTAGCGTTGATCACAAGATTTTGTTCTCTAAACAGTCTCAGCAGTCGATCACAGTGTTATATCTTACCTAGCTGCGAGAAAAAAGGTCACACATGTTGTTTGTATTGTGATTCATACGATGCACACAACCAATCGTCTGTATCTGTTATATTTCTCAACGCAATCATGCAATGAACATGATCTGACATGAGGTTTGTCATAATCTGTACGGATCGCGACAAAGTGTTTGTCGCTTACAAGTAGTGATGTCAATGAATCTGAATCTGATCGCTTCTATGATCTTGATCGCTAGAAGCGACTTTTTCCATCCCTGTCCAGAATATATTGATTCCAGGGTTGTACATTGTCGGTGTAGACGTCATCAGCAAAGAGGCTCGTGCTGTTCAGGCAGTCTTCTCAATTCAACTTGATTTGAGGCACTCGTCGACAATTACTCAGGTGTCTCAGAAGTAGCAGCTCGCTTTCGACCTGGTCAAGATAATTTACACGTTCCAGCCGTAGTTCAATCGTAGCCTACCGAGTTTCACCAGGAGTACGGTAGGAATCTCTCCAAGCAGTGCCTATAGCTCAATATTCATACGCCTCAGCCACTCACCACTTTCAGTTTGTACTCCACCAAATATCATCCGCTCGAACACGGTAACGGCGCGTATGTTCTCCGTGAACAGCTTCAAGTTTATAATGAACTATCGTTCTACTAAGGTTTTGTACATTGTCAGTCTCGTAAGCCGTCATATGCTTTTTGATTGTAGTGTTTTGTTCAAGGCAAAGTAGCCCCCTGCTAGACTTCGTTTTCTGTCTAGGGTAGATTACTTCCGCTATCGCAATATTCCTGGATGTGAAAATGTGCAATGTCTAGAATTGGCTACCTTTAGTGAAAATAATACCTCTTATCTCGATGCCTGCTCATTGGATCAACCCCTCAAGAGCATTGTTAAGTAGCATGCAGGATGCAGGGGCTCTAGAGTGCCCCGAGATGCTCGAAGCACATCACCTTTCACTGACTGCTTTGGGTGGGAACATCCTTATAAGTTCAATGCTTGGTAAGCAGTTTGACTTATGATTTGCTTGCTATTAATGGCGGGAATGGCTTCGTCTGAACTGCTTGGCTCAGCAACGGATTACACTTGACGTAAGCTTAATGTAAATGTTGAATATCCTTAGTTCGCCGAAAGTTGCGTAATGATTGTACTGGGCATTCTGGGTAGGTGAATAAATTAAGAGTTTAATTGTTCGTAGTCATGCTGGTGTAAGCCATTAGAAATTTGCTAAAGGAATTTGTATCTTCTTTGTAGCTGTGTGAAAAAACCAGTCCGTTTTTTTGTGTTCCTACTTTATCAAAGCGATGGAGCGACCAACGAGGTGGGAACGGACTACGTAATGATGTGCAGAATGTAAGATCGCGCCATAGACAGGAAAGCAATCAACGAGCGGACCACTCGAAGGTAGACCTGAGGATGGTGAATGGTGAATGGTTGGGGTTCTATAAATACTCAGCCTCAAACGGAGCCTGTGGAGTACCAGAGCGCCCTCCACAGTAAACAACCCTTACCGCATCATGAGGGGCTCTGATGCGACGGACTCTTCTTTCCCCTCAACTCGTGGGATTCTATATGAGCAATCAAAATAAAATATTAACTTCAGTGAGCGCGGACGGATTAGACAATCCGTTCGCAAGAAGTGGTATCCAGAGGTCTCTGCCGATGGATACCAGTATAAGCGCCAGCGTAAGCGGAAAAGGAAACGGCACACCTGTCGCTCCAACTGCATCTACGCCGGACGCAGCAATGAACAGCCCGTCGCTAATAAAAGCAGTGGCAGGCAAGAGAGACATGCTACCAAGAGTGGTAGCGGCGTCTCATCAACTCGATGCCATTATCGAGTTCGTGGCAGGTCGTAGCACCTTAGCGAAGGACCTGAAACAAAGTCTGCTCATGCTTCGGAGCACCATGCGTGCTGCGACGAAGGAGCACAGCGAACTCGAAGCGCGAGTAAAAGTTGCAGAGAAAGAGAAGACGCTTGTATCAAGGTCTGCACAAACAGATGCCTGCCCGTCAATGACTGACCATTCCGTGGCACTCGCAACTACGGAGCAGTCTAACGACAAGGCATCCGCCAAACGCGCAAGGCAGTCCCCAGGGGAAGAAACCCCCACGGGTCCAAAGAAGCGCATGATAGCAGAGGGTCGTAAGCCAACTGAAGAACCTACTGAGGGTAACAAGACGCTGTTAGCGTCCGACAACCAGTGGGAGTTGGTCAAAAAGAAGAAGGCCAGGAAGAAAGAGGAGGATCGAGCTCCACCGAAAGTGGCTAGGAAAAAAAGGAGCAAAGGCGATGCCCTTATCCTCAAAACTGAGGGGCCGAAATATGCGGAAGTTTTAAAGGCCATGAGAGGGCATGATCAGTTGAAGGGTCTTGGCGTGGATGTGCGGAGTATCCGCCGCTCTCGCACAGGCGACTTGATTCTTGAACTCAAAAAGAACGCCACTGAAAAGGGTTCTGCTTACAAAGAGCTGGCAGAAAAGGTCCTTGGCGATAGCGTGCAGATCCGCGCACTAACGCCCGAGATGACTCTCCAGCTTAAAAACCTGGACGAGATCACCCAAGCGGGCGAACTAGCACGAGCTCTCAACGAGCAATGCAAAGTGGTGGTGACTACCGAGGCAGTTCGTCTGCGTAAGGGACCGGCGGGAACCCAGGTAGCAACTATAAGACTTCCACTGGAAGACGGAAATGCAGCCCTGAAAGTGGCTAAGCTGAAGGTGGGATGGTCCGTGTGCCCACTGAGCGTGTTTCAGCAGCCGGAGGCCTGCTTCCGGTGCTTTGAGAGAGGGCACAGGTCCTGGAGCTGTAAGGGGCCAGACCGAAGCCACTTGTGTAGGAGATGTGGCGGTACGGGTCATATAGCGAGGGACTGTACTGCGCCACCCAAGTGCCTGATATGTACCGGCCAACGGGACGCTAAGCACACAACAGGAGGCCCGAAGTGCCCGGCAGGCGCGCTGGCGACTAAAACTCGGGCGTAGTGAAGGTAACGCAACTGCACTTGAACCAATGCCACGCGGCCCAGCAGCTGTTGTACCAAGCAGTTACTGAGTCGTTAACGGACATTGCAATCATCTCGGACCCATACCGCATCCCTGCCGGAAACGGTAACTGGGTGTCGGATAGGTCCGGGACGGCGGCTATATGGACGACAAGCAGGTTCCCGGTTCAAGATGTTGTGTCAACTGCAGACGAGGGATTCGTGGTTGCCATAGTGGGTGGAGTGTTCTACTGCAGCTGCTATGCTCCGTCGAGTTGGTCTGTCGAGCAGTTTACGCGGATGGTAGACCGAGTATCAGTTGTGCTGACTGGTCTAAGGCCGTTGGTTGTGGCGGGCGACTTTACCGCTTGGGCGGTAGAGTGGGGAAGTCGTCGCACGAACCACAGGGTCCGGATTCTGCTCGAAGCTCTGGCAAAGCTCAACGTAGATCTGGTCAACGTCGGCACCACAAGTACCTTCAGTAGGAACGGTGCGGAGTCTATCATCGACGTGACATTCGGCAGTCCTGGTCTGATAGGAGACTGGAGGGTAGACAATGGCTACACTCACAGCGACCATCAGGCGGTCCGCTATGGTGTCGGTCAGATAACGAGACGGCAGGCGGCGAGTAGAGCCGACACTCCAACCACCCGTGGATGGAAGACATCATACTTCGATCCCGAAGTATTTGTGGAAGCAATCCGAAGAGAGTGCGGTGATCGTGGTATGCCCGATCCGAACGCTGATCATTTGGTTGAGGTACTGTCGCGAGCATGTGACGCTACCATGCCTAGGAAAGGTCGACATAGGTATGGCAGGTCACCGGCTTACTGGTGGACAGATGAAATTGCGGAACTCCGCGGAGCGTGCTTTCGTGCGAGGAGAATTATGCAAAGAGCTCGTTCGGACGAAGGCAGGGATGAATGTCGAGTAGCACTTGCTGCTGCACGCGCAGCGCTTAAGAGTGAGATAAAAACTAGTAAACGAGCCTGCTTTGAAAGGTTATGTGCTAGTGCCAATGCGAACCCATGGGGTGATGCCTGCAGGGTCGTAATGGCAAAGACCAAGGGAGTGATGGCGCCCTCAGAGCAATCGCCAGAGATGCTGGAGCGGATCATCGAGGGCCTCTTTCCGCGCCACGAGCCAAGGCCCTGGCCCCAGGCCGCTGAGTCGTCCCACGGCCGACGTTCCAGTATCTCAGACCATAGCGTAGGATGGTCGGCCAACCAGCCGAACATCCAAAGTAACGTGGGCGACGGCGGTTTGGCGGTCGGGGACGAAGTGACGGTTACGAATGAGGAGCTCATTGAGATCGCTCAATCCCTAAAGGTGAGCAAGGCACCGGGGCCAGACGGAATCCCGAATATGGCCATTAAAGCGGCTATGTTAGAGGCTCCCGAGTTATTCGGAGCAGTAATGAGGAGATGCCTGGAAGCTGGCCACTTCCCGGACAGATTGAAGCGACAGAACCTCGTGCTGTTGCCGAAGCCGGGAAAACCTCCGGGTGTTTCCTCGTCATATAGGCCGATCTGTCTGCTCGATACTGCCGGTAAGGTGCTGGAGAAGGTTATCCTTAACAGACTCGTACAGTACACGGAGGGTACAAACGGTCTGTCAAGGAATCAATTCGGCTTCCGAAAAGGCAAATCTACGGTGGATGCAATCTTGTCTGTCACTAAGACAGCCGAGGTGGCAATCCAGCGTAAGAGGACAGGTATCCGCTATTGCGCAGTTGTCACGCTTGACGTGAGAAATGCGTTTAATAGCGCTAGCTGGGACTCCATAGCCAACTCGCTTCGGAACGTCCAGGTGCCGGTGTCGCTGTACAGGATCCTGGAAAATTATTTCCAGAATCGTGTGCTATGCTACAACACGGAGGAGGGTCAGAAGTGCGTTCCAATCACCGCAGGGGTTCCGCAAGGTTCCATACTGGGCCCGGTGTTGTGGAACGTCATGTATGACGAGGTGTTGAAGTTAAAGTTCCCGGTAGGGGTGGTGATAGTTGGCTTTGCGGACGATATCACCTTGGAAGTCTATGGTGAATCTATCAGAGAGGTTGAGTTGACGGCTGCCCACTCTATAAGCATTGTTGAAGATTGGATGCGATCCAGGAAACTGGAGCTAGCGCCTCATAAAACGGAGGTTATCGTGGTGAACAACCGCAAGTCGGTACAGCAAGCAAAGATCAGCGTCGGGGACTGCACTATTTCGTCAACGCGGTCCTTAAAACTTCTGGGAGTCATGGTCGACGACAAGCTCAAGTTCGGGAGCCACGTCGACTATGCCTGCAAGAAGGCTTCCACAGCTATTTCGGCATTGTCTCGTATGATGTCTAATAGCTCTGCGGTATATGGCAGCAAGCGAAGGCTATTAGCCAACGTGGTCCAGTCTATACTTAGGTATGGCGGACCGGTGTGGTCATCGGCGTTAGGTACCAAAAGCTATCTAGCCAAGCTGGAAAGCACCTGTCGTCTCATGTGCTTGAGAGTAGCGAGTGCGTATCGCATAGTTTCACGCAATCTGCGTCTTAGCATGAATGATGCCTATTGGCATTATCATCAGCGAAGACGTAGAGTGCTTCAACCAACGTGGAACTAGAGGCATACGGAGTACCACAAGATCGGCCTCGATGACCACATGGCAGCGGGCATGGTCTAATTCCACAAAAGGTCGGTGGACACATCGACTTATCCCGGAACTATCTGGGTGGGTCTACAGGCGCCACGGCGAAGTCAACTTCCACCTGACACAGATTCTGTCAGGGCATTGTTGCTTCAGACAGTATCTGCATAAGTTTGGGCATGCGGAGTCCCCCGCGTGTCCCGAATGCGTGGATGTTGAGGAAACGGCAGAACATGCTTTCTTCATATGCCCTCGTTTCGCGGGCGCGAGAAGCAGCATGATGGCAGTGAGCAGACAGGACACTACCCCGGATAACTTAGTCCAAAAGATGTGTTCCAGCTCGGACATCTGGGGAGCGGTCAATGCGGCTGCTACCCAGATTGTACTCGAGCTACAAAACCACTGGAGAGCCGATCAACGGCGAATAATCAGCCTAACTACCATAGTCCAGTAGTTATCTAAGCGAGTGCATTAAGCACAATAGCCCCTCCCTGAAGTAATACCGGTAAGGAGGTGCCAGGGGGGATTGAGGCTGGAGACTCGAGTAGGGTTTTAGTGGGTCGGGATCCTCACACCCCATTAGGGGGGTCGGGATACCTAAACCCCACTCCCTGAGTTATCTTCTCAGGTGTCTGATAGTACCGTATCTTCTAAGGTGCTCAGCAGATTTCCCAACTCGTAAAAAAAAAGGTAGACCTGACGACGAAAAGGAAGCGTTCTATGCGCAGCCGCAGTCAACGTACGACTGACTCTTCGCCACGGGACATCAAAATCTTCATTGGGGACATGAACGCCTAGGTCGGCAGGGAACCGATGTATAGACCGGTGATCGGGCCTAATACCCTGCACGCTGACACTAACGATACCGGACAGCGATACATCCACTTTGCAGCTTCCCTAGGTCTGGTGATCAGAAGCATTTTCTTTTTTCGCAAAAATATCTACAAAATAACCTGGAGGTCATCTGATCATCGAACATTTAACCAAATCGGTCATATTGTCATCGAGGGTCACTTTTTCTCGAACATCACCAACGTACGCTCCCTACGGGGTGCGGGTAACAACTCTGACCATTACTTTCTGGATTCGAATCTATTGTTCTAACCTTTCCGAAATGACAAAGCTATGTTAAAAGCGCATATCACTCCCTCGCCCCCTGTAAGTCCATACGTTTGCCTTTTTTCAGTGTACCGTTGCGGGACATTGGGACAAAATTTAAAAAAAAGACATCTCCGCGGTTTGTTCTTAGTTGATCTGAAACGAAACTTTCCTAAAAGTTTCAGCTTTTTATCTCTGCTGAAAAAGTGTGGGGCTTAACGAGTTAATGGTGAAGTAACAGAGAGTAAAAACAGAGAAGTAAAAAGAGACGGAAGACAAGTTTACCTTTCAGTGCCTGCAAACGATAGCAGCATGCCGGCTCCCGGCCTCGAAGAAATCCGGCGAGAAATCGGTCGACTGGATAATAATAGAGCCATCGGAAAGGACCGACACCTAGACAAAATGACAAAAACTTGACAAAAATGTTAAGAACCAACGGCACTTAACTAGATGATTTCAAGGATTTGGAAGAAGGATAAATTACCGGAGGATTGGACGGAATGTGTGGTTTGTCTCATCTGCAAAAATGGAGATCGGCTAGATCTTTGTAATACGCTGGTCAAGGGTGCCTACAAGGTGCTCTCCCAGGTTTTCATACGTTGGCTATCTCCAATGGCAAGAGAATTCGTAGGGCAGTACGGGGCGGGTATTATGGGGGCGTGCTACTACGAATCAAATTTTTAATCTTCGACTAATCCTCTGAAAATATCTGGAGTACACCGTGCTTACGCATCACATTTCCGTGGATTTCAGGGCAGCATACGGTACAGCCGAGCGCGAACAGCTATGAGCTATGAGGTGACGGAGGCAAAATACGCCAGACTAAAAACGTAGGCTAGGAGGATTGGGTTACAGATCAATGCTAACAGATCAAATCTAATATACGGTAGGAAGAAGCTCCAGAGAAAACATCGTTCACCTCCCACGGAGAGTGACTATTGACGGTTATGAACTGGAAGTGGTTAATAAGTTCGTGTATTCGGGATCTCTGGTAACCGCCGACAAAGCTGACCTACAAAACATTAATTAGATCAGTAATCCTCTACGGACTTGAGTCAGTAACTTTGCTTTCGGAAGATATACGTCCACTTGTCGTATTTGAGGGTGTTGCAGGCTCTTTTTGGCGAAGTACAAACGAAGAATGGAGATTGATGACGTATGAACCAAGAATTGCAGGCACTGCTTGGAGATATTTCCATAGTACATCTGGCAAAAGTTGGGAGACTACGCCGGTGGGTAGGCCGGACCGTTGTAAGCATGCTGGGCAACTGTGCAGTGAAATCTATTCTCTTTAAGAACCTCGCCTGCACCAGGAATCGAGAAGCCGAACATCCTAGATGGCTCGACAAGGTTGAAGCCGACTTGCGTGTGTTGAGACGCTCAATGCATTGGTGATGAGTAACCCAGGACCGAGTAGAGTAGAGGGGGATTCTTAATACTGCAAGAGTTACCCCGGATTTCTGCCACTAGAAACAAGTAAGAGTAATATGATCCGCGGGTATGAAATGGGCGAAGCAAGTAGGACAAAACACCATGCATAGTTCTGGCCATGACAAACCCCTATTTAGCGCCTACACGTGGCCATACTAAGAAATACTCCGATAGCATATACTATAATTGTAGTTTTAAGTAAACCATTGAGTGTGCAACAGGTAGCAATGCAAGACGTAAAAACGGAAATCTAGCACATTACAAAATATCAGGAAGATTTTATGCTTTGTTTGTTTGTCCGATGGGCAATCAAAAATTTGGCACAATCCAGATGTATCTGTAATAATGGCAACATTTTTATTGGCAAGGAAACTCCCAACGATGGTAAATATTTCTTTGATTTTAAGTCATCGGAAGACTACTGTCCTCAGGCTTGGTTAAAAATTTTGATGAAAAATGATGGATGCATGTAATCGTCATTTAACAGGATGCTTTCAAGAATTGGATGCGCTACTATGACATTAGACTAGACATTACTGTTAATATGATCGGCGACCGGACGAACATACGGGCTTTTTCGCCCCAAAAGTAAATCCTGATTCTGGCTGATATTCATTGGTTTCCTTAAATTTGAACGCACAATTATGATTAGACTTGTACGTCATAAAGAAGAGCAATGGAAAATTATGGACGAAAAGGGCTTTGCCAGGAATCTGACAAGGCTAATTAAGGCCGATGGTATTTCCTGGCTCTTGTTCAACATCGCGCTAGAAGGTGTTATGAAACGTGCGGGCTTTAACACGTGGGGAATGATCTTCAATAAATCTAGCCAATTTATTTGTTTCGCTGACGACATTGACATTGCTGGAGAGACATTCCAGGTGGAGATGCTGAGCAGTATACCAAGCAGAAACGGGAGGCAGTAAAGGTTGGATTAATGGTGATTATGTCTAAAACCAGGTACCTGTTAGCAGGACCGTGCGCGATCTAGCTCGCATAGGTAGTAGTATGGCAGTCGGCGGGGATGAGCTCGGGGTGATGAACGAATTTGTATACCTCAAGTTGTTGAAGACGTTTTATAACAACTGCAATAGAGAAATAGCAGACGTATTCTTACCGGGGGGACCAGGCCGCCTTCAGAAATTTTCGCCAATTGGAATTTAAAAACTGGACAAAAATTTAGGACAATTTCCACTGCGTAGATGTATTTTTTATTCACTTTATTCATCGCAGCAGTCAGTAATTCACTCAGAAGTTGTAATTCACTTTCAACCTGGTCGAGTTATCTTTACGTTGAACCCACGATGCAGTTGTTGAAGAGTTGTTTTCGTCCACTGTCGTCCAACATCCTTACGACTTGTTCGGCTCGCCGTAGCGTACTGACTTTCTCCAGATGACGATGGGAATCTCTCCAAACAGTGCCTGTAGCTCGTGATTCATACGTCTCTGCCACTCTCCGCTTTCAATTTGTACTCCGCCAAATAGCATCGGCGGTAGCTTCCGCTCGAACACGGCAAGGGCGCGTATGTCCTCCGTGAGCACTTTCACGACTTCAAGTCCATAAATAACTACTGTTCTTCGTACGGCGGCGTATGCTTCTTGATAATAGCGTCTGGCAACGGGCAAAGTAGGCCCGATTTCCCGCTTAAATGCCCCGCAGGATCTCCTTACTAGTGTTGTTGTCCGCGGTTACCAGCGATCCTAAATACACGAACCCTTGTGCCACTTCTAGTTCGTCAGCGACAACAATTACCGTTAGTGGGGGCACGTGTTTCTTTCCTTTGAGCCTCTTTCTTTCATGTGTTTGGTCTTCGACGCGTTTATATTTGATCCAATCCTCATAAACTCCGATTCCGTCGAATCGCCTCATCAAGAGTTATGTTGAATAGCATGCAAGATAAGCCGTCACATTGCTTCAAGCCTTGCCGTGTCTCAAAGGGAATCAAAAATATCCCCGAGATGCGTACGAAACACATCACTCGATCAAATGTAGCTCTCATCAGTTGCGTCAAAGCGAAGTCATGGGTATAAACGTCCTTAGGAACTTGACCCTTCTTTATCGACATACATTGCAGCCGGTTATTAGAGTACAGGAAAACTACGTGGCTAGTGTAAAATCCTTCTGACTCAATAGCGGCACCGCCCAGTCGAAATTCGAGCCTACGACGTCTGGCTTGTTTGACCAGAATTTCCTCTCAAGTTATCTTACCCGTTGTAATCGACCACCTCTGATTTCAACCAAATTTGGTATAATTGCTCATTCCGACCCCACATTCAATTTCTCAAAGTATTGTACGGATTGATCAATCCCCCTTGCAGTGCTGTTTCTCTATTTTTCTCAGATTTTCGAAGAAACTCATTTTTCACTGCACGCCACTGCAAGGGGGATAGATAAATCCTTACAAAACTTTGAGAAATTTAATGTGGTGTTCGAATGAGAAATTATACTAAATTTGGTTGAAATTGGAGGTGGTCGATTACAACGGGTAAGATAACTTGAGGGGAAATAATCCCTGTGTAAATTTAAAAATTGAATTTTTCAAAAAAAAAAAAACCCAAGATAGAATATTTTAAGACCTTTTTTATAAATAATCGTTTTGATCAATACTATCATCCTGTGAAAAGAAATCTGAGGTACATGCAAGTTAAATAATGAGTGTTTTCGGAAATAGCGTGTGACGTAGTACTTTTGTATGCTCAATAGCAATTGATTCCTTACGCACCAGTCACTAAACAAGTCTAAAAACTCCTGTAACATTCTGAGCCCTCTATTCGTCCGATTGAAGGATAGATTTTCAAATCATTAGCGGAAAAAATCTTCCACCTCTACTGAGTGAGTAGTAATACTGCATCGATTATGTAGTTACATAACAGTAGTGGTCCCAGATTACTACCCTGTGGTACACCAGAGCTATTCGTGAACGCCTCCGACCGGCAGTTACCAAGTTGCACGATAAGTTGTCTATCCATTAGAGATGTTTTCAACCATCTGCAAAATCTTGTGGTACACCTTGATTTGACTAGCTTGCTCAAAAGAATTGCCTGATTACGGTGAGATTTGGCACGTATATTATTTACGCAGAATGATAATCCACCAAGTTTGTTTCTATGAAACGCTGCAAATAGCATGTCTTTCATGATGGTCTTAAATACGTTGGATTCAGCTTACAAGGTGGTTATTCCTTTGTAGTTTCCGACATTGCATTTGTTTTATAGATTGAACACATGCAGGAATTCTTTCAACAAACCGGTAAGTATTGCTGCTGCTACGATAATTTAATTTTTACATGTTCTTCAGTTTCTTCTACTTCTTTTACCAAAGTAAATGAACGTTTTAAAAATTTCATTTGTTTTAAAACCATTTATTTCATAAAATTACGGCTAATTGAGACGTTGAAAGTCAAACTTTATAGACTGTTGTGTTTCAAAGTATACGGAAAAAGAAAAGGAAATTAAAGATGAATTTACTATCCTGTTCTTGTAACAGGACGGGAAAAACTTTCATTTTGCCATGTTTGGTTTTAAAGACAACATATAAAAACTTATTTATTTTAAATAAACAAAGTGAAGTGCATCCTGTCCGTAATAACCACATCGAAAGTCCATTATGCTATCGTTAACTTTTGACCCATAATGCCTACCGATATGATGTAGGTGCTCGGGTACGGACCCATCAAAGACTAAAACCTTTATTGGGAGGTACTCAACAGTAAAACTGACAGGACTGTGACGTACGGGAGATGCTGCTGTCGATGCTGTTGCCGTACATCGAGGCTAATGACGATAATAAAATCGTATGATTGGCAGCCTATGCGGTAAGGGAGCCGATCAGCAGCACTTGAACTTTTACCAGCCACAGGTTTGTCGTAGAAGGTATATCTCCTGCTGCTGTACCTCCACATTCCACGCTCGATAGGCTCAAGGATGTTCTTTTAATTGAGCATTTCAATGCTGCTCGGCCCCGCGAAAGAATGACGGCCTTTCACCGGTATCGGTAATTACACGGGGCATTCCATACAGCAGTGCCAGTGAGATAATACCGCGTGATTGGGGTGATTTTTAAAAAAATTAATTAATTGCCGTTAATTGCAAGGCGAGTGTTGGCAAAAATGGCAACTTAAAGTTCAGTCGTTTCAGCCAGTCAGTCACCTAATTGGCACACCTGCATGCGGTTCCCGTCGGTCGGCCAGCAGTGTGGCAGCGCGACACAGGTATGCATGAATGCGACAAATGAACCGAAACCGTCAGACAAACAATTCCATTGGCCACTGTCGCGCCGTCGAAGGGCTTCACCGAAATATTTATTATGTGGTCAATAAATCGCGGTAAGTTGGCTGGGGCCGATTCAAACAAAAAAAAATCAAATGAATTGAAAATGGCAGGGACGGAGTTGGGACGAAAGTGTTTTACACTGGTAATTAAAAGGAAGGAACAATTTTGCGGGAAAAACGAAAGTGGTACTGTACAGGTTCACAAAACCATATTTTGTACATGTCCTATAGAAAAAAACACAAGTAAACATTTTACTTCGAACAGAACCAATGGTTCGCATGAAACCATCACTATAACAGAATCATTTAATTAATAAATAAAATTAAATTTCCTGAGTGCGCCAATTGTTATCGGCGGTGCTGTCAAAGTGACAACGCAATCGATACACTCGCTCGCGTAACGTACAGGTGCGCATAATTGTGCCCCGGTGATCATAGCATAATTGAAATTCATCCCGGTTGGTCAAATGGAAACTCCCGCCGCAACGACGCGTCCTTCCTCAGGTTGTGCTATTGCTATCTACATGTAGTATAACTTTGAACTACACTCACATACAATACCGACCAATGCCGATGCCTACGACAACGGGATTGACGGTCATTTGTTGCGGTTGATCGGGTCGCATGAATGTGACGAATCGAAATGCGTACCGGTTGGGTGGTCGCACAGCATATCGATAGGTACCTACCTACGCAGTTAAACGATTCATCGAAACCCCACGGGAAAAAGGTGGTTAAGTGGGAAAGTTCTGGTCAGACTTTAAAGCGTTACAGTTTGTTTTAAAGTTGCTAGAGTTAATTTATGGTTTTTATTTCAGAAGTTTTGTTATCCATTTTGAACCTTGCTAGTGGCTTTTCAGTTGAATAAAGATCGAAAAACGAAGAACGGAGAACGACGAATGAAAACCGAAGAATGAAGGATGAAGAACGAACAACGAAGAGTAAAGAACGAAGAACGAAGAACGAAGAAAAAAGGAAGTACCTATGTTAAGATCGTAGAACGAAGACTGTTAAGAGAATTTAGAATCTTCAATGAAATAATTTGAGAACCGTTACTTATTTCATTTGCGTTATATTTTGATACAATGAATATCCCAAGCTGCAATGTGAGTTTTATTGTACTCTTATGGTGGTCTTCAAGACCAATTTTGGTCCGTTCCAGCAAAATTCTTACTAATTTTATTGATGTCTAATTCAATTTTGGAAAGAATTGTCTGTCGGACTCTTTCCGTTTCAGGCTGTCTGACGTCCGAATTGTTTCTGCTAACATTTCTATTCAAGCCGCAATAGGACATGTATGTACATGTATACACATTAATCAACTTAGTAGAAAAATTTGACCGAAACGAAATGAAATCTATACCAAAGCAAGTTTGCCGTTTCAAAAGCGATCCTCCCAAAACAACCTGTAAAGAGCCGACTTCTATGACGGCAGCAAGCTCAAACTCTGCCTGTGTATAGTATCAAAGACATTGTTTAGCAAAGTATTTTGTTTTTAGCATCGTTTATCTTCGGTCTTTATTTCGTTCAATGATCTAACGAGCAAGTAATATGAAGCTTTCGTTTTTCAACGTAAAACCCAAATCGAGTCCGGTTTGCCTTTCCCATCTCAGCAAGGCAATCCCGTCAGCCCATCCACCGGTTTATCAGCTGAATATTGATTGATGTCCGGTTACTCTCAATTTCAGGCCTCAGGCCCGAATCGGGTTTTCACTAAGCACTTGAAGCTTCCATCGATTGATGATTGCCCCTAATCTACGTGGCACTAGAAGAGGCGGTCATCGTCGTCGCCAGCATCGCATCGTCGTTGTTGTTATGTTATTGGTCGGTGTTGGTAAAACTTTGAACTGCTTTTGCGGGTATTGATCTTCATTGGAATTCCTGAGCAAAGATGCTACCTTCTCCAATCAATCCTCCCCTTCCTTCCTTCTCAGCTTAAATCTAGAAAGATTGGGGGCTAGTATAGAAGTCGAAGCTAAAGTATGTGGAATGTGACTACCGACTGTGTTGTTCCCCCGGCGGCGGCAGGCTAGTATATTCACTCCTTATCAATTTCGTTGCGGTCTTAAAGAATCCCAATCAATTTTAACCAACTTCAAACAAAATTCTTCTGTTCGGTTTCCAGGAGCTGGCTGGTTCCACAGCCGCGTGTGTGTGTGTGTTTCTGAGTAAGCACCAAAATCGTTTCCCAATATGTGGGGAGGGCCTACATTTCAACTACATAGGAACAGCTTTTGGCTGGAGCTCCAGCAATTTCGGCTGTTATTTTTTAATTAATTAATAAGCTGCGCTTGTTTGGGGCTTGAGTGGTGGCAAGGAAAGCGAGAGCTCTTGGCAGGGGCTTCTCAGTTCCAATAGCTATTGCTATTGACGATGATGATGATGAAGATGATGTACTCGAATATGAGGTCATGTCAAGATAGACTTTCTTTCCGTTTGATCTTCTGCCGCCGCGGGCGAATTGATACCGGCAGCATGTGTATATTGGCAGCTCTCGTCACTCGGCACGGCGGAAGAGTGGCTGTCGTCAGTCGGCCGCGTCGGAAGGCTGATATCAACTCTCCGTCCGTGGCGCTTGATTTCGCCTCCGGTGGTGCTGTGGTTGAGTCGAGTGGCGTGTGAGTGCGTTGATCATGTGAGGTCGAGTAATTTATAGTAATTTACCAAAGTTTGGATATGTTCAATGTGGTTCTCCTCGTCTCATGTTATCTTTTTGAATTGCGATGCTGACAATATGCCGTTCAAACAATTTATTCGTCTTTGCTTTTTCGAATGACCTCTATGTCTGAATGATTTAACCGAAATTGTTTCATAATTTTTATTAAAAACATTGAATATGGTTCCAAAATAGAGCAATTCCACGCAAAATCTTTTTAAAAAGAAGCTCGAATCTGAAGTAAATCTTGCCCATTTGGATTGAAATTTGGCTACGTTTTGATCAGTGAAAACATGTACCCACTTTCCGCAGATATTGGTACCATTTTAACTCAAGAATCAACCGCTGTTGTAAAGTGACGGAGAATGGGTCAAAAGTCCAAAGTTCTTGTACCGACCACAAAGTGAGTTGCCGGTAGATGAAGTTGTATTCGACGAAATAGACGAGGAAGCTAGAGGTGTGGTGCTTTTTCACGAATTGTGGTGTAGTTTGTCGCCAATTGCCGACGAAATCTAAAGATCTGGTGATGACCACGCCGTCTACTGTAACCAGAAGGGGCTGACCAATCGATTAACAAATTATGCCACAGATCAAGTTTCTCTTACAAAGGAAGAACTGCAGTAGGCAGGAACGATTCTGTAGTGAAAGGTGCAGTCCCTAGCAACAATGCGAGTTTTATTGTACTCCTATGGTGGTTTTCATGACCAATTTTGGTCTTAAATACCATCATAAGAGTGTAAAAACACCCAAATTGTTACTTGCGGTGGAACATCGTTCTGATTCCTGAAAAAATGAAGGATTAGAAGATTAACGTAAGCAGTTCTGTGTTCAATTCTTCGACGATAAATATCCCATTAATTTGTCACGTTTGCACGGTATAACGAACACGCTCATTCAGCATAACCTCGAAGAATTCTTGCACGGAAATTCAGACACCATGTCTGGTGAAATGCAACACCGATTCCTGATTCTAAAACTACGTTCGGCAGTTCAACAGGACCGAACGGAATTTGTTTGATGTAGTGTGACTAAGCGTTCTCCTCGTTGCCCTAAGATGACTCCGTTGCCAGTTCAATGAGCAATCCTCATACAAGGCCTTTCCGTGGGCATTGACTATCACGCCCTTGGTCTTTGCCATTACGATCCTGCCATTACCGAGGCATCACCCCACAGGTTCGCGTTGGCACTTGCACATAAACTTTCGAAGCAGGCTCGTTTACTAGCTTTTATCCCATTCTTAAACGCTGCGCGTGCAGCAACAAGTGCTACTCGACATTCATCCCTGTTTTCGTCAGAACGAGCGCTTAGCATAGATCTCCTCGCGCGAAAGCACGCTCCGCGGAGTTCCGCAATTTCATCTGTCCTCCAGTAAGCCGGTGACCTACTATACCTAGGTCGGCCTTTCCTAGGCATGGTAGCGTCACACGCTCGCGACAGTACCTTAACCAAATGATCTGCGTTCTGATCGGGCATACCGCGATCACCGCACTCTCTTCGGATCACTTCCACAAATACTTCGGGATCGAAGTATGATGTCTTCCATACACGGGTGGTTGGAGTGTCGGCTCTACTCGCCGCCTGCCGCCTCGTTATCTGACCCACACCATAGCGGACCGCCTGATGGTCACTGTGAGTGTAGCCATTATCTACCCTCCAGTCTCCTATCAGACCAGGACTGCCGAATGTCACGTCGATGATAGACTGTGCACCGTTGCTACTGAAGGTACTTATGCTGCCGACGTTGGCCAGATCTACGTTGAGCTTTGCCAGAGCCTCAAGCAGAATCCGACTCCTATGGTCCTATGTGACGACTTCTCCACTCTACCGCCCAAGTGTTAAAGTCGCCCGCCACAACCACCGGCCTTAGACCAGTCAGCACAACTGATACTCGGTCTACCATCCGCGTAAACTGCTCGATAGATCAACTCGGCGGAGCATAACAACTGCAATAGAACACCCCACCCACTTTGGCAACCGCAAATCCCTCGTCTGCAGTTGACACAACCTCTTGAGCCGGGAACCTGCTTGTCGTCCATATAGCCGCCGTCCCGAGCCTATCCTAGACCGACCTGCCGTTTCCGGCAGGGACGCGATATGGGTCCGAGATGATGGCAATGTCCGTTGCCGACTCAAAAACTGCTGGGTGTAACGGCTGCTGAGACGAGCTGCAGTGGTTCAGATTGAGTTGTGTCACTTGTATTATGAACGTGGCTTGGCCGCCGGCACACCGGCCGGGCACCATGGACCGCCCGTTACGTGCTTTTCGTCCCGTTTACCGGTACAGATCAAGCTCTTGGGAGGCTCCGCGCAGTCCCTTGCTTTATGGCCAGCACCGCCCCTTGCAGTTCCAGGCCTTATGCCCGTGCTCGAAGCACTGGAAGCAAGCCTCCGACTGCTTCAGCACGCTTAGTGAGCATATCGAGCACCCCATTTTTAGCCTAGCAGCTTCCAGGGCTTCGTTTCCGTCCGCCAGCGGAAGTCGTATGGTGGCTACCTGGGTCCCGACAGAACCCTTACGCAGGCGAACGGCCTCGGTTGCCACCACCACTCCACTTTGCTCTTTGAGAGCTTGTACAATCTCGCGCACTTCGGTGATCTTGTCCAGGTTCTTAAGCTGGAAAGTCACTTCTGGTGTGAGAGCACGTACCTGCACTCCGTCTCCGAGCACTCCTTCCGCTATGGACTTGTATGCGGAACTCTTCTTGGTGGCGTCCTTCTCTAACTCAAGGATCATATCGCCCGTGCGTAAGCGGCGGATGCTCCGCACGTCTGCGCCCGGATCCTTGAGTTGGGCGTCTCCTCTCATAGCCTTCAGAGCCTCCGAGTATTTCGATCCGTCGGTTTTCAGGATAAGAGCGTCGCCCTTCTTCGCTCGCTTCCTTGCCGGTTTAGGTGGAGCTGTTTTTTTATTGGAGCCTCCTCCGCCTTTTCTCTTGGCCTTAACCTCGGTCCACGGACCACCCGTCTTGGAGTTTCCCGCTGGTTCATCGGTTAGCTCTGCCAACCCGCTAGCCTGCGGGCACTTACCGATCAGGCGTTTTTTCGGTCCACCAGGGATGCTATCCCCCGGGGGCTATCTCAGACGCTTGGCGGACGCCTTACCGCTGCTGGTAGCCCTTTCCGTGGCCTCCTGAGCCGCGTTGACACTCCGTCAACGGGCAAGCGTCCGTCTGTACTGCCTTCGACGCCTTCACGGTTACCTTCTTCGCCTCTCCTGCACGCGCCACGAGTTCGTTGTGCGTTTTGGTTGCTGCATTCAAGGTTCTCCGAAGCATGAGCAAGCTCTGCTTCAGGTCCTTGGAGAAATTGCCGCGACCTGACGTGAACTCGATTATTACATTGAGCTGCTGTGACGCTGCTACCACTTTAGGTACAGCGTGTCTATTCTTCTCCATCGCCCTGATTAGCGCTGGGCCGTTCATCGCTGTGTCCGGCGTGGTAGGCATACCGACGCCTTTGCCACTCACACTAGCGCTCCTAGTTGCATCCTTCTCCACCCTTGGTGGAGAATGCTGGATGCCTCCTCTCGCGAACGGGTTTTCCACCGTATCTACACTTGTTGTATTTTTGATTTTGTTTTCCATAAGAATTCCACGAGTTGAGGGGAAAGAAAAGTCCGCTACATCAGAGCCCTTCATGATGCGGTAAGGGCTGATTACTGTGGAGGGCGCTCTGGTACTCCAAAGGCTCCGTTTAAGGCTGAGTATTTGTAGAACCACCCCCCCCCCCCCTCCCCCCACCATTCATCCCTCGGCACGTGTCGTATGACACCTTCGATTAGGGATTTTTACTTTTAGCCATGGATAACAGCTGTTAAAACCATCCTCCCTTGGGGGCTTTGGACCCTCTGCTCAGGTTCTCAGTATTTTCAGGTTCATCGAACATGCTTCTACCGAGATCCGTTATTTGCAGGCGGAGAGTTTACATTCAGCCTTCGCATGAGTGCCCCCTTCTCTGTCCGCATAAGACCCTAGTTTCCACCGGTGGTCCGATTTCCACAAAGGAACGTATCCCGGATGGTACCACGAAGAGGTAGAGATAGGAGTTGCTAAATAAGAGGCTGTGGAACTTCGTGGTAGTTCTGGAGCGCATCATTCAACCATTTACATCCTGACAACGACGACCTAGAGGTTTCAAAATGGAGATTCTAGTGTCCAGATGTCATCGATGTAGGTCTTCCCTGGGCTCAAATTTCGACTTTGACCACGAGATCTTTGACGATGAGATCGTTTCTGAGACTCGTGCAAGGTTCTCAGATACGGCAACGGAGCGCGCCAGAAAGCACACTGAACGAATTCTACAGCAGCAGGAAGAAAGGCTTTTTCTTATGTGTGCAATGTTGCAATGCTGTCGAAAGGAGTATCGTGGCGACTAGATAAGAATAATGAGCAATGGTCAAGCAGTCGGACCACGAATACAGGAGAAGATTAAAAAAGCAATTAATGAACTGAAAAAAATGCAAAGCTGCTGAGATGGACAGTACCCTGGTTGAACTTCTAAAAGCGAGGAGTGAGCGACCAGCTATACGAAGTAATCCGCCGGATCATTGCCAGAATCTGACTGGAAGAATAAATGCCAGAGAAGTGGCCGGATAGCCGGAGCTTGCATACTAACTGACGATGTTCAGATTGCATCAGTTACTAGACAAATTCCGAGAATACAACTTACAGACTCATCATCTGTTTGCTGACTTTAAGACTGTGCAATTCAGTCAAACGAAATGAATTGTGGCAGAGAACGACATGAAGTAGTGGCACCATTCATATACTTAGGTATGGTTACGAGGGCTTGAAAAGGGGCTGCAAGCTGACTGTGACTGCGTGAATACGTACGTTATTTGCATTCAACTGTTTGACTGGTTTTTGAATCTAGTCAATCTGCCGCTTGCGCCGCTGTCGCTTGCAATCCATGTGGCCTCTTAAGAGAAGCTAACAATAGTTCTCCCGCTTTACGTTTATATTGAACAGTGTACACTGTAAGCTGACATGCAGGAGCATAAGGTGACGTATTTATCCGTTTCTGTTGTTGTTTCCAAATCGGCTACCCAAAAACAAAAGTTTGTCGCCCAGCGTCACCTCGGTCCGACGCAAGCAAAATGTACATGGTGTTGGACGACGTCCGACTGACTTCTTCCGTGTATAAGAAGAGGTTTTTTTTATGGTATTGAACCAAACGATAGCGCGGTATGCATTTGTTCTGCTGTACAATCAGAGGTATGATTGAGCGAACTGCTTGTTGTGTTATGCATAGCATTCGTATTCCACTGTGGTGGTGACTGTGACTGTGGTAGAAGAAAGGTTGAAGCCCTGCTTGTGACATGTGCCAACGATGTAAGTTGCGAAGCAAAACGATGAATTTTAGACGCAAATTCGATTTTCTATAAAAATCACGTAACCAGCAGAAGTCCTGTACTTGGTCAATCCTTTTGACGTTCTACAATACACTCATTCTTCTAATGACCAATTTTGTCTAATCAAAAACATAAACAAAGTTTGATACAAATAGGAGAGGTTCAAATTTTGTCATCTACCTATTTTGCGAGGTATTGCTCTAGTGCTACTGACCAAGCACCAACCGCACACATCTAGCCATTAGCGCTACATTTGCATCGCCCGTCCAACGTAAAGCGGAGGACTGCCACAGTACCAATCAGCTGCCTGATTCGTTCCAATTCGCTAATCATCGCACGAAAATAGCTTAATCGGACTTCCTCGCACTCAATTAGCCCAGCAGCCGCCAGCCAGTTCGAAATTTTTCCGGTCCAACAAAACGAGACCCTCTTCATCCGTTTGCTGCGGCTCGGCGGCTGCTGCGCAACGGCTGCGACCGTCAATCCCCATCCCCAACCTGCCCCGCCAGCCAGTGAACAAACAAACATTACCGCACCAATCTACAGCACATTTGAACCGAAGATCCGAATTATAATTTGCCGCAAATAAACATGCTTATTACTTTCGATTCGGTTTCTGCTGCCGCAGCTTCACAGGCCATGCACAGACACAACTGTACGAACCCGTGGATTTACTCTGTCGATTATTCAAGTCATGTTTGCTATTCCGTCCATCTCGGAGACGGTGCCTCTGCAAGTCCAACCGGTACGGTGTGGCGACCCCGAACCGATGATGATGAGGAGAGAACCACTCAGTGATGTTGATGGTCCATCATATTCAGGCGAATACCCTAACATACACGGATGCAATCGGTAGAAAGAGTAAATGTTATTGTTATGATTGCTTTTATTACAATTAATAATTTGTTGCCGGCGCATTGCTGGGGTGAAGTTGTAGAAAAGACCAAGCAAATATGTATAATATGTATACAACAACATCCTTAAAAGTGCTGACGCGGGTCGTCAGGAGGATTCATTCAGATTGCAGTTGAAGACCGCGCGCACTCTCACACTCCCCCCTAACTTGTTACTTACTCAGGACCCGACCAGCCAGCAGTGGGTTTTGATGTTTACTTCAAGTCAAGAACCGGGTAGAACAAACGACACGTTTTCATCCACTCGACTAGTGGTGGCATGGTTATAGGAGGAAGGAAGAAATAGATTGTGCTATATTGCAAAATCAAACATCAAACAACCACTGGTTGCGCGCTGTCATGGCGAGGTGGAAATCTGCTGCGATTGCATGAATTGTAGGTCTGCTGCGCTTGGGATTCGATTGGATGAAAACAAATTGCCACAAGATGAGAATTTGTGATTGGAGGAACGATAGTGGTTTGAAGAAGTGTTTTGTTGGAAAAAAAGAAAAAGAAAAGTATTGGGAGTAAGTGACGCGCTGAAATACGTCTTCTTCCAGGGTCTGGCAATTTTCAACCAGATCGATAGAGACGTCTACTGCTTATGTGATCCCAACTCAATAGACCTCTCGCCTTGCGTGTCCGTCTCGGCATTTTCCTGCCATTTTCTCAGCGGCCTGATTGATCCCGCTTATATTGGCGTAACGATTATAATTATGCTTAATTTGTTTAATTTAAATAAATGAATAAATTATTTCTCTCGACTGCTTCATGGGGCTGCTACTTTTTTTTCTGGCTCGGTGCTTCTTTTTCACGATTGAATTCAACTTTTTACCGGCTGCGCCAAGCCTACGTCCGTGGGTTGTCGTGTTTGCTCTCGGAGTTTCGGTAACTCGTCCGTCTTTCCATGCTGATAGATTCCTTTCCGAAAGCTAAAGTTTTCCAGATTGAGCTAAATTAAAGCCGCCGACGGGAATGAAGTTCGGCCCCATCCGCCGCCTCGAAGAAGCGTTGGCTCCGTAAAGCGCATTTTATGCAGATCAACGGAGCGCAGCCTAAATAATGTACAAAAAAAGATAAATGGTTCCACAATCATCACGCAAAACAAGCAGAAGACTTCGGTAGGAGGGGATTGCGCAGCAAAGCGATTTTTATATTAAGTCATTAAGTTTATTCGTTGAATGCTCCATTAGCGATCTGTTTTCGCTTTCGCCCTTCGTCGTCGATGCTCTCGTATACGATGTAGAACATGCAACGATTCATTCCGGAACTGCGCTCGGAATTCACTCCATCACGATCTGTAAATTGAAATCTTATGTTTCAGTGACACGCTTGAGAATTACTCGTTGTCAAACAACTTAACAGCAGCGCCACGACTGGTGCCACCGGCACTTGCGACGACAGGGGATGCGGCTCTTATCAACCGAGTCAGATCTACGCGTACATCCCGAATAAGGCACTTGCACACTATGAAAGCCGACGGTCCTCCCCCTAAAACACAAACACTCAACCGCACCAAAACAGCGAGCATAGAAATAAAAAGGCGAAGAACGAAATGCCATTTATCACTGTCAGCCGCAGAGAACTCCGGAATGCCCAAATAGTTGACCACGGCGAGAGCTGCTGTGTGTGCGGAGTAACCTCCCGGGTCGAAAATCAGTTGCCATTATCTAATATTTTCATTCGCAGCTTCCGAAGGCAGGTCCCGTGGGTGAATGCTGATAGAGAAAACCTGAACGCGCATTATCGATATAACAGTCGGTGGTTTTTTCACCTTTTTGGCTTTCTTTTCTATTTCCATCCCTCCTGTGTCTCTCAATCGAATCAGATTGAAAAAGATTCGTCCCTCTCGATAGGACCGTTGAACCCTTCCGAAAGATTTAGCCCGAGAGAGGACGGGCCTTCGGGGCATTTGGGTCTGGTCCGGAGCTTCGCATTCAACGAGCGCCGCTCGTCGTGCCATTACAAATCGAAACCGAAAACGGACGGCCGAGCCGGCTAGCCCCAGTATTGATTAATGTGGTAACATTAAATTATTGCTCGTTGCTGTCAATCTGTTGAATGGACCCGTTGCCTTAAATTGGCCATTGTGCGAGGGTGTTTTAAAGGTTATCAGATTATTGTTCGCCATAGATGTACATCATCGTCGACAAAACAGCTATGCAACAAATATTTTTTCTATTTAAACAACGGTGTTCTTCTGATATACATATATATACAATAGATATTATGAGCCATTATATTGAACGGACTATTCAAAATTGGTCAGTTTCCTTTAATAGCTCACCGTAGATAAATCACTGATTGAAAAAAAAAAAACAGAGCAAATGCCCTGTGGACTAAGTTTGTATTTTTCGCTTCCTTTTTTTATGCGACGGAACATTCGGAAGCATACCTAAAATCTTCTTAATGAAAAGGTTCACGCAGACTTGAAGTCCCTCCGGGGACCAAACATCGACTCGGACTACTATCTCGTAGTAAGCAAGATTCGCGCTCGGTTGTCCAATGTATTCAAATCGAAACCAACGAGGAACATACGACTGAATATTCGGTGGTTATCAGCGGAAGGACTGACCATTTTGAACAACTCTTCCGAGTTTCAAATGTCAGAGACCAACAAAACCAGCAGCGTATGACACCAACAGTTCATTGAATTAATCGCGTCAACTCGGAGGCGCCATCGCTGGTTGAAATTGAAGCAACCATCAAGAGTAAGAAATCCAATAGAGTGCTAGGGATAGACTGTATTTCGACCGAGATGCTCAAAGCTGACCCATTTATGACAGCCCAGATAATGCCTCAGCTTTTCAGTAATATAGGGGAAATCTCAACTATTTCACTGGACTGGTTGCAGGGCATATTGGTTAAAGTCCTTAAAAAGAAGACCTAACGGAATATGGTAACTGTACTGTACCTGTAAGGTAATCCTCAATCGGATCCAGAAGAAGATCGACGCTATTCTCCGGCTTCAGCAGGCTGGATTCCGTGCTAGCCGATCAGGTGTAGACCATATCACAACGCTCCGCATTATATTAGGTCAGATCAACGAATTCCTGGGCTCTCTTCTGCTGGTGTTCGTTGACTTGGAAAAGGCGTTCGACCGACTACACCACGAAAACGTCTGAGGCGCACTTGGGCGTAAAGGAGTGCCGGATAAGCTAGTACATCTCAAAACTTGTTTTGCATAACGCCATCTTGCCCGACCCTATAAGGGTTACTGCTGGCGTGAGAAAGGGTTGCATTTCATCACCGCTTTTATATCTCATTGTTATGGATGAGATATTATTTGGAGCAATTAACAGTAGACCAAATCGAGGATTGCCTTGGAATCCTCTAACGATGGAGCAGATAAATGGCCTCGACCTAGTCGTCTACATTGTCTTGCTCGCACAACGTCAAAACAATATGCAGAGCAAGTTAGATGTACCTCTCCGAGAGCTCCCATGTAGCAGCCCAAGCAACAATGTGAGTTTTATTGTACTCTTATGGTAGTCTTCAAGACCTATTGTGGTCTTCAATGCCATCATAAGAGTGTAATCAAACCCAAATTGTTACTTGGGAGGTCTCACTCAATGTAACCAAAACTAAATCTATTGTAGAGAACACTGGCAATACCACCAATTTAACAGTAGCGAAACAACAAGTTGCGCAGGTAGACGCCTTTCAATTGCTTGGTAGTCAGACAACGCCCGATGGTGATACCGAGACTGATATAGCTACATGGATCAGGAAGGCCAGGGGTGCCTTTGACTGCTTGCAGGTCTGCGAAACATTTAGCGCTCAAACCAGATCTTTCTACATACGAAACCCCGCTTGCTTGTTGGCTGATAACCCGAATTCAAACGTTAAATCCGTACTGTTGTGTGCTTGCGAAACGTGGTACGTTTCAGCGGAGACAACGCAAAAACTGCAGGTATTTATTAACCAGTCTGCCCTGACAACTGCCAACTGATCAACGGCCGGTAGCAACAGATATTCATCAACGTAGGTGGAAGTGGATCGGTCACACCTTGAGGATAGGAGCGAATGAGATCTGCAGAGAAGCACTCGACTGGAATCCGCAAGGACAGCGTAGAAGAGGCAGCCTCAGAGGCTCATGGCGACGCAGCTTAGCCAACGACATCCGGGCTGTAGACGAGAACCTGTCCTGGGGACAGGTAAAAGCCATGGCAGTGTTACGCGTTAGAGGTGAGAGATATACCGAAATTCTAGAACTACCGAAAAGTTAAGAAACGGCATCGCATTTTTGCGGAGGTGACGAATTGCTTCGAGAGGCATGACACGAGAATCTTCTTTAAAACGAATAACGGAATTTGATACCGCGCCGTACTAACTTCTGTGATGTGCAAGAATAAGGAGGGAAATGTGGTTATTGAAAGAACAGAAGTAGCCAGGCGTTGGAAACGCTATTTCGATGTATCGCTGAAGGGTGTATAAGATAGAGTGGTCAACAGAAACAGTACAGTAACTTCTCAACTAACACAATTGTTATAAAACAGTTGAGCTAACTTACATATCATTAGTTTGAGTCGTTAATAAGTTGCTGCAACTAAAAGTATCGTAAATGGAGCTAACGTGGGTGAGCATGATGGATAAGTTGTGGATCCACGTGCTTTGGAGGAGGTTAAAATAGCAGCTAGAGAGCTGAAAAACTGCACAGCAGCTGGAAAAGACGGTATCCCCGCTGAAGCAGAGCCGGCGTTACAACGCACGAGGCCCTGTGCAGATTAAGCAGCGAGACCTCTTTTGTATGCCACAAGGGCATTGGGTTAAACTGCCACTGTGACAGTCTTAATGATCGTCTTTTGCGGCAGGCTCACAGCTTACAGATTGACCCATCTTTAAACGATAAAGAGCAGAACAGTGTCCAGTTAGAAATCTCGTGATTGTGTGTAGTTTTTTAGCTACTGTAGGATTTGAGTGGATACACTGTTTAACTGTTTAGTTTATAGCTTGTGAAGGAATGCGTCGGTCACCAGTGCCCAAAGTTAGGAAAAGAGAATTCCTCCTTGTGGACAACCTTTGACTATCGAAATCGTGACCGATGTATCTGCAACGATGATATGATTTCTCTACTCGAAAGCATTACTTGAAACCAGCGCATTGTAGTGTGGTCGATTTCGTTTTTAAAGCGAGCCGTAATAACTGAAACGAAGGACGTGTAATCGAAAGCTCCTTCAATATCAAGGGAAGCACAAAGTGCCATCTCAATCAATCATGTTGATTTCCATACAACGGAGAGTTCTTTAAAAATTCATAGCGGATATAGTAACTTGTGATTTTTTCCATCAATTTAAGAATTGATCTGAAAGTCTTCTGGTATGAACACCTCTTTTACTTTCCGCCATTTCTCCGGGATATGCCTCAAAGTGAAACTGGTTCGAAAAAGGTTGATGAGCTCGGACATTATAGCCTAGGTGTTACATTCCGTTATCGAAATTTGACCTTCTGTTTTTATACGACAGACTTCGCAGCCAGCTGTTAGAGTACAGGACAATTGCAGCGCCAGTTGCTACGATCCTATTGACTCCAACAACCTTCCCAGCCGAGATTCGAACATACGACGACTGGCTTATTAGGCCAGCATCATACCTCGAAGCCAACTGGGAGGCTCATTATACTCGGACATTATAACGCCGTCCATTTTCTGTAAGGAAATGAGTAGAATATCAGCCGGACCTGGAGATTTCATTGGTTCAAAAGAACTAAGTGGCCATTTGATCTAAGCTTCCGTAAATAATCGGCTTGCAAGCAGAGCCGAGTCGTTTGGCATATTATGTAACGACCCATTCCAAAGCAGCGATCTAATTTAATCGATTTTTTCTTAATACTTTACGCTCTGTATTTAAATAATGGAAATCATGCAAGTACTTCTAACCGGCCGATTATGTTGTATACTGCCAGGGATTGTCCAGTAAAATTTTTAATATTTTTCTGTAGTTATCACCAAGTGCGAGACCCCCCTGAAGAGCGGAGCTCCGTGCAACCGCACGGATTTGCCGGCCTTGACGCCGGTTCTGCACTGAACTTTTGAAAGTCGAGAGCAAACGGCTGTATTACGCAATCATTCAGGTTACACCAAAGGTATGAACTGAGGAGGAACTACCTACCAACTATTTGAAAGGTCTCATTTGTCCTATTTACAAAAAGAGTCATCAACAGCAATTGTAGGGGTATTACTTTCTTCAACTTTGTATACAAAATTCTCTCTTGCATCCTGTTTCATAGACTGAACCCGTTGCAGGGTTCTTTTGTTGGAGAATGTTAATGCGGTTTTCGAGAGGTGCGCTCTACGATAGATCAAATGTTTACCTAGCGAAAGATTCTCGATAGATTTCGAGAATTTAACTTACAATCACTATTTGTTTATAGGCTTTGAAGCGGCGTGCGATTCAGTTAAACGAAATGAACTGTGGCAGACTATAATGGAACGTGGTTTACCAAGAAAACTGATTAGGCGGATACGTGCTACCCTTGGTGATTCAAAGTCAAGCGTTACATTTGCGAGTACCGTCCACTTAGCTTCGAGGTACGATGCTGGTCTAACAAGCCAGTCGTCGCATGTTCGAATCTAGGCTAGGCGGTGCTTGATAGAGTCGGTAGGATCGTTACACTGACCCCGTAATTTTCTTGTACTCTGAATAGCCGGCTGCGCAGTCTGTCGATAAAGAAAGGTAATGTGTAATGACGGTTTAAGCCCACGACTTTGTTTTTTTTACATTTGCGAGTAAAATATCGGACTCGTTTGCAATGTTAGATGGTTTGAAACAAGGTGACTAGTTATCGAATTTGCTAATCAATGTTACATTGAAAAGTTCGCTGGTTCGAATGGTCCGGGGACGACATCGATTTCATCGGCGTTAAACGTAATGCTGTGAGAAAGAGGTAGCTGCGAGGATAGAACTTACAATAAAATCAGCCAAAATGAAGTAAATTGTGGTTAGCAGAGAGCGTAATAAACCTTCGGATGAATAAAGTTTTACTTCTACCGTAAATTCATTCCACTAGTAGTGATGACCATGACCAATTTCATAAAAACGCTATGAGTTTCACCAGAACTTCCTGATGACTGCTATAAAATTACCTTCCGACCAAGTGGCCCACTCTTCAAAAGGTTTTTATAACCTCTTTAAGAATCAGGTCATAAGCTCAAATAGTCGTATCACGCTCTGTTGAAAGCAGTAATAAAAACGATTAAGCTTTCGCTGTTTGACAACTACCGCCATCATTTAATAAAGCGTTTCGTTTTTCGCTCTGGTAAAAGCTAAATCAGCCCGCTAGCTTTGTTAACTTGAAAATACATCCGTGAGCGCAAAAGTCGAAGTTTTACTATCAGATCATCTTGTTTGATTTGGTTTATAGCGATCATAATGAAATATAATAGAAAAATGAGTAAATTTTGAACAATATCCGTTGGTTTGCAGCGTATGCGCATCAAATTTTATCGTGAATATTGATATAATAGGTGGATAAAATCTACGCGCAATTGAAATTTTACAATTTTGGAACGACACAAATCAATTTCTCAATTCTAATACAATTGTGTTAGTTGCTTCCTATGACAGGAAAACCGCTAGGTAATAACTTTCTTTCTGCAAAACACTTTCTTATGTAGAGATGTCCGTTAATCGTTCGATTAATTCAACTAATCGAATAACACAAGGAATATTCGAATAATTTTTAATCGAATACTGTCAGCACGAGTAGTTGATGAGTCAATGAGTACGAATAATCCCCGAATATCGCTCGTTAATTGTTCATAATCGTTCGATTAATCGAATTAATCAAAGAAATATTCGAATAGTTGTTATCTAATACCACTGGCTTTAGACAACGTTCACCGATTAATCGGTAATCGAATAATTGAAAATTTCGGACGTCATTATTCTTATGATGAATTTTTGAATCAAGTGGCTTTAGAATTGTTACCTGGAATCGGTTCTCAAACCAGAAGCAGCTCGCAGGAAGACGAAGGAGAAAGATGAAGGCTAATTTCAATCGAAATTCCAAAGCACGCTCTAAAAAGCTCTACACGGAAGTGTTGACCAGATTCAGTTGCTGTGTGATGGATGATGGCTTTGACGGGCCGTCACAATGCGGAATTCTGACGTTAATTGACTTTTGGAAGATCGCTACAATAGACCACCTCATCATACCGTGAATTGACAGATACTGGCGCCCTTGTTTACATTTTAGAAAATTTTCCTTTTCGTTTATATAGTATGTAGCGTGTGTATTTAACATTTTACAGGCATAATGGCTTTTCTAATTCAGTTATATTGCTGTTTAGCAATAAACTTGCCATTTAAACGGCTGAAACTTTGTTGGACTCTGCGGTCTGTTTGTAAACAAGGGCGCCAGTATCTGCCAGATGACGTCACCTTGATTTGGTGTATAGGCGTTCTGTCTAAATAGCCGCTACTATTTATGTAGTAGATGAAAATTTTATGTGACAAACGGCACATGTGCGACCGGTGGTTCTTTCAAGCTGACGCGATATGCTATGCAGCCTCAAATCGATTGTCATAAAAAATCGATGACAAGCTACTTCAATCATCACGTGTCTGACTACTTCCTGTTGAGATATGTTCCTACCTACGTGATAAATAAATAATTTTTTCATGAAAAATTATTTATTTAAAGCTTTTTCTTGCTAAGTAAATTTTTGAATACCTGCGTTAAAATAACGGTAAAGTTGATTTTTATAATTACGTTTAACATGTTTCAGTATAAAATGTGTACTAAGACATAATTAACTATTAAATTTTTCATATGAATAGTATTCTTGCAGTGATGTGTCTATTTCCTACTAAAGTACTGAAATTGGTCGCTAAACTAGCTCATAAATCACATTAAAATATGAAATAAATGTCACCGAAAGTATCTCCCGAAACAAAAAAGAAAACACCATACCCGAATGGTGTCACCAGCGGCTTTAGCACACACTTACTTGTCTCACTTTTAATGTCATACTGTCCCCGAAGCCAGTAATCTGATGAATTATGATTGTTATGACATAACCGTTTTAGCGACTGTGCTCTGACAATCGCTCCATTCGCTAAACGGTCAAGGTCAGGCTGTTCGGGTGAGAATGGCAACACTTGTAACAGCGTAAGATAGGGTCAGTTTAATTGCTAGATCTTAGAGCTGCCTACTGGGATGTTCTGCCCGGTCGTTAAAAACCGAAACATCAGTCGAAATTAAGATGACACAAGATGTATCTGGGCAAAATTGGTCCGGTCTGTTCGACTTGGAAATTATTTCTCCTATGGGACGTCGCACGTTCTATCTTGCTCGCTGAAGAAAAGCTGGAATTTCACCAATAAAAGTGAGATTGTCGAAAAATGTCAGTCCGACATTGTTGGGTAAGGTCAATAAAATTTAATTTTGATGTTAACTGAATAGTATTACGGACTAACTGATCACCAATATATATTTAAAGAGCATTTTCATCATTTCAGTATTGAACTATTAGGAATAAATTTTCAGTTACGATGGAAAGCTTTTTAAACCTCCATTTAAATTCGCCTATTAGTATAATTGAACTTTTTTATAGGACTATGCTAATGTACATAGACATTAAAAGAAAGAATGTCTAGACGCTAAGGCGAATTAGGGCAATTTTTTTCAGCTTTCACTAAAACAGTACTCCTCCGCCACGGCGCGGCGGCATGACTTAACCCGTGACATGGCCACCATTTCGCTGACCGGTCGCTCGACGATAGTGACATGAGCTAAATTGGTTCAACATGGCATCCCTTTAAACGGCCATTAAGCAACCTTGGGAAGCGACCGTGATCTGCTTGCTATGCTAGTGGAGCACACCCAACTGCCTGTCATTTGCCATTACGTTCGAAGTAATTTTGGCCGACTTTGAGCATCTAGCATCCTGGCAGGTGCTTTTTTATCCAGTAAAAAAATCTGGCAGGGCTTCGAAATAAAAGCACGGACGGGAGTGAAATTTCACGTTTGATTGCTACATTAATAATAGAAAAGTTCGACGCTGTTATGTTTTTAGCTTCGGAAAAGTGCTTCCAAGGAGCAAAGAAATCGGAAAACTTCCGTCTACCACATGCATCGTTCATACTACTTTTTGGTTGGAGGCGAATAGGGAATGCGGCCTGGCACCATAGAAGGCAGAAACATTCTGTTCATTCGATTTTCAGTTGTTCTACAACCTATCACGTTAAAATCCAACTGCAAAATGGAACTTCTATCTAAATTATTCAGTTCGAAATGCCTTATTCGTCGGTCGATGGTTTCCATGTGTGCAAGCGAAGAGGCTTCGGTTTGTCTGGTTTCTATATTCGAGAGGAGGTCCGGTCATGCTGAATGAGGTTGGTGATATAGAAAACTATGTGTACACTTTTATGACTGAAAATTAGGGCCAATTTTCTTGTATTGAATGTTGGAGTAAATACGTTAAGGATAAAAAGGGGTTATTCCGGGGGTCTGTGAGACAGGTGTCTTTCTGAGCTACTTGTTTTTCATGGTTTGTTGAATTAGTGTCATTTGAATTTGACAGCTTGGTAGTCTGGTAGCTGATGGTTTCTTCCAGGCCGAATTAAATCAATCAAGCGTTATCAAAAATTTATGGTCGTTTCACTAAAACACATGCCAGAAACATATCGAATCAAGCATCAAAGTCATTAGACTGACTTTTTCGAGTGGTTGCTGCAAGCACTGATGTTGTGTCTAATAAAATAAATATGAAGTTGCAATTTTTTTTGCAGTATCTGCGGAGCTTGAAAGCTCAAATGTATAAATAAAGCAAACAGTTCGTACTTTGTCCAAACAGAATTGCATTCGCCATCGAACGGAAGGATGATGTTTATTCTCTCCGGCGCTGCTGGGGTATGGCTGGGCTGGCCACTACACAGCAAGCATCGTTAACAAAAAGGCAGGGGCTCAACCAAGCATTTCAACATTCGCGCCGGGTCGAGCAAATCGCGAAAATGGGGAGAGAAACTTAATTTATGTCAAATCATATGCGATGCAAGATAAGAGTTAATTGAAAATCCCACTCGACAGTTGCGAGTAGGACTGGACTGGACTGGGTTACAAGCGAGTTGACAGTGTTCCCGGCTTTGGAAGTTTTATTTTTAGCACATCGTCGTCGTCTACCGCGAGTCGAGTACATGAAAGGATCATTTAACAAACCCACCAAAATGATCCAGCAACATTGCCGCTCTTGCGTATGACTTACCGTAATTGCCCGCTCGTTCCGGGTCGGTATGAAGTTTTACACACATGATTGTAAACGCGATTTTGGAAGGTGTACAACTGCGTTTACAGCAGGTAGCAACAGCACAACCAACCAACCATACTCAGTGGGAAAGGCCGCCAAACCCTACCCACTTGATTTGGCTTCGTCGGTCGCCGGTTAATTAAGACTCGTTTTCCCAGGGTTTCGCATGGGGGATGGACCGCTTGGAATTATCTACTAAATGTTTCCCCCCTTGCTTTCGAGCTTAATGGCGGACAGAGTCAGCTTAAAAAACGGAAAAATCCTGATTGTTTAAATTAGCCAACTGTATAAGCTTAATTTTTTAGGTTGAACGCAACTTGGAAACGAGGATATACTTTTTATTAGGATCTGCGAGTGGTTGATCTCTGTTAATATGATTCCATGTGGTTAGATTTATTGAACGTAAAGGTTGGCCTTTTAGTTTTAAAATAAATTGAAAAGGTAGTACAGGTTAGGTACTAATTATCGGACTTATTATTAATTATGAAACTGCTTGCGGTTCATAGTGGGCTCTTTTCTTCAATGATACCAGTTCTAAGTTTAATGATTTAGCGGGATTTCTACTTGGCGAAACTTGAATGCCAGAGAGCAGGTAGCGGGAATTTGGTGGTTTTTTAGAATAATTCAGCGGAGTTTTAATATTACGCTAACTCAGAAACGGCTGAATTGATTATGGTATCATTAAAATGTTATAGTTTAGATATTTTTCAAATACGCTTTGTGCACATGCGTTGTAATTGTTGCTTTACATTTCAAATTGTATTCATAAAGAACCATTATTGCATATTATTCTTCGATGAAATACCACCTTGATAAACTTATATGCCTTTTCCTTAAATGACAGCGTCTGTCTAAGAGCAAGCGGCTGAATATGAAATGCTGTGTCCCACAAACTAAAATGGTGGGCCCATCAATGGGATGTAAGTATTGTGATCGAAACTCTTATTCGAAACGAAAATGGATATGTGGAACGGATCCGCCGGCATGGGACAAGGTAAAGGGGAACGTTTACGCTTCGACAAACGTCAAATCCAATGATGTTAAGGACGAGTTCCAGCACAGGTTTGAGAGAACCTATAGCAAAGCAAAGCCTTGGGCTTAAACTTCTTTCTAGAACTTGACCCTTCTTTATCGACAGTTTTCGCGGCCGGCTGTAAGAGTACAGGGCAGTTACGGGGCTAATGTAACAATTCTACTGACTCTGTCTAGCAGCGCTGCCTAGCCGAGATTCGAACATACGATAACTGGCTTGTTAGATCAGCATCGTACCTCGGATATCTCGAAGCTAACGAGAGAACCTATTACTTACTTTAGAGGCAACGGTCCGTTACCGATCCTGCGTCGAACGAATTATGGTTCTCCAGTACCGTCGGTCCTGGGCTGCCTTTCTCCAATCCCCACGAACACCAGCTGAACGTGCATCGTCTTCGACAGCACACACACCCACCGGGTGCGGGATCTGTCTTGGAGTCTACGACCTCTTCCTGGTTCTCTGCTGAAAATAGTTTTGGCTACTCTTTCGTCGGGCATTCTGGCCACGTGTCCAGCCCACCGCAGCCTGTCGCATTGCACTACCTTCACTATATCAGCATATTTGTATACTTGGTACAGCTCGTGATTCATGCGTCTGCGCCACACTTCATTTTCCATTTTGCCACCAAGTATAGATCGCAGAATTTCACGCTTAAAAACTCCAAGCACTCGCCGATCAGCTTCCTTTAGCGTCCATGATTCCGTAAAGGGCCACCGGGAGAATTAGTGTTCTGTAGAGCGTCAGTTTTTTGCGAATTTGCAAACCACGGGACTTCAGCTGGCTACGTAATCTGTAGAAAGCCCGATTCGCGGCTGCAATTCGTCGTTTCACTTCGCGGCTTACATCGTTGTCACCTGTCACGAGTGTACCAAGGTATATAAATTCCTCCACTACTTCATATCATTCCCCATATAACTCCACCTCGGCACCAACACCACTTGGGCTAGCTTAGACAAATTAAAAATACACCCTTCAAATGGAACTCCTCATATTCCAACGACAGGTACTTCAATCGAGTCATAACCAGACTAAGAATTGGTCACACCAGATTAACACACGGGCACTTTGTTAAGAGAGAAGACCCCGCGACCTGTGAAACTTGCGGTGTACAGATATCAGTGAAACATATGCTGATTGAATGTCGAAAATATGATGCAGCAAGGCAGAACAATCACCTGGATGCCTCTCTTGAAAAAGTTTTGGGTGACGACACTAACCAGCTTAGCAATTTAATCAAATTCTTAAAAGAAACTAACCTACACAAGGAAATTTAAAAATTATTTATAAGCTCTAATTAGTAAGCTATATTTTTTTTTCTCTCGCATCGACCTGAATGACCAAAAGGTTAAAGGGTCGTAAATAAAAATAAACAAACAAACAAACAACCAACACCATTGGCCTCCAACGTTCTCTACCAGCAACCATGTACTTTGTTTTGGCGGTTTTAATGGTAAATCTCAATCTGGCCGCTTCTCTTTTAAAAGACTTAATAATAAAAAAAAAAAAAATAAGACCTAAAGGCCTCTTCTACTGCTCTACGGTTGATTCCGATAATACCGACGGCATCCGCAAAACCAAGAAGCATGTGAGATTTCGTGATGATAGTTCCATTCCTTTCCACGTTTGCCCTTCGTAATGCACCTTTCAAGGCAATGTTGAATAGCAGGTTAGAGAGTGCATCTCCTTGCTTCAGTCCATCCAACGTCACGAAAGTAGTTGAGGTCTCACCCGCTATTCTAACGGATGATTTGGATCCGTCCAGCGTCGCACGAATCAGCGTAGCTAGTTTCGTTGGAAAACCATGTTCTAGTATTATCTGCCACAGCTCATTTCGTTTAACTGAATCGTACGCCGCTTTAAAGTCCACAAACAGATGGTGTGTCTGCAAGTTGTACTCCCGGAACTTGTCTAGTAACTGACGCAAGGTAAACATCTGATCCGTCGTGGAGCGACCCTCACGAAATCCAACTTGGTACTCGCCGACGAAGGACTCCGCTAACGGTCTCAGTCTGCAGAACAGGATACGGGAAAGCACCATCTAGGCAGAACTTCGATAGGTTTTACACTCCATTCGATGTTCCTTTTTGAAAATTGGGCAAATGAGGCCATCCAACCACTCCTCCGGTATTTGTTCTTCCTCCCAGATCCTGACAATGATCCAGTGGATTGCTTCGTACAGCTGCTCGCTCCCCGTTTTCAGAAGTTCAGCTGGGATACCGCCCATCCCAGCACTGATTGCCTTTTTAACCTCCTCCTGTGCTGGTGGCTCCACAGCTTGACCATCGCTTACAATTCCTATCCTGTCCCTGCTGATCTCCGCATTTACCTCTCCATTCAACAGTATCTGGAAGTGCTCCTACCACCTGGCTGCTACCGCCGTTTTGTTGGTAAGCAGATTGCCAGCATTACCATTGCACATCACAGGCATGGCAAAATTCCTGCATCTCACCGTTTTATAGAAACTCCGTGTGTCGTTGCTGGCGTATCGCTCCTTTGCGCCGGCGAGCACGTGCTTCTCCAAATCGCGTTTCTTTAAACGATGGATTCTTTTTTCCACAGACCTAGTCTCTCTGTATCTCTCTGTGTTTTGACGCGTTGCCGCAGTGAGCATGCGTTTCCTGGCCTGGTTCTTTTCATCTGTCACTCTCTGGCATTCGGCATTAAGCTAGCTGTTACGCTGTCTTCCACGCGTCGTGCCTACCACCTCTCTCGCAGCTGTTTCGATGGCACCATGGATGTTCCTCCACAGCCCATTTATATCTTCTCCTTCTACCTGCTGTTCTGCGATTCGTTGGTCAAGCTTCCTGGCGTACTCCACTGCTACACCGTCTGCCGTTAACCGCTGGATGTTGAAAGGTAGCGTCCTCTCAGTGCGAGCTTTCGCCGTGCTCGACAGTCTTGTGCGAATCTTACTCATTACGAGATAGTGGTCAGAGTCGATTTAGAGAGAACCTATAGATAGCCCATAACCCAAGCCCCAAATATGTCGTGAAAATTATCAACGAAGATGCAAATGCTCAGATCGGGAGAGAGAAATTCTTCTTTCTTATCATTGAACAACGACCGTCTCTAGCGCCTACTTTCTATGTCTAAATATTTGGAAACACTCCTGGAGGCATCCAAATAGGACTCTAGCTTCCATATCGATCATGTTTTGTTTGACGGTGGACACTTGGGTCTTTTCGGGGACCAAATATTGAATTTGACTGCAGTACCTTCGTATGTAAGATTCACGCACGGTTGTCAAACGCGCCGAAGGCTCGCACTAAGGACACTGCGTTTTAATATCCACGGCAGATAGTGTGGCAGCAGAATACGCCAGAAAGTTTGAGCATCGAATCGCGGAACAGCAGGAAGAAAAGGAAGAATATATAAATGGGTTATAGAGGAACATCTACGGTTCCATTGAAAGTTTCAATTTGAAACTACTCCGAGAGATATGATAAGTGCGGCACCTAGGAGATAGCGAAACAGCTGGTTTGAAGCGGAATGCCAGTGAATGACAGGCAAGGAGAATCAGACCAGGGAGTCACATAGAAAGGTATAGAGAAGCTAGAACTAACCGTCTAAAAAAGCGCGAGTACGCCCGCATAAAGATTAGATTGACTGATGCAAGGGCTTGCAACTCTCTAAACAGCTATCATCACGAGATCTTAGATATTTCTTGGCTTTGCGATGACGAATGATATCATTAGAGTCAACCGCAGAACAGTAGAAGAGTCCTTTAGGGCTTTTAAATTGGAAGTAGCGAAATTGGAATTCACTATTAATACTGCCAAATTGCTGACAGGGAAAGTGGCAGTCCCAATTGCGTTGATTCCGAGATGAAGTGGAATGAGGAACGCTATGAATTAGTGAAAGAATTTATGTACCATGGTACGCTCGTGATATGCAACAACGACGTAGCGAAGTAAAGTGACGCATTTACTGACACCTAGTGTGTTAGTAATTTTTACTTCTGGAATCCCGAGGATTCCTATTTTATAGTGATGGCGATTCCTTTACCGAGTTATAGGTATCCCGGGGATTCAAATGTTGAATTTTCATATAACAATCCTGTTTGCATAAATAAGTCATTCTGCACGAATCCACTGCAGAATTCCTTCACGCGATTCCTAAGCGAAGAATCCTAGAGGCTCTGTGCGAATCTTTTTGGTTCGTCCGAATACAACAAAGAATCGGGCTTAACCAGCTGAAGTGCCGTAGGATCCGCTCATAACTGGTGCTTTACAGAACACCAATTTCCCCGGTGGCTCTTTACGGAGAAGTATCATGAACACTAAAGAAAGCTGAACGACGAGTATTTAAGGTTTTTGAGCGTGAAATTCTGTGACTTGGCAGCAAGGTGAAAAATGGAGTGTGGCGCAGACGTATGAACCACCATGAACCATGATATAATGTTATAGTGATATAGATAATACTAGTACAATGTGGCAGGCTGTAATAGACTGAGCACGTGGCCAGAATGGCTAACGAAAGAGCAGCCAAAACTATTTGCAGCATGAAGAGGCATACCCCGTGGATGTGCGTTGCGTAGAAGGACGATTTCATCGCTAAAATTGCACGTGGCTTAAGTTTCCTGAGGTCAGGGATGGTTCGATCACTTTGACTCAATTTTGATTCATTTGACAGTACCGTCTTAACGGGGCTTAACATGACAAAGTTACATATGGGACATTTGTAGAACAGGTTATTATCTAGAATTTTGCTGAATTAAGTTTTGCTGTATCTTTTGTAGTTACGGCGCTGCAGTGCTAGTATCTTATTAGTGACTAAATGAACGTTCATTTAGTCACTGATGAGTTACTAGCGTCGTAGCACCGTAACTACAAACGATACAGTAAAACTTTGTTCAGAAAAATTGTAGATTAAAACTAGTTCTACAAATGTCCCATATCTAACATTGTCATATTTGGCTGGGCTGAGACGGTACTGTCAAATGAATCAAAATTGAGTCAAAGTGATCGAACCATCCCTGCCTGAGGTTTTCGTTGAGAGAATTACCATTGCATGTCCAACACCGTATCCCGATCGCTTCCGTTTATTGGGTCTTCAGACATTCGAGCAGCCTAGGAAGGTTCAGCAAGCAGTTTATATGGCAAAGATCATAAATGGCGCGATCGATTCACAGACCATCCTGATTGATGAACTTTCGTGTATCGCAACGCGCCCTCCGCTCTACCGGGCTGCTGCACAGAGATTCCATCGGACCACCTTCAGATCCTATGAACCAATAACTGCTTGCATCAGGACTTTTGCTACTGTTGAAAGCTTATTTGAGTTGAATGAACCGTCACACAACCCGGACGAACCAAAAAGATTCGCATAAAATCTCTGAAATGCCTCGCATTGAAATCGATCAAGTGAATACTGAATAAAATTCGTACAGAATTATTGTGTGAGAATGCAATAGGTGAATACCCTGGATACCTATAACTCGGTAGAGGAATCCCCGGGTCTCTGAGAGCAGGAATCCAGTGTGCGTTAGCAACTAGCAAGGGAAGTTGGATCAAAAATGATGTTTTGTGATGCGTGCGTAGCAATTTGGCTCTTGAGATATTTATTGTACAAAGATTCCGAGACAATTAAGCAAGTATCAGCTTGGATGATCACAAACTACTTTTTTCATTACACCATTTTGGTAAAACGTCAACAACTAGCAGTTCTGGTTTTTCCCGCATACGTTCAACGCACTGTCCGTTACCACTAAACTAAAGTAAGTAGGTCATATGAACATATACGGTACGGGAGGGTATTCTCTGCACGCTACTGAATTAGGCATACATTACCTTTTTTGGCTACACTTTCCCAAATAAAAACGTTGCCGCTATATTACAATACTAAAACGAATGTAGCACTCATAGGCTTTAATGTGTTATAAATTTGCTAAATTTTGTTCAATAAATATCAAAACCACTGTTTTTCCATTAGCACGTAATCAGGATGAAAAAACCAGCAGCAAGCGCATACGCGTATCCGGTCTTGATGATGGTTTGGAAAACACACAATTATGATCACGTTTACTTATTCTAGAAACTAAAAAGCTGTAAATATGCTATCACAGAACAATTCTACTTCTTTTCACGGAAGACCACAAAAATTTTCAATCACTAGCCATTAGCAGCATTTTGTTTTTAATTCCAGCATATGGTGCGTTATTTATACTACTACCAATATGTGAGACCTGAAACGCTTCAAACTCTTCTATCGTGTTGACATAGCTAGTATTTGAGTGACAATCACTTGCTTCTGGTGCTAATGTATATGAACGATTCAATGATACCTTAGTGCCAGCAGCAAGCTGTTGTCATTGCAAAACTAGCTATCTGCAATGAGCCCGGAATGTAGGCAATAGCGACACGTTATCCATCGATCTCCCTTTTGATCCGTTTTTGCAAAACATCTAATCCCTGTGCAGGCTATTTCGGCCGGTCGGATTTAAAAAACGCAGACACCACTATAGAAAATGGGCCCAATTTAACCGCAGCGATTTCATCATTTCTCGCGACTATAACACAAATTCAGTAGCGTTTCATTAAGACCAAAATACACGCCGATATTCAGTAAATATTATTCTATCAACTGGTTTAAACATCTTGTCTCGAATAAATATAGTTTCAACGTAATTCCTGAATATTGTTCAGGCTACCGCTTAATGGGCTGGAAATACCTTCCCGTACCCTATGTATTTCTAGCGCAAATGCCAAATAAGGCCATTGCAAATCATTTTCAAAGTTTTTGTCACCCCCCCCCCCCCCCTTGGAAATTGGCTTGAAACATCGGGGGGCAAAAAAATAATTTGTAGGATATGAGTTCATTTTATTATAAAATCAATTATCTGTGGGCTCTACAGCCCGAATAACTCGAAAAATGAGTGTGTGAGTTGAGTTAACGCTTCTAGCACGGAATAGAAATGGAAGTTCAAACAATGGAAACTCAGGCAAAAAAATTTTCTGAAAAATAACAACGTATCTATTAAAAGGATGAATAGATTTGGTTTTGTTTTTTTCGTCCCCCCCCCCCTTCAGTGGCCCAACTTCGGAAGGACAAAAACTTTTTTAAATATATGTAATGGCCTAAATAGAAATTTTTCAAAATGATTTTACAGCATTAAATCATCGATATAGCTAATTACCTTAGGTGTTCTAGTTAATATTAATGACTGATGGTTTTACCCTGTAAAGAAAGAGAAAAAAGGTCAAATATTTTAGTGATATTAATGTCAAACAATAGAAAGAAAATAACAATGTTTTACATTTACTGAATAAAATTGTGAAAATTATGCTCATTGCAGTTTTACTGCATTCGTAATCCTTTCATAGACATGCGATTAAATATTAGCAATCTTTTCCAGATGGATTTTTGTCTGTCTTGTGAAATTGACGCCTACTATCTCAGAAAATTGTAGGCGAATTATGGTAAGGCTTTATTAAAGTTATTCCATACTTTTCTACGAGGAATCGAGGATATAAATTGAACAAAAACGACGTTACCTTCAGCGATGGCGAGTATTTGTCTTTCACAACACTGTCATCAATTTCAGTTAACCCTCCGCCCTAAATGCACCGACAAATGTCGCATCAATCACGTTTCCTTTACAGAACGACAGAAAGGGTACCTAAGTATAACGCTCTCCTCGAAAGCGATGACAGTTATATTTCAACTGCATGACATCAGCGAATTTGCGCAAACGTACGCAAAAACACATTCCCCAGTCAGTCCTTTCACGCTTGCCGTGCAATGCTGAAGTTGAAAACCACCCGCACGTCAGTCACTCGGATCTGAGTCGTCGAGGTGTGTGTGTGTGTGCGTAGGGCTGTGGAAAAATGAATTCATCACCCGGCAGATATGTAGAGCAAACTCATATCATGTAAAGTCTTACTAAAAGTAAATCTGGATGCCTTTCGTGCTGCACTAACATGCCTCTTGGGGGGACTGGAACCATTTGACATAACTTGGTGTAAGTGTTGCAAGTTTCGTCTGGAACAAATCTGGCTATAAAGTGTTAAAAATGCCAAAATCAACAGTGTGTAATGTTTTGAAGGGTTAAAAGAAGAAGCTAAGTGTGGAAAGGCGGCAAAGAACTTTCAAGAAAACCGAAACTAGAGACCGAGAGCTGAGGAGAAAGATTAAGTCCCATCCTTTCCAATCAATCCTGGTATCCTCCATCCTCCATGCGTCCAGATTCACTTTTAGTCAAACTTTATGCTTGTTTGGTGTAAACAGCCAAAACCTAGCCTACAATAGAAGCACTAACCTGGTCTAGTGCCGGATTATTGTATTGACGAAGTAAAAGTTTCGTTATGCCAAAAGAATCGTTCTTTTGATTTCATTGCAGCATAACTAAGAAATCGAAATTTTTGCTGAATCCATCTAACAGTGTAAATCTAGTGACAAGTTGTGTCGATACCGGAGTCATATGCTTAGAAGAATTTATCTATTTTAATAACAGGGCAATAAATAAATTTGTGACTCACCTTCTTCAAATTCAAAAACAAGTTATTATTCGAACTCCACTTATTTATTTCGTAATGTGGTAATGCGCATATTAAACTAGCGCAAAATTTATAGGCAGCCATAAAAGTTCAATTGTCATAATAATATCGAAGTCAGCATTCAGCTTAAAAAGTAAAAAATCGGTCAATTTTCTCATATAGGCCCAAGTACAATAGAATTTCAGCAACGGACGGGATAATAAAACGAGGGAACCAGTGAAATATTCAGTTCTCAACGACTTTCAAGGGTTTCGAATATGCAAAGTCATTTACTGGAACTGTAAAAATACTGTAACGGCTGCCCGAGTGCACTGCGACAACAAGGCGGAGGTAATGTGGCCAAAGTTTGGTAACGCGAATTATACCAGTTAAATTGTAGGTGAAACTTTCAAATTATCATGTATCGCTCAATCCTTCACAAAGGAAAATCTTCTAACATAAAAATCATCTTGGATAAGTAGGTGTAATAATACTTGATAGACTAGAAATATTTTGGCCACAAACATTCCATTTTCATTCACAATTACAATCATAAAATAAACCAATTCGGTTGCCGTTTTTTTACTCGCCTCACTTCAGTCCGCCATTGATCCACATTCACTTTTGCTCAAATGCTTCGGGTGAAGTTTTTTGACGGTGTGTAGGTATGAAACAACAAACAATTTGATTGTTATCTGACCTACGGGAAAAGGTACAACCGACCGGCGGCGCGGTCCGGCGAAAAAGCAACTCAGAATGCATAATGACTCGATGGAATTCCGGTTTATTGGCCCAGCTGGTTGCAGCAGGGTGCAACGAATGAAATAAAAAAAATTGAGACATAATATTTGGGATGATTAACTGACAAAAATCCATTATTTTTACGCCGGCTGGAAGCTGCCGACGGGGTGCAACTCTGCGTTGCGGAGTCCTGCGGATCAGGGCGCTGAACGCATAAACCCGGCACGAGATCTCCGTTCATTCAACCGGATTGATAGCGTTTTCTCGTGGGTCCGCTTAAGAACTGCCGTACCAGACAGCCGATGATGCCGCGACTGTTCTGCCTGTATTTGACGTATTCACGTCTGCCACGGCGATTGCATGTTGTGTGCTAGGACTATGGTTGGATTGATGCATGCTGCATGGGGCGGCTGTTGTTACCGGCCGCCGCGCCGCCAGTACCAGCGCACATGCATGAGTTCGAAGGGTCGATTTTTGTAAATCTAGTCAATAGTGGTGCGGGTAATAAACTTGCTTTGAGAAGAATGCAAATAAAGTTAGCAATTGTATTACCTAACACATAAATGAATGCAAATAGCTGATGGTGACATGAGAACCATGAGTGCTCACGTGTGCGGATTGATTGGGCACTGTGTATGAGCCGTAATTGATCGTAAAGTTTGACGGTGCAAGTCTATTAAGGTTGTCTATCAGTTGCAAAAAAGTAGACCGATTTAATTTGCATTTTATGTTATCGCCTCGTAGCTCTACATCGAGGCTATTATATATTATTAGAAAGGGTAAATGATTTATTTTGGCCCATACGTTACGGGAAGTCTATTTTAGTCCATTCCATTTGATGTTGCCGGCAGGCTAATTTTATGCCCCAATGCCCTATTTAAGTTGATTAAAATTGCTTTAAAATTACGTGTCAAAGCTTTCTTGGATAAATTAAAATCAAACCCTTCGGCAACCCAATTATACTGTCGTATAACTCGTAATTTATTCGTTTGGCTGGAATTTGCAGAAATCCTCGGTTTCGCAAATCTCTTCGCTGTACTTGTAGTTGGATAATGGTGAGTAAAGCTGGGCATTCCGTTCTAGCAGTAAGTACTCCAGACACGAAAACAACACGGGCAACGTTGCGGCGGACAGCAAGAGTGTACAGATCCACCAGTTGGCAGCGACTTACGTAGGGTCTCTTCATGGAAGGCGTCGAAGGGCAATGCGCACAAATCGCCGATTCTATCAACTTCATTGTGGTAGTAAGAACTCCAAACATGACAGCAATATTCGAGGATTGAACGCATCCATGAGCAGTATGAGGACTTCAGACAGAAGCTATTGCTGAAATCCTTATCGTAACATGAAGCCGAGATTTCTTGAGGCCTTGTCGACTATGTAAGCTATATGCTAGTGGAATGATAATTTACTATCCAGCAATACACCTTACTAGCCTGGGAAAGAGTGAACATATGCATTCCATAACCTCTGTTCACTAACTCCTATTCCTACCTCTACGTGGTGCCGGCTAGGGTACGCAACCTCGGTTGTCGTACGCTAACAGGAAAGGGGGCCTAGTGGCTCTCGCTCACATTAAAATGGCACTCCCGTCACGGGATAAGGACCTCAGGTTAACAATCTACTGTAGCGTAACATAAAAAGTGAATGAAAATGAAAGAAGACTTCTACCTGGATTATTGGCAACGACCTTTATCATGAAAACACGGACACGGAATTCGGAACATGGAATATACTGACCCTTGCCCAGCAGGGCAAAATGACTCAACTTGCAAGGGAAGCTGGCCACCTGAAGCTTGAAATCCTGGGGTTGAGCGAGGTCTGCTGGCCGGGTACTGGCAAACACAAGATCTGCAAAAATATCCAATTGCCGTTGAAGCATACGGGCATTAGTGACAGAACTAATCTGGCTGAAGATTTTCATATCATCGGCAAAAGGCAAACGGGGAACTCTCAGTTTGAAATTCACTTCGTTTAAGTATATAAGGAAAATCAGTGGTCCGAGGTGGCTACCTTGAGGGATTCCAGACGGATCAGAAAATTAACCAGAACAATAATCACTGAACTTTACTGTTAGCTGACGACCAACCAATAGTATTTCAAAGATTGCGCTCAAGTGAGCAGTGCAGGGTCTGCAGCCTGTAGACATCAATAAAAAGCTGCGTACTTCTTTTCAAGAAACCTAACATTGCAAAAGCTTTAGCCGTAACTGCACAGATGGGTTCCACAAATCTTAATTTACTGTCGATAAGATTGCCCTTATCCTTCACTGTTGTCTTACATGCCAAACTCTTTGTTTCGATTGTATAATCAAATACAATAAAAGCATTTGCCCCAATGAATGACATTACGCAACAATCGTTAACATTGGCCTCCATTCCATTCCCGCTGCTTCAGTTTATACACGGAAAGAAATCCGATTCCGCTACCATGACTAAAATCATGAAATCATGAAGTTTGAATTGCTGTCAAATCATGATTGAACTTCCATATCAGCCAGCACAAAATCATGAAGAGTAGTTCATGATTTTGCGTTGTGTTGTACTGCAAGAAGTTTGTGATAACATGAATATTATTCATAAAATATAAGCTAGAAACCTGAAATCATGAGTCATTTTGCGCACTTTGAAGATTAAATTTCTATTTGTGTATGCATGTTGTGTCCATTCAAAGCGCAACAGTCTGTCTGCGACGTGACCACACGGTAAAATTTGAGATCGTTTGTAAATAACGATTTCGGAAATTTCAATTTCGTAAACAGCTCGTTGATGAATAGAACAAACAGCAAAGGCCTCAAGACACTGCCATGAGGAACACCAAACTGAATCCGATATGGAGTAGAGCAAGCCCCGGCAACTTTCCGTGAGGAGCTGCGTTACATTAGATATGATAATATCCACTGGTCCATTCTGGTCACTAGCAGCCATTCTGGTAGCCCCATTCTTCTTCTTTACAAAAATTCCGAAGGATCATGTACCACCATCTAGCTGGTTTTCACAAAACTCTCGATTGCTACCTTTGTATACTGTAACAAAGGTAACAATCGAAAGTTTCGCGGTTTTGCCGTAAATATTCAAAATAGAGTTTGCGTTACACTTTGTCCAAAATAGATGATTTACTCTACCCGATCTATAAGAAGGGCTGTCGACCAAATTGCAACCTCGGTGGAATCCTGTAACTACGAAGCGTAGCCACCAAAGGTGAACTCTTGGTGGCTTCTGGGAGGTAAGCTAGAGGTGGCGTTGGCACATGGACCACAAGTTGCATCAGATGTATAAAAATGAGGATGTTGCCAAGCGAGTAAAACATGTCAATCTACAATATACAGATTTCAGTACAAATTGTAGGGTAAAACAAGGTACAACATTTCCTCACATGACATTTTAGTATAAAACTTGATCGTCGTTCGATCTTCTGACTTTTTCAACCTTCCCAACAGGCATGCCTTCTTGAAATCTCTGGTCAAAGTATCGAATTGGCATTTTGGCTGTAGTACAAAAACCTTGAGTAAACTGGGGAAAACAAACTTCTAGATTATGTTGTATTAAAATCAAATTGTTCATATACCTTTTTCCTAAGATTCTTTTTCATTTCTTACTATTTCTTAGAGAGAGTTTGTACACAATTCTTTCAAAACTGTTAGAAAATAGGGGTGAATGGGACAAAATGGGCTACTTCCGGTCATTTCCGCGCGTTGAGACCATCACCAATCGATTTTTCGTGATTTTACATAAGAAAAGTCACTTTTTATTCCTTAAAAACAGCGGCAACAAAAAGCTCCGTTTTTTCGGTCGATTCTGCCCACTGTGCAATGGGCTGGCCACATTGTAGACCAAAAAACTAAGATGACGTTCACACTAGAGATGGTCGGGTATGAAAATTTGAATACCCGAACCCGACCCGATTAAGAAAAAGATTAACAACCCGTACCCGACCCGAACCCGCAAGTTTATTATTTTTGATACCCGAACCCGACCGAAACCTGTCGGGTACGGGACGGGCCCGGGTACCCGACCATCTTTAGTGTTAAATGTGGTCAATAGAGATACCCAACCCGACCCGCACCCGGTTTCAAAAACAAAAATTAAGAACCCGTACCAGATCCGAACCCGCAGATTATTTTTTTCCAATACCCGAATCCGACCCGAACCCGGCGGGTACGGGTACGGGTGCGGGTTTCGGCCAAACTTTCCGCTACCCGACAATCTCTAGTTCACACAATCTCTTGTATTTGTGCATACATAAATTTGGGACCCATCAATTATTTCAGTTGCTGTGATTTCTGGCTCTACTAATGTTCCTGAATTTTAAAGTAGTCCATAAACTATTTAGGTTTAAAAGATTAGATCGAGAAAATTAAATACTCCGGAGAAAACGGTAGGGTCCCAAATTTATGCATGCATAAATATCTGTATTTATGGTAGCTCTGGGCCTGTGGTTCGCGGGCCGAACAGCATATGGAAATAATCCCTGCAGCCGTGCAGGGATAACGGAGGGATCTCCAGACACCTAGTCTAGTCGTGATGCTCCGAGCCTGTTGTGGAGCTGAATGTTTTTCGGCATAAATGCTGTGGTGAGTGTAATGTTCATTTTGTTATTTTCATTTTATTGTCAGAAGTCATAGCGCAGCGGTCCGTGGCTTTCACAGGAAGATCCGATTTAACCGGTACTATTCCTACACCTGGGGACCACCGAATTAGATAGATCCCAAGCAACAATGTGAGTTTTATTGTACTCTTATGGTGGTTTTCATGACCATTTTTGACCCAAATTGTTACTTGGGATACTTATCCTGGTGCGATGACTTTCAGGACTGCACTTGCAGAACAATGTTTAGCCAACAAACTCGGTCCCATTTAATCTCCATCGAGCACAGTGCGCGCCTCAACGTCTGGATTCGAAGCGAACACCATTTTTGCGGAGTTGTCTGGTATTTTCAAAACAGCTCGTGGTTCATCCTTCTCCTCCATACACCGTTCTCACATACACCGCTAAAGATGGTCCTAAGCACACGACGTTCAAACGCGGTCAGTGCTTTCAAGTCCCCGTCGAGCATTGTCCACATATCGTGCCCGTAGAGAAGTGTGTTTTGTACATGATATATTTGGTGCGGGAGTGAAGCTTACCCGACCTTAGGGTCTTGTAGAGTCCGTAGTAAGCACGACTTCCGGTATGAATACGTCTGCGTATTTCACAGCTGCAGTTGTTATCCGAGGTCATCAACCACCGAACTCGTCTCCGTCGACTACCACACTACTGCCTAGGCCCGGTTCCCCTTGCTTACCGATACTTGATTTCAGACGTATTCACCACTGATCCAACCGTCACTGCCGCACGTTTCAACTTGATATATTGCTCAGCAACCGCCTGCAATGTGTTTCCGACAACGTCCACATCGTATGCAAAGCAGATAAATAGGCTAGATTTATTAAAGATTGAGTCCCGCGCGTTAAACTCGCACGTTTCATAGCACTTTCTAGCTTCGGAATGTTGAACAGGAGGCAGGAAATACCATCGCCATGTCGAAGTCTCTTCGTGTTTTCCCGTGCTTGATAACTCGTCCTCACACAGCACTGTACACCACCCATCGTGGACTTAATCAGCTTCCCGGAAAAGCCGTTTCCGTCTAGAATTTCACTGTCTATAGTATCGTATGCTGCCTTGAAATCAGGTGGTGCGTAGGGACTTATTATTCGCGGATCTGTCGCAGGACTAGGATCTGGGCCGTTGTCGTTTGCCCACAAAACTGGGTTGATAACTTCCGAATAAACGAATCTTCTTGCTAGACGGCGAAAAGTGATTTGAGAAAGCACTCGATAGTTCTCACATTTCAACTTGTTGCCCTCCTTGTATAATGGGTATATTAGATAGATGTTGTTTTTGTTAAGGCGGCTTTCCCTGCAAGGGCCGGTACTCTCGTTGGCTGGTCGCTGGCAATACTTACGCCTTATCCCGAAACGTCAAACAGTGTTTACAATGTCTTAGTGGTAAGCCGACGAATCATTTCGGTTTCTCACCAATGTTTATTTGAGTACCGCCATCCGGGGTGAGATTGTGCCAAAAAAGCAAATGTTTTTGTTCTTTAGCTCAGTATACACACAATTTAGGAACTAAGTTGATTTCAAACCTGTCAATATATACTAAATTGTTCAATTAACAACTACCGTAAAGATGGTTTAGTTACAACAAAACCTAATTTTACTGGAAGTGCATGAACTTTGGCACAATCTCACCCCTTCTAGGGGGTGACATTGTGCCAAAAACATAAAGTTAAGCTAAAAACCTAAACAGTGAACATTAGCATGTTTATAAACAACACACATAAATATCAGAATAAAGTAGTTCATATGGGGCCGTCCATGAACTAAGTGGACTATTAGGGGCAAGGGGTCGTCCAAAAACAACGCATCATACAAAAAGTATGAACGAAAATAGCCCGGGGAGGTCTGAAATAACTAAAAATGAGTCAATAGACAGCCTTTATATAACCAGTAGCGTTTCTAGGGTTAACAAGGGTGAGATATATGAAGGGGTGTATCCTAAGGGGGCATACCTATTTGATCATTTAACAAAAGTAACTATTACTTCGTTCGAGAACCCGCGGCCGCAGAACATGTGACCTATCCCACCCCCTCCCCCCTCCTTAAAACTGGCAGTTTATACACGGTATAATATATTCGTCTTATATTAGAGTGTTTATTCAAAGTATCTGAAATTTCCAGAGAAAAAGTAAAAATTAGTTTAAATTATTAGCAGACCTATGATGCTGGTTGCTCCAAAATGGATGATTCAATCTAATCTGTCAAAATATTGTGCTCAATAGTAAAGAATGTGAGTGTACTGGTATATACTGATGTATTTTTGTTGTCTATGTGAAATCCACAAATTGGATCGATCATTATGGCTTGGCACAATCTCACCCCCGTGAAGCTCGAAAAGTACAAAGTTTCGAAAAATATTATTTTCGTAGTAAAAACTTATCCAACGCATAATAACCTTTTAATACATTGTAAATGATTAGTTTATATACCTTCAAAATAGCAAGTTGATGCGATTTCTTGTTTATGTTGGTTTATGCGGGACATTTTTTACAAGCGTTATTTCCGAGTATTTTTGATCGCGAACTTTGAAACCCTGTATACCCTGTATCATTTTGAATTTAGGTCACCAGTCGCTATAGATACAACAAATTTTCACAAATAAACATTTTTGGTTTTTGGCACAATCTCACCCCCGTGGCACAATCTCACCCCGGATGGCGGTAATGAAAAGCGAGTGGTGATTAATATGAAGCGAGTAGTGAGAAGTGACTAATAAGAAGTGATTAGTGAGAAGGGAGTATCTAGCAGTGCATAGTGAGAGGTGAGTAGTGAGAAGTGAGTAGTAAGAATTGAAAACCGACTAGTGCGTAGTGAGAAATGACTGCCCAGCTAGCACCAAATCGTACATCAATGTACGACAATTATCGTAAATATCTCTTAACAAATCCAGAATCGTAACTTATGCTCAATAAAGTGCGCCCAAGCTGCTTTTCTGTCGTATATAATGATAATAACTGACACACACATACGATTTTTAACACAGAATTGTATAGCAGTATAGAGTGAGTCACGCTTAATCAGATTATATCGTATGTATATACTTAATTACATGAAATGTGTATAATTATTTTTGATCACACGGCACGCTTTGATTCTGGCATATGTGAACCTGTTACTAGTTTTGAAACAAAAAAGACAACCCTGAATAGTTTTTCGAATTTTGGTCATATCAAGATTATTCTGGTGATACAGAACTTGTGGCAGTAGCTATAAGTTAGTGTTTAGGCTTCTTATATAGATACATTAGAAATGAACCTCACACTGATTCACATTCACATATATTCAGTTCCATACATTCACCTCATTAAACATTATGTGCTAAACGGGGCCCACAATCAATCCCGTAATATAAAAACAAATAACCAAATCTAAGCTCACTATGTGCTATGTGATTGCTATGCATTGCGTCAGCGCTCGGAAAATATGTTCTCATCTAGGAAATCGATAAGCAATTCTCTAACGAGATTATGATCCATATAATACAATATCGATTTCAATCTGTGCCATGATGAAGGTTCTTAGCCGAAATGTCGACCATAACTATTCGGTATTATTTTCCGAAACGGACATTTACTTGTACCTCGCTCGTATGGCTCATGGCTCGTCAGAGCACGTAAAGGAGGCCCCATCAACTCAGGAGCTAAAAAAATGAAAAGAAGCAAAAAAAGAAATCGACAACAAAAAGGTCGTCCCTGATGATGGCCGTAGCGCAAAACCGCACAATAACAGTATAGAGTGAAGAACTGGATTCCTCCCCTGGGACGATTTAGTCGATTATCAAGTGGCTCCCGAACAATCGAAAGTGCATATGGAGGGATGATGGGAAATATGGGCAGGGAAAATTTGATGAAAATTCAAATATGCTGTGAAAGTTCGATTTCTTCCTTGCCTGCTTGTGATAGTCTTTTTGGCACGAGTTCTTCTCGGTATAGTATTGTTGGGGATTTTTCCTCTACTCTTTCCCGATGGCTGCGGGAGCTATGTTTGCGAACTCCGTCTCCGGACGGAATGGACTCCATTGAAATAAGCTGGAAAATGAGAATCATTGTTGCTGCCCACCGGGGATACATCTTATCGATTCCGTTTATGGTCGTTTTGTGGGCAAGAATGGCCAGCAGATGGAAACTTTCCTCGTTCAAGACGTTCGGAAACTGGAACATTCAATTGACCATATCCACAGGGATTAGGCAACTCACTTTCCGAAGGAAACTCATCAGACTCTGAAGTAGTTATGTCCTATGGTTGAATTCCGTACTACAGCTGCTCCAGTTTATTGCCATTCGGAGCTGATTTGGTCTGGTAGAGCATAAAATGCTGGATGTACATTTCAATTTCGTCAAATTTGATTGGATGTCCAGATTAGATCACATCGCACCGATAGCTTTTAATACTGTTTGTAGAAGAGCAATGAAATTCATTGGATTTGAATAAATTTCATGAAAATATGGATAGGTACTGGAAAAGGAAAACCGCAAAATTAATACTGTTCGTTGCGTGGTTATCCTTCCTCCATCCGCTTGTCACGCTGTCGGTGAACTCATGCACCGGATCAACTCAAGCCGTGAGTCATCTAAAACGAAATTCTTCATCTGGCGGCATGGTTAACAGCGTTATTCAGCAAAAGCGTGCTCTTTTCTTCGTTCATTACCTCCACCCCATCGGATTTTCAAAAGTAAATTTAATAATTCAATTGCGTGATTAAATATTTGCATGATTTCTGTTTCCTCTGTGTGTCTCTTATCTCGGGGATCAGCAAATCAGCTTTAAGGTGATTTAGCGCTGGGATCGCAGGGCAACTTTTGTGCTGCAAAGGAACTATGATACCTTGGCGGCCCCAACCACCGCACCCGGAGAGCTGACATTGGCTGGACACTCGGTATCATTTATTGCGACGATGGTTGTAAATTAATACGAAGGCATTCAGATGGTGGTAGAATGGCCACGGAATCACGTTTAATACGTGGCACTGAAAGTTTGTTTCCAAGCGGCTCTAGCCGATGCAAAGCCGAGGATATTGAGTTGTCAAGTTTTACACCGGAACGGCTGCGCTGCCCTGGTTGGCTGAGATGGAAGTCCGTGCTCACGAAGTTGTATGGATTGGTGTGTTTCTGAGTTATGAATCCATTAAGCTGACTAATCGCTTATGATATGCAAACTGATTGATCTTTAAAAGTGTATGGTAAAACATATATCAATCATGATTTTAGTATATTAATTGAAAACGGAAGGAAACTGAAATCAATCACTAGAAATACCGTAACCACGCCTAATTCTGCATTAGAGTCCTGATTTTGATTTTTTGAGTCTCGCTGATATTAAATGTATAGTATTGCTAGAATAACGCAGTTGCACGCAGTTACAGTTTATAACCTCAACCGCAATTATATCCTAACACAATGGCGGACATTACCATGCGATCGCAAAGATACCACTCGGAATGGTTTTCCGGCATTCAATCGGTAATATCTCAAACTTGGCATGGTGAATCATCCGGCAATTCGGCCCTAAAAGGCATATTTTCCAGTATGATGCAATCTTTTGCAATCACCATAAATCTTAGCCTTTCCTGGTGCAGTTCCGTTCCGTTCCGTTACCGAGCGCTGTTTGCCTGAATTGCCGGGGCTCGACGCGGAGCCGACTGGGCGCAATGATAAAAATTCCCAGGAAGTCAAAGTGCATCCAAACGCCCAGCCTACGAATTATAAAACATTCTGCATAAGCTCCCACCTCCCAGCTCATATGCGAATGGAAACCGCAACCAAAGCGCAAGTTACTACGCTAATTACACCATGAACACATTCCTTGCTTCGGGTTTGCCGGTTGCCGCTATCGCCACGCCACGGAACACGGTCAATTCTAACCGGTGAATGCCGCACCCTATGGTCGGGTTCGAGAACGGAGAACATGATGTACTATTTGATATAAATCGTAAAACGGGCGTAAACGTTCCGTAGCACTGCAACACACTCATTTTCCAGCGCAGGTTCCCGGCCGGTTTTTTCTTTGGCTTCGAGATTTTCGTTCCATCGACGGATCGCACCACGCATTGATTATCTTTGCATTTTTCAACTTTTCTTTCCGCGCTCTGTAGAGATTCCTTTTTTCCACGATGCATGATGCTACGGTACCGTGAAAAAAATGGGGTTACGGTAAGGCAACGCTATCTCGACATTATCTGCACAATTGGACAATTAAACTTATAATTTCATTTATTCTACTGTTATTGAATTAATGTGCTTCAATGAAATGAAAGCTTTCTGATTTAATCAAGATAAAACTCAGCACAGAGAAACAGATATAGCTCTTTGAAGAAAATGCTACAAAAAATATCGTTAGAAACATTTTGCATGAACACTAGCACTATCTAGGATCGACATTCCCAGATATTAACTGCCAACAGGAGTATCTTTCGGTCGAGCAAGTATTTTTTAAGTGATCATCCCCTCCTTTAGTTAAAAAGCACCAATTTGACGAATACGGCACTATCGTGCTCAGACATAAATAAAAAGGGCAGCACCCAACCTTTCAGAAGAATGTTTTAGTCTGGAAAATAGAAGTAATCGTAGGATGGGATGGTGAATCTACTATTACTTATCACAAAAATACCAGCCGATTGTGTTAAAAACTCTAGACCTTCGGAAGTAATTGGATTTAAAATCAAAGTCAAAATTGGATTTGAAATAAAACTTGGAAATGGACTAGAAATTATAATTGAAATTGAACTAATTTGGGCTTGAAGCTTTAAAATTTAACTGGAAATTGGACTTAAAATGGACTAATCTCAAGTTTTTAGTCTTGACCTTGAAATGCGGTCATACATATATATTAATATTTTTTGAAACGATGGTTCTACAATTGATTTCCAGCATTGGACAAAAGGTAGGAGTCAAAATGACTACTTGTCAAGCATAGCTACTAATACCCCCCCCTTCCTTTCCGCTCTTCCCCACCTTCACCAAAAAATTTTCATTTCTTTCCCCTACCGTCCCTTCATCAATTGTAGAACCATCGTTTCAAAAAATATTAACTTAAAATGGATTTGACTTAAATTTGGGGAAATTTGGACTGGAAGTTTTACTTGGAATTAAACATGAAATCGAACTTGCAAGAAAATTGTAAGTTTTTATTTGAAACTAGCTGACCCGACAAACTTCGTATTGCCACAAATTAACCTGTGTTGTACATAAATCATGAATCTCGGATGATCTTTGTCACTTCTCGAGTTTTGCAAGCCCCCCAGTGGGCGGCGCTTCCGACGGCGGGTCACCGGCAACACTCGCGACCGGCTCGTCCTGAATGATCTAGTGTTACTATAGATAGTTTTTGTGGTCTTGTATTGACTAATATTTTATAGAAGAGTCTCGAATTTCTCGAGTTCGATTAGTTTTTGAGTTTCGCAAAAAATTCTGTTTTATTTGTATGAGAGTCCATATCCCCCTACCACAGGGGTGAGAGGTCTCTAACTATCATAAAATAAATTCAAGATTCAAAAATCTCCTACATGCTAAATTTGGTTCCATTTGCTTGATTAGTACTCAAATTATAAGGAAATTTGTATTTCATTTGTATGGGAGCCCACCCTCTTAAAAGGGAAAGGGGTCGTAATACACCACAGAAAAAAAATTCTGCCATCTAAAACTCTTACATGCCAAATTTGGTTCCATTTGCTTGATTAGTTCTAAAGTTATGAGCAAATTTGTATTTCGTTTGAATGGGAGCCCCCCCCCCCCTCCTAAAAAGGTAAGAAGTCCTAATTCATCGTGGGAAAAATGGTTGCCTCCAAAAACACCCACATGCCAAATATGGTTCCATTTGCTTGATTAGTTCTCGAATTATGAGGAAATTTGTATTTCATTTGTGTAGAAGCCCCCCCTCTTGAAGTGTGGAAGGATCCTAATTCACCGTAGAAAATATTTTTGCCTCCAAAATCCTCCACATGCCGAATTTGGTTCTATTTGCTTGATTAGTTCTCGATTTATGGGGAAATTTGTATTTCATTTGTATTGGAGCCCCCCCTCCTAATGTGGGAAGAGGTCCTAATTCATCACAGAAAAAATTCTTGCCTCCAAAATCACCTACACGCCAAATTTGGTTCCATTTGCTGGATTAGTTCTCGAGTTATGAGGAAATTTGTATTTCGTTTGTATAGGACCCCCCCTCCTAAAGTGGGGAGGGTCCCAATTCATCATTGAAAAAAAATTGTCTCCAAAAACACACCACATGCCAAATTTGGTTCAATTCGCTTGATTAGTTCTCGAGTTATGAGGAAATTTGTATTTCGTTTGTACAGGAGCCCCTCCTCTTAAAGTGGGGAGGGGTCCTAATTCACCATAGAAAATTTTCTTGCTCTCGAAAACCTTCACATGCCAAATTTGGTTGCATTTGCTTGATTAGTTCTCGAGTTATGAGGAAATTTGTATGGAAGTCCCCCCTCTTAAAGGGGAGAGGAGTTATAATTCCTCTTATAAAGAGGGGAGGGGTCTCAATTCACCATAGAATAAATTCTTGTCACCAAAAAAAACACCCACATGCCAAATGTTGTTCTATTTGCTTGATTAGTTCTCGAATTAGGAGGAAATTTGTATTTTATTTGTACAGGAGCCCCCCCTCTTAGAGTGGGGAGGGGTCCTAATTCACCGTAGAAAATTTGCTTGCCCTCGAAAACCTTCACATGTCAAAGTTGGTTCCATTTGCTTGATTAGTTCTCGAGTTATGAGGAAATTTGTATGGAAGCCCCCCCTCTTAAAGGGGAGAGGAGTTACAATTCCCCTTATAAAGAGGGAGGGGTCTCAATTTACCATAGAATAAATTCTTGTCACCGAAAACACCCACATGCCAAATTTGGTTCTATTTGCTTGATTAGTTTTCGAGTTATGAGGAAATTTGTATTGCATTTGTATAGGACCCCCCCCCCCTCCTAAAGTGGGGAGAGGTTCTTATTCATCATAGAAAACATTCTTGCCTCCAAAAACACCTACATGCCAAATTTGGTTCCATTTGCTGGATTAGCTCTCGAGCTATAAGGAAATTTGTATTTCGTTTGTATAGGAGCCCCCCCCCCCTCTTAAAGTGGGGAGGGGTCCCAATTCATCATAGAAAAAAATTTTGTCTTCAAAAACACACACATGTCAAATTTGGTTCCATTTGCTTGATTAGTTCTCGAGTTATGAGGAAATTGGTATTTCATTTGTACAGGAGCCCCCCCTCTTAAAGTGAGGAGGGGTCCTAATTCAACATAGAAAATTTTCTTGCCCTCGAAAACTTTCACATGCCAAATTTGGTTCCATTTGCTTGATTAGTTCTCGAGTTATGAGGAAATTTGTATGGAAACCCCCCCTCTTAAAGGGGAGAGGAGTTATAATTCCCCTTATAAAGAGGGGAGGGGTCTCAAATTACCCTAGAATAAATTCTTGTCACAGAAAACACCCATATGCCAAATTTGGTTCTATTTGCTTGATTAGTTCTCGAGTTATGCAGAAATTTGTGTTTCATTTGTATGGGAGCCCCCCCTCTTAGTGGGGGGAGGGGTCTCTAACCATCACTAAAACCTTTCCTGGCCCCAAAAACCTCTACATGCAAATTTTCACGCCGATTGGTTCAGTAGTTTTTGATTCTATAAGGAACACAGGACAGACAGACAGACAGAAATCCTTCTTTATAGGTATAGATTAGACTTGTAATTTGCTTGAATTTGAAATTAAATTAAACTTGGAATTGGACGTGAAACAGAAACTGAAATCAATATTGAAATTAGGCAGGAATATGGATTAGAAATTATGCTCAAAGTTGAACCTACTTAAATTTAGAATTCAAATTTTACTAGAAATTAGATCAGAGTTTAAAGTTGACTCAAAACTGGAATTAAAATAGACTTGAAAGCAGGCTTAAAACGAACATGCAGTTGAATTTGAGATAGGACATTGAATTAGACTTGAATTTGGACACGAAATTAGCCACGAAATCTTATTTGAAATTAGGATTGGCAAATTCCGTCTTACTCACTCACACGTTTTAGTTCTTTTCTGTTCTATTTTTGCTCTTTTCCAATCCCATTTTTTCACTTTTGTTCCGTTTTTTCTTCTTTTGTATACTTTTTCTTGGGTCTCACTTTTCTTATTTTTCCGCTCGTTTTTCATCTTTTTCGCTCGTTCTTCTTTTTACCGTCACGTGTTTTCTGTTCGCTTTTCTTTATTTCCTGTTTTTTTTTTGAAATTCAGACCTGTTTCCTCTTGTTTCACAAGCATTTTCTCCCCAGTGTTCCGACTATTCTCTTCCAGTTTTCCTTTTATCGTTTTCAGTTCACGTCTTTTTCCAACTCTCGTTCTACAGCAATCGGGGCCAGCTACAAAAGGCAATCTTTGTGACTGTTTCAGTGCCATTTTTGAACCCAGTGCCCTTCTGGCATTCAAAAAAAACTAGCCTTCTTCTTGTCTTTCATATTCGGCTGTTTCGTTTTTCCTTTTAAATGCCCCGTTGTTTTTTTCATTCTATTACATTTATTCAGTTTCTAGCTCCTATTTTCCATTTGCTCTCCGGTATTCAGTATTATCTCCCGTTTTCGCCATTTTCTCAGTTTTTCTTATTTTCTTTGTCAGTTTTTTTGACCTCTTTTACCAGTTTCCCCCCGCTCTCTCTCTCTCATTTACTTGTTATTCTCCATTTCTCTATGGGTTCTCTGTTTCTTTCTCGTTTTTTCACCTCTTTCATGGTCTTTTCTATTGGTTTTGTCCAATCTTACCTTTATTTGTACTGTTTTTTCGGTTTCCCGCACGATTTTTCTTCTTTCTCTTCTTTTTCTATTCCGTGTTTCACCCAATGCTCTGATTTAACACAACCCCAAATTTTCCTCTTGCGTATTTCTTTTCTGTACAATTTTTCACATATTTTCTTCTTTTATCTGGCGCGTTTATCCTCTTTCCCAGTCTCGTTTTTTCTTTTTTGTTCCGTTAACGCCTTTTCTATTTTTTTTTTGTTTCATCTGTTCCGTTCTTTTTTTATTATGCTTTACTTTTCATATTTTTCTGTTCTGCTTTTTGGTTTTAACCCGCTTGTTTTCCGTATCAATTTTTTTACTTTCTTTTCCTTTTTTCCCGGTCTCGTTTCTAAATTTTCTTGCTTTATTATTTTCTACTTTCCTTTTCCTCCTTCTCTATCTCATTGTTTTCCTTTCTGATTCCATTTTCTTTCCATTTTCTGTTTGTCATCATTGTCTTTTTCTTTTTCTCATTTTCTCTATCGTTTTACCTTCTTTTCTCTCATATTTCTTATTTTCATTTCCGTTTTCCATCTTTTTCTGTCCAGTCTCCTCTTTTATTGCCATGTTTTGCCCTTTTTCTCCCGTTTTGATCTTTTCCGCTTTTTTCACGTCCCGTTTTTCCTTTTATTTTCCCTTGCTTTTGATTTGTGCATTTTTTTCTTATTTGTTTCTCCCGCGCTTTAAATATTAATAGTGGAATTCAATCGTGAAAAAGTTTTTCTTAAATTTCGATCAATTGGACATTAAATTAGACTTCAATTTGGACATGTACATTTTCTCTGATTTTCTGTACTGTTTCTTCCGCTCTTGTACTCTTTTTTTCTTACTTTTCATTATTTTCTTTCGGGTTTTCCTCTTTTTCGCTTGGTTTTCTTTTTCTGTACCATGTTTTCTGTTTCATTGTTCCAATTTTCTTCGTTTCCTGTCTCTTTTTTGTTTTCAATCTTGTTTTTTCTCTTGCGTCACACTCACTTTCTTTCACGGTTTTCCGACTTTTTTCTTTCCATTCTTTGTCTTTAGATTCTGTTTTGTTATTTTTTCTAATTCTCTTACTTCTTTCATCATCGTTTGTACAATCAAAGGTTCCGTTTTTTCTTCTTTTCTGTCACGTTGACCTCTTTTTGAGATCGTTTGCTCTCCGGCATCTTACGGTTTTCGCTTTTCTCTGCGTTGCAGTGCGTTTTTACTGTTTTTCTTGGGCAGTCCCATTTACCTATCCCATTCCCATTGCCCAGTCCCACTTTATCCAATCTTTTTTCTTTGGCCTCTGTTTTGTGTTGCGTTCGTCCAGTTTTTTCCTTCTCGTTTTTCTGCCTTTTCTGTTACGTTTTGTTTTTCTTTTTTGTCCCGTCTTCTTTTAAATTGTCTCGTGTTTCCCTTCTCCTATCCCATTTTTTGTCCGTTCCTCTGATCTTCCGCTCGTTTTTTTCTTTTCAGTTCCATTTTTTATTTTTTTTTCTTGCATTGTCAAACGCGTTTTTCCTCTTTCCCGTCTCGCTTTTGTTATTCTGTCCTTTTCTATAGTTTTTTGTTTTCGTCTGTTCTGTTCGCCATGCTTTTTCTCCTTTTCTGTTCTATTTTTTGGTTTCATCCCGTTTGTCTTCCGTTGCAATTTGTTTACTCCATTTTGCTCTGGTTATCGGTTTTTAATTTTCTGTCCAGTTCATTCTAATTTTTTTCTCATTTTTTCATCATTTTTCGTCATCAATTTTCTTCCTTTCTTTTCGGTGGTCCATCTTTTTCTATACAGGCTACTTTTTTGCACGTTTTCCTTTTGTTCTCGATTCGTTTAATACACTTTATTATTTATTTTTGTGGTCCGTTTTTCCTTCTATTTTGTCACTATTTTTCTTTCCTTGTTCATTTTTTCATACCAAATTTTTTTTATATTTTTCCCTTCCATTTTTTCTTTTTCTGTCTTATTTGTCCAGTTTTTGTCACATTAAATTTCATACAGCAGGCCATATGTGTGTTTTTGCAGTTTAGGCCCGCTGGTAAAATTTTAAATGCAAGTGAAATTAAACTTAAAATTGAAACGCTAGATAAGACAGGAGATTAACATTTGGATTTAAACTGGAAATCGGACTTGAACTTGACGTTTAATTTAAGATTGAACTCAAAGTTACACTGAAAATTGACTTCAAACTGCACCTGAACAAGAAGTTACTAAGTATTTAGGCTTTGAGTCGAGCATAAATTAGAATTAAAATAGACTAGATATCTAACTCAAAATGGGCTTGCAGTTTTTGACTTGAAATTGGAATTGATATCGGATATAAATTTGGACTTGAAATTAGACTCTAAATCGGAACTGAAATTGGAATTGAATTTGACATAAAATTGGCTTTACAATGGGTCATAAAATTGGACTTAAGATGAGTCATTTCATAGGAATTAAAATTTGATTTAAATTGAATTTGAAATCAAAGGTAAAATTGGAATTAAATTAGACTCGAAAATGGACTAAAAAGTGGGACATTAATTTGGAGATGAAATGGGACCTAAACTGGCCTTTGAAATTTGATTTGAAATTAATCTTGCAATTGGACATGAAATTGAACTTAGAATTGGACCTCAATGAGACCTGAAATTTCACTTGAAATTAGACTTATTATGGGTGGTAAAATTGAAATTTAATTAGACTAGAAATTTGCTTTAAAATGGGACACTGAAATTGGACCTCAATTGAATATCAAATTGCATGTAAAAATGAAATTGTAGTCGGTCTTAAAATCGGATTTTGAATTGCGCTTGAAATTAGTCCAATTTCTGGTCCAGAAATCGGAGGTAAACTTGGAACTAAATTTAACTCGAAATTTGACTGAAAATGTGACATTAAATTGAATATAAATCTGACCTGAATTGGACTTTGAAATTGAGCTTCAAGTTTGATTTGTAGTAGACTAGGAATTGGACATGATATTGGTCTTGAAATCGAACCACAATAGGATTTGAAATTAGACTTCATTAAGTGGTACTGAAATTATAATCAAATTAGACTAGAAATTGGAGACATTGTTATTGGACATTGATATTAGATTAGAACATAAAATTGCACTTGAAACTAGACTTGAATTCAACCTTAAAATCGGACATTAAATTGCACTTAAAATTAGATCTTGTAATCAGTGTGGTCTAATTTTCTCACACACGCGTACTCATTCAAACGAACACGCCGACCTAAGCACATCCCTTTAAAACTCCCGCTTCTATTTCTCCATGCACTGCAATGAAATTTTGCGAGTGTGTCTTTAAATAACAGCTACTGTTGTCGCTCGTCGTTCGTCATTGCAGCCCGATCTGCTGATACCGATTACTCGCAACGGCTCGTACTCCCACTCGTGAGTAGAATAGAGGGCGCGGATAAAGAAGAAGAAGAAAAAGTAATGCAAAATTTGTATCCCAGTGCTCTACCAGCTTCAGGGACAGCTGATTCCCCACGAGTTTTTTGACTCGGGAATAAGCTATGCAGAAAGACGATGTGAGGCTGTACGTGCGCGAGTGTGTGGGTAACAGAATGTCTGCATACAGTACCGGCGGCTGTTTCTTTTATGTCTGCGTGTGCGGCGTAAGAGTTGAATGCTTTGTTTTTCATACTCTTTCGCGAGTGAGTAGGCATGGTTGACTTCACGCTCGGTTCGCAACATTGCCTGTAATAGTAGGTAAAATGGGACCTAAGGTAGACTTGAAATTGGACTTAAAATGGGACATCAAATTCAACTTGAGATGGCAAAATTGGAAAGAAATTGAACTTGAAATTGACTTTATAATGGAACTTAAATTGGACTTAAAATTTGACATTAAATTACACTTGAAATTAAAACCTGAAATCGGAGGGGAAATTGGAATTAAATTTGACTTGAAATTGGATAATTTAATTTCAAGAACTTGTGATTGATCATAAGAATTCACTTCAACTTAAACTTCAAATCGTACTTGAAAGGTGATTTAAGTTGGATTTGACATTAATGTTAAAATTGAACTTGAGGCTGAATCTATTTTTACGCAATTAATTTTCTTGTCGTTTTCTTTCAATGCCGGGTTATTGAATTGACAATTCCGAACTTCCTGCTTGCACATAGAGAAATTATTTTGTTATACAAAATTTGTTATAGAAGGTGAGGCACTTACCCCAGTATGCTCTAGACATCTGCTAATATGCTTAGAAAATTTACTTACGATTTCATAAGAAACGATCTCGTTTATGAGATATAAGCTTTTTATTAAGGTTTTATTCAGGAAAACCGACACATAGAACATACATAAAATTTTTTGAAATCAATCGTTTTGTTCTAGATGTCTTTTTTCTTCAAAAGTAGAAAAAGGGAATATTCGCACAATTTTTTTCGAAATTTTCCTAAATTTTCATTTTTGAACGATGATAACTATTGAACGCATGGTCAGAATATTGTGTATTGGAAATGTCGAGTAATCTGTCCTGAATACATTTTTAGTATTACCAGTTCAAAACAAATTTCACATGTGGCTTTGGAGTTCCAAAAGCGAAGGCAAACGAACTTCAAACTGAAACTATTGTTACGAAATTAATTCAGATATCGTAAAAATAGTAGCAAAACAAGTTAAAAACTTTAGACTTGTGGGTTACAGAAATCAATATGTTTTACATTAAATTATAATTACAGAGAAGGTGGAAACTGTGCCCTAGTGTACTCCAGCCTGGGTACGCCAGTGTTCCAAGCCAACGCTAAATTTGAAATGATTGTTACAGTGTGCGAAGAATGGCCAGTGAGTGTTATGTCTGTTAGCCTGCGATTAAGAGACGCAATTAACCCCGTACCTAAAGAAGCTGCCATTAGGGCTTTGTTCTCTAAAATCAATTGATTATTTTCCGACTAACTTATATAAGCCCTGTCCTTGCTAAATTCTTATGTATTTATGTACCGAAACTGATACGATAAAGCTGGATGACTGTAGGTTGATTCTCGCCAGTGGTTGTTAACGCAGAACTTCATGACGATAGCATCGTCCGCCGAGGTACGAACTTCAACTCCGTACGAACAAACATTACGTAACTATACAGATTAACTCGGCCATCCACCGGCATCCTTTTGGGTTTTCCACATAGTGCTCACGTATCTTATGGACGGTTTCCTTCGCAGGAAAGTCGTCTTCGACAATTTAAGCCACAGCTGCAGCAGGATGAAAAGAAAAAAAATATATTGGCGAACGTTGCGTGCATAATTTACACCACTATCACGTGTGGTAGAGGTAGATTTATGCTTTTTATTACCTTTGAACTGTTTCATTTCATTTCACCGGCCTGGTTCTGTGGTTAATAATACCAAAAAGAAGGTCCTTGCTGTTCAGCCGGCTGTGATTCATCCGACCGGCTGGCCGCTTGAAGTTGCACGTAGTTATGCGCGTCTTGTTCGGGCGGATCGGACTCCTTCCGCAGAGCACTGTGCCTAGGCTATAGGATGAGAAGACTTCGACGAGCCACTGCACTGTGGCTTATCTACAATCGCGGCGAAGGAATACTTTACGCACGCGATGTTGAAACTGAACTCGCGGATCAGATAAGCACAACCTGAGGCGAAGGGAAGATGCGATGAACTCTTTCATCCGTTCAGGCTTTAGTGTAAACAAACATTACAAAGGAAAATTGAACAAATGGGCGAATAGCTAATAACAGTTTCACCTTCTCACAGCAGAAGGCAACTTTTTTGTTCCTACCATGTCTACTCTAGGCTAATGATACGCTTGTACTGCCCCAACCACATCCGTCTGCTATTTTGGATGCTTCTCATAGCTCTAGCATCGTCTTATGTCATTCCTGCTTCAAAACATTCCACGCCAATCCAATCCATTTCGGCTAGCAATTAGGAACGACCGACAATCGATTCGATGATTGCCTGTGTACCTGCTGCCCGGCTCATGCCGTGTTTCCCGCGCTTCGTAAGCAGAGCTCATTTCGCAGACAGATTAGAGCCAAATTAGAATTATTCACGATTGATTAGGTACTCGTTATCGTTTGTTTTTGCGCCGTCCATCCTGGGTTCCGCGTCCGACCGACCGACCGACCGAGAGCGCTGTGCCCGGCGAAAGAAAACATTCCATCGGCGCTGATGGTTTACCCGGGGCCGGATAATTAATTTCGACAGAATGAAGCAATATTTTTCATTCCCACCTAGCCTCGGTGGGTACCTGGTGCCCGGAGCGGATCACCGGAGCGCGTCCCGGCGGGTGAAACGGTGAACTCAACCACTACCCGGCGGAGATGTGGACTGCTGAAAGCTGGTCCGCGATGCAGGGCTAGTAATAGATTTGAATAGATTTGAAAATTTACTGTGCTCCTTTTTGGTTCGCTGGTTCTTTGAGCTTTAGCGTCTTTGATCTGGCAGAAGACATTGCAGCAATTAAAGATATTTCTTTTGCTCGGTAGTATTCTGGCAAATTTCATCCTGAAACTCAATATATTAATATAATTTTAACTGATTGAAGTACATGCTGATGTGCATTAAAAAAGAGAGCTGTGACTGTATATTACGGTTGTGATCGATTTACGAAAAAAATACCCCTTCACTCTACTTCAATACATCTACTTCAATTAATCTACTATTCGCCATATTTGATTCGAAAATGGTGTGAAGGAATTACTTCTGCAATCTAACAGTCTATGTTTGCCAATAAACTCAGTATTTTCATATCTAAATTAAGGTTACAAATTATAACGTACCGCGTACCGATATGTATCCAATAAATCGTATTTGATGCGCAAAAGCAACAACTGCATTACTGCAACTACTATACAACTCTGAATTAAAAACTGCATGTTTGTCAGCTCCTGTTATCGACTAGGCTCGACTAGGTTGAAACCGACTTGAGAATTTGTCGATACGCTCAACGAATTAATCAGCATATCCTTCAAGCAAAGAGCATCTATGATACGCCGTCTGCTCTCTAAACTTTTCGTTTCTATCAGCATGCATAACGGTTCATAATCCGGGATCTCTTCAGACCATCCTAAATTCCAAAGGCTAGAAGGTACGATACCAACTATCAAACCACGCGGAATATCCTCGCTCGAGAAGGCTATAGGTCTTACAGTGCCAGTAAATATCCGAATCGGCCCTTGAAACCGAATCAGGTAGCCAAGAAGCGTGGCAGGCTTACCAAGAAGCAAGTTTTGACGAAATTCAACGAATGTATTTTAATAGACGACAAAACCTAGTGGAAAATGGAATTCAAGCAACGCACACGTCGCGGTCAAAAATTTTACATTGCAACTGGACGTTGCGATATGCAAGGCAAGTATAAGTTCGTAAATGATCTGGCAAGTAATATGTAGCTGTGGATGTGGACTGTAGACTGAGCCTTTCATCACTTCCTCAACAATGATATCAAGTTTATAAATGGAAGAATTCTTGAAGAAACGGACATTGCCATTCATTCGTGAAGATGAGGGTAACGTTATATTCGGTCAAATTTGCTTTTTTCTACATTTGGAAAGGAAGCACCATTAGTTGAAAACTTCCATTTCAATCTTACACATTAAATATCATATAAGATAGTCTATGGTTTCAATCCCACAAATAATTTTGCACTTATAATTTTGCACTTATAATTTTGCATTTATAAAGTAATTAAAAAAATATACTCAGCTCAACGTTCAAACATAAAAGTGCACTTTTCTACTTAAAACTCAAAGTTTGGTACGCATAAAATGTGTTGGTACAGCAATCCATAAAATTCTAGTGCTTAAGAAAAATATTATGAAAATACTTAGCTTTAGCATGAAATATTTTTTTTCCGAATGACATTTACGAAAGTAACAATCATGATGGTCCTATTGGGTGGATACAGGGGCGGACTGGGAGCCAAAGGGCCCACCGGGCCTTTGAGATTAGGGGCCCCAGTTGGCAATATTCTCATGATAGTAAATTAACATAAAAACGACATCTACTCAAAAGACATCAGCGTTACAAGAACAGTCAATCGAATGAATATGGGCTCTATTTTGTAAGCCATGTCGTGCAACTCGACTCGACTCAGGCCCTGTCGAGTGTCGAGTGTCGAGTATCGGGTGAACGGGCAGCATAGCGGCTCGATGCTCGAAACAAAACAAACTCAATCGTTATTAGGACCGAGTTACCAGCTTTTAGCGTGTGCGTCATATTAGCGGTTCACGGTACTTTAGTTTGGACGCATTTTTCTTCAACCCAATCTTCGCTACTTTGAGTTTTAGTTTGTTCAGCCACCACCACAGATGCTGTTCTATCGACAATATCCATTTCATTGGGAAGCAGACGAGCTAACTAGATTTGCAGAAGATTGTGCCTGTGTGTTGCTCCTTTCATAATATACTGTGACGGCATGTTGAACAGCCCACATGAGGGACCATCACGTTGATAAAGTCTCCTGCGAGTTTAGAATGGTCATGATTTTACGGTCGATGGTATCATACGTAACTTTGAAATCAATGAAATAATTGTGCGTTGAATTATGTATTCATAAACTTTTTGGAGGATCTGCCGCAGCGTGAATATTTGATTTGATTTGCGTGATAAATGATAGGATGTCAATAGTTCAATATATATGAGTAGCTTACTGCGTCTACACGTCAGAACAGAACAGTTCATAGTGCAGGCGCTTCCCGTGCCGAGTTATAACTATCCCTGGGATTAAGCTCTTGGATTCTCCTATAAGAATCCTGCTTCTATAAGCAAGGTATTCTGTACGAATCCTCTGTAGATGTTCTTCACACGATTCCAATGTGAGGAAGCCCCAAGACTCTGCGCGAATCTTTTTGGTTCGTCCGGTAGAGCTGCGGAAAAAAGAACCCACCGTCTAAAAACGTCAGTACGAATAGCACGTGCTCGCCAGTCCAGAGGAGAGGTTCGTCAGCAACGACACACGGAGTTTCTACAAAACGGTCAGATGCAAGAATTTTGCCATGCTTGTGACGTGCAATGATAGTACTGGCAACCTGCTTACTGACAAAACGACGGTAGCAGCCAGGTGGAAGAGTATTTCCAGACGCTGTTGAATAGAGAAATAAACACGAAGATCACCAGGTACAGGATAAGAATTTTGAGCGACGGCCAAACTGTGGAGTCACCAACACAGGAGGAGGTCAAAAGAGCAATCAGTGAGCTGAAAAACGTAAGTTCAGGCAAGGATGGTACCCTGGCTGAACTTCTAAAAGCGGAGAGCGAGCAGCTGTACGAAACAATTCGCCACCTCATTCCCAGGAACAGAATATGGGAGGAAAATAAATATCGGAGGAGTGGTTGATTGGCCTCATTTCCCATAATTTTAAAAACGGACATCGACTTGAGAGTAAAAACTATCGAGGCATTATGTTGCTCAATTTTGCCTATAAGGTGCTCTCCCTATCCTGTGTTTTAGACTGAGTCCGTTAGCTGAGTTCTTCGTCGGCAAGTATCAAGCTGGTTTTCATGAGAGTCGCTTCACGATGGATCAGATATTTACCCTGCGTCTAGTAACTGACGAATTCCGGGAGTACAACTTCCAGACTCATCATATGTTTATGGATTTCAAGGCGGCATACGATTCAGTCAAACGAAATGAGCTATGACATTTAACGCTAGGACATGGATTTCCCACAGAACTAGTTACGTTGATTCGTGTGACGCTGGATGAGTAAAAATTATGAGTCAGAATATCAGATGAAACCTCACGTGCTTTTGCGATATCACCGAAATCCGAAAAATAGAGCAGCGAAAGAAGCCTATAGGCCATTTATTGAGAAATTGGGACTTACCATTAATACCGCCAAAACGAAGTACATGGCGTGGAAATCCAAATGGTGTTGGTGTTGAAAAGGAACTGAATATATTTTGGTATGCTCGTGACATGTGACAACGATGTAAGTTGCAAAATAAAACGACTAATTGCAGCTGCGAATTGGCCTTTACGCAGGAATTACATTTTATAGCTGAAGTCCCGTAGTTTGCAAATTCGCATAAAACTGACATTCTAGAGAACACTAATCCTCTCAGTGGCCCTTTACGGACATGAATCATGGACGCTAAAAGAAGCTGATCGACGAATGCTTGGGGTTTTAGCGTAAAATTTGGCAAAATCCAAAATGGAATGTAGCGCAGACGCATGAACCACAAGCTATATTAAGAATGCAAATATGCTGTTATAATGAAGATAGTACAGTGTGGCAGTCTGCACTGGGCTGGTCACGTGTCTAGAATGCCCGATGAAAGAGTAGCCAAAATTATTTTAAGCAGAGAATCAAGAAGAGGCTGTAGACTTCGGAGTAGACATCGCTCTGATAGATGTGCGCTATCGAGAATGATGCACGTTCAGCTGGTGTTCGAGGGGTTTGAAGAAAGGTAGCCTAGGATTGAGTATTGGAGGACCATAATTCATTCGGCGCAAGATCGATAACCGACCGTCGCCACTGAAGTAAACTGAGTATGGAGCTTAAGCCGACAGTTCAATATTTATAAGTAGTCAAATAACTGCGGATGAAATACTAATTCTACTTTTAAATACTCAGAATTGAAGTAGGTAATATTTTCGGAGCAACAGCTCAACTTGAATGATTTCATGAATCATGGGGCCCCAGTAATAGAACATTCGTGAATCATAGAAAAAGTTTAATTGAAATAGAAATTTTGGTTTAAAGGTCAGGGCCCCAATAGTCCCATTTGAAGCTGAATTTTCAATCATCAAATCGGTTGATTTCATAAATCATGGGGCCCCAGATCAGGCCCCAGAATCAAAGAGAAATTTTGGTTTAAAGTTCGGGCCCCAATAGTCCCATTTGAAGCTGAATTTTCAATCATCAAATCGGTTGATTTCATAAATCATGGGGCCCCAGCAATCGAACATTCGTGAGTCTTAGAAAAAGTTCAATTGAAAGAGAAATTTTGGTTTAAAGTTCGGGGCCCCAATAGTCCCATTTGAAGCTGAATTTTCAATCATCAAATCGGTTGATTTCATAAATTATGGGGCCCCAGCAATCGAACATTCGTGAGTCATAGAAAAAGTTCAGTTGAAAGAGAAATTTTGGTTTAAAGTTCGGGGCCCCAATAGTCCCATTTGAAGCTGAATTTTCAATCATCAAATCGGTTGATTTCATAAATCATGGGGCCCGACCAATCGAACATTCGTGAGTCTTAGAAAAAGTTCAATTGAAAGAGAAATTTTGGTTTAAAGTTCGGGGCCCCAATAGTCCCATTTGAAGCTGAATTTTCAATCATCAAATCGGTTGATTTCATAAATCATGGGGCCCCAGCAATCGAACATTCGTGAGTCATAGAAAAAGTTCAATTGAAAGAGAAATTTTGGTTTAAAGTTCGGGGCCCCAATAGTCCCATTTGAAGCTGAATTTTCAATCATCAAATCGGTTGATTTCATAAATCATGGGGCCCCAGCAATCGAACATTCGTGAGTCTTAGAAAAAGTTCAGTTGAAAGAGAAATTTTGGTTTAAAGTTCGGGGCCCCAATAGTCCCATTTGAAGCTGAATTTTCAATCATCAAATCGGTTGATTTCATAAATTATGGGGTCCCAGCAATTGAACATTCGTGAGTCATAGAAAAAGTTTATTTGAAAGAGAAATTTTGGTTTAAAGTTCGGGGCCCCAATAATCCCATTTGAAGCTGAATTTTCAATCATCAAATCGGTTGATTTCATGAATCATGGGGCCCCAGCAATGAACATTCGTGAGTCGTAGAAAGAGTTTAACTGAAATAGAAATTTTGAAAAATCTCATTTTGTGTAACAACGAAATTTTTACTGGGGCCCACCGGGCATTTGCCCGGTTGCCCGGTGGGCCAGTCCGCCCCTGGGTGGATAAAACAGTTTAACAAACGCAAAAAGTTGCTCACACGCAAATGAGTGAACATAATTATCATTAATTATTTGCAAAAGCTGAATAGATAGGTATATCCTCGGGATCGGTTCCCAGCGAATTATGGCCGTACGCTTGAACGCCACTGCTGCTAGATATATATCCTGTGGAAATATGATAGACTGTTTGGATACCGCAGGCGCAGCAGCAGCCAGCAAGCTGCGTTGCTGTACCAAGGCACAGGATCGCTTACGAGCCGGAATAATTGAGTTATTTATTGCTACCGAGGGAAACTGCCGGCACTGCTATAATGCCTGTATAATCATATAGCTTTTTTTTATTATTATTTTAAATACATTTTTAAAAAGCTTACAGCGGATAATGTGCCGGCTGAAATTTATGTACTTCATTAAGCAGAAAGCTTACCGCAGTCATTTTGAGTTAACTGAACGAACTCAATGCTCTTTAACGATGACCAGTTAGGGCGATTCCTGTGACAGTTGATTGAATGACAGCTACAAAGTCCACAAATTTTCCCTATGATCAAACGGATTCGACAAACAGTTTAACTATTTATTCGAGCGCATAAATTTCATCGAGAGAAACCGAATCGAGAATCTTTATGCAGCAATAAAAATTCAATTACTTTTGTTCAATTTATTTCCGATAGTTGATTTTGATGTTGTGTCAAGCTTCGTCGTTTATCCGAAAGGATCCAGCGGAAGAAGTTATCTACCGGTGGCACATTCGAACACAACTATCTTGCAGTCGAGTCTCGAGTCTCAACTAGACGGATGTGCTGCTGTGCGGAACCGTCGCGCGTCTTCATCGTATTTCGATTGTGTACTAAGGAAGGCAGCTCTTCGCAGGAAAATTCCACCATATCAAAGCGAAAGCCATTTCCTTCGACGACGGTGCTTACGAGGGACAATTTTCCACCTAATAACAGACAAACACCCACGGCTGCTAATTTTTAAAATTTCCTAAAAGTTTCACGAACCAGCCATCGCAACTGCATTTGTTCGCGATTGCATGTTATCTCGTTGCTGCTGACATTATATTTCATTCATCGATTCTTCGGCAATTCCTCACTTTTCCACGTACGTTCCAGCATCCTTTGCGTGCTTGGTGATGGCGCACAGAATGGGAAGCAGGCAGGCAGCAGCTCAAACATACTTATGCTGAACTATTAAAGCGAACAAACGAACGAGAGCAGATCAATGAATCGAGTTTCTTCGACTCCCGGTTCGTTGGCTGCTCCATCTCCGATAAGACGAGTCAACCCCCTCACAATCCCCGTCTGTCTATGTAGAAGCAGATTGGCAGCATGCAGCATCGTGTCGTATCGTGGCGGAAACGAGATCCGAGAAAATACGCGAGGAACAATCGACAGCAGATGTTGAAGTGTACCCCAGGCCTCCTCGGTCCACCCGCCCGGGCTCGAATGATGAACCCAAGTCGAGCACATGCCGCAGCAGCTCTTGGAAATCTGTTTGATTTTCAGCTTTTTTGTAAAAGATGGAATTTAGCTTTTTTTGTCTTGCTGCGTTTAGTCGCCCGAGTGAAGACTCGAGGACGACCGACAGCTTGACAAGCAGACTTCGCTTGTGGGGTTGAAGTACCATCGCCGGTGCACTCTGTAGCTACTGCATTGTTGGCGCGTATTGTCTGCCGGGCTCCACTGACGAGCACTGCAAAACGTACAGGGTAACAGAACATACGATCCGTGAAGTTGCACTCCTGAAGGACAGGAATTAATATTCCTATCGATGGTTTTGTCTTTGCGCGAATCAGTGATATTGGAAGTGCATCAGCTGTCGGGGTAACTAAATGTTCCAAATGAACGTTTCACTTCTTTGCAGAGACTGCAGACTGCAGATAATGACCTAGGCATTAGTGGGACAATTGGGGCAAATTTGCGCGGGGTGCTGGAGCTTTCTAGAAATAAATTCTCCTTTCAGTTCATAACATTCTTGTCTGAGATAGGGATGCTTATCTGCTTGGCGTTGAGAGGATATTAGCCTAGTTTTTTGAAACATCTCATTACGCGACGATTCCCGAGCAGGAGCGAAGAGCAAAATACTATAAAAACAATGTCAAACTGTGTTATAATGGTATATTTTGCTATTGAATAGATATGGAGATACATTGATAACACATTTTGTTATTGAGTAGATATTTAAAACAGTGGTTGTAAGATGAGTTTAATAACTGATTTCGTTATCATATCTTATTTTGGCCTTAAAATGACACCCGATATATTTCATACAATTTTTTTTATTGATTAAAGAGATTTTAGATTATAAATATTTTATAAAATGATTTTTTAATATCTCATATACTACTACATTTGTTATTCAATACCTTAATAATACTAAAATATGTTATTCTAAACTCTGAATACAGTCATGTTATTGCTTTGTTATTCAGATAACACAAGTAGTTATTCTTTTGGCCATGAAGGAGTAAAATTTTGATATTATTATTTGTTATTTTACCAACTATGTCAGCCAAAACAAGACCAAATTTTGATATGAGTTATTCGATTTCCAATAACACATTTTGATATTATTTTGCTCTTCGCTCCTGCTCGGGTTACTATCACCAGCAAAATCAAACTTTACGCATATGTGGAAAATGAGCATCAAGCTATTGGATGGAAATTAAAATCATACGAGAAATGACGTTGCCATCACGGAGGAGAAAACTATTTTAACGGGAAACTAGCAGTCATCAACTTTTCGTCGTTCAGCCCAATTTCGGAAGCAGTTTTTGGGCCCAAAAGCGGGGTTCTGTTTATGTAAATACTGCATTCTTCTTGCCAATCTGAATACAGCGAATATATTTTCATGAATAGAATTTTTGTTTCAAACAAATAAACTGCTTTTGAAATTGATAGAATCGATGACGACTAATTTCACCTTAAAATAAACACAACGCAGAGATGTAGTTTGCACATAAGCAATTTTTTAACCTAATACAAGTCGAACTATACTTTACTACTTACTTTTTCAGCCAAGATCTTGCCGTACCGAAAATTCGTCTTCATTGTACTCGGTCCTGGGCTACTCGTCGCCAATTTGTAGCGCATCTCGACACACCTGGTCGAGCCATATAGCACGTTGAACTCCTCTATACCTGGTACCGGTGGGGTTCTTGAAGAGAATGGATTTCACAGTTGTCCGGCATCCTTGCGACTTGCCCATCCACCGTAGTCTCCCAACGTTCGCCAGGTGTACGATGAGAATCTCTCCAAGTAGTGCCTGCAACTCGTGATTCATACACCTACGCCACTCGCCGCTTTCCGTTTGTACTCCATCCAAAATAGGCGGCAACACCTTTCGTTCAAATACGGTAAGTGCACGTATGTCTTCCGTAAGCAAAGTTACTGTCTTAAGTCCGCAGAGGACCACCAGTCTGATTAGTGCTTTATACATCTTCAACCTTGTGCGGCGGCGTATGCTCCTTAATCGAAGCGTCGTACGGAGGCAAAAGTAGGCTCGATTGCCAGCTTGAATGCGTCGTTGAATCTCCTTAGTCATATTATTGCGTGCGGTGACCAATGATCCCAAATATACGAACTCTTCAACCACTTCCAGTTCATTACCGTCAATAGTTACTGTCCGTGGGAGGCGAATATTATTTCTCTGGAGCTTCTTCCTACCATATGCATATATTTGGTTTTTGACGCATTTATTTGTAACCCAATTCTTTTAGCTTCTATTGTTAGTCTAGCACAGACTGCAACCACTATCTCATGGTTGCTAGTAATCATGTCAAGGTCGTCCGCGAAGGCTAGGAGTTGACTACTTTTGCTGAGGATTGTTCCTCTCGTTTTGATACCCACCCACCGGATCATACCTTTATTAACGATGTTGAACAACAAACAGTCGGTCTCCTTGCTGCAACCCTTTGTGCGATTCAAAGGGGCTGAGTCGAGAGTGTCTCTGAAACACACACGTAGCACATCACATGCTCCAGGGTCCGGCTTGGATGAGACGCGTTTGTTTGTCCGGAAAACAGTGCTCTTGTATTATTTTCCATAACTGTTTGTGCTCGATTGTATCGTATGCTGCACTGAAACCCACGAACATATTACTGTACTCCTGTATTATATGTTGTATCCACGGTATTTCTGGCGGATTTGACGGAAATTGAAAATATGATTCGTTGTGGCACGGGCCCTCATAAAGCCCGCCTGCTGCAGTCCTACGAATTCATTTGCGGCTTTATTATTTTTCAGTTGATCGATTTCTCGCCCGAAACTCGAGATCGGGAGCCGGTACGCTGTCATCATTTGTTGGCACTCCTAGCTTAATTTCCGTTCCATCTGTCGAACATTTCACGCTCGTTTGCGACCCGGCTTCCCTCCTCCTCTCTACACACTTTGGACTTTGGTATATACCAGCGATCTGAAGATCTAGATGCCAGGCAACCATTTCCAGCTCTTATTTCGTCGCCTTTGTCCACTGCCTTATTTGTCGCCATGCTGAATATTTCGAGCCGAAATGCCTCGACTGCCTCATCACAAGACATGACAATTGCTTTGGTTGTACAAGAAGATTTATAAAGAAAAAAATGAATTTGTCGATTCAATTATATTGTACCAATAGTTGCGCTAATGTTCCCCTAATTAGGTTATTAAGTAATTAAGCCCTATGCTGGTTAAAAAATTGTCATTTATTATTATTCTTCTTTTCACCTTGGAAGTTTTCTCCGTACTTTGCTTTTCAGTTATTTTTATACTAGACTGCAATACAGTCTAAACTGTGTAAAGAATTCCGTCGCAAATCTTTGAATGCATCTTCAAATGTATTCTTGCAAAACATCGATATAACGATTAAAGGGAAGGGATAGTTGCACTCTTTTCTATAAGGGTATAACTTTTAAGACATCAAGGTCGTCTAGATGTTCAAATGATAAAATCGATCGATGGGAAGAGATAGATTTACACTTCTACAAAATTGTTTACTATTAGGACATCAACTCCCAGTAAACCATTTGGTTTGTATATCTCGATTAGGGATGGAAACTATCATTTAAAATCGTTACTGATAACTATCAGTAATTTCAGTATGTTACTGATAACTATCAGTAAATATCAGTAATTTTACTCATCAGGACATTGAAGCAAAAAATAGGAAATTGTTATATTATAACTGCGTTCTTCATTGTAAGTTTACTTTGTAATTTACCAAGCGGGCTTTATGGAGGCTCGCGCAACTACGGACCAGATTTTTACCACCCAGCAAATATGCTGGGAGCACATCGTGCCTACGCATCACACGAACCAGTCGATCAAGACCTGCAATTGCACTTATTGGATGAACACGGTTTCCCAGATAAACTGACGCTACTGATCAGAGCTATTGGATCGAGTGGTGTGTTTCGTGCGCATCTCGGGGACACACCCTTCGAGACGCGGTGAGGGTTGACAAGGTGACAAGATGACTGATATCATAGATAGGAACCTTGCGATGGTGGCGGCAATCTACGCCAGGTTGAAAGCAGTAGTCTAGGAAGATCAGATTAATAATAAATACGTCAAAGATCACATACATGAAAGGAAGAGGTTCCAAGGGACTAAACGCGTGCCTCTCACGGATGGTAACGCGTCCTTCCCGTGTCCGAACGAAAGGTACTGTGGATATTTGGCGGAATACAAACTGAAAGCGAAGAGTGGTGGAGACGTATGAATCACGAGCTTCAGGCATTGTTTGGAGCGAATCCCATCGTACATTTGGCGAAAGTCAGTGGGCTACGCTGGGCCAGACACGTCGTAAGAATGCCGGATGATAGTGCGACGGAAACAGTTATCTTCAACAACCTCACTGACACCAGGAACAGGGGGCTCAACGTGCAAGATGGCACGATCACGTCGAAATTGATTTGTGACTTTTGAAACGACTGGAAAATTGGCGACGTGTGGCCAAAGTTCGAGTTAAATGGAGACGACTGCCTGCATCAGCACGAGCTACCCCGGCTTAAGGCTTACTGATACTTAGTGATATTATTGCTTACTGATAACTATCAATAATTAATGATAGTTTTCCCATCCCTAATCTCGATTGCAAGTTGCAACTGAGAAATATGACATCATATCTGAACGAAAAAGTTATATTTCACGCCAGATAAGAGCATATAGGGTACGGGAGGGCATTCCCATCACGCTACTAATTTCTGCATACATTACCTTTTTTGCTGCGCTTTCCCAAATAAAAACTTTGCCGCTATATAACAATACTGAAACGAATGTAGCACTCATAGGCTTTAATGTGTTATAACTATTTTCATAAAAATGTAAGTAGTTTGCTTAATTTTATTCAATAAACATCAAAACCACTATTTTTCCACTAGCACGTAACCAGGCTGAAAAAATCAGCAGCAATCGCTTACGCGTATCCGCTCTTGATGATGGTTTGGAAAACACACAATTATGATCACGTTAACTTATTCTAGAAACTAAACAGCTGTGAATATGCTATCACAGAACAATTCTATTTCTTTTTATCACGGAAGAACAAAAAAATTCCCCTCTGATATGCAAATATAAATCAATTTTCATTCACCAGCCATTAGCAGCATTTTGTTTTTAATTCCAGCATATGGTGCGTTATTTACACTACTACCAATATATGTGCTGTCATATCTGGTATTTGAGTGGCTACTGGCGCTAGTGTATATGAACGATTCAGTGATACACTAGCGCCAGCAGCAAGCTGTTGTCACTGCAAAACTAATTATCTTCAATGAGCCCGGAATTTAGGCAATAGCGAGAAGTTACCCGTCGGTCTATCTTTCTTGTCTCTTTTGATCTGTTTTTGAAAAGCATTTAATCGCTGTGCTAGCTATTTCGACCTGTCGGATTTAAAAAACACAGACACCACTATAGAAAATGGGGTCAATTTAGCCGCAGCGACTTCATCATTTCTCGCGTCTACAACTCAAATTCAGTAGCGTTTTATTAAGACCAAAATACACGCGCCGATATTCAGTAAATAATATTCTATCAACTGGTATAAAAATCTTGTCTCGAATAAATATAGTTTCAACGTAGTTGCTGAATATTGTTCAGGCTATCGCTTAATGGGCTGGAAATACCCACCCGTACCCTATGTACCAAAGTGGAGGTAATATACGTGTGAAAATTTTGACGATTATTTTTAATTCTATCTTGCATTTTATACAGCGGTTTTTATAACACGCAACTTAATACTCCTGAATATATGATTAAGATATAACTTAATATTGCAATCATCTGTACTGCTTTATAATTCACAGTCATGAGTTGTATATGAGGACACGCACAACTGCAAAACAACTTATTGTTCACTTTGTCTTGACATACTCTAATCATTATACAATTCCAATGTAAAATTGACATGAAAACGTTTTAATGTGAACTTTCTATTACGATCTTGTGTTATCCGGGCTAAGTATAGGTCTATGGAAAAAAATAACTACTGACCGGTTGGAATGGAAAAATTCTGTCTCTTTTTTCTAGATTCTAAGTAAACGAAATCGCAGATGTATAAAATTATTATACTTGGCCTGGGAAGCTAAAGCGTACTTGTATGGGATTAGCTGTTTGATTCACTCTTGACAGTGCCTAATATTTATGCTGATTTCAATAGTGATTTTAAAAAATTTTTTCTATGTTATCTATTTCAATCAAAGTTCAGAAAAAGTCTGAATAATTGTTGCAAATGTCTTTAAAATCCATTGAAAGATGACTGAGTTAGAAGGTTTCAAAACCTTACCACTTTTCGTTACAGGTTCATTTCTCGTATCACCATCCGGGGTGAGATTGTGCCACGGGAGTGAGATTGTGCCAAAAACCAAAAATGTTTATTTGTAAAAATTTGTTATATTTATAGAAATTGGTAACCTAAATTTAAAATGATGATGAATATAACATATTTATTCATAACTTAAAATGGAACACAGATAATATTAGCGAACTATTTAGCCTAAATAGAGTTTCAAAGTTCGCGATCAAAAATAACGCTTGTAAACAATGTCCCGCATAAACCAACCCAAACAAGAAATCGCATCAACTTGCTATTTTGAAGGTATATAAACTAATCATTTACAATGTATTGAAAGGTTATTATGCGTTGGGTAAGTTTTGATTACGAAAACCATATTTTTCGAAACTGTACTTTTCGAGCTTCACGAGGGTGAGATTATGCCAAGCCATAATGATCGATCCAATTTGTGGATTTCACATACACAACCAAAATACGTCAGCATACATCAGTACACTCACATTCTTCACTATTAAGCACAATATGTTGACAGATTAGATTGCATCATCCATTTTGGAGCAACCAGCATCATAGGTCTGCTAAATAAATAAATAACTAATTTTTACTTTTTCTCTGGAAATTTCAGATTCTTCGTATAAAGACTCTAATATAAGACGAATATATTATACCGTGTATAAACTGCCAGTTTTAAGGAGGTGGGGAGGGGGGTGGGATGGGCCACATGTTCTGCGGCCGCGAGTTCTCGAACGAAGTAATGGTTACTTTTGTTATATAATCAAATAGGTATGCCCCTTAGGATACAAGCCCTCCATATATCTCCCCTTTGTTAACCCTAGAAACGCTACTGGCTGTATTGGCTGTCCGTTGACTATGGACTCATTTATAGTTATTTCAGACCTCCCCGGGTTATTTTCGGTCATATTTTTTGCATGATGCGTTGTTTTTGGCCGACCCCCTAATAATCCAGTTAGTTTATGGACGGACCCACATGAACTAGTTCATACTGATATTTATGTGTATTGTTTATAAACATGCTAATGTTCAATGTTTAGGTATTTACCTTAACTTCATGTTTTTGGCACAATGTCACCACCTAGAAGGGGTGAAATTGTGCCAAAGTTCATGCACTTCCAGTAAAATTAGGTTTCATATTAACTAAACCATCTCGGTAGTTGTTAATTGAACAATTTAGAATATATTGACAGGTTTGAAATCCACTTAGTTCCTAAATTGTGTATATAGCGAGCTAAAGAAGTACATATCATGGAAGATACAGTTATGATAACTAACTGTTCTGTACATTTAAAAATCTAAAAAATCAGAGGGGTTGTGTACAAGACACGACCGCATATATAGGTGACATAGGACTACGTAAGTCTCTTTGTAGTGATAGTATCATGTATTCATGCTTGTATTTATTCGATTCTTCATGTATACATGCTATATGCAACATATATACATACTACATGCGTTGTATGTAACATTTATCAAAGTAGTAACATTGCATACGTTCAATTCTCAAAAGATTGTGCATTTGAAAACAATTTAACAAAATCAAGAACACAAACTATTGCTTTTCTGCTACCTTACTGAAATTAAAGATTGTTTTTATTATCCATGGTATCCCACGTTGAAAGGATTTTACCAATTCAATCCTATTTTATCAACAGCACATCTTTTCACTACACTTATAATGAAACGGCAAGCATGTGTATTTATACAGAGCCGTATTATAACCGAACACTACAGCTGTAGCACATTTTTCCAACACAGATATCAAATTCGCCGAGGTTTAATCGTCACGTAGTAAAGAATTTGCGATCTGTTGGGACAACGAACTTGTGTCATTTTTTCTGGCACACTTCCCTAACACAGACATCAGATTGGACTAGGTTTAATCACGTTCGTAAGAAATCTGTTGGCATGAGGGGGCTTTGTCACTCTCTCTCTCTCTGGCGTACTTCCCAAGCAAGGACATCAAAATGGTCTAGGTTGAACCGCGGTGTTAATAAATCTTGTTGAAATGAGGAAACTTTGTCAGTTGTTTTGGCTTACTTCCCAAGCACAGATAATTTGATATCTGGTTTAGGTTTAGATCATCGTAAAGAATCTTCCAACCAATCACGAAGCGAGAATTCTGGTAAAAAATAGGTTCATTATTTTCAATTTTTCAATTGTTCAACATCAAGAATCCATACTTTCAATTCTTAGAAGATTTTCCGATCGATTGGTGTAAGAATATTGAAAATCGATCGGAAAACCGCTGAGCTATTAGCGCTCAAAACCTTTCATTTTTCGTGACGCTCGCATTTTTTGATGTTTTGGAATGACACCCTATCTTAAAACTTGCCCTAAGACGTAATCCTACGTCAAAATATTATGTATGTACACGACGTGACATCAATGTTCCTAATGAGATTTTCATTTCAATTTTTCAGTCCCCATAAAGTGCTAGAGCAGCATTTTTCGCTACAACTTGGGATTATTCTTGATTATGTGGTAGATTCAGTACATACCATAAGGGAAGCTTTGGCAGTCCTGAGTCCAAACCATATTGTATGTTGGGGTTACACAAAACAAGATCCGGGATTTCTTAATGCTAAAGGATATGTACTTCAAAGTTCACATCCGATGGACTAAAAGGTATGTACTTCAAAGTTCACATCCGGTGGACGCGCCCCATGAAGTATGTCTGAAGCTATGTCATAATAACAAGTTATGGGAGTTGAGTTGCTCATGTAGAGCAGGCACAAAACGATGCAAACACATTGGGGCAGATTAATCAGTAAGTATACTTTACATTTTTCAATTATTTAGCATTTCATTGCAGTTCACGTACATTCAGTATACTAAGGTTTTCTTTATAATTTTTCAGGTTCAGGTTCAAATCTGCAGAACATTTAACTTACACCGATGCGACGACAAAAATGGACCTCTTCTAGTATCATGAATTTTTGAATAATAATTAATTATAATAATTCATAATAATAATAATAACAATAGTTAAACTATTGCAATTTATTAAACAAGTCCAATTAGGAAAATAACTAGAACTATTTACTATCAACTGCTGGTTTGCTGCTAACATCCGAAATCCATCGAGGTAATCTTAAGCTATAAACGTTCAAAAGCTGACCATCTTTACTGTAACAAGAACTTGCTTGTTGCTTCCATTATACTCGGTCCTGGGCTACTCATTGTCAATTGTAAAGACATGCTTGATGTCTCGTGTGAAAACATGACATGACGGAATACTGTAATCCTCCCAATAAGGACGCTAATAGGGACTGCGTTAATGGAAACCGTGTGGAGTCTACGAAACATATGGGAATTGACTTAATTAGTTCTAACATGGAATAACTCGTGATCTTGACCGTATACATTAGTGTCTTCGGCAAAGCTGCTCAGCAGATCGAGGGCTTCTCGTTGGATAATAATTCGGAATTACCTCACTACGTGGTGCTAGCGTATATGTAATAAGAAGATACATGCTGTATCTTGCGCTGTTGACTACTTAGAAAGTTGCGGTCTTCGGGAAGGTTGCTCAAATGACTGCCACCTTCAAGATGGCATGAAAAATAGCGCAGAACTAACTCACTACGTGGCGCTAGTGTATGTGTGATATGCTTAGACAAGCTGTATCTTGCGCTGCAGACAATCTAGAAAGTTGCGGTCGAGAAGGTTGCTAAAATGACTGCCACCTTCAAGATGGTATGGAAAATAATGCAGAATTGACTCAACGGACGGCGCTAGCATAGGCATACGCTACGTAGACTCCAATAAGGACGTTCGACCGCGTTAATGGAATCACTCGAGACCGTCGTTATTGGGAACGTTCTTATTCGAAACTGCGTTATTGGGGGGACTGCTGTATAATATTTCGTATATATTTGCGCTTTAACTTTAATAGTTCAACGCAATGCAGTAAGTGAAGATCTCTACAGTATGGTCATACCAAATTCTAGTTTCTATTCTTTACTTTCATATCGTTACTTTTCGATGATAGTATTCGAATGGTTTTCATATTAAACAGTGCTTGTTGGCAAAGTGCAGCGATCCCATTAGCAATAAAATCGTTTGAGCTCGACCACACAGCAGATACCAGTCCTCTACATCACGTCTCAAATTAACTACTGACTCATCTTTCCTGCATACATCTCCTCCACTATTTCCCAGAACTCCACAGCACACATCAATCAGAACGACTAGCGTGCCTTGCGTCTTATCAGGTGCTATTCAGCTCCAATTGCGATTTCCGTTATCATTTTTTACGCGCACGAACATGCAAATGATTTAACATAGAATACTAGTTGCAATATGTAACAAGCACTGTGATGGCAGCGCCTAGCCTTCGTTACACGCAATATCAAAAATTCAATAACAATATACGAGCTAGCTCGTCTCAGTCCAAATTGGACAGAGATTGATGAGCGCCATATTTCTATACCGCACGTACCGTACACAATTATAGCTCTAGCTTGCGTCAGCTGATAGCGAAACTCATTTGCCTACAAACAATTCAGTTTGCAAAAAAAAAAAGAAAAAATAATTGAAGTTCATCTTTCCCAGTGCTTCACTATCGGGGCCGCAGTTGTAGTCTAGTCAATCCGATAGTAAAACAAACACTTCAATCGTCCCGTTGAAAGCGATTGGAAATCATTATTCATGAGTTTTCTAATTTGAACAAGTTTTTTCTCGTTCTGGCTTATCTCACCTGCTGCGTTCGTTCCGACGGCATCCGTCGGTTATGCACAGTTTTCTACGGAAAACTGCACCTTCAGATCCTTGGCAACGGATGCGGGTGGTTGAACTATTTTTGCGCTTGCCACTCCACTTGCAGCTAGGAGAATGCTTGTCGTGGTTGCATTGCGAAGGAGGAGGGTAAATCTGCACAGATAAGCTGTTTGGAGAGTTTTGTAACTTTTCAGCACAAAACTACCGCGAGTCTCGCATATTTTCTGGTAAACTTGGTGGTCGCTGCAGTACAGTAGCCGCAGCTGGGCAGGCAGGAAGCGTGGGAGAGACTGCAGTGTCTCATATTTTCGAAAAACTCCCTGTCTAATAAATCAACATTGATTTACTCTCTAGACAAAAGCTACGCTTAGTGATCTTTCGGAAAATGTTTGCGAATTATTATCGACAATGGTACGTCGAAGGACCGGAGATCGGAGACCTCCTGTTGCAGCAGAGCGCCGCAGAGCGGTTTCGGTGTGGGATGAAACTTCATCTTTTGTGCGGCAAGAAATGCAGAAAACTTTTCCGAAGAAATAATGAATTCTCTTTGCAACTTTTTCGGCGGGCTGCTGGCGGGAAGAAGTTCAACTCACCTACCTCAGCAAACAAATTAGATAGAAAGAATACACTTGCGAAACGGTGAAGTGGAGGAAGAAACGCTGGAGAAAGCTTCGCCAATCGTCCCAGGTATCTGTTGTCGTAATAAGCGAAAAGTGACTGCCAAACTAACTGGGAAAGGGAAAGAGGCGCCACCACCGTTCCACGGTCGACCGAAAGCAAAATTCAGTGATTATGTTCGAGAGGGAAAACTTTTCGTTCGGAATTATCTTTAGGCCAAGTATTTGGTGAAGATAGAACGAAGGATGCTGTTGCCTACAGGTATGTTGGTGTGCCTGTATGTGTTTGTTGAACTTGGCGCACTGGAAATCGTGCCAACTCAGGCTAACAATATAATTGAGGTTCAATAGTTTCTTCTGGAACGTAATTTGAATTCGTTTGTATTTGGATAATATGATTTAGACAGCCGAAACCAGACCAGACTAAACTGGAACATCAAATGTTTTTCCAATTGCCTGGGCAATGAATTTCACCTCAATGGCTTTCGATTAACGTATGCTAGTGATTTCGTTTAAGTAAAGGTATTCTTTCGATCATCATAATTGACTGGAACAGAAGGCTATAAGATAAAAGATAACCATATCTTAATATGGTAGAGATGTCCAAGGAGGGGATGGGATTGAAGTTACTGAATTGATTTGTTCGTTCGAACACTTTTTCAGCAATCAAGGCCGTTTATTATTGATAACGTGGCGAATGCTGTCTTTCAACGCATAAATGGCCCTACAGAAAATGGTTCAGCCGGCGGCATGTTACGCCATCTTGTTGAAACAACTGCTATGCCACGTTGATGACAATCAATTATTGTGCAAAAAAGTCAGTGATCAATGCACTGTAGTGGTCATAATTAACTGTTACATTATGGCTTGCAAGAAAATTTTTGTTGTATAACAGCTTGTCCACCAGCTCATAAAGTTCACCTGTCACTGATATTTTCAGTAGGTAAACGTGTTGTACGAAACAAGTGGCTAAATTGTTATTTATAAGCATATTTAAAAAAAATTACTGAGTACAGTTTTACTTTATCAACAATCATCCTATGCTCAGTTTCCGTCGAAGATTCTTCCATTTCTGTTCTTTAGTTTCTCAAATAAAAAATTCTAATAGGGGAAGACTGTCGAAAACGCACCGTGGGGGTAGAATGGCCCATGCTATTAATTGTTTAAAAACGCGGGAACTATTCTGTAAATTTTTTTGTAAAACAAGCTAATTCATAATTGTGTAGCATGTAAAAGTATCAAACATAGCCACATCCAATAAAATCAAGCGATTATCCGCGATCTCATTCCACATGTAAGAAATCGCGGTTTTCTCTTAAGCTATTACCACTAGTCGGTATACAAATTTCATGATAAATACAGTCTATCTAATTGATATACTGTCATACTCGATGATACTTCACAAAAACGGCATTAACTAGGCATGTTTTTCACCTAAATTGCAAAAAACTTCAAAATGCAAAACAGGGGTAGAATACACCACAGTGGGATCGAACAGTTATATAATATTTTTAATTTGCAGTACATCTTTTGTTTCAGATTATTTATTAAAAATATAGTAATATTATGTATTGTATAGGACTTAGAATTTGCCTTAAACCTAATCGTACATTCTTCAACTTACAATATCTCATCACACATCAGTTGGAGAAAAATAAATGAATAAATTTTATTGCCAATTATGTTGAGATATGAACCCATTGTTGCATCCATCCCATCCCAGCAAACGAACGCTATAACAAACGCTTCCGTCATTTTTGAAGCTTAGTTTCAGGACTTTATACAACACGTGATTATATGTAAATTTGCTGGTTGCGTTTAACGCCTGGCTGGGCAAACTTGGTGCGTTTTAGTCACGGGTTTTGGCATTTTACCCCACATAATGATTTTGACTCTTGCTAAAAATCGTCAAAAATAGGACAGGACAGGAGATAGTGTAAAAAAGGTCCCAAAGTCTTTTAGAAGTTGAAAAACGTGGAACAAACACACCGTTGCTCTGCAAAATGATGTTTTGCTTAAGCGGTGCATTCTGCACCACTTTACCCTACCTTTGATGTTGATCTTTCTTGTGCAGAAAATTCCAACCACCTTGGAAAGCATCTCAATCCACAATTGACCGTCGCCCCGTAACCTGAGCAGTCCAGTGAGGTCCAAAAGTCACAGCTCATATCAATTCATTAATCATTTAGCGTCGAGCCGAGCGGCTATCGGAATGTAGCACCCTAATCTAAGCCGACAAAATCGGTTTGCCGAAATGTCTCCATTCTCATTTTCAGTCGGCTAGCCGGTCCGGTCCGGTCCGATCCCATATCGGGACGGGAAGAATGATACCATAAATTGTTCATTATGTATTCATCAAAGGGATTAAAAAGTGAATCCTTTTCGGTCGTTCGGTTGCCCTGTCTCTGTCAGCCTATGCCGTTATGCGATGGGTGCCTTTTTTAGTGGCAGACACACATTGAATGAACAACAGCAGCGCTCTCAAGAATTCTCAGCCTCCAATCGAATCCCACTGGAGAGACTGGGAATGATCCCATTCCGGAAGGCACAAGCGAAAATAATCTTATCGTGTAAAATGTGTGAGTCCAACCGTTAAATTCCATCACTGCTGACTATTATACAGCTTGTACAGAATTTGTGTGTGTGCATGTGTGGCTCTGTGGTGTCAGCCCGGAAGCCAACTCAGAGAGTCAGGTCGGGATATTCTTCGGGTTGTTGGTCCCTCGTGCATTGCCGGTGGAGGTTTACTGTGTCTATATGTGTATGTTGGTGCAGTAGCTATGATTACAGCAGCACCAGTAGATGGCCGGAAGTAATCCTTTCTTGATTGGATTTACGGGACTTTGTGGCTGATAATGGGATTGGATAAGTTTCAAACAGACTAACTCTTTTGTGCACTTACCAGTATCCTGTAACGCAATGCATCGGTGCATAGGTCTATATATGAACCGATTGGACAATTCGGATATGGATAAAAGTTGCAGTTAGCTGGAGCTGCCCTTTGTTACGAGTGACATTAATAGCATCATTTTTTCGAATAAGGAAAACGAATATGATTATGTTTTTTCGAAATATAGAAGCTGAACGCCACGAGGTCGATGAAAGCATCTAGAATAAGTTGTGCTACCCAAACAATCCTGTTTCCAGCCATTTCTTCAAATGAATCGGTACCAATCAATTGACGTCAAATTTTATGTCTTTGTAGTGTTTAAGTTTAGTTTGTTATTCAAGTTATGAATTTCTCATCTTTCAGACCTTAGCCGTTTGATGAGCTGTTCAGCAATACATTTTGAGTTTTTTTCTTTTCTCTTGACGATATTACCATGTACTTTAAATAAGATAAAAAACTTCAAATAAAAGAAATAGAAATTTTCTCTCGGTTTATTTTTTACCCGAAAAATTTCGTTATATTTTCAAACGTCATAGATTGTCTTGAGAATTGTCAAAAGAATTGGAAAAAAACTTTAAAATATCTTAGGAAATAACTTTTCTTTTAACATATTGTTGGTCTGGAATTCAGCTGCAGTTGTTGGGGATTAGTACGCTGGCTCTTAACGTTCCGTCATACTCACCCTCCAAGTCAACAACAGTATCGTTCATTTAATGGTATGTAACGAAAAAACCACTACGGCATAATACAAGAAAAATCTATACGAAACTCATTACACATTAATCATCATCATTTGCTTAAACCTATTCGAAGAATCGCTTAATTCAAAATGTTCCTTTACGCGGATAAATGTCCTAATTCACGATGGGATACGTTCATTATACCTAAACTCGAAACATCGAATAGATCGAAACGTTCCAGTAAAGCAGGCGCGGAGTTCATACTTACATGCTTCGGTGGCACTCTCCAGCTTTTTTCCGAATCGCACTGAAAATTGCTGCAAAGAGGTAGGAGCTGTCCTGCATGTTATTCTACATCACCATTGAAGGTGTGATCCGACGTGCGGGCATCGAAATGAGAATAACGATACTCGTCAAAAATAGCACATTCCTAGCAATCACAGACAACTTTGACATTATTACTAGAAGCCTTGTAACGGCGGAAGCAGTCTACGCCAAACTAAAAACGGAGCCTAGGAGGATTGGGCAAGAAATCAATTCATCAAAATCAAATGTTCGATTGGAGAAAGCTCCAGAGTAAACAGCAACGTTCGCCTTTCATGGACTCTGACTACTGAAGGCGATCGAATGGAGGTGGTTGAGGATTTTGATATTTATTCGGCACCGCCGACAATAATACGAGTAAGGAGATTCAAAGGTGCCATCTTTTCCCTCCGCAAACGCTTCGATCAAGGAATATATACTGCCGCCCCTGACTGACGATGTATAAAACACTATTTTTGGCGAAGTTCAAACGGAAAGCAGAGAGGGGTGGAGGCAAATGAACTACGATCTGCAGGTACTACTTGGAGAGATTTCCAATGTAAGACATATGGCTAAAATCGGGAGACAACGGTGCGCCAGCCACGCCGGAAGGATGCCGGACGACTGAGCGGTAAAAGCTGTTCGGTTTCAGAATTCACCGGCACCAGGAATAGAAGGGCCCAACATACTAGATGAGTAGCATACAACATCGATTAGCGTTATGAAACCGTCTTGCCCAAGTAGCTCAAGACCGACCATAATGGTGAGAAATTCTTGATACAGCAAGAGGCACTCCTGTTCTACGACGACAAATCGGTCAGTTTAAGAACAACAGAGCCGCCGGAAAGGACCGACTTCCGACAGAACTCTACAAAAATGCCCAAGAGCCACTAACAATGGCACTTCATTGGATAACTTGAAGGATTTGGGAGGAGGAGAAACTACCGGAGGAGTGAATGGAAGGTGTAGTCTGTCTCATCTACATAAAGGACGACTGGCTAGATTGCTGTAGTTACCGCGGCCTCGCTTTGGTCAACGCCACCAAAATCCCCAAAATCATGAGAATTCGTAGGACAGCATCCAGCAGGTTTTAAGCGGCCCTTGCTACCAAGGATAAAATTTTCAATTTGTCCAAAAATGTCGGGAGTAAAACGTGTCCACACATCATATTTTCGTCATATTATCATATTTCAGGGCAGCATACGATACAGTTGAACGCGAACAACTATGGTAGATAATGCACGAGTACAGTTTTCCGGCTACGCGGCCGATCAAAGCTACCCTGGTGCGAGTGATGCGCTACGTGCACATTTCAGGGGCACCCTCGAGTCCTTTTAAATCGCGCAGAGGGTTGCGGCAAGGGGATAGACTGTCTTGTATGTTATTCGATATCGCTATTGAAGGTTTGATACACGCCAGACTAAAAACGGAGCCTAGGAGGGTTGGGTTACAAATCAATGCGTCCAAAACTAAATATATGGTAGAAAGATGCTCCAGAGAAAGTGAAACTTTCTGCTTGCTTCCCACGGATAGTGACTATTGACGGCGATGTACTGGAAGTGTTTGAAGAGTTCGTATATTTGGTATCTCTGGTCATGGCCGACAACAATACGAGTAAAGAGATGCAACGACGCATTCAATCTGGAAGTTGAGTCTACTCTTTTCTCCGTAAGACGCTTCGATCAACGAGCATACGCCGTCGCACAAAGCTGACGATGTATGAAACGCTAATCAGAACGGTAGTCCTCTACGGACTTGAGACAGTAACTTTGCGTACGAAAGACATACGTGCACTTGTCGTATTTCAACGAAAGGTGTTGCCGCCTATTTTGGATGGAGTACAAACGAATAGCGGAGAGTGGTGAAGGCGTATGAACCACGAGTTTCAGGCACTACTTGGAGCGAATCTCATCATACACCTGGCGAAGTTAGAAATCTACGGTGGTCTTTCCACGTCGCAAGGATGCCGGGCGACTATGCAGTGAAATCCGTTCTCTTCAAGAACCCTACCGGCACCAGGAGTAGAGGGGCCTAATGTGCTAAATAGCTCGACAGGCTGAAGCCGACTTGCATGTGTCGAGATGTGCAACGAATTGGCAACGAGTAGCCCTGGACCGACTACAGTGAAGAGGAATTCTTTTATAGCAAGAGCCACTCAAGCTCTCGGTTGATAGAAGAAGAAAAAGCATCATTCGAAGACAGAGCAAACGGTTGAACAAAGAACAAAAGCACTTAGTCGTTGTGAGAAGCAGATGTCGCTGTCTCTTTATGGTTAAGCTGAGCAAAACCAAGCCTGGTAAGAAATAAGTATAGTGAGTACGTAGCGTTTGAACACCCAGAACGTGTGACTTGTAAAGACTAGCATTTAGCCACCTGTAATACTCATAAACATGTATTACGATAACCTTCAACTATGCTAGTTCCGTTGAGTCAGTGATCCATACAAATTTAAATGTGGTGATTCCAAAATTCGATCTTAGCTTAGCTTAGCTCACCTTATATAGATAGCCAGTACTCGCATTCCGTGATTGGCCGAACCAGTAAGATTGCACAAAGAACCAATTAAATCGTGCTTGGGAGTAGCATGACATTCTCATTGTGCAACTTCTGGTTGATTCAACCCGAGCAGGAACGAAGAGTAAAACAATATAAAAACTATATCAAACTGAAGTATAATGCTATATTTTGTTATTGAACAGCTATGGAGTTACATTGGTAACACATTTTATTATTGACTAGATATTTAAAACATTGGTTGTAAGATGAGTTTAATAACCGAGTGTGTTATCATATCTTATTATGACCTTAACCCATTATGACCCAGCGTATGATATATCATACCTCGTCTTCAAAACCTTGTTACTGCTGAATTTCAATAGTTAGCATTGTTAATATATCACTACAAGAGAGATAAGACATCAATCTGATGTGTGTGTGATATAATTTGTCAGTTTTCATCTGTATTTTCAACAGTGCAAAGCTGTGACAAATGGCGGAAAAAAAGTTGAAAAAATGGCGAAAAATTTTTGTCTCCAAAACGCATGAAAAAGTCTACATTTAGTGACGAAGTGACCTGACATGTAAATTAGTATTTATATGTAAAGTCTATCACAAAATTCGGTTAGAAATCTGTAAAAAACTTTGTAATTTGTTTGAAACTGAGCCTATAAAATATTTAACCTGCAGTATTTTGGCCTTGAAAGCATTCCAAATGACGATTTTGCGTTTCCCGACACATTCGAGCCATAATTTAATAGATTACAGAATTTCACTTCATTTGGTCCAAATTTAGGTATACCCGGGTCATAATGGGTTAAAATGACATTCGATATATCTCGTAAAATTTTATTTTATTGATTAAAGAGATTTTAAATTATAAATATTTTATGAAATGATTTTTTAATATGTCATATTCTTCTGTATTTGTTATTCAATACTTTAATAATACTAAAATATGTTATTCCAAACTCTGCATACAGTGATGTTATTGTTTTGTTATTCAAATAACATAAGTAATTATTCTTTTGGCCTCAAGGGAGTAAAATTTTGATATTATTTTTTGTTATTTTACCAACTATGTCAGCTAAAGAAGACCAAATTTTGATACGAGTTATTCGATTTCCATAACACATTTTGATATTATTTTGCTCTTCGCTCCTGCTCGGAAATATTTGGTATTGATCGGTCACTTAATAACAATCACAATGATGTTTGTTTTTAGTTGAAAAAGTTACATTGTGTACATAACTAATGGATTTAGATGACTCCTAATAAATATAATTTTCATAGACTGGCAGAAATTTTTAATGCCATGATGGTTACAAACTTTTCCTGTGTTGTGACAATACTTGGATAGTCATTATTTCCTGTAACAACGTCAATTCGTATTTATACTGAAGAACACTGTTATATTTCGGAATTAATTCTATAAACAAAGAAGAGGAGCAACCATGGATGAACCTCTTTCTTAATTCAAATTAAAAAAAAGTATCATAACATGGCAATCACTGATAAAATAAATGATAAAAGAACATCAAAGATATTTCTGGTATATTGAATCGAGTGGGTTTTCTTTATTTTGGTCCCCAACAATGCTGTAAACTACGTAAATAATCGTGAACTTCATAGGACACAAAAATCACAGGACGAGGGTAATAAAACTCAGTGGAAACATGGGTGTATGCTGATGAGGTAAAGGCAAACTGGCGAATTTGTCCTCCACGTTGGAAGCGGACTAAAAACGGCGTCACTCATTCTAGGGACGACCCAGCATCGTAGTCGTAACGGTGTGGGATTCCAAACATGCGAGACAACTTGTTGTAGTAGGCCCGGTTATCTTATATATAAAAATGGATTTCTATCTGTCTGTCTGTCGGGATGTTCCTTATAGAATCAAAAACTACTGAGCCAATCGGCGTGAAAATTAGCATGTAGAGGTTTCTGGGACCAGGAAAGGCTTTAGTGATGGCTAGAGACCCCTCCCCCCACTAGGAGGGGGGGCTCCCATACGAATGAAACACAAATTTCTGCGTAACTCGAGAACTAATCAATCAAATAGAACAATATTTGGCATGTGAGTGTTTTTGGTGACAAGAATTTATTCTATGGCATATTAAGACCCCTCCCTTCTTTAGAAGGGGAATTATGACTCCTCTCCCCTTTAAAAGGGGGGGCTTCCATACAAATGAAATACAAATTTCCTCATAACTCGAGAACTAATCAAGCAAATGGAACCAAATTTGGCATGTGAATGTTTTCGAGGGCAAGAATATTTTCTATGGTGAATTAGGACCCCTCTCTACTATAAGAGGGGGAGGCTCCTATGCAAACGAAATACAAATTTCCTCATAACTCGAGAACTAATCAAGCAAATGGAACCATTTTTGGCATGTGGGTGTTTTTGGAGACAAAATTTTTTTCTATGATAAATTGGGACCCCTCCCCACTTTAGGAGGGGGGGCTCCCATACAAATGAAATACAAATTTCCTTATAACTCGAGAACTAATCAAGCAAATGGAACAAAATTTGGCATGTGAAAGTTTTCGAGGGCAAGAATATTTTCTATGGTGAATTAGGACCCCTCTCTACTATAAGAGGGTGGGCTCCTATACAAACGAAATACAAATTTCCTCATAACTCGAGAACTAATCAAGCAAATGGAACCAAATTTGGCATGTGGGAGTTTTAGATGGCAGGAATTCTTTCTATGGTGAATTACGACCCCTCCCCCTTTCAAGAGGAGGGGCTCCCTTACAAATGAAATACAAATTTTCTTAAAACTTGAGTACTAATCAACCAAATGGAGCCAAATTTGGCATGTGGGGCTTTTAGGGGGCTGAAATTTTTTCTATGATGAATTGAGACCTCTCCCCTGTTTGGGAGGGGGAGCTCCCATACAAATGAAATTCGAATTTCCTTATAACTTGAGAGCTAATCAAGCAAATAGAACCAAATATGGCATGTGGGAGATTTTGGAGTCTTGAATTTATTTTATGATAGTTAGAGACCTCTCACCCCTGTGGTAGGGGGATATGGAGAATTTTTTGCGAAACTCAAAAACTAATCGAACTCGAGAAATTCGAGACTCTTCCATAAAACATTAGTCAATAACAAGACCACAAAAACTATCTATAGTAACACTAGATCATTCAGGACGAGACGGCCGCGAGTGTTGCCGGTGACCCGCCGTCGGTAGCGCCGCCCACTGGGGGAAGGCAACTCCCCGCAGTAATCACTACTGTTTAGGTTTATTTGTTTTCCTAGGTCTACCTGGGTTTCCTGGAACGAGCGACAGCGAGTAAGGAGAGGATCGCGAAATGGTACTTTCCACGAAAAAGTTTTCCGTGAAATGGTACATTCCGCTTAAGGTTTTTCACAAAATGATATTCGGCAAAATGTTGTACAATCATGGCGAATATTACTATCCGCTTTCTGGCTATGCAATGAGGGGACAGGGGAGTTGTTTTCTATTTTACTGTGAGGAAAAATTGCAAATTTGTACATTAAACTACCCATTCTTGGTAACTGATAAGCATTCACATAAGCAGCAAATCAGCATATCTGGCATTTTATACTGCACGTTGTTTTATATTAGCTTTTTGACTGCATAGGTGTTGTAAATTGGCATCCAAAATTGTATTCAAATTCTTCGTGTCGGTAATTAGCTGTAAATTAGCATTGTCAGCACTGTAAGAAGCATTTAAGGCGACTTAAATGCTTATTGACCTACATTTGAATAGCATTGGTGATGCTTATTGGTTACCTGGGATGATTTCATAGTTACGTAACTGCCAAAATAAATCATCTAAGGTTGAACTCCTCAGAAAGTTGCAAAACTCGAGATTATGACAAAGATCATCCGAGATTCATGATTTGTGTACAACACAGGTTAATTTGTGGCAATACGAAGTTTGTCGGGTCAGCTAGTCTGTCCTATGAAAAAAAATGAGTCCAGAGACCAGAGAAATTATAGTTCGTAATAATCGGAAAGACCTAAATGATGAAATAAGAACTACGATTGGAAACTAGGTACATGGAACAGTAAATAACTCTGCCACGCAGGTTACGATACAGTCATCTACGACAATTTTCAACTTCGTAGTCTTCCTTGGACAGGATCGAGAAATAGACAATATTAAAGGGAGCACCTTCACGACGATACAGTGAACGAGCATAGTGATACATGGTAATAGATCTACGAGCACATACATTTGACAATCGTATCTTGGCTCGTATCTCGGTCTTGAGAAAGTTGAGGAGAAGATCGGTTGAAAGACTATAAAACCACTGGGAACGACTAACTACTGAACAAACTATTAAAATACGGTGGAGAAGCACTGGTTAGAGCACTGCACTGCGTAATTATCAAGGTCTGGCATATAGATGTTAATCGGAAGAATGCAAGAAAAGGATCATGTGCTCTTAGAAAAAGAACAATAAGTTGGGTTGCTGCAAATACCGTGTGACACCGCTATTAAGTACATACTTTTCGCTGCAAGGACATACTCTTTCAAATGCTCTGTCATCGTGTAACATTAATAGCAGTGAAATTCATGGGGCAATATCAAGCGGAATTCATGAGTGCCCGGGCCATAATTTCCCGATGCTGCATAAATGTTGCGAATACAGTGTAGTCGAACATTTCATTTTTATTATTCAAGTACCTACGCATAAAATGGCATGATTGATCAACTGAATTGAGTAATTACTCGGTACTCGGGACACTCTCGAGTCCCTTTGAATCTGGAAGAGGACCGGCAATGCGAGGGGCTTTCGTGTTTGCTGTTTAATAGTAAGTTAGCAGGCGTGATCAGAAGACCGGAGATAAACATGAATGGTAAGATTTAGTGGAAATTCGGTTTTTGACTTCACCGAGATTAAATTACAATAAGCCAGAAAAAAAATTAAACTCTACACATTTTACAAAACAAAAACATTATAGGTATTCGAATATCATTTTTATTTGGGACAAAAAATAAATGAAAAGTGAATGAAAAATCCTCTTAAAAAATGGGTCAATTCCCTAGTACGTATATCAGAACTTTTTCTATTCTGTAATACTTGGCTAGAAAGTTCCCAAAATAAATAGTTAAAAGATCCCAAAGTAGATCGTTCAGTCACTTAATAAATGTAAAAGTACTGAAAGTCATACAGAAATACTAATGTAACATCTCACAACAAAGTTAAGTGATGAGTATAGCTGTTATTCTAGTTGTGTTAATACGATCAAATGTATTTCATGATTCGATTTGTAAATTGAACTGGTAAATACGATCAAACGAATTGACCATTTTAATTTGGAATGAAAACATAATATCACATATTTTCATTATTTTACTTTAGAAACCGTGATAAAACGAATGTAATAAAATATCAGTATGCAAAAAAAGACCTCTGCGGATCCCGAAAACTAATCAAATCCATCCCACAGTAAATTTTCTTGGCGCCAACTTCGGTTCAGCCAGCTCAAGTCAGAAATTTATTTACTTGTCCTTTCAAAGCCATAGGTACTCGCCGGCGATCGAAGCGGCAAAACAGGAGACCGAAAAATTTTAATCATTTCATCACGAACGCAAAATAACTCTCACGGTGTAAGAAAAAGCTCGAAAAACAAATAACTCACTTTTTTGTTTTCACCGACCGAGGCTCCGTTGCGGCGGACGTCGATTACGCCAGGCGACCGACCGGCAGGCAGGATGGTTTGTCCGTTTTATCCTTCTGATGACATCAAATTAAAATGTTTACTCATCGTGTTCAATCTCGTTGCTTCCTTTGGTTACGGCTGTCGTATGCTTCTTTCAAAACAGACTCTGTTTTTTTTTGTCTTCTAGAAATCAATACACTTTCACAGTACGAAATTCGTGATGAGATATCCTTTTTTCGTGCTCAAATATTTCATTCGACTCTAGGCGTTTCTCAATTCTGTTAAACACACAGCATTCACTTCACTTCTCCTCAACTCCACTTAATGTTTGTTGAACTTTTCAACCTTCTAATCACTTGCTTTCACTGAGTAAACGAAACAAACACGTAAGAGCAAACTAAATCGCCATCATCAACAACCATTAGGATTGTTCGCCAGCGGCAAAAGGGAGTTAACTGTTTGCCTCTTTCCAAACGGTCAAACGGTCGAGGCTTATCCGTTCCGGTTTTTTTTTCGTTTCTAAAACGGTTTCCCCGAACTGGACCTCCCGCTAATTTGTTATAATTATCACAATTCCTCAATCAAACCAGAACTCAACAGGGCGACCGTGTCGGTCGTACTGCCCGTAACCACTTGTTAGTGTAAAAACAGGCGCTAATCGGCCTGAAGATTTCCTGGGAATCAACAGTCACCCATAGGGCACCACAACACTGCGCTGCCAACGCGTTTGCTGCTGACCGCGACCCGGCACCCAAGCGAAACTCGATTTTATCGGTAAGGCATAAATTGAGCGAGCATTGCTTGGTTGTCCAAACAGAATACGAGAAAACCGTGGAACAGGAAAAAACGCCACAGCTTTACGAGCGGTTACGAATGACCGAAGGGGAAAGGAAATGGGGAACCGGTGGTCTCTTCTTCCACACACTTATTCTTCACCGGCGCGATAAACACTGCTCGCGGTCCTCCCGGTATATATATCGCGCGCGCTTCGGTTATAATCACGATAAATGAACCGATAATTTCCCACCTCTGCGAGGCAATGTGCTCGTTTTCATTCTTTGCTATTCACTTTTTACATTAGCTTCCAGCTTTTTGGCCGCATACACCACATATAAGCTCCCAAGCACATCATTGAAGAGCTAGATCTTAATGATGCAAATGAAGTACCGGTGTCTTCATACGATCGACACTCAAATGATCTTGAAGCACTCGCACTTGTGCCAGTTTCCAAAAAAAACTCAAACTAATTAACACCAGCTTCTCGCACACGTCCTCGAGGATCATGAAACGAATTTAGTATGATTTATCTGATCTAGCACGAACCGTGAAACCATCCGTGGAAATTGCTGGGACCGCTTAAACTGCAAAGATCGCGGAAATGGGCAACCGGGAAAACACCGGCTCAGAACGAACGAATCCTCAAAACTCCCGACGTATGTAACTCCAAAGAGAGATGAAGAGCAACTGAAGTCACTAAGGCCGTGCGATGTTTGTGGCGACTGCGAATCAGCGCGTGCGGCGGAGCGAGAGAGCGTCACGAAAAGTGCCTTCCCACGAGAGGACGCAGTGTCAGATTCGCGAATAATCGAACCGACCGGGCAGCATAAAAGCTCCGAACAACGGCAGTGTTTCGCGGGTGGGTGACTCAGTGGGTGGGAGAGTGAGCTCACTTTGTTGATGTTGGTTCGGCTCTCTGTTTACAGTTACCGGCAGAAGCCGGTGGTGGGTGGCTATGTTTACATTTTTATAATCAGAGTGTAGAGAACTCGGGAGATACTGATAAAAGAGGGCGCGAGTGCTGTCGGTTCATTCCGGTAGCTCATCGCGTGGAATAAGCTTTGAGTGTTTCAGAGTGTTGAGGTGAGCTTTTCACACTCTGATGTTGTTGATACGCTTACTGTGAGGTTGACAGTCTGAGTTGAAAGTAAGAGTAAAAATGAAACAAATGATTTTAGTTAAGTGTGTGATTTCTCGGTTTGGTGCGACTTTTGTAATTTATAGTTTACAATGGAATAGTGATGATACCAATCTTCAGAAGATTTTTTACGTTGACAACGTTAAGAAACCGGAAACAAGAAGTACGTAGAGCGAACAACGATAGTGACGATTCCAGAACTCATCAGCACTTTTTAACCCGAGTTGCCTGTTAGTCGTGCATTAGAGGCAACTAATTGTCAACAAAGCGCACCAAAAATAGAATACTTAGCTGTTGTAGTTTTAAATAGTCAAATATGTTTTTTAATAACTGCTATATTTTAACATGATCATAATAAAACAAGTTTCATCCAGCCGGTAGCAACGTAATGGATGCATACGTAGTGTGAAAAGAAAGGAATCCAAGTTGCGACCTTGTGGAACCCATGATAAAATGAAAAATAATAACGAGCAACACAACAAAACAACAAATATTGCCAGAACGGGTACAGATCAGAATATTATTGGTCATGTCCGCTTAAGAAAATTAAAAATCAGATGAAAGCATTCCAATTGCCGCTCATAGATGGTTAAACTGGCACGAGTTTCGCAATTCTACATCCAGAAAGCAAAGAACAAGGCTGATTAGAGCTGTTTCAGGTAACTACGCTTAACAAGTTGTCGCTGTGACTCCTACCTTTTGTCTAATGCTGGAAGGTGCATGGGTCGAACCAAGCTATAATCTGAGATCATAACTGGATTTTAACCCACAACACCCGCCAGTTCATGTGGCTCGTTGGTACCCGTGTACCTATGAACCACAGAGGCGCTGGACAAAAGGAGTCTGCACAACCCCCCTTATTAACGTATTAACGTATATTTTCAGACACAAATTGTGCCTCTTCCTCCACCTATTGTAGAGACCACCGACCGTGTGCAGGCCCTTGCGACTTACAAGGTACTGCATGTGAACGCTGTTCGTCTGCCTGCGTGTTAGCCGCGGTTCTCAGCGCGGGGTTACGGGGGAAGGCCCCGTTCCTGTCCCGCCAGTAAATATAAAGTAAGATTAAATTTCTTGGTCCGTGGTCTCTACAGTATGTGGAGGAAGAGGCACAATTTTCAATCAATTTTTCTACCTTTGTTTATACAAGTAGTTCTAAAAATAGCGAAAGATGAAAATTTTCGTTTTAATACTATGATTTATTTATTACTAGCTGACCCGACAAACTTCGTATTGCCGCAAATTAACCTGTGTTGTACATAATCATGAATCTCGGATGATCTTTGTCACAATCTCGAGTTTTGCAAGCCCCCCAGTGGACGGCGCTTCCGACGGCGGGTCACCGGCAACACTCGCGACCGTCTCGTCCTGAATGATCTAGTGTTACTATATATAGTTTTGTGGTCTTGTATTGACTAATGTTTTATGGAAGAGTCTCGAATTTCTCGAGTTCGATTAGTTTTTAAGTTTCGCAAAAATTTCTGTTTTATTTGTATGAGAGTCCATCCCCCTACCACAGGGGTGAGAGGTCTCTAACTATCGTAAAATAAATTCAAGACTCCAAAATCTCCCACATGCCAAATTTGGTTCCATTTGCTTGATTAGTTCTCAAGTTATAAGAAAATTTGAATTTCATTTGTATGGGAGCTCCCCTCTTAAAAGGGGAAGGGGTCGTAATTCACCATAGAAAAAATTTCTGCCATCTAAAACTCCCACATGCCAAATTTGGTTCCATTTGATTGATTAGTTCTCGAGATAAGGGGAAATTTGCATTTCATTTGTATGGAAGCCCACCCTCTTGAAGGGGAGATGGGCCATAACTCGCTTTCTAAAGAAGAGAGGGATCTCAATTCACCATAGAAAAAAATCTTGCGTCCAAAACCACTTACATGTCAAATTTGGTTCCATTTGCTTGATTAGTTCTAGAGTTATAAGGAAATTTGTATTTCGTTTGTATGAGAGCCCCCCCTCTTAAAAAGGTAAGGGGTCCTAATTCGTCATAGAAAAAATGGTTGCCTCCAAAAACACCCACATGCCAAATATGGTTCCATTTGCTTGATTAGTTCTCCAATTATGAGGAAATTTGTATTTCATTTGTGTAGAAGCACCCCCACTTAAAGTTGGGAGGGGTCCTAATTCACCATAGAAAATATTTTTGCCTCCAGAAACCTCCACATGCCAAATTTGGTTCTATTTGCTTGATTAGTTCTCGAGTTATGAGGAAATTTGAATTTCATTTGTATAGGAGCCCCCCCTCCTAAAGTGAGTAGGGGTCCCAATTTATCATAGAAAAAATTTTTGTCTCCAAAAACACCCACGTGCTAAATTTGGTTCCATTTGCTTGATTAGTTCTCGAGTTATGAGGAAATTTGTATTTCGTTTGTATAGGAACCCCCACTCTTAAGGTTGGGAGGGATCCTAATTCACCATAGAAAATATTCATGCTCTAGAAAACTTTCACATGCCAAATTTGGTTCCATTCGCTTGATTAATTCTCGAGTTATGAGGAAATTTGCATTTCATTTGTATAGGAGCCCCCCTTCCTAAAGTGGGGAGGGGTCCCTATTCATCATAGAAAAAAATTTTGTCTCCAAAAACACCCACGTGCCAAATTTTGTTCCATTTGCTTGATTGGTTCTCGAGTTATGAGGAAATTTGTATGGAAGCACCCCCTTTTAAAGAGGAGAGGAGTTATAATTCCCCATACAAAGAGGGGAGGGGTCTCAGTTTACCATAGAATAAATTCTTGTCACCGAAAACACCCACATGCCAAATTTTGTTCTATTTGCTTGATTAGTTGTCGAGTTATGCAGAAATTTGTGTTTCATTTGCATGGGAGCCCCCCCTCTTAGTGGGGGGAGGGGTTTATTACCATCACTAAAACCTTTCCTGGCCCCAAAAAACCTATACATGCATATTTTCATGCCGATTGGTTCAGACAGACAGACAGACAGACAGACAGACAGACAGACAGACAGACAGACAGACAGACAGACAGACAGACAGACAGACAGACAGACAGACAGACAGACAGACAGACAGACAGACAGACAGACAGACAGACAGACAGACAGACAGACAGACAGACAGACAGACAGACAGACAGACAGACAGACAGACAGACAGACAGACAGACAGACAGACAGACAGACAGACAGACAGACAGACAGACAGACAGACAGACAGACAGACAGACAGACAGACAGACAGACAGACAGACAGACAGACAGACAGACAGACAGACAGACAGACAGACAGACAGACAGACAGACAGACAGACAGACAGACAGACAGACAGACAGACAGACAGACAGACAGACAGACAGACAGACAGACAGACAGACAGACAGACAGACAGACAGACAGACAGACAGACAGACAGACAGACAGACAGACAGACAGACAGACAGACAGACAGACAGACAGACAGACAGACAGACAGACAGACAGACAGACAGACAGACAGACAGACAGACAGACAGACAGACAGACAGACAGACAGACAGACAGACAGACAGACAGACAGACAGACAGACAGACAGACAGACAGACAGACAGACAGACAGACAGACAGACAGACAGACAGACAGACAGACAGACAGACAGACAGACAGACAGACAGACAGACAGACAGACAGACAGACAGACAGACAGACAGACAGACAGACAGACAGACAGACAGACAGACAGACAGACAGACAGACAGACAGACAGACAGACAGACAGACAGACAGACAGACAGACAGACAGACAGACAGACAGACAGACAGACAGACAGACAGACAGACAGACAGACAGACAGACAGACAGACAGACAGACAGACAGACAGACAGACAGACAGACAGACAGACAGACAGACAGACAGACAGACAGACAGACAGACAGACAGACAGACAGACAGACAGACAGACAGACAGACAGACAGACAGACAGACAGACAGACAGACAGACAGACAGACAGACAGACAGACAGACAGACAGACAGACAGACAGACAGACAGACAGACAGACAGACAGACAGACAGACAGACAGACAGACAGACAGACAGACAGACAGACAGACAGACAGACAGACAGACAGACAGACAGACAGACAGACAGACAGACAGACAGACAGACAGACAGACAGACAGACAGACAGACAGACAGACAGACAGACAGACAGACAGACAGACAGACAGACAGACAGACAGACAGACAGACAGACAGACAGACAGACAGACAGACAGACAGACAGACAGACAGACAGACAGACAGACAGACAGACAGACAGACAGACAGACAGACAGACAGACAGACAGACAGACAGACAGACAGACAGACAGACAGACAGACAGACAGACAGACAGACAGACAGACAGACAGACAGACAGACAGACAGACAGACAGACAGACAGACAGACAGACAGACAGACAGACAGACAGACAGACAGACAGACAGACAGACAGACAGACAGACAGACAGACAGACAGACAGACAGACAGACAGACAGACAGACAGACAGACAGACAGACAGACAGACAGACAGACAGACAGACAGACAGACAGACAGACAGACAGACAGACAGACAGACAGACAGACAGACAGACAGACAGACAGACAGACAGACAGACAGACAGACAGACAGACAGACAGACAGACAGACAGACAGACAGACAGACAGACAGACAGACAGACAGACAGACAGACAGACAGACAGACAGACAGACAGACAGACAGACAGACAGACAGACAGACAGACAGACAGACAGACAGACAGACAGACAGACAGACAGACAGACAGACAGACAGACAGACAGACAGACAGACAGACAGACAGACAGACAGACAGACAGACAGACAGACAGACAGACAGACAGACAGACAGACAGACAGACAGACAGACAGACAGACAGACAGACAGACAGACAGACAGACAGACAGACAGACAGACAGACAGACAGACAGACAGACAGACAGACAGACAGACAGACAGACAGACAGACAGACAGACAGACAGACAGACAGACAGACAGACAGACAGACAGACAGACAGACAGACAGACAGACAGACAGACAGACAGACAGACAGACAGACAGACAGACAGACAGACAGACAGACAGACAGACAGACAGACAGACAGACAGACAGACAGAAATTCTTCTTTATAGGTATAAATTCTGACAAATACGCATTTTGGCTCCGACTTGCTGGGTTCATCAGTGTCTGTTTCGAACAACAGACTTAATCAACGCCGAAAAAGAGACTGATGAAGCTTGCAAGTCATAGACCATAGACGATACGCATATTTCTTATAATAATCTAATCTAAATATATAAGAAGCTTATCCTATCTGTAGCCAAAATCTAATTGTCACGACAGGAAATTTAAGAAGTGTTAGAAATCCATTTTTGGCTTTGGCAAATTCAGGTGAAATCTCGAACAAGACAGCTCAGCTGACAAATAAATAAAAAGAAATAAATGAAGAAGTTTCATTTTTTTCATTTCACGGAATCTTTATGCATCGTGTTTGAAGATAGAATCATCTCTCTAGTCAAGTTATGTTTTCAGTACTGACTTTTCTTTCGGAGATGAAGTATTATTGCGACCGCTTTAGCATTTCAAGATATTCTTCTGCTCGAACATGTCTCAATGGGTACGTGACGTTAGGCATAATGACCGATAGGCCTAATGGATGATATGCATAATGGATGAAGAGCATAATGGACGATTGGCAGAATGGATCATATGCATAATGGAAGATGAGCGTAATGGGCGATAGGCATCATGGATTATAGGCATAATTTATAAAAATTCGTTTTTTTTAACTGACTCGATTTGCCTAACGTCCATTATGCATTTCGTCCATTATGCCTAACGTCCATTATGTCTGACGTCTGTATGCCTACCGGGGTACACTCGGACGCAGCTCTTGTTATGAGCACCGCCCGGAGTGACAAGATTACTACCGACTCATGTATGCACCGCACCGGATTGGTTTGATAATCTAACACAGTGTCTTACTTTTACTTACTTAGGACTTATTTCTAATTCCCGTCGTAGTAAGTAAAGCCATTCTAATTTTCATCATTTGTTGGATGGATTTAATGAATACTCCAAAAGTTCTTGTGCTGATTTGGCTAAAACACACTTACCTTCCGATCCGTGAACTTTGATATCACTGAAAAGCGATTATTAAAGCATATTATTGAAATTACGCAACTGATTTTATTTTTTAAATTCGTCGTACCATTTTAAAATCCGTCCATTAAAATTTTTCATCGTCCGTACTAAAAATCACAACAATGTTTACGAAGCTTACGCGCATGTATTTGTGTAGGATGACATGAAAAAATGTTATTCTGCAAAATTTCTGCAGATCAGGCAAGTTTTCCTGGCTGTAGAATAACGACAATGCTTTGCGTGAGTTATTTTCATTTATGAATGACGGAAATTAAAACAATTAGTCGACATTTTCTTCTTCGTCGCACGAAAAAACGTAGGAAATTTGGCTGGTAGGACTTCTTTAATGATAAACAGTATTTAAATAGATCTCAGCTCACTTTGATTGATCGCGTATCGGCATATGATAGAAAACAAAATAAAATATTAGGTAATAACTAGTTTCGCATTGCGTGTCATAAAAATGCTGACATTTATAATAATTTGTGTTGGATAGGACGGGAATAGGCAATTACGACGAATCAGCAATATACCCTACTTATTGCAAGCGACATGAAACCGGGATGGCTCGTACTGTATCAAGAACTTGTCTTTGCTGTAATCGGCTAAATCTGTAATCGGCTCTGCTGTAATCGACGAATTAGTTGAGCGTCTCGACACACGCAAGTCGGCTTCAACCTGGTCAAGCCATCCAACACGTTGGGTCCCTCTATTCCTGTCCCTCTATTGCCGGTGAGATTCTTGAAGAGGACAAATTTCATTGTACAGTCGTCCGGCATCCTTCCCAAGTAACAATTTGGATTTTATTACACTCTTATGATGGCATTTAAGACCAAATTTGGTCACGAAAACCGTCATTAAAGTACAATAAAACTGATATTGTTGCTCGGGGTGCAACGTGACCGGTCCATCGTAGCCTCTCGATATCGGGGTGCAACGTGACCGGTCCATCGTAGCCTCTCGATAATCGCTAGGTGTACGATGGGAATCTTTCAAGAAAGTGCCTTTTTTATACGAGTAGGGAAATCTGCTCAGCACCCTAGAAGATACGGTACTATCAGACACCTGAGAAGACAACTCAGGAAGTGGGGTTAGGTATCCCGACGCCCCTAGTGGAGCGTGAGGATCCAGACCCACTAAAACCCTACTCGAGTCTCCTGCCTCAATCCCCCCTGACACCACCTTATCGGTATTACTTCAGAGAGGGGCTATTGTGCTTAACGAATCCTCTTAGATAACTACTGGACTATGGTAGTTAGGCTATTTACTCGCCGTTGATCGGCTCTCCAGCGGTTTTGAAGCTCAAATACAATCTGGGTAGCAGCCGCATTGACCGCTCCCCAGACGTCCTAGCTAGAACACATCCTTTGGACAAAGTTATCTGGAGTAGTGTCCTGTCCGCTCACTGCCTGCATGTTGCTTCTCGCGCCCACGGAACGAGGGCATATAAAGAAAACATGTTCTGCAGTTTCCTCTACATCCACGCATTCATCATCATCAACTTGTGCAGATACTATCTAAAACAACTATGCCCTGATAGAATCTGTGTCAGGTGGAAGTTGACATCGGCGTGGTGCCTGTCGACCCACCCGGATACTTCCGGAAGAAATCGGTGGATCTACCGGCCTTTGTGGAATCAGACCATGACCGCTGAATGTGGGCATCGAGATCGATCTTGTGGTACTCAGTATGCCTCTAGTTCCACGTTGGTTGAAGCACTCTACGTCCTCACTGATGATGATGCGAATAGGCATCATAAAAGCAGCCGTGGAACTTCGGTATGAGTTTTTGTTCATCGATTGAGTTCAGCACGAATATCAAGGGAAAACGTTGCATGGGTCTCTGGTAGTATCCCGTAACCCTTCAGGAGTTTGTGCGACTGCTATTTGCGGTTGCAAAAATCTTTTAGGCAGGATGGTACTCAAGTAGCTCTTCAGCGGTGTACTGCATATTCTGTAAAGCCTTAATGGAGAGTTCATATTACATAGAATAAATGAGTACTGTTCACGCATATATGTTCAAAAAAGTGTTCATTCGAAAAATTTAACTATTTGTTTTAAAATCCATCAGTACGTTAATTTTATAGAAGCCTTCAATAGTTATATCTTAAAATGAAGGCTAAATTATAATTTCCCGAATAAATTTTCCATTTGATGTTTTTTTCATGTGACGTCACATAACTTCATACCCCCCTCCCCCCTACGTCACAAATCGTCACGATTAGGTCAACCCCCCCTCCCCCCTATTAGCGTGACGTACTTTATGGATGCCCCCTTTATATACATGTATGATTTTTGATACATTTATTTGTAAACCAATCCTCCCAGCGTGCGTTTTAGTCTGGTGTAGATTGCCTTCGCCATCCCAAGGTTTCTATTAATGATGTCGGGACCGTCGGCGAAGTTAGCTACTTTTGCTGAAGATCCTCTTATTTCTGTCCGCTCGACAGAAAACACCGTCAATCGCGTTAAATAACATAAACGGCCGCAACCCTTTGCATGATTTGAAAGGACTCTAGTCTAGGCACACGTAGCATATCAATCGTTTCAGGGCTATTTTGACCAGCCCCGTCAGTTTGTCCGGGAAGCCGGTCCCGTGCATTATCTGCCATAGCTGATTGCGCTTGACTGTATCGTTCCACAATCCACGAGAAGTGAAATGTGAAAAGAAAGTAGTGAGAAGTGGGAAGAGGGCAGTAAGGTTGAATTTTCCACGACGGCGTACATGATTTTGGGCGGATTTGCTCCTTCTTCATTACCATCTCGCACATAAAAGATTGTGTTGAAATCCTGCCAACGTAAAAATTAAGTACATTTCAGTCATAATTTTACCCATTTTTAAAAGTTTAACTCTAAAAGTTTCAAACTAATCAATTTGTCTGGCTTTTAAAGACTCTGTTGCACACACGTGAGTCATTTGACGCAAATCTGCCGTGAGCATAAGTATAAACGAGTGAGTATAAACGTTGAAAACCACACAGTTTGTTTATTATAAAATTTATTAAAAAATTACTGACTACAAAATACTTCAGGGAGAAAGGGGAAACCTGCTTAAAAAAATGTGATGTTAAATGTAATTGAAGTTAAAAAAATGCTTGTCTTAAAATAACGCTTTCATCAGCTATATTACCTACCCATTTTTTTAATCGTGTATATTGCTCTTACCACACCTTCTGTCATGTTTTGTGCTATAAATCGTGACCTTCACGACATATGGGATAAAACAACGGCTCAAATACCTTCTAATGACAACAGTGGAGACTGTAAGCAATCTTATGCTATTATTAGAAAAACAAGAAACCCGCAAACTTCGATGAGTAACGTAAAGGAAATTAGATGCGACATTATTACGATGTTTATGACGCTCAAGAGCGAACGATGCCACGTATGTTGTATATGGCAATAAACCATGTCGGTATGTATATCTCGCGATCGCCTGGCGGGTGTCTCTAGTGGGAAAAACATTTTAGTCAAAGCACAAACGGCGGCGTGGCGATGTGGCGTGGTAGTGGCCCTGCTTCGACGCATCGACAATGAACGCCTTGCACGCATCTCATCGATCAAACTAAAATGGAATGAGATGCGACAAAGTCGGAACTGTTGCGTCTCAGGCGATCCCGGTGAAATTGAGGGGATGCGCGCCTTGAAATGACTGGTGGTGCTTGTGAACGTCCCATTAGTTACAATTTATGTAGTGATTATTTTCCGTTGCCTTCTGGTACTTTTCAGAGTCCGAAATACAACAATTGGTACACTGGAGGTTTAGGATAATTTTAAAGTATACTTATGTATAGGTTTTAACGCGCAAAAAGTTACGAGAGAAATTCCGTATTCGAACTCAAAGCTCTGGAACGCTTTTGTTATTTTATATAAATGTAAAACCGGAATTCCTCGGTTAGAGCAGTGTTTTCGTTTCAAGAGATTTCGTTTTTCAGTAGATTTGAACTGCAAATGAAAGAATTACCATAATCACGGGCAGAAGTTTCATTTTTGGTACATTATTGCTCTTTCCACTTTGAGTGAAAAAAGGCAAGCCTAATATTCAGCAATAATTTTTCAGTATTAAGAGTTAAGACGAAAAGATTATTCATTGAGTGCCTCAAACAAATGACAAATTTTCAACACTGATGAATTTCATTATGAATATATTGTTATTTATACTCTTTTCCAGACAACTGCTTAATACCGTGATAAATGAATTCACGAAATGAACATAAATAATATTTCATAAACAATAGGATGCAACGCTGAGCACGTTTTCACGACATCTTTGTTTCAAATTTTCGAAAAACAAAATAAAAACTATCCAAAGCAAGACGGATGGGTTGATAACGTAACAGAATTTTCAATCAATTCAAAATAAGCGGCATTCTCGGAATACAGCCAGGAACAATGTCTCGCGCTTTGTACCAATAATGTGACAACCCACATAACGACAGTCGTGATGATCGTGTGTGGTAGAAGCGAGTCAGTCCGGTTATTAGCATAAAATAGTCGTCTGCGAACTAATGAATGAGCTTCTCTCATCACCGGGCATTCTTGCGTGAGTAGAAAAATTTTCGGTATGGCACCTGTTGGCTTTAAAGTTTTTTTTGCCCGACATCAACGATTTTTTTTCTTCGAAAACTTCAATCGGCTTTGATATTTCGGGAATGCAATTTCAATCAGCACCCATCGGACGCCTTCTGCCATCAATCAACTCGTAAAATAACAAACGCAGTTTATGTCTAATGCCGACACGGGTTTCACGTTACACTGCCTGTCGGAATCGAATTAGAAATTCGAATCCAGATTGTCAACAACTGTGTCTGCCCGGTCGACCACGTACCTTCGCCCTCAACTGCGATTGCTTCATGTTTGGGACAGTTTTAAACAAGAAAACAAATTTTCACGTCTCGCTCATTTCCATTCGATTCTCTCGGGCGACTCTGGGTTGTGGTCATGGTTCGTTTACACGTGAGGAAATTGCCGCAAAGACGGATCATTTAGGAAATGGTACACGCCAAGGCCCCGTGCCGGCCGGCCCTACCCGAGAAAAAGAAATGATGTCACACACTGCGTTTGACGATGAGTCATTTTTCTGGCAGCAACCCGAAGGGGACTAGAATGGATCATCTACTCCGGTAAACTATCATGTCTGTGTCTTGGCGCTTCCTTCTGGAGTTCATGTGTGCTCGGAAATGGCAACACAGGCGGCGGCGGAGACGGCGGCAGCGGCGGATGTTGAGCGAAACTCCGTGAAAGGAGACATACCGGGCGGGAGCACTTTCGGATGTCAGTTTCACTTACGCGCGGTTTAATGTTGCGTGCAGTCGTTTTCCTTTTGAAATATCTTCATTCATTTATTTTTACGTCACGTGTGATGAATTTTGTTGGGTGAATTAATGGAAAGGTTAATGACATTGATACAGTTTTTACGTAATAAATAGTTATTTCTGTCGTTTCTTGTGAAACCAGGAGGTAAGGCAGATTTTGGCCAGATTCTAGAAGGTGGATATAGAAGTAGATATGTGATTTGATTCATTACGGTTAACCGTTATATGTTCGACAAAAAAACACCTTTGAGTGCTTGACAAGGGTACCCGAATACCCGCAAATTGAAACGCTTGAAACTTTGGCAATATTTGACCGATTTGGACCAACTTACCACCTAAAGATTCAGAAACTTATCCACTTCCAGGTGCGTAAAACAGAACTGGAGGTGGTTCATCTGGTTCCCGGAGATCCGGTATTCCGAGGATGTGTTCCGGAATTAAAGCTTTTTATGATTTTGAATGTAATCATAGTAATTATCCTCGGAACGGCCATTCTGGAACAAGTGCTCGTGGGATCTACTATGGCAACAGAGCTGTTCGGATTGCAACACTGGCAATATGGGTATCTAAATTCATGAAATTTTTCCGGAAGGTCGTTTCTCATTGGTTTATCCCTATCTGATGATTTTGCCCCGGCATGGCCATTTCGGAACATATTCCCGTGGGTCTTCACAGTGGTCCAAAACCAAATAAACGTGCGCATTACAGTTTTGAGTCGGAAAACTTGATTTTAGCTTTACTTACTTACTTCCTTACTTAGCTGGTTTGCCGTCCTAAGACAAAGCCTGTTGAACAAAGTTTCTCCATGTTACTCGGTTGAAAGCTACCGCTCTCCAATTCCTCGAACACCAAGTACTCTCCGCCAGATTTCGCTCCACCTGCTCTAACCATATTGCTTGCTGCGCTCCTGGTCGTATTGTTCCTACTGGATTTGAGGCGAACACCATCTTTGCAGGGTAGTTGCCCGGCATTCTTGCAACATGCCCTGCCCATCATATCCGTCCAGCTTTAGCCACCTTCTGGATACTGGGATCGCCATAGAGTTGTGCATGTTCATGGTTCATCCTCCGCCTGCATACTCCGTCCTCCTGTACGCCGCCGAAGATCGTTCTTAGCACTCGTCGTTCGAAAACTCTGAGCACTCGCAGGTCCTCTTCGAACATTGCCCATCGCAAGCAACAATGTGAGTTTTATTATGCTCGTGACCATACGATACCACATACGGGATACGGGATACCACATATAACTGTTTTTGACCTTTGTTATACTATAACAAAGGTTTGAAAATTGGTCGAAAAACACGCGGTTGATCCGAGGCCTTGAGGGCCGAGTCACATATATCAATCGATAAGGTTCGACGAATTGAGCAATGTGTGTGTGTGTGTAATGACCGTCTTAACGTCCACTCCTTCACATTCACCCTCGCAGGGTTCTGCCATTCTTGTTGCTACTACATTCTCCTTCACCGTCTACTTTCCTTGCACCTGTCGAGACGTGTACCGATTCAAAGATGGCGACCGTCATGATTTCCATCTCCTTACGGCCACCCTCACAGGGTTTCTTGTTAGGCTAAGCACTGCTCCGTCGAGTTCGCCACTGCACTTCCCCTTCACTCCTTGACCGACCACTTTCCTTGCACCTGTCGAGACGTGTACCGATCCAGAGATGGCGACCGTCATGACTTCCATCTCCTCTCGGCCACCCTTGCAGAGTTTCTTGTTAGGCTAAGCACTGCTCCGTCGAGTTCACCACCACACTGCCACTTCATCTATCAAGACGCGAACCGATCCAGGGATAGCGACCAACATAACATCTATCCTCTCACGGCCGCCCTCGTAGTGTTTCTGTCCAAGCTTGGTTTGCTCCGTCACGCTCGTCACTCCAACGTATCTGTCAAGATTGTTTGCTAATCGGGATTTCGCTACTTCGCTGGTTGTTTCTGCACTGTCGTTGCAGTTGCAACATAATCTGTGCTACAACACCGGTGACGGCATTCCACACGCTCTCCTCCCGACACATTTCGCCTACTATGTTCTCCACCGTCAGGGGCGGCATCTCCCTTCGTATCACGGCAAATCGAGGACATTCAAAAACCACATGCTGTGGTGTTTCTACCGTCTCTCTGCACTCCGGGCAGAATGGTGTCGCAGCGTGCCCGAACCGGTGCAGGTATTGCCTGAAGCAACCATGACCCAAGAGAAACTGCGTCAAGTGGAACCCGACGTCTCCATGTTTCCTGTTCAACCAGGTTGACAGAACCGGTATGAGTCGGTGCGTCCATCTACCATTCTCGGCCTTATCCCACTCTTGCTGCCATTTGCTCAGCGACTCTTCTCCCGCCAGCTTCCGGGCTCCTCTGATGTTTCTTCGTCCGTAGCAGTCGTTATCTTTCACGAGCATGATGCTGATGGGGATCATTCCAGCGATAACACATACTGCCTCCGACGATATTGTTCTATATGCACTGGCAACTCTTACAGCCATGAGTCGGAAGGTACTATTCAGCTTCCCGCGATTCCGCTTCGATCGTAGTGCTGCGATCCAGGCTGGACCTCCATACCGCAGTATCGATGATGGCACACTAGCCAGAAGTCTGCGCTTACTACTACTCGGCCCGTAACAATTCGACATGATTCTGGCTATTGCATTGATAGCCTTCGCTGCCTTCTCGCAAGCGTAGTCGACGTGGCAGTTGAAATTCAACCGGTCGTCTATCATTACTCCCAGACGCTTGACCGCGCGCGTTGAAGTAATAATGTGCTCTCCGACGGTGACGACTGCATGTTGCACGGCCTTACAGTTGCTAACCAGCAGAACCTCCGTTTTATGGTGGACGATTTGTAGCTTTGCACCATGCGTCCAGTTCTCGATAGTTCTAATCGCCTCTGTCACCAGCATTTCTACCTCCTCCAGTGACTCGCCTGTCACCGATAGCACGATGTCATCTGCAAAGCCGACGATCACTGCGCCTCTAGGCAGCTTCAGAGACAGTACATCGTTGTACATCCCGTTCCAGAGCGTTGGGCCAAGGATGGGACCTTGTGGGACTCCAGACGTAATGCTCATCGTCTTGCGCCCCTCGGCAGTCTCGGAAACAAGCGTCCGATTCCTGAAGTAACTCCTCAGTATTCTGCATAGATATCCCGGGACATGCATTCTATGCAGCGATTCGGCAATGGCCTCCCAACTGGAGCTGTTAAAGGCGTTTTTTACGTCGATCGTTACAACGGCACAAAAACGATCTCCTCTTCGCCTATGTTTGGACGACTTCTCGGCTTGCTCGATCACTGTCCGAATTGCATCCACCGTGGACTTCCCTTTCCTGTTAGCACACAACCGAGGGTGGGATAGGGCCTTCACCGGCCGTGTGTGTGTGTGTGTGTGTGTGTGTGTGTGTGTGTGTGTGTGTGTGTGTGTGTGTGTGTGTGTGTGTGTGTGTGTGTGTGTGTGTGTGTGTGTGTGTGTGTGTGTGTGTGTGTGTGTGTGTGTGTGTGTGTGTGTGTGTGTGTGTGTGTGTGTGTGTGTGTGTGTGTGTGTGTGTGTGTGTGTGTGTGTGTGTGTGTGTGTGTGTGTGTGTGTGTGTGTGTGTGTGTGTGTGTGTGTGTGTGTGTGTTATCACCTTGTAGATCACTATTGAATTGTTTTGCGATATTTTGTTTAAACGTCATAAGCAAAAATGTAAAAATTACGTGACATGATTTTCTCCGGAACCGCTCAACCGATATTAACAATTTTAATATCAAATGAAAGCTCTTGCTACCGCAAATGTTTTGGAAGAGTTTTCTCGAAAACAATCAAGCGGTTCAAAAGTTATGCTTAAAATGTGCTATTTCAAGGCCAATTAATCGAACATTTCTCAGAGATGGCCAAACCGATTTATGCGCTATTAGTCTCATTTGGTAGGTAATATAGCCTTATAAATCATTATTGATTTGTTTTTTGATTGGATGTTTAATTTGAAAGTTATGACCAGTCATGTACAGCATAATAAAATTATGCAACAATTATTTATAACGATTTTAACCAGATAATTAAACAGATTTCAATTATCTTAGTTTCAAACGAGAGGCCTTAACGTTTTGAACATATCTGCTAAATTTTATTAGAAGTAGCCTTACCAGTTAAAAGTTATTTGAAAAACATTGATGAAATTATTTAAACAAACTTTACTGATATGAACCAAATAGAAAAAACGCGATCATGTGCTGTAGCGTAAAAATGCTTAATTTTCCAGGTGGTGTGTCTTTAGAAAAGTTTATTAAAAAAGTACGGCGCAACTTTTTACACTATTAGGGTGACCATAAATCTACCTAGGGTGATACAGTGGACTCTCGGAAAAGTTAATCGATTGGGGAGTGGGTCGATTAACTTTTCCGAAATATTAACTTTTCTGAGTAGTCCTAAAAATCATTGAAAATGATAAATACAAAGGCGTAAGATGCATTCCAGGATATAGGATACACATTTTTATGTATTTAGAAGTTCTAATTAAAAAAAAATGTAGTAAGATCTTTATGAAATAATAATTAGTTCCTTTCAGTAAGTTTAAAATGGTCGGTTCACTAGTTTACTTTTGTTTTTTCGTAGTCTGACTACGTTTTGATAATGTTCGCGCTTATTTTTAAAATTCAATCTGAGTTTGCGCTTTTCCAGTATGTTATCAATAATCCTGAAGTAACTATGTGCCCGTATTGAACTATTGTTGGAACTGTCCGGTATAAGAGTTTAATTTAATCCCAGTTATGATACTACTCTGTATGAAACTGTGGAAAGGCGACAATAAACCGAAAAATGAGAAATAAATAAAGAAGGTAAACACACGTGTGTGTGGACGAACGCTTGGACAACCAATAAATTCAAACTCTCAGAAAAGTTAAGGCAAAAATTAACTTTTTAGAGCGTTGCATGAGAGCTGATATTCGCTAAACTTTTCTGAACAATTAACTTTTCAGAGAGTTAACTTTTCCGAGAGTCCACTGTACAATTTTTTGTTTTTTTAAATGCGTGTTTTTTTTTCTTCAAAAAGTTGCAGAGCATACTAAAATAAGCAATTTTGCTGAATATAGTAACTATCTATCTCTTACCGGTTGCGAAATATAATGATGCGCCAAAAAGGAGCACTTAAAAATCAATTATGTTCAATAACTTTGCACACAATTTTTTATTGCTTTTAAATGTTCTACAAAGTTATTCAGTATGCTAAAATACACATTTTCGCTGAAGATTGTTTTTCAGGAAGATGCATATTTAATGAGTTATAAAAATTTTTATCAAAATATAACACATTTTTCAATTGATTTTTCTGAGATTCCTTTGGAGTGTTCCTGATGGAAATATTTTTTTTATAAATAAAATATAGTACTTTCACCTAATGGTTGTCTGGTTTGTGCGAAGCTGCCCGAAATTAAAAAAAATTTTGAATATCGCAAATTTTTTTTTTATTTATTTTATAACTTATTAGATATGCGTCCTAGCAACAACCAATCTTCAGTGAAAATGTGTATTTTAGCATACTGAATAACATTGTAGATCACTCAAAAGCAGTAAAAAAATCGAGTGCAAAGTTATTGAGCTTAATTGATTTTTAAGCGCACCTTTTTAACACATCATTATATTTCGCAACCGGTAATAGATAGATAGTTAATGTATTCAGTAAAGTTGCTTATTTTAGTACGTTCTGAAATTTTTTGAAGAAAAATTTTTTTTTTGAAATTTAAAAAAAAAAACAAAACTTTGTATCACTCTAACAGGTGAATTCACGGTCACCCTTACAGTGCAGAAAGATGCGCTATATTTTATTATCAAACTTCTCCGAAGACTTCAAAATTTGATCACTGTGGGTTGGTTGCGGGCTTTGCAAGCCTGAACCACTAAAAAAATCAAAGCAATGGACTCCGTAAGTAAGGCGTGGTACACAAATTACGTAACGTAAAAATTCCGATTTTTTGACCCCCTCCCTCCCCTATGTAACGCTTGGCATAACTCCCCCATTAAATTACGTAACGTTAACCAAACCTCCCCCCGTACCTCAACATTCAATAAAATCGGCTTGAACCGCATATTTTTTTAATTTTTAAGAAATTCAACCAAATTAGCAAGATTAGCAAATTAGCAAGCTTCATATTAAAAACAACAATCAGGCATCGGCCCATGTTAAGGTGAAACGATACTAAATCCAAACATGGCCGGAAAAGCAATATCCTCACGTAGGCGCCATCTTTCCGGCCATGTTTGGATTCAGTACCGTTTCACCTTAAGCTGAAATGGGAAAAAAAGCAAAGCCATGGGTATAAACATCCTGTTGAGAACTTGACCCTTCTTTATCGACAAACTTGGCAGCCGGCTATTAGAGTACAGGACAATTACGAGGCTAGTGCAGCGATCCTGCTGGCTCTATAGAGCACTTCCCAGCCGAGATTCGAACGTACGACGGCTTGTAAGGCCAGCATCGTACCCCGAAGCAAACTGGGCAGCCTGAAATGGTCTTCAACCGTAATAACTGGAAATTTAATATGATTATCTTCATCAGCTGCAAACCATAACTTTTTATCTTAATTTTCATTAGCATAAACCGATTCACTGTTTTCCACCTCCAACAAGTCCTTTCCTCATTTGGCAACTGCCTTTTTGGTATTCATAAATTTGTTACGTAACTATTCTCATGACTCCCCCTCCCCCTTTGTAACAACAAGTAACGCTAACTCGACCCCCCTCCCTCCCCTCTAAGCGTTACGTAATTTGTGTACGAAGCCTAATTTATTTATTTATTTGCTGTCGCCAATCATTGTTGTTTAAAATATTAGGAATATTTAAAAAACAAAAGTTCGTATCACCCTAATAGGTGAATTCACGGTCACCCTAATAGTGCAGAAAGATGCGCTATATTTTATTATTAAAGTTTTCCGAAGACTCCACCTTTGAAAAATTACGCATTTTTTACCCAATTGCTAATGCCCGCTTTTTTTTTAATTTGACCACAGTGCCGTGGGGTGATGCCTACAGGGTCGTAATAGCAAAGGCCAAGGGCGTGATGGCGCTCGCAGAGCAATCGCCAAAGATGCTGGAGCGGATCATCGAGGGCCTCTTTCAGCGCCACGAGTCAAGGCCTTGGCCCCAGGCCGCTGAGTCGTTCCACGACCGACGTTCCAGTATCTCAGACCATAGCGTAGGATGGTCGGCCTCCCAGTCGTACATCCAAAGTAACGTGGGCGACGGCGGTTTAGAGGGCGAGGAAGAAGTGACGGTTACGAACGTGGAATTCATTGAGATCGCTGAATCTCTAAAGGGGAACAAGGCACCGGGGCCAGACGGAATCCCGAATATGGCCATTAAAGCGGCTATTCTAGAGGCTCCCGAATTATTCGGGGCATTGTCTGGAAGCTGACCACTTTCCGGACAGATTGAAGCGACAGAATCTGGTCCTAATGGCGAAGCCGGGAAACCACCGGGTGTCCCCTCGTCATATATGCCGATTTGTCTACTCGATACTGCCGGCAAGGTGCTGGAGAGGGTTATCCTTAACAGACTCGTATATTACACTAAGGATACAAACGGTCTGTCAAGGAACCAATTCGGCTTCCGAAAAGGCAAATCTACGGTGGATGCCATTTTGTCGGTCACTAAGACAGCCGAGGTGGCAATCCAGCGCAAGAGGTATTGCGAAGTTGTCACGCTCGACGTGAGAAATACGTTTAATAGCGCTAGCTGGGACTCCATAACCAACTCGCTCCGGAACGTCTAAGTGCCGGTGTCGCTGTACAGAATTCTGGAAAATTATTTCCAGAATCGTGTGCTATGCTACAACACGGATGAGGGTCAGAAGTGCGTTCCAATTACCGCAGGTGTTCCGCAAGGTTCCATACTGGGCCCGGTGTTATGGAACGTCATGCATGACAAGGTGCTCCAGCTAAAATTCCCGGTAAGGGTAGTGATTGTCGGCTTTGCGGACGACATCACCTTGGAAATCTATGGTGAATCTATCATAGAGGTTGAGTTGACGGTTGTCAACTCTATAAGAATTGTTGAAGATTGGATGCGATCCAGGAAACTGGAGCTAGCGTATCATAAAACGGAGGTTATCGTGGTGAACAACCGCAAGTCGGTGCAGCAAGCAAATATCAACGTCAGGGACTGCACTATTTCGTCTATGCGGTCCTTAAAACTCCTGGGAGTCATGGTCGACAACAAGCTCAAGTTTGGGAGGCACGTCGACTATGCCTGCAAAAAGGCTTCCACAGCTATTTCGGCATTGTCTTGTATTATGTCTATTGTCAAGCGAAGGCTATTAGCCAACGTGGCCCAATCCATACTCAGGTATGGCGGGCCGGTGAGGTCATCGGCGTTAGGTACCAAAAGCTATCTTTTTTTTTGTATTGTTTATGCAGGGAGAAAATCTTCATAGACAGCACCTTCGCGGTGCCGAATAGGATTCACATGGTGCCAACAAGCGCCTACCTACTAAAAACTCTCCTGCTGCCCGTTCCTGAACCCCTCCCGGAACTACCGTTAGGTTTTACTTCAGGAGGGAGGACGTGCCGAAGCACTCCGACTTGTCCGTTGCGTGTGTGGGTCCACACAACACCCTTGCCATTTCATACCGCCACTACCCTTCACCTAGGGCCTGGGCTGCCCAATCAGCCCGTTACTGACCCTAGCAAGCTATGTCGGCCCTGTCGTTGCAAACGTTCTAGCCGTTGCAACTCCGTTATCACCGCGGTTACCGCCCTATCGACGGCACCCCATGCACGCTGCTCAGCGCACATTCTCTGCACGATGTTGTCGGCGTTGGTGTCTTCTCCAACGACCGCAAGCATCACCTGCCGAGTGGACGTAAACCGCGGGCAGTGAAAAATCACATGCTCCGCCGTTTCCTCGGCTACCGTGCAAACGGGGCAAAACGGTGAATCTGCCCGCCCGCGCGTATGTAGATACTTCTTAAAGCATCCATGACCCGACAGAAACTGGGTAAGGAAAAAGTTTACCTCACCATGACCTCTGCCGATCCAGGACGATATGTTCTGGATCAGCCTATGGGTCCACCTACCATGGTCGGTGCGATCCCATTCCGCCTGCCAACGCCTAATAGAGTCCAGCCTAACTCTGTCCCTAGCGCCCCTGACGTTCCTCTGCCTATGGCACTCGATATCCTCACCTAGGAGTATGCATATTGGAATCATGGCTGCAATAACCCCAATCGCATCCAACGATATGGTACGGTAGCCGCACGCAACGCGCAATGCTAACAGCCTGAACACCTTGTTCAGGCATGCCTGATTGCGCTTACTCTCCAAAGCCGGGGCCCACGCCGGTGCACCGTATCGTAGCACCGACATGGCAACGCTGGCCATCAGGCGTCTCTTACTGCTGCTAGGACCGTAGCCGTTCGGCATGATCTTAGACAGAGCAGTGACCGCCGTTGACGCTTTACCACAAGCATAATCCACATGACTGGTGAAGTTCAGCCTGTTGTCTGTCATGACACCCAGGTACTTCACACTTCGTTTGGAGACAATCACCTGTCCCCCCACGATTATTTTTGCCTCTATGGCCGACTTTCGGTTGCTGACCATCACAGCTTCCGTCTTATGGTGGGCCAATCGCAGATTGACGCCCGCCATCCAACCCTCTATTATGCTTATGGCGTCTGATGCCAGCATTTCCACCTCCTCCAGAAACTCGCCTACCACTGTAAGGACGATATCATCGGCGAAGCCAGTGATATCGACCCCAGTGGGTAGTTCGAGCCTCAGCACCCCATCGTACATGGCATTCCAAAGCGTGGGGCCGAGAATTGAACCCTGTGGAACACCCGCTGTCACTTTGTACCTCTTCGCCCCGTCCGCCGTGTCGTACACTAGCGTCCGGTTCTCGAAGTAACTCTTAAGCAACCTGCATAGATGATCCGGTACCCCCATCCTATGCAGCGCTACCGCAATTGCACCCCAGTTAGCGCTGTTAAAGGCGTTTTTGACATCGATTGTGACTATGGCACAATACCTGTCGCCTCGCCTTTTCCGTTTCATAGGCTTCTCGGCCCTCTCCACTACGGACTTTATGGCATCTACAGTGGACTTCCCCTTACGGAAGCCAAACTGCGTGTTTGCCAGTCCGACATCACTTTCCACTACAGGCGTCAGCCTGTTTAGGATTACCCGCTCTAGCAATTTGCCTAGCGTGTCCAATAGGCAAATTGGCCTATACGACGAGGGATCACCAGGCGGTTTCCCCGGCTTTGGCAGCAGTACCAATCTTTGGACTTTCCATTTGTCTGGAAATTCGCATACCTCTAGGCAACTCTGAAGCGTCTCTCTAAACATATCGGGATACGCTTGGATCGCCGCTTTGAGTGCCTCGTTCGGAATCCCGTCAGGACCGGGCGCTTTCTTCGATTTCAAACCCCTGGCAATTTCGATGAGTTCCTCATTCGTGACCGGAGTGAGGACATCATTCGATTGACCGTACGGGGTCGGAGGCCATCAAACTGGATCGTGTTGCGGAAAGAGCCCTTCCACGATGACTTTCAGCTTTTGGGGGCAGGTTTCCTGCGGCGCAGATGTACCCTTCATCTTTTTCATTACCACCTGGTATGCACCACCCCAGGGGTTTGAATCCACATCGCGACATAGCTCCTGGAAACAGGATTTCTTGCTACGCCTAACCTCTTTCTTAAGCGCCGACCTTGCCGCTCTAAGATCAACTCCCCGAGCTTCAGCATCTGCATCGGTCCGGGCCCTCTGCGCTAGCCTTCTCGCTCTGTGGCACCTGGAACGGAGCTGGGCAATGGTATCACTCCACCAGTATACCGAGCGACGACCGTTCATTGGCTGCCCCGTCCTAGGCATAGTGGTATCACATGCCCGTACTAGGACGTTGGTCAGCTCACGAGCACTCAGGTTCGAGCGGGTGCTCTCTGCACTGAGTGCTTCAACGAACAGGTCTTTGTCGAAGGCCTTCACTTTCCACCTCCTCCCTGTCGACTTCGCCCCGCGTTGCCGTAGCGCCCGTCGTTCAATCGTGTACCGTATAGCTTGGTGGTCACTATGCGTGTACTCATCTGACACCCTCCAGCCCATGTTGGCAAGCAACGTTGGGCTGCAGAAGGTGATGTCGATGATCGATTGTTGTACCCCCCTACAAAAGGTACTGACGGATCCCACGTTAGCCAGACTTACATCTAGCTTGGACAGAGCTTCCAGCAAGCTTTGTCCCCTCGGAGTAGTGCACCTGCTACCCCATTCGACAGCCCAAGCATTGAAGTCTCCTCCAATGACAACGGGCTTGCGGCCCGTGAGTTCGTCGGTGAGCACGTCTAGCATCCGGTCAAACTGCTCCGGCGACCACCTAGGTGGAGCGTAGCAGCTACAGATGCAGACGCCATCGACCACCGCGATCACGAACCCCTCTTGGTCGGACGACACCACCTCCTGGATCGGGTATCTACCCATCACGGCGATCGCTGCCATCCGACCCTTATCGATAACCCAGTTAGCGCCTCCACGGGGGACCCGGTAGTGATCCGCGATAATGGCAATATCGAACCCCGTCTCGGCTGCCGTTTGCCAAAGCAACTCCTGTGCCGTTTCACAGTGGTTTAGGTTAATCTGTATAACCTGCACCCTTATCGTTGCAAGGCGCGTCTATAAGCTGCACACAGTGGGCCGCCTGTGGCATGCTTATTTCCCTCTACGGCTGTGCAGAGCAAGCACCTGGGGGGTTTGCTACATCCCCTGGCGAAGTGGCCATCTTCACCGCACCGCCTGCACAGCTTGGACCGATCGGGGGCCTTACACTTGGCCGCCCGATGGCCGAAGCCCATACACTTGAAACAGCGTTCTATGCGCCGTTTCACCGTCAGTGTACATACTGACCATCCTACCTTAATCTTGCCAGACGCCAACATCTTGTTGGCGATTGCCTCTGGCACGTTTAAGGTCGCGGTTTGCATATCTCCATATGCCTTCCGCAAGCGGATGTCTGCGGGTGCCACATCAACCTTAAGCTGATCCCGCAGAGCATCACTCAGGTGAACTGTCGTCGTAATCTCGTCGAGGTTTTTACACTCGACCAGAACACGCTGCGACAGCGCCTTGACCTGGCCCGCTTCGCCCAGGGACTGCTCAACCAGTTTCTGGTAATTCGAACTCTGGACCGTTGGGTCCTTTCTAAGTTCGAAAAGCATATCCCCTGCCTGGGTTCGGCGGGTCTTTACAACGTTGGCCCCAAGCTCCTGCAACTTGGGGTCCACACGAACCTTGCGCAGTAGATCAGCATACGACAGCTAGCCTGTCAGCTTCACTACTAAGGCGTCGCCCTTATGGACGCGCCTTGGCTTTGGCTTTGCAGCCGCAGCCTCGCTCAGTTTCGGCCTCGGCGGTTTACGCCTAACCACCTGCCAATCCTCTTCCCCGGTCCCGGAAGCACCATCCGGGACCGCCTCCGCACGTTCGCTGGTAGAGGCGCGAGCCGAAGTCCGCTGCCTCTTGGCTACCAGCGTTGGTCCATGGTCGGGCGTAGCCGCCTTGCGCTTGGCAAGCGGCGTACGCGCCTGACTAGGCATGGCCACAGCCTTAGCGGCTATGACCTGAGCTTCGGCGATTTCGCATCGCTGCAGAAGCTCTTGCCTCTCCACCTCGGCAGCAATGACGGTAGAGCGGAGGCTCACCGCCAGCTTTTTAATGTCGAGGTGGACATTTGACCTAGAGTTGATGAACGAGTACAACTCGTCCACCAACTTTTTGGCTTCCTCCAGCTTGCTACTGGCTGGAGGAAGCCCGACTTCGCCCTCAGGAGGGTGCACCACGCCCTCCGTTGACATTTGCCTACCGCTGTCGCTCGCCTTCTTGGCTGAGCTGGCAGCGATGGCCACCGGCGTTCTAACTGGGGTGTTAGTCCTAGGTGGTGTCAACTTTCTCTTCGGTATCGCTCCCGTTTTCGGGGGGCTTCCCTGTATGTGCTGTGCCCCCGATTTCGGCGGGTTTCCCTTCTTGGGTCGCGCCCCCGATAACGGGGGGCTACCTGTCTTTGCTGTTGGTGACCTAGCCAACTTACTACTTTTGGCAAAGATATCATCTTTGCCACTAGTAGCACCCGTATTCGATCCCTCTTTGAAATTTAAAAATTTGTCCATTCGAAAGGGTCCCAACTCTAGGCCGCTATCTCCACTCGTAATTGTGTAGTCGCCTTAACGATCCCATGGTGATCTATGCAAGCAGGGAGGCCATGGCTAGGGACACTCCCCCCTACCCTTCATGGGGGCAGGGATGTCAGCATCCGATCGGCGTTAGTCAGGAATGTATCACTTTCACAGCACTTTGACGTGAGTGACGAGCTTTGAACGTACCTAGAGACCAGCCAAGGTTTTAGCGGGACGGAAGGCAGCTGCACCATTAGCCTACTCGCCGTTTCGGGAAGGTACCACCCTTCCTTACATAAGGTAGTAGAATAGCACAGCCGTCAGCCCTGTAGCGCCAAATCCAAACGTTTATTCCCGCCCGTCCAGTACACCGTAATTAGGATCTTCCTGGAACCGATCCTAATGTGCCCATGGCACTCCTGACCCGGCTTTTTTGCTTAAAATCCTGAGCTCTAACAGGACGTTACGGCGTCCGCAGCTGGCTTATAGGAATTGAGCCTCGCTCGCTTCTTTACACCACTGCGCAACGCTACCCGCAAGCACTACGGCGCCCGCAGCTGGCTTATAAGAGTTGAGCTTTGCTCGCCCCTTTACACCACTGCGCCACGCTACCCACAAGCACAACGTGCCCCCCTTTCCCTGTTAGCACACAACTGAGGGTGCAACCAAAGACTGGTATTTGGCCGACCCTAGACCCAGTTGCGTCCCGGCCGGTACCGCGTGGAGGTAGGGATAAGAGTTCCCGCTCTCATCGTAGTGGCTATTCGGAGTCGCGCAAAGTCGAATGCGACTTTGTTCGGCGCCTTAACCTCGCTGAGTTAGGGCCTTAACCGGCCTACCAAAAGCTATCTAGCCAAGCTGGAAAGCACCTATCGTCTCATGTGCTTAAGAGTGACGAGTGCGTATCGCATAGTTTCACATGACGCAATCTGCGTCTTAGCGGGTATGATGCCTATTCCACAAAAGACCAGTGGACACATCGACTTACTCCGGAACTATCCGGGTGGGTCAACAGGCGCCACGACAAAGTCAACTTCCACCTGACGCAGATTCTGTCAGGGCATGGTTGCTTTGGACAGTATCTGCATAAGTTTGGCCATGCGGAGTCTCCCACGTGTTCCGAATGCGTGGATGTTGAGGAAACTGCAGAACATGCTTTCTTCGTATGCCCTCATTTCGCGGGCGCAAGAAGCAACATGATGGCAGTGAGCGAACAGGACACTACTCCGGATAACTTAATCCAAAGGAAGTGTTCCAGCTCGGGCGTCTGGGGAGCGGTCAATGCGGCTGCTACCCAGATTGTATTTGAGCTACAAAACTACATAGTCCAGTAGTTATCTAAAAGGGTGCATTAAGCACAATAGCCCCTCCCTGTAATACCGATAAGGTGGTGCCAGGGGGGATGGAGGCTGGAGACTCCTGGAGTGTGGGTCTGGATCCTCACGCCCCATTAGGGGGTTGGGATACCAAACCCCACTCCCTGAGTTGTCTTCTCAGGTGTCTGATAGTACCATATCTTCTAAGGTGCTCAGCAGATTTCCCTACTCATAATTAAAAAAAAAAACACCCAGAGAGATGATTGAAAACAAGATTTTTACCATCCTTGGCTTATGTCCAGTGCATTGAACTCTACTCATTTTTGCCAGATGTGTAATTTGGTTCTCTCCAAGCAGCACGTGCTGCTCATGGTTAAAAAAAACTATGCAAATGTACTAAGGGTCAACATCGCAGCAAATTTTACTACCGTTTTGCCTTTCTACTATATAAGTATATAGTATAAAGGTATAGAAATCACTTGGAAAACCGGAAATGGAAAGAAGGTCCTGCGGGCCGAATGTTATATACCATTCGACTCAGTTTCGAAAACTGAGCATTTTCTGTGTGTGTGTATGTATGTGTGTGTGTGTGTGTGTGTGTGTGTGTATGTAACGCTTTTCAATCTCACTCACTTTTCTCGGAGATGGCTGGATCGATTTTAATGTTCTTAGTGTCAAATGAAAGGTCTAGGTGTCCCATTGGTCGCTATTGAATTTCATACTGATCGGACTTTTAGTTCAAAAGTTATGTATAAAAATACGAAAAATATGGGACTTCATTATCTTATAGGTCTCTTAACCGAATTGAACAAAATTGATTGCATATGAAAGAGGAGCCTTGCAAACCCTTAACTTCCAAATTTCATGACGATTGGACTTGTAGTTTGAAAGTTACATAAAGAAATGTGAAAAAATAGTATTTAAAACATGTTTATGTAACATATAAGCATTAATTTAATGAAAAACATCACACATTTTATGATTATTTGAAAATTACTGCTGAGATCTATCAAATGAAACCGAGTTATTTAAAATCGGATGCTTCATTCAAAAGTTATTCAAACTTTAACACTTAAGCACCGTATATTAAACCGTTAAAACGTGTGAAATCAAAACATATCAATCAAATGTTGATTGTATTCAATGTATGAGATATGTGTGATGTATGTGTGTATGTATGTATGTATGTATGTATGTATGTATGTATGTATGTATGTAGGTATGTATGTATGTATGTATGTATGTATGTATGTATGTATGTATGTATGTATGTATGTATGTATGTATGTATGTATGTATGTATGTATGTATGTATGTATGTATGTATGTATGTATGTGTATGTATGTGTGTATGTATGTGATGACAATTTGCAATTTTAAAATTTGCAATGAAATTCAAGAAAAGTGAGAATCATGTCAATTGTCTGAAGTTTTTGAAGCCTCTTAGTGGAATACGAACTCTAAAATTAAAGAAAAGAAAAAACTTTTACCGACTAAATTCCACTATTTAATATTTATTCGCGACAGATACGTATACGCTTTGAAATAAGACACTGATGAAGCCTGCACGTCGTAGGTGAACTACGTATCTGTTGTAAATAAATATTATATTCAATCGAAAAGTTTTTTCTTCTCTTTGATTTCAGATTTCAATTGTCATTTTCTTCACTTGCTGTTACTCACAATTGTACAAGAAAAGCAAAAAGCGAAGAAAAGCAGTTTATTTAAGCATGTAGGTATAGTGGTGTATAGAATCAAAAATACTAGTGAGTTGATTTTTCCAAATAAATTTGTACAAATTCCAAACAAATTCTGCGCATCAATAGATGCTCTTTTCAACCAATAGATACTAGAGCTTAGAAATGTTATATGAAAAATAGGAAGTAAACGTTGCACGGTAGTAACTTTGTAAGATTTATTTTCGTTAGTGACATTTTAAAGGACAGATGTCTTATGTCATGTATCATGTTTTAATAAATAAATCAAAAATGACAAGCACTGGAAATCATATCGATCATATTTCCCATTCTCAAGCATGTTAATGGAGCAGCTTTTGCACTATTTTTCGACCTCATTTTGTTTTCCTAACCATCTAACATTGTAAAAACGATGCGGTCATGCTAATGACTATCTTTTCATGAAGGTGCATTCAAAAGAAGCTTAAGTTTTGATTTTCATGCAAAAATAATTATGTGAAAGAGCGCCAGCTAAGAAAAAGTTCAATTTCTCTTTTTTAAATCTAATGCTCTATTTAGTTATTTTTTCTAATTCAGATATATTGCAAAATTGAGGCCAAGCAAACTTATAGTAAAATTTTGAGATTAATCATTTTGTTGTCGATATCCTTTTTCTTCAAAAGCGAAGTATAATAATAATTTTTCTGAACACTTGTTTTTCAAAGATGCTAACTTTTGAACGCATGGTGTTAATATCAAAATATCAAAAAATTTGCTATGAACACATGTTTCATATTGTCAATTCAAAAAAATTCAAGTTTCGTATATGGCTCTGAAGCCCGAAAGTTAAGGCCGTCCGTAGACCCGTTAGAAGGTTAATTTCTAATTTTCTATATATATTCATTCAAGTCTGTAAAAATTATCTTTTGTGTTTACATTATTTCTCGACAAATCACGTAAATATTATATAACTAAATAAGGTGTTCATCAAGTAACATAAATGACGCTTACAAGTATTTACGCACCCAAGGAAAGAAATATAATTATTCTACGCAATACGTTGTGAATTTTACTGGCAAATAAGGATTTTGAGGAATACGGAACGCATATTTAAAAATATAGTCAAGTTAATTATAGATGTTCCTGAGAAATTAAATAGTGGCAGTAGAAAGGCTAGGTCACGCCGCTAGGTGGATTAATTCGGGTTTTTAATTACCCACGTCACACACAAGTTTCAATTACATACAAGCTTAGGTGACACATTATCGAATCGTTACCAGCACTTTAGTATCAAATAGCGTGTTGCCCCAAGGGCACCAATTTAGCCTGAAGCTCGTAAAACCGGCCAAAGCCGAACGTTAATCCCACGAACCCATCAAAAATAACGATTTGATAAACTGAGAAGACATACAAGCAAAACAAATGCAGCAAAGCGCTGCGCTGGCAGACATAAAAATAAAATTTCGATTAGATAACAATGGGAAACAAACCATAATCGCTTAACGGCTATCATTTACCTGTTTGCAACGATGTGAACCGCAGACCAGAACAGGTATTCAGTTTCGATCAGAAAACTATATGTTCGAACGAAGGGTATGTTTCAGGGTATTTCTGAATCAAACGACCGTGCGTAGGAAGGATGAGCCTCATTCGCTCTTGTTCATTAGATGTGAAGCGATAAATTCCAAGCAATACTGCTTCAAAACAATTTTTGATTGGCTCATGTAATTCGCTCCAAAGTCAAATATGGGTGTAATCAATGACTGCATGACGGGAACTCCAGCGAAAATTACAAGCTTCTCATATTCCAAAATGCAGTCATTCGCCGTCTGTCTACAACGCGTGCAACCAGTAATTGCAATCAATTTAATTGTTAGCCAAACTGTCTCTCGCCAATTAATTGGACACAAGTGTGCTACAGCCAGTTGCTTCCCATGCATGTCAACGTTGGCGAAAAACAATGCCCTCCGGTGCTGGTTCCCCGTCGCGTTGTTATAACAATTTGGATTCACCCCGTCACGTTGTACCAACCCCGTCGAATTGTTCTCCATGTTCAGTGACACTCTCAATTTAATGGAGTCGGTTTTGGAGAGACGGATGAAAAAACTGCACGAAACTCCAAAACTCGTCATCGCAGGGGTCCCATGGTGGCATATTGCTTCCGGAAATCGAGGGGCCACTCGTCATCGTCGTCGGTCAGGATGAATTCCCGAAATACTCAAGTACACACGACCGGAACGTGCTGATTGCCTTCGTTGAGTCCTTTCGAAGAATGGGTGCTTTCTGAGCAAAGTGTGACTTAGAATATGCTAAATTAAACTTCGATGAAGGAAAATGAATTCCCCCTGCATATTAAAATTTTCTTCTACGTTTTATGTAGTTTTTCAATGTCTTAACATCGTTTTCTAAGTTATAAAAATATATTGGTAACAAAAAATCTGCGATGAATGGAAACCGTAATTACATACAATTACATAGAATCTTTTTGATGCATATGAACGTAAAATATAAACCAGCAATCTTTTCAAGCTTGTACACCTTTTTCCTTTGATTCTATTCTTTCGACTGGACGTGTTAAAAAGGCATTAAGTCGGCACGTGTCGCGTCGTCGGAATTGTAAGCAAGAACGCGTATTTACTTAAAATACACAGAAAACCGTTCTTTTTCGATGCAAGAACGACATTTCAACTTTTTTTCTTGTATCTCTTTTAATCATCAAAATTAAATGTCATTTGCGGAAACCGTGGCGATGGAGTTTCCAACAGCGTAAAATTGACACGTGCCGAGTCGCATTCGGAAGGGTTCAACAGCAGCAGTGGATCATACTCATACAGGACGTGCTACGCCTGGTTTGCGAATGAAGCATGGAAGGTAGCCGGCAATTAGGACGGATAGCCAAACTGCCTTGTTATTTCATCGAATGAAAAGATTTACAAAACGCCATTGCCGGTATGACCTAATTCATTACCCAACTGTCACACAGAAACTCTCCATCCGCAGGCCTGCTTTTATTTCAAACGAAGGCTTAGCTGTAAATTTGTTAACGCCTGCGGCTTCTGTGGTAGCGACAAAACATCGGTATTAGCCAACAGAAGCCAGTTCAGTCTTTATCAATCATCAGCAAATACGGTCTCCGCATAAAGGGGCTATTTGCATTACGGTGGAGAGCAGATCCAAAACTGACAAATCGCCATGTGGAGGTTTCCCTCCAAAAATACGACCTCTGTTATTGCTGATTTCGAAACCTACGGTTGCAAGTTGAATCCGGTCGCAACGAAGTTGGTGCATGGGAACCAGCAGATTCTAGACAATAGATAAACCATATATTTGTCACGAAAACCTGCTGGGTGTGGGGTTATTGACTAGTTTTCTTTTCGTTTAGTTTTACACACTTGTCCCAGGTTTTAGTTTTGAAACGTTTGAAACGCGCTTCACGGTTTAAGATCTTCGATTAGGTGGCTGCATTATGGTCCCCAGTGCGTTGGAGGTAGCGTGAGAGACTGGATTGACTCTATTTACATAACGATGTTCACGGATTTAGTTGGCGGTATAATTTTTGAAGCAAAGCGTTTGTTACATTCGGGTTAGCACTACGCTACGGTGCAGTTAGTTCAGTAGTCAAAAACTGACTATCCAACTATCCATTTATAAGAAATCGCAATTTTGTTGGAATCCAGTTTATGTTTATTAGTTTATTGAAAGTTTCGATCCAAAATTACGATTGTTTTGTAAGTCAGTTGGTCCACACTACCAAGATCATATGACAGAACTTTGAATGTTTAGCATTTGAGGCACACATATTCCTTAATTATTCTGCTCACCTTGTATCCAACTCTATCCAATTCGCGTATCTTGAAATTAATGTGTAAGCCAATAACCATCAGCAGTTGGATTTATTGTAGTTTAAGGACAGATCAAACGATTTGAAATTAACGGGAACAACGTGCGAAAACACTTTTACGACATTTCGTTTGACTAAGTCATACGCTGCCTTGAAGTCTACAATTATTGGCGTGACGCCTACTCCTCGAATTTGTACTACTTGTCAAGGATTCGAGAGTGATTGCTACTGCCGAGCTGGGATGAGTTTTCTTGGATAATAGTCTTGAGCTGGTCTGAAAGTAATTTATTGCCTATTAATCCACAGAAGACCAAAGTCATTCTCATAAAAAGAGGTCAACGCATGGACTAGAGATGCCAATACCGGGGGGTATTTAGAAAACCGGTTTTTCGGTATTGATAAATGCAATACCGGTAAAACCGGTAAAAAACCGGTAAAATTTAACATTTGAAAACTGCATTTAAAAATTATATGATTTTCCATAATCAATGGTACTCAATTTTTTTAATTGAGCTAATTCATTGAAATAATATTATTTAACCATGCGAAGAGCATTTACCGTGTCATCTTTTAAACGAGAACAAATTTGAATGAAAATCTTCCGGAGAAAGAGAATCTTCATTCGGTGTTCACAGAGAAAGAAAAAACAATTCCTAGTGGTAAATTAGAAATGTGTCTAGGAAAACCCTTGTTCATGAGTTTACTGAATACTGACATTTATGATAAATTATAACTGAAAGTTCAGTTGATTTGGTTCCTACTCCTGCCTACTCGGTTTCTGAATTTATTCCATTGATTTTTAAAATAATAAAACCTTGCAGAATTTTGTTTTCAAAACATCCTTGAAGCCATAAAGAATATTACAAAGTCATCCCGAATAGTGCGGTTAATTATAAAACGAATAAATTTAAATATACGAGCTCTCTCTGAAATTCTACCGATACAGTAACTCGAACAGCAGTTGTGCGGTACTTGAAAGGTGTTCCGAGAGTAGTTTTAGAGTTCGTAGTTTGTAAAGTTTGCAATTGTTCCGGTACAGCAATTCGACAGCAGCAGACTGGTTCTAGCACTGCGACAGAATCTTCTTTCTTCATGAATTCCTCATCGCATAAGTAAAGCGTATCGTTGCTTGTCAGATCGGAAAAACACGATCGAAGGGATGATTGAAGCCCACAGAATTGTCTCAGCCCTGCCAACAGGTTATTCTAACTAAACATAAAGTTATTTCTATTCCAGTTTGTCCTAGCTACCGAAAGAATTTCTTTTGCGTGTTGTGCTCTGACATTTCTCTAGACTTAACAGAGTATTTTCACTGATGATTTTCTGAACAGCTTCACTGATATCGCACATGTCTTCTATTACGCAATATTCTTAATTATTTGGCGCATACAAGCAAGAAATCGGACCTACTTTGCTCTTTGCTATGCCGCCGTAAAAAGCAGACAATGTACAAAACCCTTATTTAACCGGTAGTTCTTTACGGACTTGAAGCCGTGACATCGCTCACGGTGGAAATACGCACCCTTGTCGTGTTTGACCGGAAGATGCTACAGATGATATTTGGTGGAGTACAAACTGAAAGCAGAGAGTGGCAGAGGCGCATAAATCACGAACTAAAAGCATTGCTCGGGGAGATTCATCGTACAGCTGACGAAAGTCGGTAGGCTACGGTGGGATGGACACATCGAAGATGCCGGAAGACAGTTCTCTTCAACGACCCCATCGGCACCAGGAACAGAGGCTCAACGTGCAAGATGGCTCGATCAAATTTGCGACTTCTGAGACAAATGGGAAATTGGCGACGAGTAGCCCATGGAGTGGAACGAGTTGAATGGAGATGACTGCTTGAAAAACACGAGGCACTCTAATTCTATGCTAGCAGCGGTGAGTTATTTCGGGATGTTCCCTTTGGAAGAACTACATAATTGAGTTATTATTTGGAGAACCTTCAATCATGATATTAAGTTTACCCCATGCTTCAAAAGTTTTACCAGCGATTCAGGCTTCTTGAAGTATTATTTGATCATGCAAGAAAAATACCGAAAATACCGGTTTTTGATCGTAGAAAAACCGGTAATTCAGTATTGGAAAATAGCCCGGTAATACCGGTAAAACCGGTTTCGGTAAAACCGGTATAGCATCCCTAGCATGGACAGTCTTCCTGAAATAAAACTTGGCAGTGATATAATTGAATATGTGCAGAAAGTGTCTGGTCTTGGCTTTATTGTCTAATATAATTTAGAATGGGATAGCCATGTGACCGCACAATGCACGAAAGTCTACAATGCTTTAAGATCATTAAGAATCTCATCCAGCCAGCTGCCTGCCACAGTCAAAATAAAACTTTTTAAATCTTTGTTGTTGCCTCATTTCATGTATGGTGATGTATTTCTCTTGAACGCTTCCGTTACAGCTTTAAGTCGTTTACGCATTGCTCTAAATTGTTGCGTTCGTTACATATTTAATTTAACCAGATTTTCTAGAGTCTCCTATCTTCACCAGCAGCTAATCGGTTGCAAATTTTGTAACTTTTTCAAAGTACGTACCTGCATGACGATCTTTAAAATAATTAATTTAGGAAGTCCACAATACCTTAGCGAAAAACTGCAACCGGTTCAAAGTACTCGTACAAGAAACTATCTGTTACCTCGTTTTCGGACAACTCACTATCAGAACACTCTATTTGTTAAAGGCATCGCTTTCTGGAACATGTTACCTAGCGAAATCAAAAACATTCGTTCTGCAAGTAGGTTTCGTCGAGAGTGTGTGGTATGGTTAGACGCAAGGAATCTGCAATAATCTAATACGATTTAAATAGTGCTGGTAGTTACCGTAATTTCGTCAGAAACGTATATTATTGCTTAGTTGAACTGGTTGTAGCAATATTAAAAGGATTATCCTTACGCTATGATGATAAGAAGTAAATAAAATAATAATAAAAAAAATAGATAGTGTCATAGTAAAGAGGACAGTAACAGTGTTTTACAGGCGTTTATATCCTCATACAATTCGTGTTAAATCAGATCGGATCAAGCCGCAAAATTTAAGTTATTTTACCTAGCTCTGTTGCTACTATGTATGTTGTAATTTTGCTAACTATGTTAGCAAAAACAAGATCAAATTTTGATGTGCAGTTATTCGATGTCCGGGGTGGCTCTTGCCGTATCAAGAATTCCTCTCCAGTGTACTCGGTCCTGGACGCCAATTCGTTGCGCGTCTCGACACACGCAAGTCGGCTTCAACCTGGTCGAGCCATCTAGCACGTTGAGCCCCTCTATTCCTGGTGCCGACGGATTTAACTGCACAGTCGTCCGGCATCCTTGCGACGTGGCCGGCCCACCGTAGTCTCCCAACTTTCGCCAGGTGTATGATGGGAATCTCTCCAAGTAGTGCCTGTAGCTCGTGATTCATACGTCTCCGCCACTCTCCGCTTTCCGTTTGTTCTCCACAAAAAATAGTCCGCAACACCTTTCATTCTAAAACTTTTAGTGCACGTATTTTTTCCATAAGCAAAGTTACTGTCTCAAGTCCGTAGAGGACAACCGGTCTTATTAGCGTGTTGTACATCGTCAGCAATGTGCGGCGGCGTATGCTCCTAGATCGAAACGTCTAGCGGAGGGAAAAGTAGGCTCGATTTCCAGTTTGAATGCGTCGCTGGATCTTCTTAATCGTATTATTATCGGCGGTGACCAGAGATCCCAAATATACGAACTCATCAACCACTTCCAGTTCATCGCCGTCAATAGTCACTGTCCGTGGGAGGCAAACGTTACTTTCTCGGGAACCTATTCCTACCATATATTTGGTTTTCGACGCATCAATTTGTAACTCTATCCTCCTAGCCTCCGTTTTTAGTCTGGCATAGATTGCCTCCGCCGTCCCACGGTTCCTAGTAATGATGTCAAGGTCGTCTGCAAAGGCTAGGAGTTGGCTACTCTTGCTGAAGATCGTTCCTCTCGTTTCGATGCCCGCTCGCGGGATCATACCTCCAATACCGATATTGAATAACATACAGGACAGACCATCCCCTTGCCGCGATTCGAAAGGACTTGAGAGTGTCCCGAAACGCGCACGTAGCACATCACTCGTTCCAGAGTAGCTTTGATCAGCCGCGTCAGTTTGTCCGGAAAACCGTACTCTTGTATTATCTGCCATAGCTGCTCGCGTTCAACGGTATCATATGATGGTCTGAAATCCACGAAAATATGATGCGTGGGCACGTTGTACTCCTGACAATTCTGGAGGATTTGTCGGAGTGTAAAAATTTGATCCGTATTAGCACGGGCCTCCATAAAGCCCACCTGATACTGCCCTACAAATTCTTTTGATATTGGGAATAGACGACGCAATGAAATCTGGGAGAGCACCTTGTAGGCGGCGTTGACCAGCATAATGCCGCGGTAGTTACAGCAGTCTAGCCGGTCGCTCTTTTTGTAGATGGGACAGACTACGCCTTCCATCCACTCCTCCGGTAGTTTCTCTTCTTCCCAAATCCTTGAAATCAGCTAGTGAAGTGCCGTTGCTAGCGGTTCTTGACCATTTTTGTAGAGTTCTGCCGGGAGTCGGTCCTTTCCGGCGGCTCTATTATTCTTCAGCAGACCGATTTCAAGCCGGCTCTCTTCGAGATCGGGGGCCGGTATGCTGTTGTTTGTAGGTACTCCGAGGTTAACTTGTAACGAAATGATGCGGTACCATCAGCAGCTTAAGTGCTACTCTCCTGTTGGGAGAGGCTACTGAGGCTCACTTCTTAGGGCGGGTTTTCAAAAGCTCAAACATCCGATATCATTCAGACTTCCCAAAGCAACGGGCACAAATCCGAAATAGCACAAAATTACCAAATTTACTCCACGCAAAGAGATGTTTGCAAAACAAAATGCATGGTAATGCAAACTAAACGTACTAACACGAATAAAAATGGAGCGAAACTTTACCGAGCGTTCTGTAAAAACGTTTTGGCGTTTTTGATACCTTATATTCATTGAGTTTACAAAGGCCTAAGCTAGCTTTTTTGAATCTACCTATTCGTGACGTCACAATCTATTCATTAGGGATTTACATTTGTGTCCTTACATGCTATCTCCAATATAACTTTGTGGCTTTTGCTGTCAGGCGCATGAATTAATATTTTTTTGAAATGAAAGTTCTTCGGTAGTTCGAACCCATAACACCCGCCAGAGCATGTGGCTCGCTATTACTAATACTAATACTAATACTAATGTACTAAATCGTCGAGGCGCTGAACAAAAGGATACTGCACAACCCCCTGTAGTGATGGAAACTCGGATTATTCCATTATTATCCATACATTTCATTATCGAACTACCAGTATCAGTGTCATTCGGAAGGTATCAAACTTGTACCAAAATCTGCAAAAATAATGGAATATTTCGTGTTTACACTAGTACTGGTACTACCACAACTACTGGAGCATCTACCGTATCGGATTTCACTCCTCTACATCATTCTTTTTAAGCGGGGAGGTATGCCATACACATATGGCTCTGTGTCGTAAACACTAAGCCCGTGTTGTGTGCAACCAACTAACATCCCACGAGCAACGAAGTAAGCAATGCAGTAAATACAGTCAGCAGTTTTTTCCTGAAACATACCGCGATAGCCGGGCCGTGGAAGAATCACGCTCTGGCATCATGTAAACAAACAACCAAGCAGACAGCAGCGAGATATCGAATTACATCTCCGCTGCAAGAGAAGTATCGATCCGACAGTAACCACTGCTTATATAAATAAGTACAGTATAAGAATAAAATCGAGCAGAATCGATTAGTGCAGTATAGGCAATAAGTATTTGTTCAATACACCACCCAATTAACTTCGAGGTACGATGCTGGGGGCTGGTACCGAATGACCGAATCACGAATGGCCGAAATTCAAATGGCCGAATTCCAACAACAGTTACAGAAGGCCGAATCACGAAAGGCCGAATCACGAAAGGCCGAATCACGAATGGCCGAATCACGAAAGACCGAATCAACAACATTTTTATTGCTCATGTTGTAAGACCTTACACATTTTGAATAAATTTTTACACATTTGAATTTCCTATTTTGGATTTCATCTATTTCTCTCCGCGAATTTGAAACATCCCCCTGAAAAACCTTTAAAATGTTCCCCTCTATTGCTTTTTGTTCCACTCACAGCTCTATGATGATCCGCGTCATTAATAGGTGAAGGAGAAAAGCTTTTCGTATAATTCTGTACCTTAGTTTCAGAAAACAAGACATACTCTGCGTCTTATTTTCTATTTTGGTAGATAGAGTATAGATTATTGAAGATTCTTTGTTCCCCTAAGCGCGAATTATTTACGTTTATTATAGGGTGCGAGGCCTATTGATCGTGTCAGTAGCAAATGTTTCCTAGATGATTTTGGGCGCGACGGCCGCAGGCCGCGAGTGTGCGCCGGTGACCCGCCGTCGGAAGCGCCGGCCACTGCGGAGATCGCTACTATTTAGGTGCATGCATTTTCCTAGGTTTACTGACTAGTAGGGATTATCCCTTAGTTAAGTCCGAACGAGCGGCAGCGAGTAAGGACAGCTAATACCCAACATTTGCGCAGGCTGAAGGCCGTGATTATTTTCGGCCGAATATGACGTTCGGCCATTCGTATTTCAGCCTTTTGTGATTCGGCCGTTCGTGATTCGGCCATTCGCAGGTAATCCGACGCTGGTCTAACAAGCCAGTCGTCATATGTTCGAATCTCGGTTAGGCGGTGCTTGCTAGATATAGTCAGTAGGATCATTAAACTGGCCCCGTAATTTTCCTGTACTCTAACAGCCGGCTGCGAAGTCTGTCGATAAATAAGGGTAATGTCTAATGACGGTTTAAGCCCAAGGCTTTGCTATTTATACAATACTCGAATTCCGTAAAGTAGTTTTCGTTGCTCCTCTTGATAATATATTATCAGCAGGCTTCATTCTCGTTTTTTTGCTCAGTAGATGCTCAATTGACTACAGCGCCTCAACTAAACAAAATTCGAAAAAGTGGTGTAAAAGGCGATTGTGGAGCTAATTATTATCTACATTATTGTTGAAGAAAGCATAGTTCTATCTTTTGTATTTACAGTGCTAAGGGGCTACTACCCCGTTGGTAGCAAAAAGAGCGCTCATTTGGCTACCAACGGGGTACCAATCGCATAGCACCGTAAATACAAAAAGTAGAACTATACTTTCTTCAACAATAGTGTAGATAATAATAAGTTCTACAATCGCCCTTTACACTACTTTTTCGAATTCTGATTAATTGAGGCGCTGTAGTCAATTGAGAATCTACTGAGCAAAAAAACCGAGAATGAAGCCTGGTGGTTATCAGAAGGATTCAAGAGAACTCCCGCATGCAGATTATCAAGAACATGCTAAGTAAGTCCGCTGACTATTCAAACAAAAGCTTACCTTGCATCGTCTTGATCCTTAATCCCGATTAAGTAAGAAATTGTGGCGTAGAGTAAAACTGTAAAGTGGACTACCCGACGTTCAAACGGAAAACAACCAAGGAACGCTCTCATGAGAAACGAGCATAATATATTCTGAGCTTTGTCAAAATGCATCTAGTTATTTTATTAAAGGTCCAGATGGGATGATATTGCGAAACTTCGATGTGGGGCCAAAAATATTTTGCGTAGTTCAATTATTGAGTGGAACTCTAGCCCACACTCTCTCGGCTGGCGCCCAAGTGTTTTGACAATTAAACTATCAGTACCCGACACCCTATATTAGATAATCTCACATCTAGTTTCGATCATTCCATTCTAACCATTCGTATAAAGCACCACCCGCCGACGGTAATTATTATTTTTATATGAGTGCCCTTTCTGCTTCTACCACTGAGAAGATGCATCCAGTTAGTGTCCCCGTGTCTAGTGATGTCCGTTAATCGTTCGATTAATTCAACTAATCGAATAACACAAGGAATATTCGAATAATTTTTAATCGAATACTGCCAGCACGAGTAGTTGAATTAATCGAATAGTTCAATCAGTACGAATAATCCCAGAATAATGCTTGTTAATCGTTCATAATTGTTCCATTAATCGAATTATTCAAAGAAATATTCGAATATTTCCAATCGAACACCACTAGCACGAATAGTTGAATTAATCGATTAGTGCAGACAACGCTCACCGATTAATCGGTAATCGAATAATTGAAAATTTCGGACATCACTACCCGTGTCAGTCGGTTTTCTTGGCGACACAATGCCAATAGCATATCGCAGAATGCCATTTTTGTGATCTCCAGTCGTTCCTATAAGGCGGTTGGTTTCCGATTCTCAATAAAATGCAACGAGTGAGTGTAGCTGTGTCATTTTCTCTCCAGGACAGTACAATGCCGAATACAGTAAATATTTTCGTTGATTCTAAGCATAGTTGCCGGGTAGTATCGATGGCAAGTTGCTAGATTTTTCTGGATTGTGCTGAATTTGTGGCTTTCCGATTTGGCTAAATTTTCTTTGTACAACAATATTTGTGTCGTTTCATTTAGAATCGCTTGGCAAATGTTATTGTTGTCCATATCTGTAGATGGAAAAAATGGAAGATAAAACTTGTTTTTTAAATTTTTATTTTGTGGTCGGTATTTCTCAATTAGGTACATATTTTGATTTTCTGTCCACACAGCTATAGCGATTCTAGCTTGCCCATATTACTTTTAGGACATTTTTTTCGTTTGTACCAAAACTATAATTCGAAATAAGGTGAGGTATTGGCACGTCCAGACAATAATTCTGCCGGAATATATACGAACAATCCTGTCTTTTATGTGAAGACTTGAATTGTATAGAAACACCAGACTCTCTTGACGGCATCATGCAGAGTTCATCGTATCTGACATGACATTTTACAATAATAAGGAGATACAAGTAGGAAGTAGCACATGCCAGCGATACATATTGCATATTGTATGTGATAAAATTATATTCAGATGCCAAACAAAATTATAATATATCAAGCTTCAATAAAAAATGCGAATTACACACAAAGGTGTGACCGATTCCATCTAGATTGACACATTCTGTTGTGTGACGGTACGACACGACTACTCGCTTACCTACCATTTTCTTCCGGCACCGCTCCGCTCCGACGAGGACCGAGCGCAATCACCTTTCGCGACCCAAAATTCACCCCGGATGTAAATCGAAAATTGTATTTTAATCTCTCTCCATGAATAATTAATTCGAGAGGTTTTCACTTGGTGCGATTGTTTCGCCAGCCGAGTGCATTGTCATCGTGTGGAACACTCCTCTTCGGTGGAAGCATTTTTTTTGTTCACAATTGTAGAACACAATTTTCACTGCAAATGAAAATTCACGACCTACTCCACGCAGAGGACACCGTCTTATTGCTCTGGCTGACACCGGGGCCACCGAGACCGAGAGGTGTTGGGTTGGGTGGGGTGGGGTAAGCGAACTGCTATGTTCTAAAAATGAAAAATTCAACTTGCAATAAAATCGAGTAAAGTGTGTACTGAAGTGCTTGCTTGTTCCCCTATTTTTTGTCTTCTTCCGGACAGTTTTTGTTAACCCTCTTTCCGATAATTGTCATTGTGAAAATTGTGGAAATGAGAATGGTGAAAAATCATCGAGCAGTTCAAGGAATCAGTTTGTGAATCAGCTTTGATAGTGCAGTAATGTAGTAATTTTCAAATTTTTAATTTACTCTATTAAATATTTATCATTTTACAGTGTCTTTGTGAACCGTAAATAGAGGAAACTGCAATTTTCATTTTTCAACATTAAGCTTTTATTTTATAATTTGTCGTTTGAATCTGTGGCTGAGTATCTTGCTGTACTGGATGAAGCGACATTTATTCTGTTAGTAATCTTACTATGTAAAGATACCAGCCACAGTGGGAAATAACCGTTCAGATTTGGTATAAACTCGTATTTTATCTATCGTTGAACATACGCGAATGTCACCATTCAAAACTTTATAGTTCAGATCAGAGATCAGATGGCTTATTGTAATTTTTTTTTCGCTGTCCATCGAACACCACAGTTCCTGATGGCTTCCTGCTGCAGTCCAGATTCGCGTTCGGTGCAAGGTGTGAAGCACTTTGCTAAAGGACAACACCATCGCGTGACGCCTAATGGAATTACAAGCAGCCTTGGCGACGCTTCGCTCAATTGGATGATTTCAGCTGTAAAATTCTCAAGTAGGGTCAAGTGGTAGTTTTCGCCTGCAGACGTAATTAGTTTTGGCTCTCGACGGAATCACGATCCACTTTTAAGAAATTTACATGCAAATCCCGAATCATGATGGTTTATTACAAGTTAGAAAATTAAATTTTTCTTTGGAGAATTGTACTTGATGCAATCTCATCGTAAAATTTATTAAATTCATAAGCCTCGTATAATAAAAAAAATTTCATAATTCGCACGATCTGGCCCATGCTTGCTTCCAGCCGACCTTGGATGATGCTGTCTCTTAGGTCATACTAAACATGAAAAGGAAAGCAAGCAACGTTTATGACGCTATGTAATTAGGCATTCAAAAGCACCGTGAGTTGGTGCATTTTCCAGGCTGTTCTGCTCTGCTCTGCTTATGCAAACATGTTAATTAAAGCTGTTTTCATTATTAGTTAAACAAGGGTAATCCTTCAGCGAGAGGATTGTGCTGGCAGGTATCTGCATTGTGTATTCGGCGCCTCTATTTTGGTTGCGAATACTTGCTGCGTTCTGAATATTTCATCAAGGTGCACGTCCTACGAGGAAGCATGACATGCATCATTTGTTCCGTACGGGAATAAAAGTTATTATTCAGCCAGTGCCAGCCAGTGTTGAGATTCACCTCAACTGGGAGCAAGGTCAAAAGTAAAAGTTTAAAGAATTGTGTTTGTTTTTGCCTTTCCTGTATTTATTGTTGTGAAGGCTTCCACCTAGATTCAACAGTGAAAATTCTACAACTTGGAAATCATGTTTTGTGTGTCATTCGCATATCATCTAATGGGATTAACGAACGTCCGATAGAATTCTAGACAAAACCAACTATCAGTTTTCATAATTTTTCAGTTGGTATTTTCATCTTCAAGCAATAAGCTTGAATACTAAAAAGAACTTACTAGCATAATTCCAGTTATTTGATCTATCCACAAACATGTCATCTACTGCTCATAAATCGCCATTCTTGTTTTTGTGTACGCCATTGCTGTTGACGGCTGGTCCAGATGACATCCACAGTGCCAGTTTGTAGTAGGTACTTTGTTATTTCACTGGCACCGTCGGCGGAGACATCAGAATTTCGACATTTTGTGTTAAGGAGCCGAAGTGACAGCTCCACGAATGACTGTAGATAAATTTTCAAACCGTTTATTTGACGAACGAAAACACAAAGAAAACAGATGGAAAAACTGCACACTACGAAAATTCTCTCGGTGCTGGAGAAAAACTGACACACTCGTGCAGCGTCGAATGTGACCACCCCCACCAGTTGCAGTACCATCCACTTGGTTCGGACTAGCCCGAGAATGAGGGGCTTCAAAATACATATAGCATATTAAATGGTACGGTTCATGGAAGTCTAACGGGTGCATACATTGTGTGACATTTGGAGCCAGAATGGCGAAGTGCATTTGGGCGAACGCGACACGAGGGAACGAGGACGAACCTGTTCGACATGGTGTAGAATCAGACAGATTGGTGCTCGCTTTGAACTTTGAGAATTTTAATTAAACAGAAAAAATAATTTGTCATTTTTTCCGCTATTTGTTTGGTGGCACGGATAGCGGCAAAGAGGGAAAAGAATGTCGAACAAAGCATTTAATCATTGCTTGCGTTCGCGCATGGGTGATTACAGTAATAGAAAGTCATATTTATCTGTTGAAATAAATGTGACCTAAACGAAACATATAGGATTAATCTTTAAGAATAAATTCTTACTGTGCGCTTATACCGTGCCAAATCAAACTCGCAATATTTTATAAAAAAAAACAAAGCCTTGGGCTTAAACGTCCTCAAGACTTGACACTTCTTTATCGACAGACTTTGCAGCCGGCTGCCAGAGTATAGGACAATTACGAGGCTAGTGCAACGATCAAACTTGAATTTAGCAGCACCGCTCAGCCGAGATTAGGAATTACACAGTTATACTACCTTTCACTCACCACACAAACCTATGACGTCACAAACTACGCGTAAATAGTCCATCCAACCTTTCTGAATTGCGATTAATTTTTAACCACTGCTAACCTCGCTACTAGCACGGTTGTTACAAAGTAGTTGTGGTAACCGAATTATGACTAATTTCAGTCATAAACCGGTTGTTTCAACTAAATGGACCTAAAGTGTGCTACTTGGGCTCCAGACCTTCGCCAGATATACGATTGTATTCTGCTCAAGCAGTCCCTTTAGCTCGTGATTCACACGCCTGGCTGCTTTCTAACACATCAAGAGCGCGTATATCCTCCATGCGCAGTCATGGCTCTAATTCCCTAAAGAACTGCCGGTATTATAAGAGTACATTGTTAGACTCGTGCGGCGATTTATAGGGTAAAGAACCGGTTTTAAGCAGTCTAAGCGGGTCACTGTTTGTTTTACCTTATTACAAGCGATGGGTTGACTAAGTGGGGGATATCAGCACACCAATCTTCTTGCTATCTTTAGTTCTTCAAGCTATTACCATTGGAAGACACTATTGTTGTGCTAAACTTTTGATTTTCCGCTTTAAAAGTTGGAGCGGTGGAACTAATTTTGATCAGACCGAACATATTTTCACCCTCAAGGTGCTTTTTTAAGCAATCCTGAAATCTGAATTTTTTTACGTCCCCGTAAAAAATCCCTCGAACTATTCCCCCTATTCAGTAAGTTCGCGTTCCTATCCGCGACCTACTAATCGGCATCTGATGCGTAATCGGCATAGCGTATCGGCATAGATGCGTGAAATGCCATCTGTCTAAATTGTTTATCGGGGCATACACTCACCGCACCGTTTGGCAAACGGTATTCGTCGTCTCTTTTATTCTCTAGTGTTCTTATGCGAAACTGCGAGTTTGACGTCTCACTCGCTGTTCATAAGGATGGTGGGAGAACAAAAGAGGTAAACATAGCAGTACGCACGGTCCGACTCAGAACAGTGTTGTCAATGCAAATAACATTGAATCACATCGTTGCTTCATTAAATCACTGAGAAAATCTTCGAAAATTATTGAAAAAGCTGTCTTTTCTGTTGTTTTTAATAAAGAAAAATTAATTATGAACATACATTTCTCTTAAAAGTATTGAACCACGTTTTCACCATTGGAGGTTTCAGTTAATTTCAAACCTATAATTCTTATTTCCAGAACCGAAACAGTGTCTTGGCAACACGATAGTTTATCAGTTTTGCTTCAGCTGCTGCTACTGGTGAACAGGTTCCGTCAATTCAGAATTTGTTTTCAGTTTTGTTATAAAATAATAAAACTTTCGGCTAGTGACAAAGCCTTAGATAAAAGAAAAAAAGAGAGTGAATAATATGGTATGTGACAATTGAGTCAATAGAGTGGTTGTAGTCAGTGCTGAAAAATGTGATGGATTCGTTAGTAGCGAGGTGGCGATTGCCTTTAGCAGCTGAAAAATGTACGTTTTTGGACAACAATTTTTAATTCATCATATTTCTTGTCGGAAACCCAGTAAATTGGGTTTGTGTGAATCAAATGTATGGTTAAGTGATTTGTGAAGATGATCCTATCAAAAGATTTTGAAAATATGAATTCAAAAGTGCATTTTTGGCTCATTTATTTTCAACTGATTAAAATAGGTGACACTGCTTAACTCGTTCCTTACCCTACGTTTCGATCGTAGCATCTTGCGAAGGAGGAAGTGGACCCGATTTCCTTCAAATACACACACCCATCTACAGTCCTCGCTTTTATCTATAGATTGCTTTCGCCATTCCGAAGTTTTAGACTGTAATGTCGTAGTCTCCTGGGAATCCTCTTGAAAAATTATGTCTCTCGTTTCTATACCCGCTCGTCAATACACCCCCTCAAGAGTTGTTAAATGTTGTGCTATAAAACGCTCGTTATAAGCCTCCACCTTATCTTAACCAACGAGTTTCGAGTGATGAAACACGTCACTCGAGCCAATGTTGCTTTGATAATTTATGTCAATATGTCTAGAAAGCCGCATTCTCGCATTATCTGCCAAAGTTGATCTCGATCATCTGTATCGCATGTCGTTGAAGAACTGCCGGATGGCGAAACTTTGATCCGTAGCGGTGTTAGCTAAAAAAAAAGCTCGCGTGGTAGTTCTCTACGAATCTGTGGGCTACCGGCAATAACTGGTGCAACAAGATCTAGGAGCGTATTTTGTATGTGCGTTTTGTTAGCGTTATGTCGCGATAATTTCAGCTGTCAAGCCTTTCGAGGCTTTGTCAGCTTTTCGAGATGGGACAAATAACTTATTCCTTTCACTCCTCCGGAAGCGTCTCCAGCGTCCCAAGTCCTTTTCACTTAACATCTTGAAAATAATATAACCGGACGCACTGACATTAACTTCCATTCTGGCTCTTCCTACAACATCTCCTTGAAGATGTTTATCAAAGAACTCTTTATACTACTTTGTCGACCACTGCGCGTTTGTGATCAGATTTCCTCCTGATCTTTACACATGTCAGGTTTCGGTGTAACTCTCATGAGATCGGTACACATTCTTATGAAACTTGCTTGGGTCGTTAGGGTAGTTGTTCTAATTCTACACGATATCTGTCCTTCTTGCGGCTCTTTTTCCTTTTTCAGATCATGGTCAATTGGTTCCGTGCTCGTCGGTAGTTGGCTAAGTTCTCCTTAGCGGCAGTGCTAAGATAACTTTCTCAAGCTGTGCTTTTTGTCTATGCACTGATTGTTGACATTCTCCATCCATCCAGTTGTTTCGAATGCAACTTTCTTTAGATTCTTTAGTCGTATCGGTTGGTAAATGGTTTGATAATGCGTAAAACAGATCCCATTGTGGTCCCTAGCGTCTTATCTAGTAACTCCTACCCCTACCTCCACGTGGTACCAGTCGGAATACTAGCAACCTTAGCGGAGATCGGGTAACCAACCCCGGTGGAAACTAAGGTCCTAAATCAACAGGGGAGGAGGCACAGTGTTGTCTCGACACTGAAAGATGGCAGCCCCATCCCGAGACTCGATAGCGTAAGCCCTAGTACGGCTACCTATCTAAACCCTAAAAAACTAACAAGAATCAAGAAATATCTTCTCGAAATATTCGGCATGGACCAAAGCGACGAAATAAGGACATGGAATGGAGACTTGGTACCTGGAACTGCAGATCGCTAAACTTCGTTGGTGGCGACAGGGTGCTGCTTGATCAGCTAGAACCCCGAAAGTTTGGCATCGTGGCACTGCAGGAGATCTGTCGCAAAGGAGAGAAGATGTGGAGGATCCGTGGCAGCAAAGCCCAATTTTTCCAAAGTGATGGAGCGGCCAACGAGCTGGGAACGGGCTTCGTAGTGTTGGGCAAGATGCAGGATCGCGTAATGGACTGGAAAGCGATCAACGAGAGGATGTGCGTGTTGAGGATAAAAGGCCATTTCTTCAACTACACTATCATAAACGTGCATTGTCCACACGAAGCTAGACCCGACGACGAGAAGGAAGGGTTCTATGCGCAGCTGCAGGCAACGTACGACAGCTGTTCACTACGGGACATCAAGATCGTCATCGGGGATATGAACGCCCAAATCGGCAGGGAAGCAATGTATAGACCGGTGATCGGGCCCCATAGCCTGCACACCGACACGAACGATAACGGCCAGCGATGCATCCACTTTGCGGCTTCCCGAGGCTTGGTGATCAAAAGCACCTTCTTTCCCCTCAAAGATATCCACAAGGCCACCTGGAGATCACATGACCAACGAACCTCGAATCAAATTGACCATATTCTCATCGAGGGCCGGTGTTTCTCGAACATCACCAACGTACGCTCGCTACGGAGTGCGGATATTGACTCGGCCCACTACCTAGTAGCAGTACATGTGCGCTCCAAACTATCGACGGTTTATACCTCACGACAAAGTCGCCCTCTTCGACTAAACATTCGACAACTAGACAACCCGCGAACTGCTGAAAACTACGCGCACGTACTGGATGAAGCTCTGCCTTCCTCTGTGGAGCTAGATGCTTCGACCCTCGAAAACGGATGGAGTAGGATACGCTCGGCCGTCAACGAGGCCGCAACAGGTGGAAACCACGAGTGCCCGAAACGATTGGTTTGACGGGGAATGCCAAGAAGCGATAGAGAGGAAAAAAGAGCTTGGGAAAACTATCTGAGCATATCCACGAGAGAGAATTTGGCCAAGTATCGACGAGCGAGGAATGAGTTGACCACGACCCTGAGGAGGAAAAAGCGCGAGAAGGAGGACAGAGATCGTGAGGAGCTAGAACAACTATTCCAGGTTAATGACACCCGCAAGTTTTACGAGAAAGTGAACCAAACTCGCAAGGTCCACACACCAAAACCTGACATGTGTAGAGACGAGTGAGGGGATCTAATCACAAACGAACGCGAGGTGGTCGACAGGTGGAAGCAGTTCTTCGATGAGCACCTCAACGGCGACATAGCAGCAGGAGACGCAATGGAAGTTAACCTCGGAGTACCTACAAACGACAACAGTGTACCGGCTCCCGATCTCGAAGAGAGCCGACGAGAAATCGGTCTGCTGAAGAATAATAGAGCCGCCGGAAAGGACCGACTCCCGGCAGAACTCTACAAAAATGGCCAAGAAATGCTAGCAACGGCACTTCGCTGGCTGATTTCGAGGATTTGTGGAGAAGAGAAACTACCGGAGGAGTGGATGGAAGGCGTAGTTTGTCCCATCTACAAAAAGGGAGACCGGCTAGACTGCTGTAACTACCGCGGCATTACGCTGGTCAACGCCGTCTACAAGGTGCTCTCCCAGATTTTGTTGCGTCGTCTATCCCCAATAGCAAACTACGGATCAAATTTTTACTCTCCGACAAATCCTCCAGAAATGTCGAGAGTACAACGTGGCCACGCATAATATTTTCGTGGATTTCAGTGCAGCTTACGATACCGTTGAACTGCTGATGGCAGATAATGCACGACTACGTTTTTCCGGACAAACTGACGCGGCTGATCAAAGCTACTCTGGAACGAGTGATGTGCTACGTGCGCGTTTCGGGGACACTCTCAAGTCCTTTCGAATCACGCAGAGGGTTACGGCAAGGAGATGGACTGTCCTGTATGTTATTCAATATCGCTATTGAAGGTGTGATCCGGCGAGCGGGCATCGAAACGAGAGGAACGATCTTCAGCAAGAGTAGCCAACTCCTAGCCTTTGCAGACGACCTCGACATCATTACCAGAAACCGTGGGACGGTGGAGTCAATCTACACCAGACTTAAAACGGAGGCTAGGAGAATAGGGTAACAAATTAATGCGTCGAAAACCAAATATATGGTAGGAAGAGGCTCCCGAGAAAGTAACGTTAGCCTCCCACGGACAGTGACTATTGACGGCTATGAACTGGAAGTGGTTGATGAGTTCGTATATTTGGGATCTCTAGTCACCGCTGACAATAATACGAGTAAGGAGATCCAACGACGCATTCAAGCTGGAAATCGAGCCTACTTTTCCCTCCGCAAGACGCTTCGATCCAGGAGCATACGCCGCCGCACAAAGCTGACGATGTACAAAACGCTAATAAGACCGGTAGTTCTCTACGGACTTGAGACAGTAACTTTGCTTACCGAAGACAGACGTGCACTTGCCGTCTTTGAACGAAAGGTGTTGCGGACTATTTTCGGTGGAGTACAAACGGAAAGCGGAGAGTGGCGGATACGTATGAATCACGAGCTACAGGCGCTGCTTGGAGAGATTCCCATCGTACACCTGACGAAAGTTGGGAGACTATGGTGGGCCGGCCACGTTGCAAGGGTGCCGGACGACTGTGTAGTGAAATCCGTTCTCTTCAAGAAACCCACCGGCACCAGGAATAGAGGGGCTCAACGTGCTAGACCAGGTTGAAGCTGACTTGCGTGTGTAGAGAAGCGCAACGAGTTGGCGACGAGTAGCCCAGGACCGAGTACAACGGAGAGGAATTCTTGATACGGCAAGAGCCACCCCGGCTCTCGGCTGAATAACTTAACTAACTTAGTCGTATCCATTTAGTTAGTGTTGCAATGACAGATGGCCAAGCAGACTCTGTTCCAACCGTCTGCAACGTGTGAACTACATAGCTCTTCTAAAGAAGAAAGTACTTCTTCTGGGATTCGGGCTTACGTTATTTAGCTGTCTAATCAGCAGGTATCAGCATCTTTGGCTCGAGCAGCACGCTGTCTGATGCTTGTCCAAATAAAAATTAGGGTTTTATTGCACTTTTATGATGGCATTTATTACCAAAATTGGTCCTAAAACCGCCATAAGAGTACAATAAGTATAGAGCCAGGGAGTGGTGGTTTCAAGCTGTCGTATCCATTCAACCAGATCTTGACCCAAGACCGATTTCCCAGGCGTCTCAAAAGTCGTAAATCACTTTCGATGTGGTCGAGTCATCCTGTGACGTTGGGCCTCTCTATTCTTGGTGCGGGAGAGTTGTTGAAGGCAACCGTTTTTGTCTCATTGTCATCCAGTATCCCAACGACGTTTCTGGCTCACCGTAACCAACCGACTTTCGCCCCATGTAGGATGGAAATCGCTCCAAGCAGTGCCTATAGCTCGTTATTCATACGCCTCCGCCATTTACCGCTTCCCTGCCAAATATCGTCCGCAGCTTCTTTCGTCAACGATTACCGTCCGTGGGAGACGCGCGTTTGTGTCCTTTGAGATTTTTCATTTTATGCATTTGGTCTCTGCCACAAAAGACGACCATTAAGACTGTCGCAGTGGCCTTTTACCCAATGCCCTTCGGGCATACAAAAAAATTGGTCTCTAGACTATAGACTCCGCATTCAGTCTGTCGTAAATTGCTTCCATCATCACAAAATTCTTGGCTACTATATCAAAGTAATCTGCGATGCCTGAAAGTTGGCTACCTTTGGTGAAAATCGTGTCTTTCGTTTCGACATGTGCGTTGACTTTAAAGCCGCATATGATACCATCCACCGTAAAGAGCTATGGAAAATCATGGAAGAGAACAGCTTCTCCAGAAAGCTCATCAAAAGGATTCAATCTGTGATGGATGTAACACAGCTGTGTTCGGATTTCGGGGAGATTACCGAGTTCATTCGAATCACACAGAGGGTTTCGTCTTTCGTCAAGATGGTCACGTGATGGTCTTTCATACCTGCTGTTCAACATAGCGCTACAAGGTGTTGTAAATCGAGCGGATAAACATGTGGCACACGCTTTTCAACAAATCCATTCAATTTGTCTGCTTTGCCGATAACATGGATATTATTGGCAGAACATCTGTGGCGGTGGCTGAACTTAGTCTGGTTAGCCAGACTAAAACGCGAAGCAGAAAAGATTGGGTAAAAGGGAAATATGTCTAAAACAAAGCACATGCTGGTCGGCGGAACCGAGGCCGACCTACGCCGCTTGGCAGTAATGTAACGATCGACGGCGATGAGTTTAAGGTATACGATGAATTTGTTAACCTTGGCTCACTGGTAACGCGGACAAAGACACCAGCCGTGAGATTCGGAGGAGTATTATCAGCGGAAATCGAGCTTACTATGTGCTTCCTAAACAATTGCGGTCGAACAGACTAAGTGTACAATGTAAAAGACGCTTATTAGACTGGTTGTTCTCCAAGGGTATAAAACGGGGTCAATGCTCGAAGAGGACCTGCGAGCGCTCGCAGTTTTCGAAAGACGAGTGCTAAGAACGATCTTCGGCGACGTACAGAAGTACAGGACATACAAAGTATGGAGGCGAATGATGAACCATGAACTCACCCAGCTCTATGGTGAACCCAATATTCAAAATGTGGCTAAAACTGGACGGATATGATGCGCAGGGTTTATTGCAAGAATGCACCTACCCTGCAAAGAAGGTATTTGCTTAAAATCCGTTAGGAGCATGACAATCAGAGGCGCAGCGAGCAAGATGGTTAAACTAGATGGAGCAATATTCAGCCGTCTGCTCCGGATCAGGCGCTGTCGTATGTAGCTTCTAACCTGGAGTACCATCGCTTACTTGGTTGTGGAATCGTCAAACCGCTCCTAACACGGAATCAGACGCTCAAGACAGATAAGGCTATTCCTTGTTGTTATACTCAGAGTTCGTATGAGTGCCTTCTTCCCTGTCGGTATAGGACCTCAGTTTCCACCCTCCGCCACTAGCCGATCTCCGCCAAGGTTGCTCGTATTTCGGCTGGTACCACAAGGAGGTAGACATAAACGTTGCTAGATTAGAGGCTAAGGACCACTTTGGGGTATGGTTAATAACTACAGATACTGCTACAGAGTCAATATCCAGAGGATGTTAATGTGGTTCGCTGATCACCTCCCAGTTCATCACTCAATTTTACATTCTACCTAACACGATAAAGCCCCCAGGTAACAATGGAGGGTTTATTGCATCCTTATGATGGCTTTTATGGCCAAAATTAGCCGTAAATACCATTATAAGAGTGTAATAAAACTTAAAATGTTACTTGGGCCTGTTCCCAGTTTGTTGGTAGAGTAACCACTCTGATTGCCTTTTCACCACGGATCTTCCATACCTTCTTGCTTTTGTGACAGATTTCTTGCAGAGCAACTAAAATTTACAAGCATGTTATTCAACATCTTATATTGCCAAAAACAGTAATCCGGCGCAATGTTGATTTGCAACAAATGTACAATTGCGAATTGTAAATAATTACGGTATTTCTCGGTAAAATAAAGTAATTAACATTTTGCTCCCCTTTTTGTGGAACTTGCAAATATCACACATGTACTTTTTCATAGTTTGCAATTGAAAGCACCGTAACATTTTAGCGAAGGGGTTACGTCATGTTCGTCTAGCTGAAAAACTATGTACCCGCACTCTCCGGTACGGCAAGCAAATGAAAAGTGATGACCAAAATGAAAGCTGCAATCAGTATATTCCCGTGCTGGCAAAAGGAACCCAGCAAACCCACTGAGGCCACAATCCACATCAATTAATTTAATTTATATTTAATTTCATCTCATTTCGTCTTCACCGTCAGCACCAACGTCATTATTGTGACCACCAGCTTCAGCATCATCATCATCGTCATCAACGTTCACATCGTAGCCCAGTCCTCGCCATCATCAAACGAATTTTCAATCCCATGAAAATACCGTTCGGTATGCTAACGGTGGAAAGAAAGGGGGGAGATTCCGGTGCCCAGTGTACTCATCTGGGGATTACTTGTCAAATAGTGAACAACATAATATAATTAGAGACAAGTGGTCCTCCAGATTAGTGATCATCGACCGGAGTGGAGGTTGGGTCTTTTTTTCTGGGTATAGATCATTCAATCCCGTTCTCTCTCTGTCGTTCACCCTCTCTCTCTCGCACCATGTTTGATTAGTGCTTGCGATGTGCCTTTCAAATTGGACCAGAATTGATTATGTCATCAATTATCCAATTTGTTACGAGGCAGAACAGGAGATTGCACAGATGAGAAAAGGCTAATTGAATGTCCGGCTTAAATGGCTGCTGACAAAGAAACACAGATTTGCCAAAGTTGCATTAGATGACAGGCATGGCAGTTTGCTTCAAAAGTTGCATTCCAATTTCTAACAACCATCGGTTGCTGAGACGAATATTGTTTTGAAATGGTAGATATGTAGAGTTCAAATAAACTTGCTTGATTTTTCTGACTATTTTGTGTTCATTTTGTGCATATATCGATTTTAAACATTACTTTACCATAATTACCATGGACGCTAAATATTGGCTGCGAAACCTGTCGAATAACAAAAAAAGGCGTGGGAAAAGGATGACTTCTGTAAATCGAAAGTGACATCGAGATATTTACTGTGCCTATCGAATGTATATTCAAACAAAGCTATCAAAATAGAAAAACAAAACAATAGTAAGCAAAGAATTTTTTTAAATTTGTTTCATAATATAACAATATAATATAATATAACAAGTTTGTTACATACACAACAAATTATGACTTTATTTGCATTTTACCTTTTTATGAGTGCAAACTAGACTCTTACTTAGAATGCCGTTCATTCTTCCAGCTCTATAGCATGCCCAAACGTAAACAAAAGATGGGGCACCGGACCTTTCAGAAGATTGGTTTGGCCTGGAAAATAGGAGTTGGATGGCGAATCTATTATTACTTATCACAAAAACATCGGTCTCCAACTCCTAAATTGGACTTTCGAGTGCAAATGGATTTAAAATCGAGGTTCAAATTAGATTAGAAATTGGACTTGTGACCGGACTAGAAATCACAGTTGAATTTGAACTTGATGTAGGATATTCGATTAGACTTGAATTTGGACTAATTTGGCTTTAAGTTTCACTCCAAATTGAACGGAACGTTTGACTTAAAAACGGATTTAAAATTAGACTTAAATTTGAAGTAAATTCGCTTGAAAGTTTCACTTGCAATTAGAAATGAAATCCGATTTAAAACAGAATTTGAAGTTTTTATTTGAAATTGGTCTTGACATTTTATTTAAATTGGAATTAGACTTGGAATTGGATTTGAAATTAAGGCTGAAATTTGACTTGAAATTGAATTTGAAATTTATATTAAGATCACAATTGAGCAAAGGGGTGCGGCATCAGATTTTCAGCCGCTTTCTATTTTGGGCCTACCCTCTGTACTCCGTATCCTTAAGGTAAAATCATCACTAATTCTTATCAACATATACTACTATGAGTGCACATTTGTTTTGTGGTGATAAATTGGTCCCACAAGTACACGAAAACAGAAGAGGCAATAATTAGAAGCATGCGTTAGATGGTATTTTATCTAACGCTCTAAATTGGATTTAAATTGAACCTGAGATTAGACTTTGAATTACATTTCAAATTAAAATAGAAATTGGAATTCAAATTGTGTTTACATGAAATTGGACTGAAATACCGTGCTAGCACCATATTCAAGACAGTGCCTAATTCTGGACAAGAACCGATTTGACTTACATATTGACAAAATTCTAGTTATTTTAACAATTCAATAACTACATGTGATGATTTTATATTACTAACATTGTTCTAATAGCTAAAATGTTGTCAACATATAGGTCAAATCTGCAACTGTTCAGAATTAGGCACTGTTTTGAATATGGTGCTGGCACGGTAATTAAATTTGACTTTGAATTTAATCTAAAATTGGAATTAAATTAGATTTGTCATTTGGCTTAAAATCGGACATACAACTGAATTAGAAATTAAACTTGACATTGGACATCAAATTAGACTTGTATTTGAACTAATTTGAACAGTTTTACTCCAAACCAGATATGAACATAAAATTAGAATCAGAGTTTTACTTAAAATTGAGATTATCATTCAAATTGTCTGTTCAGCTCTTTTACTTTTCCAGCCCCTATTTTTCACATTATGTTCTGTTTTTTTTTCTCCTTTTCTGTACCGTTTTATCAATTTCTAGTTTCACTTTCTATCCGTTTTTCCTTTTTTGCTTGTTTCCTTTTTGTCTGTCATGTTTTATTGTTCAGTTTTTTTTCATTTCCTGTTCATATTTTTGTCTTGATTTTTGACTTGAGTATCTCTTTTTTTCATGTTTTCCATTATTTTGTTTTTGTTATTTTCTTTTTCGTTTTCAATCTTTACTTTTCTCTTTTTCCTAAAATATTCGTTTCCAGTTTACATATTTTTCTAACTCTTGTTCACCTTTCTCGTTTTTTGATTTCATCTGTGCCGTTTTTCTCTTTTTGTTGGCCCGTTTTTCCGTCTTTTCTGTTTATTTTTATTTTACTTTTCTCTCCGAATTGCTCTTTTATTTCCCGTTTTTCGTCTTGTTTTCTTCCGTTTTATCTTTTTACTTTAGTTTGCTTTGTCTTGTTTTTGTTTTCTTTTTTATCTGTTCCATTTTCCTATTTTTAACCCGACATATGGGGTATTGTGGGGTATATGGGGCTTTTATGTATCGTTTCACTTCTTTTTCTCATTTTTCTCGTTTCTTCTATTTGTTTTATTTTTTCTCTATCGTTATTGTTCTTTTTCCTTTTGGCTTCTCTTGTTTTCTTTTCCGTATTACCCTTTTTGTTTCGTTTTTCCTCGTTTTATCTTTTGTTTTTCCGTTTTGCCTCTCCTTGTTTCTTCCATATGTTCTTCTTCTCTTCTGTACCGTTTTCGTCCTTTTTTCCATGTGTGGGTGGACTCATCACTGCGACCAGTACCGTCGATGTGGCCTCCTTTACCTCTTTAACCTGAGTGCAGATTTTCCTAATTTCCTCTGCTCCATTTTCGTCGTTTTTGTTCAGTTTTGCTCCGTTTTCTGGCCCGCTTCTACTCTTATCCCCCTCGTTGTTGACCGTTTGCTGTCAATCTGTTAACTGTCGTTTGTTTTTTCTCATTCGTGTGCTGCGTTCTTCTTCTTATTATTTGCTGCTGTTCCTCCTTTTTCGGCGTTTTTTTAATTCCGTTTTTATTATTTCTGCTCATTTTTTTCTTTTCTGCCCCGTTTTTCTTTTTTTTTCTGTTCTTCTTTATTCGTTCTCATGCTCTCGTATGTCCTCCCTTTCTTTTCCTCCCTTCCTACCTTGTTTCCTTCTTGTCCTTTTGATATCATTTTTTTTTGTTTTCTTTAAGGTTCTTTTCTTTTCAGTTCTTTATTTTTTCCGATCCAGTTTTCTTTTGCCTTGCATGCCCTTTTTTCCCACCCGTTGTCTTTTTTTCACTTTTTTCTTTTTTTTGTATCCCATTTTCCCTCTCATTCTGACAGGTTTTCTCTTTAATTTTCTTTTTTTCATACCAGCTGTTAATTTTTTTTCTAATCAGTTTCTCCAATAGTTGTCACGTTTTCCATCGTACTCTTTTCCATTTACTTTTTCTCTACAAGATTTCTATCTTATATATTTTTATCAACAAGTAGGTAACGCAGACAATGGTACCTATAAACTTGTTATTTTAAAATTGTACTTTCATTTGTCCTACTATTTTGTTATCATGATACATACCGGTTGCTACATGAGATTGTTTTATAGGCAGAGTACAACTGCTTGATCGCTCTTCGTTTTTATTCGGTTATTTCTGCGTATGAATAATGTTATTTTGATTCCCTGAACATTGGACATTTATGATACCAAAAAGTAAAAAAAACCTGTCATGCAAACAAAAAACGTTTGTGCCAAAAAATATCTTTCAGTGCAAAAATCATTAGAAAGGAATCTTCTAACTTAGGGGAGATTAATGAATAATAAAAATACATTTATGACACTTAGAATTAAACTAAAATAAACTAAAAGTCAAAAAACATGACACTCAAAAAAAATTGGTTCCAAAAAATGATAAGATTATCCGGGCTGAAAATAAAGGTCAACACCCGGATATAATCGGATCAGAGCTGTATAATAAAAAAAAATTGGTGGAAAAACACGGAAGTATTATGTAGATGTGTGTGAAATAAAAGAATTGTGATTGTGAATTACAATCATTCATGTTCCTTCAAATTTTTGGTCAGTTTGTGTTCGTTTTCATTTTTGTGTTGTATTCATATACATTATTTTGTAATTGTTTGTATTTTTACACCATATATATGTTATCATTTTCTGTATCATTTTGAAATCAACTCTACGTCATTGTTGTGTCGTTTTCCGTTTCTGACAATTTTATATTTAATTCGCAATCCTTTCTCAATCTTTATTTCTTTTGTTGATTTATTTTGTATTATTTATGTTGTAATTTGTGTATCGTTTTTGGGTCATTTCTGTATCCATTTGTCATCTTTGTGTCTGCTGTTTGTTTTTGGTTTTATGTTTTTTTTTATTTTATCTTATTTTATTAATATTGCATGATTTTTGTATTATGTTTTGTATAATTTTGTGACAGTTTTCTGATATATTCGTTTTTTCTAGTTCATTTTTGTATCATTACGTAACGTATAAATTTTGTTTGGGTGCGCGACATTAGCTATACGGATATTACCTATACGGATATAAGGCATAATGGATGTTGGGCATAATGGATGACTGGCATAATGAACGGTAGGCATAATCGACGATAGGCAGAATGGACGATAGCCATATAACGGACATTAGGCATAATCTACAAAACTTTACTTTTCTATGAATAAGGTAACCTACGTATTTTGGACCCCATTAGCAGCTGTACATAATTTGGTCAATTACAGCAAAATCAAATGGAAATGTCCAAACTATGTACATCTGCTAGTGGGGCTCAAAACAGGTTGGTAACTCCATGTATTTTAGTCAATCATTGCTGCGTCACAATATAATGAGAACCGGTGCCACCCATTTAACACAAATTTATTTGGTTTGAACGTTAAATTACAGCAATATTATGATTTCAAATTTTTTGATTCTTCTATTGGGAATAAACAGCGAATGCTGAAAGGAATTAGACGTGCCGAGACAGCCCCCCGCAGAAGTCACGTCTATTTAGGTGCATACATATGCCTAGGTTTACTGACTAGTACGGATTATCCCTTAAAGCAAAGCCTGGGTACTAATTCCGTTATCGAAATTTGACCTTCTGTTATTATACGACAGACTTCGCAACCAGCTGTTAGAATACAGGACAATGCGGGATCAGTGCTACGATTCTATTGACTCTAACAGCCCTAACGGGTTATCCCTTAGTTGAGTTCGAACAAGCGGCCCAACATTTGAGCAGGTGGAAAGTTGTACCCAAAATAAAGAAAGTTCGAAGGCTGCGAATATTTTCTATGACGTTCGGTCGTTCGTGAATCGGTTAGGTGTGTTTTTGGCCATTTGACCATTTGTGATTTGGTTATTCGTCTTTCTAACATTTTGATTCAGCCGTTAGATCTACCCAGCTAGCACCAACTCGTATATCAATGTACGAAAACTATCGTAAATATCTCCTAACAAACTCGAAATCGTAACTAAAACTGGATAAAGTGGGATCAAGTTGATTTTTTGTCGTATATAATGATAATGACTGACATACATACGATTTTCAGCAATCACGCAATTCGGAATCACGTATATCGCCTCCAAAATAGTACGGATATGTCAATTTTGCGCATGAAATTCGATTTATTTAGCATGTATATCTGTACGTAATGCTGATTTTTACCTTTACGAAAATGCTAGCTGGGTACTGCGCCATTTGTTATTTTATATATTTGAGTATCGGCCATTCGTTATTCGGTCATTTGTATTTATTGACCAAACTTTGGATTTTTAGCCATTGACCTTGAAATGCGGTCAGTCGTTAATATTTGTGTTTAGACCATTTGTGTTTCGGCCATTCATAGCTAATTCGACTCACCCTATGTGCAATGCTTTTTCAAACTGAGTCAACGGCAGATTTTCTAATGTCCGTTCTGCCTGCCATACATCATGTCTTCCGCACGTTATGCCTATCGTTCGTTATGCCTATCGTCCGTTATGGCTATCGTTCATTATGCCTATCATCAATTATGCCTAACGTCCATCATGCCTATCGTCCATTATGCCTAACGTATTTATTTTCAACATCTATTATGTCTAGCGACCGTATGTCTAACGTCCGTATGCCTATCGTCCGTTTGCCTAATGAGGTACACTCATTTTGTTTCACTTATATGTACTTTCAAGAGTTTTTTTTCTGGTTTATAAGGCCATTACAAATATTTAGAAAAGTTTTTGAGAAAACTAAATGTATTTTTACTTTTTATATATCCGTTATTATTTTCCATGCAAAAAAATACGAAAATAAAGACAAATTCGATTGGAATTATTTTTTGTCGATTTTCGGAAATTCCGTTGTTCAAAATTTCCATTTTTGTTCCGTGCTAGAAGCGTTAATACTCATTTTTATAATTTTTCAAACTGTAGAGCCCACAGACGATTGATTTTATAAAAATATTTTGACTTATCCGACAAATTATTTTTTTGCCCCTCGATTTTTCATATCAATTTCAAAATGGGAAGACGGGGGGGGGGGCAATGGCCTAATTGCTTTATTTTGGTATTATTTCTTGTTATTTTCTGCCATTTTTGTATAATCTTTGGTCATTTTGCAATAATGTTAGTAGGATTATAAGGCTATATTTATCATATCTGTAATTTTAATTTTTTTAGTATCATTTTTGGGTTTGTGTTGTTTTTCATTATTATGTTGTTTGTTTTATTTTTCATGTATTGTGTATTTATGTCATTTTTGAATCATTTGAGTATGCTTTTTTGATCATTTTGCTGTCATTTTTATACCCTATATACACTTTTTATTTCATAACTGCGTCATTTGTTACACTTACGAACCATTTCTTTGTGTATTTTTGCGTCAGTGATGAACATTATAATAGAATGCGTAGATTAAGGAAGATGACACTTTTCCTTTTACATTCGCCATTCATTCGTTATTCTGACAGATATTTATTTCGTCTCCATCTTGCTTTATCTTGCACTGCATCTTTTTTGCATTTCATAAAACCTGATGACTGAGAAATCTAGTTTTCCGGAAAATTTTGTTGACCAAGTTATTTGCCGGAACATTATTGTCAATTGCAAGGAAATCCAATGTCCAATCAATAAGTGCGCAATCGCTCATAAAAGTGATATTTTAGCTTAAATCGTTTCGGTCTCTTCGGCGCACTTATTGCTTGGAAGATAACGAAAAAGTGCGCCGAAGATGCCTAAACGAGTTAATGCAAAATAGCACTTTTATGAGCAATATCACACTTTGGATGGTACAATTTTCCTTGTAATTGACAATATATCGCAGGTGAAATTATGAGGGACACCGAGCCAAGATAAGTAAGTATGTAAGTAAGTAAGTAAGTAAGTAAGTAAGTAAGTAAGTAAGTAAGTAAGTAAGTAAGTAAGTAAGTAAGTAAGTAAGTAAGTAAGTAAGTAAGTAAGTAAGTAAGTAAGTAAGTAAGTAAGTAAGTAAGTAAGTAAGTAAGTAAGTAAGTAAGTAAGTAAGTAAGTAAGTAAGTAAGTAAGTAAGTAAGTAAGTAAGTAAGTAAGTAAGTAAGTAAGTAAGTAAGTAAGTAAGTAAGTAAGTAAGTAAGTAAGTAAGTAAGTAAGTAAGTAAGTAAGTAAGTAAGTAAGTAAGTAAGTAAGTAAGTAAGTAAGTAAGTAAGTAAGTAAGTAAGTAAGTAAGTAAGTAAGTGAGTAAGTGTTTAGTATAAGTTCATATGGCCGTGTACAAGATTGCATAAAATTCTTAGATCCTTCGATACAAACTGTACTATAATTTTGAAAAATAGGGTCAAGTCTTTAGACCTTTATAAAGAGCTAGCCACTATACAAAAACAGAAGGTGGGGCGCATGCCCCAGTGTGCCCCAGCTTAGGTACGCCATTGCCTATAACCCTCCCAAGATCCAATATCGCCATATCGCCTCATAAGTATGCCTACACTCATTCTCATCACAGCATGACAGCAAGTTGACACGCAATTCGTAAGTGTCATTGGTGAATGTTTCATACATCCATTTCCAGCAGCAGCAGCAGCAGCATCAGCGGACAGTTGCAGTTAAATATTTTGTCTGCATTTTCCGAATATTCTACCGTTGCAACCAAGCTGGTGGCGACTCTCCAAGACTCGCGAGATGCACAACACTTTTCTTTCACATCTGCATTGCAATCAAGTACAGTCAAGCACATCCCTAGAAGTAGAACTCCTACCCACCGACTTCCGAACTGCAGCGGTGCTGAGGAACTTCGGTTCATGAAAACATACTCTGTCATGCCGAATTCCAGCATATGTCGTTAGTCAGTCGACCGCAGTGTGCAATTATAATTAGTCTTATTTATGGGCACTATACCATTGGCAATTATTTCAACTTTCACAGCCTTGCGATGATTCAAAAAAATACATAAAAAAATGTCTCTACAAAGGACTCCTAAAAATTACTAATTCTGTCTTCGTGCGTTCAGAGGAGTCAATTTGAACGCTTCCTGCGGGATTCTGGTGCGCGCCGCTTACACGACATTATTATTTATGGCGATTCGCATGCGGTGCGCCGGTATTGCATGAATGCATTTCGGGTGAAACTCTTTGGTACGACCAGGAATCTTTATTGGCCTTCATGCTTTGTTGCTTTATTCGCGCCGGATAACCGCACGCATCGCTGGCTGCTCGAAACTATACGGCATGCGGACTACCGCATACGAGCCGAGCTGTGCTCTACATATGTCTGACAGGATGACATCGTTAAAAAACGCGTTCCTTTCATGAATGCTGTACAATCCTCGCGTCATGTGAAGGGCATTGCTACGGAAGATGTTATAATTATCTCATACCTGTTATTATCGGTAAAATTTTGGGCTCAAACAATGTTTCTCGTTAATTGCATTTAAGTAAAATCATGAAATCAAGATTTCATGCAGTTTCTGGGCAATCAGAACATGATTTGTTCCGTGTCTGATTTTTGGTGTAAAATTAAAACAAACGATCACCCTATCGCATTGCCAAGCAAAAACCAAAAACCACCACCTGGGCCCGGTTCGAATCCATTGAACTGCAAATACCTGCCTCGAAAAAAAATGTGGATCGCAGCAACCAACGCCCGCGGCGGAAAAAAATTTTCCTCATTCCAAGTTGGTTACTCAAGTCGACAAGATGGAAAAAGTTTTCTTCTGCAAGATTGGAGCTTTTGCTTTGCTGCTGTTGGCCCTGGCCGTGACCGCGAACCCATTGCAAGGAACCGACGATGCCATCACCGTACCGACGATTCAGTTCCGAAGCAAATCCGGCGAAGCCGACGAAATCTGTACCGGTTATCAAATCCGTGGAAGTCTGTATGCAACGTTGGCCCGTTGCCTAGGAACAGAACAAAGGTGAGTTTTTTTTCGAAACAAACTAAAGCAAATTGACAAATTTGATTTGAAACTAATCTGAGGACCGAATAATTTCTTTATTTCCAGCGAAATCTATAAGCTTCGTGAGCTGGACTTCGTTGGACAGGGAGCCCAAAAGGTCCAAGCGTTTGCTCTGCGGTCTGCCAGCGATGAGTCCGGTGGCGATATTGCTATGGTGCTGTACAACGGCAAGGAATACGGTTTGAGCACCGACGAAAGCAACGGAATTTTCGAGAAGTTTGGCCTTGTTCCGAAGATACGCGTGGAGAGGCAGGATGAGGAAGGAGCGGGTGCCAGTTTCGCTGAAATAAACGTGCGCCTAGTTGCGGCTGCTTTGGTTTTGACGGGAACCGTATTGCTGAAATGAAGAGTTTCATGAACCAGAAGCTGCTATGTATCAGTTTGAACTATTTTTTATACTATAAATAAAAATATTTATTAAAATATCATTTTATTATTTCTCTGTATTCGAATGCCGTTAGTTTTTGTATTTTTGATTCGATCATTGGTTATTGATTTTGATTCTACAATATCTTTGAATTTCGGTTATTTATTTTCTTGAATGTTGTAGGCATGTTGAGTAAAGGAGCTTTTATATTGAAACGTTGGGTACGATTTTCAATTTTCTCGTCCAAGAAGACTGATATGTACCCTGAAATGATTGTTTTCTTGAATATACTCCCACAAGCATTTTCAGCAGCTAATCACGCGTCACAACTCCTGACATGTTAAACACACAGTGGTAAACCGAATATTCCATCTCATTCCACCTTTTATTCTCACTCATGTCACGTGTCACAAGCTGCTTCCTTGCTGAACTTGCATCTCCGAAAGTGCCGTCGTTACGTGAACCAATTCACTGCCGAACCGAAGCCAAGTTAGAAGCTAGTCAATGTTGAGCAAGTAGGTAGGTAATTGCTGCAATCACAGCATCATAAGCATAAAAGGATACATTTCGTAACCACATACATACAGCATCACCTCAACATCTTCATTCAAATGTAGGTATTTCTAGAGCTGAAGCACGTTGCAACCAATCTACACAATAATGCATTGAACCAATGGGTCCTCTTTCCAGTAGTGGATTGATACGTTTAGGTCGGGAAAACAAAGGTTGTGATTCGTGACTATTAGCCCGTGCCGTCTGCTTTCTTCATTTGACTGGTGTATGAGCACGATCCGATAATCCGATGAGTTATGATTTTGATTACATAACGAAACATCGTTTGTTTTACTTATTGTCACTCATCAGCATTCGTTTCACGCATATCGTTCGAATAGCATTTTCATCAGACACTAAGTTGCGATATCAATTTAAAGTCCATCCCCCAAGATATAGTTGTGTTTTGTCGTAAATCGCCAGACCGATGAAAATTTTAAACGAATTCATTTAATTCGGCATGTTTTATTTATAATCTCATTATTTTGGCATTTTGATTTCGTTCAAAATCGCTACCCGCATCCTCGGCCTCGGCCTCGGACCCAGACTGCGACCGACCGACCACTTGGCTGGGAAACGAGAACCCAACTTGTTTCTTCGTTCGCAACAAAGAACAAACTTTCGTCGAAAGACTTACCACCACTCCACAGTCAGTGCAAACGGTCAACAGTTCCGATCTCGATTTCTGTAACGACATTTATGATTACAATTCCTGATGGTTCGTTATGACAAAGTCCTGCTTCTTCTGTCTGCAGCCCGTCAGGAGGGTATTACTGCCGGATCCCCACTCACTGCCATGGTGGGCTTCACTTTCCCACATTGCTCAAGTTTTGCTGATGCCATCACTTTCCTCCGAATAGAATCCTAAGCAGATCAGACGAAGCATCTGGGACCTGTTTGGTGGCTAAGTAAAGTTCGTTTCGTTCTCGTCATAACTTACCTAGAAACAGATACACAACCCTCCTACACATTCATACATATATCAAAACGCACCAGCACACCAGCAGACAACAATCTGATTATCATTTTGTTGCCTTCATTTCATTCGGCTTATCCTGTTTCAATTTGAGCTTTTTTGCGGATGGTTCGTCTTATCAGAATTGAAAGCTGATAGCGTACGGATTTCAACAGCTGGCTGGCTGCTGCCCGGCCACGATTGCTACCTTTTGGATTCTCTGAGGTATGTGTGGGTGTGTGTATGTGTGCATGTGTGGCAAATAAGGAAATGCACATTTCCTTCTTCCGATGGTTTTATTTGATCCGATTGCAGCAGCAGAGAGCCGGCCAAGGAGGAAATATACACTGAACTGAAAGCAATGGGTTGAGGAAATGTATTAAATGTATTTTGAAATTGTTGCGAAAAAGAGAGGAAATCTTCATAGATGGATTACAAGTAATTGGATTTTAAAACTTCCTACAGACTGGGTTAAACAAGGTTTGCCAGACTTGGGTAGCTAATCTGTTCTTGAATTGTTATTATAATATGTTCACTAGCAGGCTCGGATATAAATTAAAAGTGGGACACCCTACCTTTCAAAAGAACGTTTTGACTTGGAAAAATGAAGCAATCTAAGGATGATAAATCTATTATTATGTATTTATCACAAAAATACGGGCCGATTAGCTTGAAAATTCCGGACTGACTGGTGAATTGGATTTAAAATCAAAGTTGAAATTTGACTAGAAATTAAACTTGAATGCGGACTAATTTGGGCTTGAAGCATTACTTCATATTGAACTGGAAATTGGACTTAAATTGATTTGAAATAAACCTAAATTGGATTTGAACTGAACTTGGGATTAGGTTTAGAATTGCATTCGAAATTAGAAATTGTATTTGAAAACATAGTTTAAATTTGACTTAACCTTGAACCAAAAATTGGAATTAAATTAGGCTTGAAATTATGCTTAAAGTCGGGCATGCAATTTAACTTGACATTGGACATTAAATTAGACTTGAGTTTGGATTAATTTTAACTTAAAATTTTACTTCGCGGACATGGACACGCAATTAGCCATGAAATTTTACTTGAAATTAGAATTGACATTTTTCGGTTTATACTCTCACACGCTTTACCTCTTTTCTGTTCCGGTTTTTCTCCTTTCCAGTCCTGTTTCCACTATTTTTTCTCCTTTTTTGTACCGTTTACTTGGTTTTTGCTCATACTTTTCTTCTGTGTTTCTTCTTTTTTCTCATCCCTGTTTTTTCCCATTCCGTTTTCTTTTGTTTTCTGTCTGATTTGTTATTATTTTCAGTCTTATTTTGCCTCATGTTTTTCACTCGTTTTTTGTTATATTCTTTCCGCTTTTCCATGTTTGCTCTTCTCTTTTTCCCTTTTTTTGTTTCCAGTTTTCGCTCAACGTTTTGTTTTCAACTACTATCCCACTCGTTTTCGTCTTTATCTGTTCCATTTTCCCTCTTTTTAATGCCTCGTTTCTTCTATCCTGTAACGTTTAGTCTGTTTTTGAATTCCTTTACCTTTATTCTCCGGTTTTGCATTTTTTCTCCCGTTTTTCATTTTCCGTTAATCCGTTTCGTCCGTTTTACGTGTTATTCTTTTATTATTTTTCAGTCATTTCTCCTTTTGTGTCCTGCTTGACCTCTCCTTCCCGTTTTCCTCGCTACGGGTTTCGCTTTCTTGTTTTCTGTTTCATATTCCCTTTCTTGTTTCGTTTTTCCTTTGATATAGTTTCCTCTGGCTGAGTCGTGGTTCTTTTGTTCTGTTTTTCGTGTTTTTCTCGTTTACTGGCCAGTTTTTCGACTCTGTGTGTCTCATTTTGTTTTGTCAATTTTCTGTCCCGTTTCGACTTCTTTCATTTTGTTAATTCCTGTTTTCATTTTTTTGCATTTTACTTCTTCCATACCATTTTTCGTTGTTTTTTCCTTCATTTCTGTCCTGTTTTTGCTTCATTTCTGTTTTATTTTCTTTTTTATCCCTTTTGCCCTCCGTTTTCATTTGGGTATGAAATGGTGAAGGCAAATGAGGAGCGTCCAATATAGCTCTAGCCATCCCAAGCCCCTGCCCAGCGCCTCCACTTGGCCATACCTGGTAATGCTTTTTTGAGTAGCCAAGCTAGGAGGTGCGATGCTGGGTGGTTCCCGGCTGCCTGATCTCAAAACCGGGGTTTTGGGCAGACGTCGGAGCCACACGGCCTTGCTAATAGGTAAGCATAATTTAGTTATTTTAATTATTTTTTTTCGTTTTAGTTTATGAAGCATCTCTTGCTATATAGTAAAAACTTTGGCCAAAACGAGTTTTAATACTGCACATGGAAACCAGAATGGAAAAATTAAATTAAGTATTAGAAGCGCTTATGTAACTTCAAAGGATGCTATTCTATTTCATACGAAGGAGTCCTGGTGAGATTGTTCTATTATACACCACACTTCATTATATATCCATATATACCAAATTTCATCTTAATATCATATTATTAATAGTATATGATTTGGTTTTAATCACCGTGCACTTATGTGAATGTATTCAAATTGATTCACCGATCGTGATCAATTTGAATACATTCACATATTATTAATAGTATTATTATTGGTATCATAAATGTGGAAGGCTAGATGATGGAGTGGATTGCCAACCAGAATCCTTAAGGTCTGAAGCAAATATGGCAGTTCTCAACTCAAAACAAACAAATCATCACGTGGGTTAAAGTTGGTAAGGCGAAATTGATTATTACATGGAAGGATCCTAATGCTGGAAGGCGACTCTTATAACCCCGGAATGCGCACAAGTGCCTCTGCTTGTGGGTCTGCCCAATCCCTTTTGGCCCTTCTGTAACACCATTAGTGTGCAATTCATTTGATAATCAAATTTGGATCTACTACTACTACTACTACTACTACTACTACTACTACTACTACTACTACTACTACTACTACTACTACTACTACTACTACTACTACTACTACTACTACTACTACTACTACTACTACTACTACTACTACTACTACTACTACTACTACTACTACTACTACTACTACTACTACTACTACTACTACTACTACTACTACTACTACTACTACTACTACTACTACTACTACTACTACTACTACTACTACTACTACTACTACTACTACTACTACTACTACTACTACTACTACTACTACTACTACTACTACTACTACTACTACTACTACTACTACTACTACTACTACTACTACTACTACTACTACTACTACTACTACTACTACTACTACTACTACTACTACTACTACTACTACTACTACTACTACTACTACTACTACTACTACTACTACTACTACTACTACTACTACTACTACTACTACTACTACTACTACTACTACTACTACTACTACTACTACTACTACTACTACTACTACTACTACTACTACTACTACTACTACTACTACTACTACTACTACTACTACTACTACTACTACTACTACTACTACTACTACTACTACTACTACTACTACTACTACTACTACTACTACTACTACTACTACTACTACTACTACTACTACTACTACTACCAGGGCTTCGACCGATCCTTTTTTTCTACCGCAGTCACACCAACGCGCATTCAAGTTCACACCGTCCGTTTAGAGGTGGAATACGAACGCTATGCATAACACAACTGGCAGTTTGCTCAGTCAAACGCCGATTGCACGCAGCAGTACGAACGCTTTCTAAAACTTTTTGACATTTTCGTTTCGAGCAAGTTGCCTTTACCGTTTGGAGCAGCGAATGACTGCAAAACAGTCAAATGACTGGCAATCACCACGCTAACGAAAAGCAATCGCACAATCGTATGATTCAATACAACAAAAAAACAACCACTACATGTGCATGGAAGAAGTCAGTCGGACTCCGTCCAATACAAACGAATATTTTGCTTGCGTCCGACCGACGTCCGGGTGACAAACTATTACTGTGAGCAGCCGATTTGGAGACAAAAAGAGAAACGAAAAAATACGTCACCGTATGCTTCCAGTCAGTTTGCAGTTTATATTCTCAAAGCGCAAAGCAAAACGGGAGATCGACTGTTTGCTTTTACTGAGATGCCGCATGAATTGTAAAACGGCAGCAGCGCAAGCGGCAGATTGACTGGATTCAAAAAACAGTCAAATGATCGTTCAAAAAGCGGAGTTTGAATGCGGAAAGTTCGCATTCACTGCAGTCACATTCAACTTGTGATCCCTTTTCAAGCCCTGACTACTACTACTACTACTACTACTTTTGCCCTCCGTTTTCATTTTTTCCCTCCATTTTTTCCTCTTTTTCTATTTTGGTTTCTCATTTTTCCCGATCTCGTTTCTCGTTTTGTTTTCCTCCTTTTCTATCCCGTCTTTTTGTTTCGTTTTTTCTCCTTTTCTGTCCTGTATATTCTCAGTTGTTTCTCCGTACGTTTTCCTTCGTTTTCTGTCTCATTTGTTTTTATATACAGTCTAATTTTGCTTCATGATTTTTTACTCTATTTTATTGTTGTCCATCTAATTTTCTGCCTTTTTTTCTCTTTTTTCCTTATTTCTTTCTTTTCCAGGTTTCACCTTTTTCTAACTCTTTTCATCTCCTATCCTACTCGTTTTTCGTCATCGTTTATTCTATTTTATCACTTTTTGTTACATCGTTCTTCATTCCCAAGCAACAATGTGAGTTTTATTGTACTTTTATGACGGTTTTTACGACCAATTTTGGTTTTAAATGCCATCATAAGAGTGTAATAAAACCCAAATGGCTACTTGGGTTACTCCTGTCTTGCTCGTTCTGTTTTTAGTCCTTTTTCCTTTTACTCTCCGGTTTTTTTTTATTTTTCGTTTTTCATCTTTCGTTAATTTCGTCCGGTTTCGTCCGTTTTGCTTATTTTGGTTTTACTCTTTTTCCTTTTATATCCCGAAAAAACCAAAGCCATGGGTATAAACGTCCTGTTGAGTACTTGACCCTTCTTTATCGACAGATTTCGCAGTCGGCTATTAGAGTACAGGGCAATTACGGTGCTAGAGCAACGATCCTACTGACTTAAAGAGGCAGCACCTCCCAGCCGAGATTCGAACATACGACGACTGGCTTGTTAGGCCATCGTACCCCGAAGGGCGGTCCTTTTATAACCTTTTTTCTCGTTTTGTTCGTTTCAGTTTTCATTTTCTATCTCACAATTATTTTCTCTATTGGTTTCTGTTGTTTTCTGCTTCGTTTTCCTGTCTCATTCTTCGTCTTTCTCTCAATTCTTCCTATTTTCTGGTCGCTTTTTCTCCACTTTCCCTATTCCGTTTTCTTGCTCTTTGCCTGAGCTCTGGTTTTCTTCTGTTCAGTTTTATTCTTCTGTTTTTTTCTCATTTCTTCTCTTTGTCTGTCATTATTTTTCTGTCCCATTTTGACTTTTTTACATTTTTCCGGTTTTCGCCTTTTTCGCTTTTTATCTGTTTTATCCAATTTTTTGTTTTCGTCGGTTTCGTTCTTTTTTAATAATATGCCTGCTATACCTAATACAGTAATGACCCGATTTTGTCACCCCCATGATGAATTTAGGGGTGACAAAAACGGAACAGTGACAAAATCGGGTATTTTTTCAATTTCTATTTTTTTGCAGATAACTTAGAACGAACTACATATATTTCATTCTGATCACTTTTAGGACATTTCGCACTTCCATCTACCTCTCTGTGGACATTTGTCACTTGTTCACAGCAGTCCCTCAGGTATGAAAACACGCGTTTTTTAATTGCGCCGAAATGGTTGATTATAGTGGTTAACTATGTTCATAGAAATTTCATAGCGTAAAAAGCTCTTTCTTTTGGTATGAACGATTCTTTGATTAACCCCCCTAAAAATAAGATAGAAAATTTATTTTTCAAGCAGTAAGAGATAGAGCAAAACAATGTTCTACAAAATTTTTGAGAAGATGATTATAAAGAACTTTGTCAAAGAAAGTGACCTTCTAGCTATTATAGTTGTGGAGATAAGAAACAACTTTTGTGAAAACTCCACGATAATCAACACAGTTCTTTTCACAGTGTTTTAACACATTTGACATGTTTCAAAATGATTTTCAAACTAAGCTTTTGATAAATCAAAAACGTGACAAAATCGGGTCAAAAACGTGACAAAATCGGGGGTGACAAAATCGGGGGTGACAAAATCGGGGAGTGATAAAATCGGGGAGTGACAAAATCGGGTTACCACTGTAGCTGTTTTCCTCCTTTTCTGTAAAGTTCTGTTATTTTTTTGTGTTTTTATTTTTTCCTCCATTTTGTATTATTCTGTTTCTTTTCTCCTCTTTTTTTTCGTTTTTCTATTTTCTTGTACAGTTGCATTTCGAATTTGGCATGGTTCGATTTTGGCATGATTCGATTTTGGCATGGTTCGATTTTGGCATGCCTCGAGAATGATATTTAGTCAACTTCTTAAGCATTTACATTAAATTTTTTCATATCGAAAGAGGGTTTCGATTTTGGCACGGTTTCGCTTTTGGCAACATAGGCGACACGCATTTATTGCCAAATTCGAAATCCTACTGTATTCTTTTCCTTTCTTTTTTATTCCGTTTTTTATGTCCGTTTTTTCTCTTTTTCTATCCTATTTATCCACAGTCTCTTTCTCGTTTTCTTAGTTATGGTTTTTCCTTTTTTTCTTCTTTTTTCCGTTCTTCATCTTTTTCTTTCCAGTCTACTGGTTTTTTTATTGTTTTTCCACTTTTTTGGCTCCCATATGCTTCTGCTTCTTTTCGTAATTAATTACAGTTTAGTGGTATTCTATCGGGAGGGATGTAAACTGCTAAAAGTAAAAACTTTATGCATCTGAAAACAGCAAAAACACAGACTTGTTCGAGGCAACTTCCACGGTTTAGATCGACCAGCAAACTAGGAAATTGTTGAGCAACGGCAATCAATACGCCACTATAAGAATTTTTGTAACTATTCTTCGAGCTCTGATTACATCGATACACGTTGAAGGCGGATCCAACCAGCTGAAGGGAAGTGATACAGCCATCTAAACCGGTTTCAGTTGACATGATTACATCATAGCTGCAGTCGGTTAGATGCTTTAGATGCTAGAAACAGGTCGTCTACCTTAGTCCTTAAGCCTCACACATTCTGATAGTACGCTCTAAAACTCTAATACCACCCGTATCATTAGTGTTTGTAGAAAATTCCGAAAGAGTACTTCCTTCACGTGGAGATCCCAAGCTAGAAGCGGGAAAAACAACACAACTCCTAGAGTCGGGCCGGGACTTGAAGACTTCTATAATGTCAATTTCAACGCGCCTTCAACGCAAAAATAGGGGAGTGTCGTCGTGGTTGGGCCGCGTTTTGGAGTTCGCCCATAACTTTCGTTTCAAAAGGAAATTTAAATACATTGTTGCAAAGGTCTAAGAATAAGGAGTATTTCCAGAAAGTTTTAAACTGATTGATTGAAAACTAAAAAAGTTATAGGCATTTACGTGAAGACAAAAAATGTTGTCATAGTCGGGCCATGTTGTACAGGTTGGGCCACCGCAAAAAATCTAAGACATAAGACGCATTGAAATTCTGTATAGAGACACGAAAAGAATTAATTCCGTGAACAACGGCTCATATAAGTTCAAATACCCTATTTTTAATTGCATTTTTGATAAATTTTGGCGATCTTGTAAAATCAATATTGCTACAATCGCCTTTTCCGAAGTGTATAATTACATTGAAAAAACAACAAAAATCTTGGTTTTTATCATATTAATTTTGCTTTATTTCATGACGTTTAACGTGACAGACATTTTCTAGCGATTATTGCGCTTCTGCGCTTAAAATTATGGTGACCCAACCGTGACTACTCAAGTGGCCCGACCTTTACAAATAGCGCTTTTCTAGTATTTCACCTTAGCCTTCGCAAACATCTTACTGGAGGGGATTTTTCTATAGTCTTCGTGTGCAACACAACACACTTCATACATTTTCAAAATTTATCTCGATAATTGCATTTCATGAATATTTCTTGAAGAAAAGTTCATTGCGCCTTGAAAACTTTTTTTGTAAGATTTAGTCACTGAATTCAGTACGGGTGTTTTGAATACACGATTGAAACTCACAATATTGTAAAAAGTTAGCTATCACAGTAAGAAGTTTTACAATGGCTGTATCATAGATATCATGGGTTACTAAGACTCTAAAATCGTGATGGCCCGACCACAACAGTGGCCCAACGATAACGACAATACCCTACTTCAAGTGCAAAGTATAATAAAGTAAATTGTGGTTTAGATTACTCAGTAATAGTCATTGTTACAATAATGCAAAAACCAAGAAAATTTTGGTAGAGTAAACAGTAAACTAGAAATAGTTTAATAATGGCAAAACATTCCTTTCAGTTTCACGTCCCTTAATGTTGATGTGCTGCTTTTTGTAGGTAGGACCCAAAATGACCATCAGTTGCAGAAGGTGTATACTTAAGGTAAACTTAACTGGAACCACTATAGATTCCGGATAGCAGAGGTGTCATAATGGCTTCTACTGGCTCAGGTTAGCAATGGCAGCAGTTGATTGCCTGTCGTAACGAGCACCTGGTGTCATCGTAATCGAATACTCCCAATCGACTTGTGTCGCATATTTGATACTACGTATATCAACACACAAAATCTTTTCCAAGTCCATTCCATGCGCTGCTTTTTATGCTTTCTTAATCGTATTGTCCTGTGAAGTGGAGCAGAAAAGCTTCGCTAACTGGCAGACCCGCTCCGAAAAGTGTCAGAGTAGGAAAAAGTGCCGTAAAATAAAGTGTACAAAAATAATACTCAACGCACGCGTTTGGGATGATTATAAATTTACTCTAATGCTGTTAGAATAGCACTTACTTAACCTGTACACATCGGGAACGGCAGTCGGTAGGATGGGACTCTCCCTGGAGCGATCTACTTGGGGAAGGTTTCCGTGCGTCCCTTTCGGTGTTCTTAACTCCGGTGTTTTGGGTCGAAACTTTTGCGAAAGCGGCAGCTTAACAATGGCACTAACGACGTCAAGATTCACGACGGGGGCGCACTCCGTTCGCAGATAACCACTCGTCGGTTTTCCGTTTGTGTGGGTGTTGTTATCCTACCCAAAAAATAACAACATCAACCGGAAACCGGTTGGCCGGAGAAAATCGGATCATCGAGCAAGGTGACAACAAAAGATTTACACAACGGCAGCCGGGAAAAAGGCGAGGAAGTGTGTTGTTCGAAAAGGGATGCCAAGTGATGATTCAATGTGTCAGCAGCACTCGTCTTTACCGATATTATGGAAACGAAATGTTTAAGTATTATGGAAATCGTTCGGTATGTTCACTGTTCCACACTGCTTTCCAAAAGGATAAGAATAAAAAAATTCAAACTCGTTTGTTCACCCTCTCGGAATGGATTTTGAAATTGTCATGTGTTCGATTAAGTTCTGAAAGTTTAGTGAAAAGTTGTGGATGAACGACCCGGAATGTGTCACATGCAAGATTGACACGAAATAAATAAATGTAGATGGGAAAAATTTAGCATGTAACGGAATTTTGGTGTCCTCAAATAATACAGTAGAATATTTCCATCGGAAAGAATAAAATTTGAGCTGTCACCGATCCGATATTATAGCAAAATTTAAATTATTTGTTTATCAATCGCTGAATATTACATTCGGAAGACTTCCTGAAACTGAATTAAATTAAATAGAATGTTTTTGACATAGAATTACGGACAATTCGTCTAGAGTGTAGTCAATGGACGGCTTGTGACTGTAATTCCGATTTGCCATTCCAACAACCTTCATTATCTTTGGTCGGTTTCTAATACAGAAGTGTTTGGTAGAAAAGTTCCATTGGTAGATTCTTTCATAGTGCAATCAAACATTAAAACAGTAAAAGATTGCTACTTGAGCTTGCCTGCCAAACACAGTCAGTGAAGGGTATAATCAAATATCTTCCCTTTGAATGCAACCTGTTTGCTAATAAATTCTTGTGGAGCAGCACAGGACGATTGTTATGCATTATTCATAGTGAGAAAGAATGCAGTCCTACTGAATTGTCAGTGTCAATTCAAAATAACATAGAAATAGCAAGTGTTTTGTGCTACTTGGAAAATGCCGGTAATTATTAGTTGGGTTTTCTTTGTATTCGAGTACAAATTTAAAATGAGTGTACAGCAAATACTTAGAACTTTTTTTATATTAATTTTACCATTATAAAGATACCACTCGAAGTTAAGCACTTCCCCCACAACCGACTACGCGCCTCCACCTGGGATAGGGGTCATCAACTCCAATTGTATTTATTGTCCGTTCGTTAGTGCGTCCACCAGATCCCATTAGGTCAAACACCGCAGTCAGTGCATAATGCAGTAAACACTTGCTACAGTTCAGCTACTGCACTTTATTGATTTTTCTCATTCAATGCGTTCCGACGAAATTGGATATCCCTCGATGGATTGATTCCCCGATGTGTATTGACTTGACGGTGACATGACGGGTTTTACGGATATCCGGTTATGCACACGATTGTCTGTATGCGGGAAAGAGCGTGCACGTATGTGTGCGATCGCATATCTAAATAATTGGATCTGTTGAAGCTGGACTCTGGTACATGTACATGTGCATGTGGCTCTGTTTGTGGCGTCTGCCATCCGTCACAGCCGTTTTTTGACGGCGCGACAGGTTACGATGCGGATCACCGTATGACATATGACTATCGGCTTCATTTATCTTGATGCAGTTGCAGCCACTATTCACTCGAATTGCCAGGTGCCAAGGATGTGCAATATGTGAGTTGCTCACGAAACGGAAATGGACGAGCAAAATTGTGCACGCTGTTTGCTATTTTGCGAACATCCCCATGTGCCCAGCATCAAAGCCTATTGATAAATGTGGTTGGCTGCTGCAATTCAGGTTATTCGATTAGAGGGCTTCCACTTTAGCCACCATCTCCCATGACAGACCAATGCTGCTAACACACAGGCGTGCAGCAAACTTACTTTTTCCTCCACCAGAAACCAAAACCAGCATATCACTTTGTTGAATGAATTTCCGTACCCTGTTCCGCTTACCACCTCGTTCTCGATGATGATGATGATGACGATTGACGCAAATTTGTTTACTTTGCAGGATTGAGTATTGGATTATTTATGAACCAGTCGAGATATTAGTTGTCAGAATTTTCCACCCGCTAGACCTCAAATTGCGCAGCGGCTGATATATAGTTTTTCTCTCAGTCAATTAAAATGTTTAATTAAATAGACACATAGCCGGTGTAATGATTTAGATTGCATCAAGATATACTGCTTTGATCCCGATAAGGTACTGCTATGAAAGGTCATGTCATTTTTACGTGTTAGCTAATAATCAGGTTAATACCAAGTGACCAGAATATTTCTAGATGAATATAGGACATTTGGGTATGACGTGGCGAGAGTTACCTGGAAGGAGCGTCAAATATAGCTCTGGCTCTCTCAAGCTCCCACCTAGCGCCTCCACGCAGATCTAAGCCAATGATGACGGTCGATGGCCTTACCCGAAAATGCTTCATGTACTTACTGGAGCAGTTAAGCTAGGAGGTGCGAACTAGAGCGCCTGTTCTCCAAGTGAGGGGCGGTTCACACAGCGTCTGTCTCGGAACGGGCGGCTGAATATGAAATGCTGTGTCCCGCAAGCTATACCTAAGATGGCAGACCAGATGGCAGATGTAGCTATCGCGACCCCGGTGAGTTAGTATATCGAAAACTCAATTACCACGAAAAACGAAGAAAGAAATTCAGGACGGAACAATCGGTATAGGATACGGCAAGGGACAAGGAAACGATTAAGGGATAACGATTGGAAACTTGGTACCTGGAATGTCCGAACTCTCCATGAACCGGCACGGGCTGGTTTGCTTGCTCGAGAACTGCATCAACTCGGAGTGGAGATCGCTGCTATTCAAGAAGTTCGGGAGTTGAGAGGACCTATGGAGAGTGTCCAAAACACGACGTGAAAATCGTCATTGGAAGACATAGACTTCATCTGTCGACCAATGATAACGGTCTGAGGCTCATAAATTTAGCCGCGGCCAGGGGAATGGCCATCTGTAGGACCTACTTTCCACGTTTGAAAATTCGGAAACACACCTGGAGGCATCCAAATGGAGACTCTAGCTCTCAGATCGATCATGTCTTGATTGACGGTGGACACTTTTCGGATGTTTTCGATGTACGGTCTTTTTCGGGTTCCAAATATCGACTCTGACCACTATCTCGTAGTGAGTAAGATTCACGCAAGGCTGTCGTACACGGCGAAAGCTCGCACTGAAAGGACGCTGCGTTTCAACATCCAGCGGTTGACGGTAGACGGCGTAGCAGTGGAGTACGCCAGGAAGCTTGACCAACGAATCGCAGAACAGCAGGTAGAAGGAGAAGATATAAATGGGCTGTGGAAGAACATCCATGGTGTCATCAAAACAGCTGCGAGAGAGGTGGTAGGCACGGCGCGTGGAAGACAGCGTAACAGCTGGTTTGATGCCGAATGCCAGAGAGTGACAGATGAAAAGAATCCGGCCAGGAGACGCATGCTGACTGCGGCAACGCGATAAAACAGAGAGAGGTATAGAAAGACTATAGCTGCGGAAAAATGAATCCATCGTTTAAAGAAACGCGAGTAGGAGAAGCACGTGCTGGCCGGCGCAGAGGAGCGATACGCCAGTAACGACACACGGAGTGTCTATAAAATGGTGAGATGCAGGAATTTTGCCATGCCTGTGATGTGCAATGGTAGTGCTGGCAACCTGCTTACCGACAAAACGGCGGAAGCAGCCAGGTGGAAGGAGCACTTCCAGACACTGTTGAATGGAGAGATAAATGCGGAGATCTGCAGGGACAGGATAGGAATTGTAAGCGATGGTCAAGCTGTGGAGCCACCAACACTTACTTACTTACTTACTTACTTAGGTGGCTTGCCGTCCTAAGACAAAGCCTATTGAACAAAATTTCTCCATGTAACTCGGTTGAGAGCTACCGCTCTCCAATTCCTCGAACACCGAGTACTCTCCGCCAGATCTCGCTCCACCTGGTCTAACCATCTTGCTCGCTGCGCTCCTGGTCGTCTTGTTCCTACCGGATTTGAGGCGAACACCATCTTTTCAGGGTAGTTGTCCGGCATTCTTGCAACATGCCCTGCCCATCGCATCCGTCCAGCTTTAGCCACCTTCTGGATACTGGGTTCACCATAGAGCTGAGCGAGTTCATGGTTCATCCTCCGCCTTCATACTCCGTTCTCCTGTACGCCGCTGAAGATCATTCTTAGCACTCGTCGTTCGAAGACTCCGAGCACTCTCAGGTCCTCCTCGAGCATTGTCCATGTTTCATGCCCGTAGAGAACAAACGGTCTAATAAGTGTCTTGTACGGGGACTTAGTCTGCTCGACCGCAATTGCTTGTGAAGCCCATAGTAAGCACGACTTCCGCTGATAATACGCCTCCGAATCTCACGGCTGGTATCATTGTCCGCCGTTACCAGTGAGCCAAGGTAGACAAATTCATCGACTACCTCAAACTCATCGCCGTCGATCAATATACTACTGCCCAAGCGGTGTCGTTCGGCCTCGGTTCCGCTGGCCAGCATGTACTTTGTTTTCGACGTATTTACCTTCAACCCAATCTTTTCTGCTTCGCGCTTTAGTCTGCTGTACTGTTCAGCCACCGCCACAGATGTTCTGCCGATAATATCCATGTCATCGGCAAAGCAGACGAATTGACTAGATTTGTTGAATATCGTGCCCCGCGTGTTGATATCCGCTCGGTTCATAACACCTTGTAGCGCTATGTTGAACAGCAGGCATGAAAGACCATCACCTTGACGAAGCCCTCTGTGTGATTCGAATGAACTTGACAATCCACCCGAAATCCGAAGACAGCACTGCGTACCATCCATCGTAGATTTAATCAGTTTGATGAGCTTCCTGGGGAAGCTGTTCTCGTCCATGATTTTCCATAGCTCTTTCCGGTCGATGGTATCATATGCGGTTTTGAAGTCAACGAATAAATGATGCGTGGGAACTCTGTATTCACGGCCCTTTTGGAGGATTTGCCGCAGTGTAAATATTTGATCCGTTGTAGACCGACCTTCGACGAAGCCGGCTTGATAAGTTCCCACAAATCTATTCGCAATTGGTGATAGACGGCGGAAAATGATTTGGGACAGCACTTTATAAGCGGCATTGAGAACGGTGATCGCTCGATAGTTCTCACAGTCCAACTTGTCGCCCTTTTTGTAGATCGGGCAGATAACCCCATCTTTCCACTCCTCCGGTAGCTGTTCCGTATCCCAAATTCTAACAATTATTCGGTGCAGAAAAACGGCCAGCTTTTCTGGTCCCATTTTAATAAGCTCCGCTCCGACGCCATCTTTTCCAGCTGACTTGTTGTTCCTTAGCTGCATGATGGCCTCCTTAACTTCGCCTATCGTTGGGGTTGGCACCTCTTCCCCGTTTGTTGCACCGTCGAAATCGCTTTCCACGCCGCCGTGGTTTTCCGCCTGGGCGCCATTCAGGTGTTCGTCGAAGTGCTGCTTCCACCTATCCGTCACCTCACGATCGTCCGTCAGAATACTGCCAGTTTTATCCCGACACATTTTGGCTCGCGGCATAAAGCCTTTGCGGGATCCGTTCAGTTTCTGGTAGAACTTCCGCGTTTCCTGAGCCGCTCCAACTCTGCATATTCCTGCTCTTCCAGGTTGCGCTTTTTCTCCCGAAAGATTTGGTTTCGCTGCATCTTCTTCTGTTTGTGTCTTTCCACGTTCTGACGTGTGGCACTTGGCCGCCCGCGCAGCGTTCTCCTCATCCATCACCCTCCTAAATTCATCGTCAAACCAATCGTTCCGCTGATTCCGGGCCACATGCCCGATGGAGCTCTCCGCTACACTGCTGATGGCTGTTTTGATAGTGTTCCAACAGTCCTCGAGAGGGGCTTCGTCCAGCTCGTCCTCTTCCGGCAGTGCAGCTTCGAGTGAATGCGCGTAGTTTGCGGCGACGTCTGGCTGCTTCAGCCGTGCGAGATCTAACCGAGGCTGGCGTCGGTACCGAATGTTGTTGACAACGGAGAGTCTTGTGCGTATCTTAACCATCACTAGGTAGTGGTCCGAGTCAACGTTGGCGCTTCGATAGGATCTGACGTCGATAATGTCTGAGAAGTGCCGACTGTCGATCAAAACGTGGTCGATCTGTGATTCTGTCTGGTTTAGTGACCTCCAGGTGTACTTATGGTGGATTCTGTGCTGGAAAAAGGTACTACGTACGGCCATGTTCTTGGAGGCGGCAAAGTCGATAAGTCTTAGGCCCATTTCATTGGTTCGCTGGTGTGCACTGAACCTTCCAATCACCGGTTTGTATTCCTCCTCCTGGCCGACCTGAGCATTGAAATCCCCGATGACGATCTTGATATCATGTTTTGGGCAGCGGTCGTATTCACACTCCAACTGCGCGTAGAATTCATCCTTGTCGTCATCGGTACTTCTGAGGTGAGGGCTGTGCACGTTGATGATGCTTATGTTGAAGAATCGGCCCTTGATTCTCAACCTGCACATTCGAGGATTGATTGGCCACCACCCAATCACCCGTTTCCGCATCTCGCCCATCACTATGAAAGCTGTACCCAGCTCGTGTGTGTTGCCGCAGCTCTGGTAGATGGTATGTCCATCTCTGAACGTGCGTACCGTTGAGCTCTTCCAGCACACCTCCTGCAGCGCTACGACGTCGAACTTGCGGCTCTTCAATACGTCGGAGAGCACTCGAGTGCTCCCTTGGAAGTTGAGAGATCGGCAGTTCCACGTCCCGAGTTTCCAATCCATAGTCCTTTTTCGTCGCGTGAGTCTATTCCGATTGTTCCAGTAAGAATATATTTGTTCTTCGTTCCATGCTTTAGTATTTTTCGTGGTGACGGCTTGCAAAGCCTGCTACACGAACCCCTTGTTTCGCCGGAGGGCCAACGAAGCTCGAAAGAGCCCTCCTTTCCTGTCAGCATACGACCTTGGCTTCCACCGGGGTTGGTTACCCGATCTCCACCAAAGTTGCTCGTATCCCGGCTGGTACCACGAGGCGGTAGGAATAGGAGTTGCTGAATAAGAGGCTAAGAACCACTGTAGGGTCTATTTTATGCCTACACGTGCACAAGGCACCGACGGTACGCATTATTCAGCCGTTTACCAGCCAGCCACCAACACAGGAGGAGGTTGAAAAGACAATCAGTGAGCTGAAAAACGGTAATGACGGTATCCCAGTTGAACTTCTAAAAGCGGGGAGCGAGTGGCTGTACGAAGCAACCAGGATCTGGGAGGAAGAACAAATGCTAAAGGAGTGGTTGGATGGCCTCATTTGCCCAATTTTCAAAAAGGGACATCGACTGGAGTATAAAAACCAGCGAGGAATTACATTGCTCAATTCTGCCTACAAGGTGCTTTTCCGTATCCTGTTCTGCAGACTGGGTTCGTTAGCGGAGTTCTTCGTCGGCGAGTACCAAGCTGGTTTTCGTAAGCGTCGCTCCACGACGGATCAGATGTTTACCCTGCGTCAGTTGCTAGACAAGTTCCGGGAGTACAACTTGCAGACACACCATCTCTTTGTGGTCTTTAAAGCGGCGTACGATTCAATTAAATGAAATGAGCTCTGGTAGATAATGCTAGAACATGGTTTTCCGACAAAACTAGTTACGCTGATTCGTGCGACGCTGGTCATAAGTCTTCGATTACTGCCATATACCGCAGAGCTATTAGACATCATACGAAAGAATGCAAAAATAGCTGTGGAAGCCTTCTTGCAGGTATATTCGACGTGGCTCCCGAACTTGAGCTTGTCGTTGACCATGACTCCCAGGTGGTATCAACCGACGAAAAGGGATTCGTGATTCCTGTGGTCGATGGCGTCTACATCTGCAGCTGCTACGCTACACCTAGGTGGTCACCGGAGCAGTTTGACCGGATGCTAGATACGCTCACCGACGAGCTCACGGGCCGTAAGCCGGATGTCATTGGAGGTGATTTCAATGCTTGGGCAGTCAAGTGAGGTAGTAAGTGCACTACCCCTAGGGCAGCGGTTCCCAACCTTTTTTCGGTTCGCGTACCCCCTGACGGATTTCCCTATACTATTCTGTAGCGAAATAAGTTTAGGCGAACCCCCATTTGAGAACCGCTGCCCTAGGGGGCAAAGCTTACTGGTACTAGTACACGCAGAGCGACCACCAAGCTTTGGGTACACGCTTGAACGACTAATGCCACGGTCATGCGAGTTGAAGTCTACCGAGCGGAGGTGGAAAGTGAGGGCCTTCGACCTGTTCGTTGAAGCACTCAGTGCAACCGCTCGAACCTAGGTGTCCATGAGCAGACCAAAGTCCTAGTACGTACATGTGATACAACAGGCTGACGCCTGTTACCGGGCTGGCAAAGACGCAATTTGGCTCCCGTAAGGGATAGGGCACTGTCGACGCCATCAAGTCGGTCATAGAGAGGGCCGAGAAGTCTATGAGACAAAAAGGCTAACATTTTTGTTGGGGGACAAGTGATTGTCACCAAACGTAATGTGAAGTACCTGGGTGTTATGGCAGACAACAGGCTGAACTTCATCAGTCACGTGAATTATGCTTGTGGTAAAACGTCAACAGCGGTTACTGCACTATCCAAGATTATGCCGAAGTTCTATGAACCTAGCAGCAGTAAGAGACGCCTGATAGCCAGCGTTGCCTTGTCGGTGCTGGGGTGTGGTGCACCGGTATGGGCCGCGGCTTTAGGCTGGACTCTATCAGGCGGTGGCAGGCGGTATGGGACCACGCTGAACACGGCAGGTGGACCTATATGGAGATCCAGAGCATCTCGTGCTGGATAGTTAGAAGGCGTGTGGCGCCGTCGAAAGGGCGGTGACGAACGTGATGACGGAGTTGCAACGGCTAGAACGTTTGCAACGACAGGACCTGACATAGCATAGCTAGGTCGGATAACGGACTGAGGCCCTTGGTGAGGGACGCGGGTGTACGTTGTCAAGGGGTGTTCTTTGATCCTACACCTGCAACGGGTACGATGCACAAATGTCCAAATAATATGGAGAACGTGCCACCCGAGCCAAAAAATTCTGATACCTGAAGGTAAACCTGAAGTAAATAACACAAATTACTAGGCTAAGAAAATATTGGCAAACGTTCTGTCTTGAAGATGAAGAGATACCCTTCAAAACGTCGTCTTTAAACGAAAAATAAATATTTTCGCACGAAACCAGTGACCAAAAGCCAGTACCATATTATTCCTATCGTTCCAGTGCGAATTTCTTTGTTGCTTGTTTTTCGTGGTGCTGGTTTACTAGGTATATTGGGTTCAAATCTGGTTATAAGTAGCTCTCATTATAGCTTGATTCGATCCGCTTATCCCACAGTTTGGGTATGGAGGAACGTTATACAAACTTAATAAGCTTTAATGACCCTCCCTTACCTAATTTTCCGTTCTTTCTCCGCGTCTTGTCTTGCCCTGAGATACTATCCACACCTTCATTTCATCGCTTTTTTCTATCGTTCCCTCCATCTATTGTAAACATTACCATTATCAAAAATAATTAATTCCTTGCCTTATTAATAGTTTAAGACAATAAAGTTGGTCAGAAAAAGTATTCTAAAATTAAGCTCAGCAGGCCTCAGACCTCAAGAGTTATCACCATTCAAAATTGATGAAAAGTAGCTCAATTTTTTCTGTGATTAATATATCGGGTTTAAAGAATATTTGGATAGAGTGGTGGATATGTAAAACGAAAAAAAAAAAGGTTTTTGACAACTTCTTACCTACCTGGCGCATTGAATATTTATTACTAGTTTTTACTGCTGCTTCTTATGTTTTTGTTTTCAGTTTCATTTTATTACTTTCAATCACATTGCTTCACCAACGATTACATACTAATATGTTCTCTAAGCACAAGATACATTGTATACAAAAGTTCCTAAATGCAAATCCCATTTCATCGGTATAACCAGTGGGCTTCGGAGGTGGAGCAACCCTGCGGTAATGTATTATCGCATAGCAGCAGTTTATACGCAGCAATCAACCAACAACTTTATCCCTATTAAATGAGCTCTTCTGAAACAGTGCTTTTGCAGTTTGTTGCAGAATAAGTTGTGTCGGTCTGGATCTGGAGCTGAAGCTGAAGCCAAGGATGAAACAATTATTATTTGTTTGCCATTCCTCTCTGGAATGAATCGGCAATGAAAAACCGTTTCCTGCAAACGGGTTCGAACCCAGTGAAACCATAAATTTTGCCCGCATTTATTAAAACGGAATTATTTCCATTATATTGTTTATTATTGCTTCGGTGATGTCCTGGTCAGGAAGTTTTCGAGTACCATCGGCATCTCCGGCCGGTAGTAGACTCCCAGTCGAGGCTGGCTGCCTATGGTTATCCATCGGGAGAGAAGCATTCGAAATACGTTTTCAACACGCGAATTGCTTTCCATTCTACTTCTGCATCCCTTCTCCAGCAGGTCAGTGGCGCCAATGGTGAATGTTGCAGACCAAGCGAATGCATAATCCTTTTGGCAGTAGATGACTACTAGAAATAGATCCGCCCAGTCGCAATCATTCTCGAACATTAGAGACATGCAGCGCGCCACCGGACAAAGTGGAAAATAGTTATACGTACAATCAAAATCGAAATTGATCAATTGAAGCGGGCTTTCCACCATTTACTTTTCTTTTCAAAGTTGTTAAGATAAAATCAGTTTTGATTTTCAAATATTAAAACAATAAACACTTTTTACTATTTGTTCAAATCCTGAATATTTTATGATCCAAACTGTTCAAATAAAACAATAATAATTTTTATCAGTGCATCACCAATCCAGGACTCTGTCTGTCTGCAGTTGTGTACCTCACCGTGTGGCGGCCGATGATGAGGGGTGGGGCATCAGGCCGAGCCTCCGCAGCCAAAATTTACACATTTGAATCGGAAAGGGAAAGCTCACGCCAAATGAATGACTTTCTGCTTTTGGCACAAACGGCACCAGGAATGGATTGAGCGGCGAGAGTTTCCATCGTATCGGTGCGAAATTTGTGAGGATAATTAATTATGAACCATCGTAAACTATACGAAACAATTCCGAAACGTATAGCATTGTGAATATTTGATTAAAATTTATTGACTGCTGCTGATTCTGATGGGTTCGGTTTCTGTCGCGCCATCATTCGTAAGTTACACAATTAAATTGTCTTGTTGGAGATGGACAAAAAATTCTTCCATCTGCCGTATGATGTTTGGTGGGTTGTAACCGAATAACTCACTGGCATGTTGTTCTATTTATGGGATAAATGATTTGTGTTGTAAATATTGGTATAAACCAGTATCTGGAATTAGTGAGAATATGATGTCAATAGAAATATCGAATATAAATTGCTTATAGAGCAGTAAACGATTTTTTTTATTGGAAAATTTTCGTTAATGTAGTATCAGATGATGTCTAGTTATCTAGAAACTCTAATTAGGAAGTTTCTAGAGCAAACTCAAAGCGTGCGCTCATAACATAATATCCGACACATGACACTGACGTAAATGGCTCAGCAAACCAGCTTCGAATGTGAGATTCAGATCGATGTCATCCATAATTGAATATAATATATGTCAGATCCATCATTTTGAGTGCAAATGAAAAATAATAATTTGCAAAGCCACAGAACCGGACGTTTCCATCTAGCACCGGACTTGACCGAAATTGAATGGGTTTGAAATTGATACAGCACTTCATTGGACATCGGCCTCACCATCATCGTCGTCCTTGTAGTGGCTGCTGGATGGCTACAATACAATAGGCCCCTTTGGTTTGATGAAGTAGAGAAGACCCTTCATCGACCTCATCAAACCAAATTGAACCGATGCAGTTTGCTACCGACTATGGATGGACTTCTATGCTCGAGGGAAGGTCGTCAGTGAGGTCAGTGGTTTGTCAGATGGAATATCGACCATCGGTTATGATGTGAAAGCTGGATACTTTGATGAAGTGGGCACTGTCAGCTTGAGAGGCTCTGTGTTAGAATACTTGTGTTAGTGTTCTGTTACCTTTGACTTACATTTTAATAAAATAAGCAAGTAATTCTTCTCATTCGGATTAGCATCATGTCAGGTGACATGGTTTGTAGTCCTTTGCCAATAAATCAGTAAAATAGCTTTGATGAAAATTTAAAGGTTGTTTTAGTGAAATCATTCTCGAATAAGAGTAAATGAAGTATTTAACTGGCGTTAAGACTGTCGCAGTGGCCTTTTAACCCAATGCCCTTCTGGCATACAAAAAAACTGGCGTTTAAGAATTAAAAACAATAATTATCAACAGTAATTAACAACAAAGCACAAATATACAGTAATTAAAGTGAGTAAAACTGAACATATAATGATGACACTAGCTAATAGATGTGTTAAGTAGCTGATGCAGCTTTTGTTTAAACACCGATGACAACTCGTTGACTTTGAACAGTTGAAAGCACTTGTAAAAGAAATCAGATAGGGTTTATTTCTAATTCCCGTCGTAGTAAGGAAAGCCACTCTAATTTTCATCATTTCTTAGGTAGATTTAATGAATACTCCAAAAGTTCTGCTGCTGATTTGACTCAAACACACTTACCTTCCGATCCGTGCCCTTTGAATTCACTAAAAAGCGATTAATAAAGCATTTGATTAAAATTACGCAACTGACTTTATATCTTAAATTCGTCATACCGTTTTAAAAGCTGTCCATCAAAATTTTTCATTGTCCGAACTAAAAATCACAATAATGTTTACGAAACTAGCGCACATGTATTTGTGTAGGACAGCATGACAAATGTTATTCTGCAAAATTTCTGTAGGTTATGCAAGTTTTCCCGACTGTAGAATAACATCAATGCGTTGCGTGAGTTATTTTCATTTTATGAATGACGGAAATTGAAACGATTAGTCGACATTTTCTTCTTCGTCGCTCGAAAAAACGTAGGAAATTTGGCTGCTAGGAATTCTTTTACGAAAAAACCTTTAAATAGATCTCAGCTTACTTTAATTGATCGCGTATGAGAGGCAACAAACTAAAATATTAGTAAATAACTAATTTTGCATTGTGTGATAAACATCGCTGATATTTTTAATAATACGTGTGAGATAGGACGGAAATTGGCAACTACTACGAGGCAGCAACATACCCTAACTGAAATTAGAACGATTCAAGGGTACCGTCAAACGGGGTAACTTGCAACAGCGGGGTAACTTGCAACAGCGGGGTAACATGCAACAGCGCAATATCGATCGAATTTATGGTATTTTAGATCTGTTACTTCAATTTTTAAACTCTATCAGTCACGGAATCTTGTTAACAACAGGTCAAAGAAGCCTTAAAAATTGATATGTAGATTTTCTGCTGTTTTGGTGGTTTTAAAAAAATCTTACAACATGGTGTCAAATTTATTGCCATTTTTTCGTCTGTAAAACGTTTGCTGCGCCCACAAGTACTTCAAATAAAAGAAGCCTAACATGCATTTTTTAGATTAAAGTGAATAATAAGGAAACAACATATTTGATTTATGATGACTAGTTTTGTTTATCCTGCTTGTTACCACATTATTCGTAAAACAAGTACTTAAACGGGGTAACTTTCAACAGCTGGTAGATGTACAAAACTGTGTTTCGTTAACTTCACGAAGCAAGTTATCATTTAATTTTGCATCAAGCTATACTAAAAGCACAGCTGAAGAGTGTAAGGTGCTTTCGGTAAGTCGGAAATATGTTCATGTTCCAATGTTCATAGAAGAGGCCAAAAAGAAAATAATCTCACTGAAAGAAATCGACCAGCAATATGATAGTTTCTAGTTACGATCACTCGTAACGTAATGAACATTCATATATTACGTAACCAAGATATCGATGATTTTTAACCCCCCTGATCCCCTTTATTTGATTTTGTATAATGGATATAAGACGTGGAATGCGTTGTTACACAACTTTCGCTCCCATAAGTACGTTACGTAATTTGTGAATGGTCCTTAAAGAAGCTCTTGTAACTACTCCCAAGTGAGCTGCTACCCCGACAAACTTCAGCAGTACGAGACCCGGACTTCGTCGCAAGGTCGGCGCGCTACTGGGCAAACTGGAGGGATTTCGCGAAACAAAAATTAAACCGAAACGACCAACTTCTTTATTCTTAGAGTGTTTATTGTGCGGTGTAGTGTTTCCGATGGGGTTGGATTACGGGTACGTACCACTCTGTTTTTCTCTGCTTATCGACGGTGGCGGTGAGGGTTTGACCGGCGAGCGCTCGCTGATCCTCGGTGCGGCTACGGGCGTCTCCAATGCCGGCTGGCAAAATGGCGTCGACGACGGAATGGCGGGTAATGAATGGGCGATCTGGAAAGGCGTTCCAGGCAAGTATTCTCCCAGGCGCTTCCTTCTTTGACTAAAATCGGCTGGCGACGGAAGATACCGACTTTTGCCAGACCGAGAAGGGAATCCTCCTTTATGTTTAAGGCCAATGCCCGAGGGTTGATGTCCTCCTTGGCAGTTATGATCGCGGACGATCAGAGGACGAAACGCTGGTCCTTTACGGGTTAGGCGTAGGCAACCGTCAAGTTGCCTAGGCCGAAACGAGTGCAGGGTGTCTTCGGTTGCTCGCAAGCTTCCGGAACGCGATCGTCGATCGCTAAACAAAACGGTATTCAAAAGTATACAGAAAAAGGTCCTGAATGCTCGGGTAGGGAATTTGCAAGAGCTCCGAAATTGGCACTTTGGCACAATTAAAAAATACCTTTTAAAATTTTATAGTTCCACTGCACTCGTTCGCCTGATTCGAAATCGCCGTTGGCACATTCTTGAGAACGGCCCAAAAGTGCTATTCAATTGATTTGGCGGTTTGTCGACCGCATTGTATTTTGTGCCGTTACCCATTAGCCCATCGGTGTTGTGGAGTGTGTTTGAACTGTGTTGAGCGTTTAGTACAGGATTCAAAATAGGTGGGCGTTTATCATAATCATGCATAACAAACTAAAAAAGTATTTAATCGTACTGTAACGGTCGGTTACACTCTATAGGATCTAGACACGGAATATCAACTGCATGAATAACATAAAAACTTAAATTCGTAATTTCCGTTACGCGGTCATAATTTATTTTGACCAACATGACATAGGATATTTATGCGAATATTCATAGCAAAAGCATTAAATATTGCAAGTCGAATTAATATTTGCATATTGAAGTCAAAAGAAACTCATACAAATCATTAAATTCGTTCAATGTCCAAAAAAATATTACTTGTTGCAAGTTACCCCGTTGAAGCGGTTACTAGCAACAAACTAGTTAAAGATTTCTACAGCAACCAATATCGATCGCATATTTTTTCTCAATATGTGAAGTTATTCTGAAGGTGAAGGTCTAGAACTAATAACTTCGTATTAATTAAATGCCCTCAAATGTGCTGCAGATAAGTTTTTACTTGCGCTCATAGTTGAGAACTGTTGCAAGCTACCCCGTTTGACGGTATGTGCAGAAATCCACTATGTTGGCGAAGTTACTTGGGCAATACACTTGCCTGCAAGTGTTCTAGTAAGGTGCAACTATCCACATGCGCAGTTCAGCTGCCATAACAGTCTTGGACACTTTTCTTTTGTTTTCGAGAGTTTTCTATTCTAGCAACAGACAGTGAACTTCATATGTTGTGAGATTCTGCGGGTTAGTCCACCGTAAACATCTAAGAGCACACCAAACAAACTTGCGTTGGATAGCCCCTATCCGATTGATTCAGTTTTCACAATACAGCGACCAAACAACTGGAGAATTTTCCGGACAAGACCGGGTAATCGAGATAATTGGAAATTTTGAACATAAATCCTAGCTTTTCTATTTGATTTATCGATGATAGCTGACCGTTGATTCCGAAAAGTCAACCTTGAGTGGATCAAAACATCCAGACCTTTGATATACTCCATACGCTTAAGTATCAGGTCGTTAATACGATAATCGTAATTAACGTATATCGTAACTTAATGACACTGTTTACGATGGAATGAAATCACGACAAATATATATCAATGCTGAGCATCATTCTATTTTCTCGGCATCAATTGGAACATTTTTTCAACAAAAACTGAAGAACGCAAGCTTTCAAAAACGACGTATATTTTTAAGTCGAAGGCATATGGCAGTTTACATCACCCGTTAAGTAGCACTGTCACATCATTAAACAATAGCGAAAATAACAACGGACCGAGGTTGCTACCTTGAGGAACAGCAATCGCATTCACAAAAATATTAAAATGATGACACGTTTTCATTTCTCGTTTTCTGTTCTTCTAATATGACTCCAACCAGCGACAAAGCCGTCGACAAAATCCAAACTCGACGGACTTCTTCAGTGCAGTATAATGATCAGTGATTGAATAAACAAACGTGGAATCAGCTTTATGTTACTACAGTTCAGTGGTGTCCACGGTTTAAGCATGGTGCGGGTCAAATCAGATCTCCTCATTAGATCTGTGGACTGGAATGACTTCTAACATTAATAAATTTAACCTATAGTTCCCGTCCACCTAGAGCCGTAGCGTGACATTGTGGCGCCTTTAGCGGAAGCCCAATTTGGCGCCCCCTCAAATCAGTGTTCCTTCCAGGTTTATCATTTTTTTCGTATTCGCCCTTTATCCAATACTTCGCTGCACTTAACTTATGTATTGAAAAAATCGGAGGGGTTGTGTACAAGACACGACCGCATATATAGGTGACGCAGGACTACGTAAGTCTATGTGATAGTAGCATGTATTCATGCTTGTAATCATTCGATTCTTCATGTATACATGCTATATGCAACATATATACATGCTACATGCGTTGTATGTAACATTTATCAAAGTAGTAACATTGCATACGTTCAATTCTCAAAAGATTATGCATTTGAAAACAATTTAACAAAATCAAGAACACAAACTATTGCTTTCCTGCTACCTTACTGAAATTAAAGATTGTTCTTATTACCCACGTTGAAGGGATTTCACCAATTCAATCCTATTTTATCAACAGCACATCTTTTCACTACACTTCTAATGAAACGGCAAGCATGCGTATTCCTACAGAGTCACATTATAACCGAACACTACAGCTGTAGCACATTTTTCCAACACAGATATCAAATTCGCCTAGGTTTAATCGTCTCGCAGTAAAGAATTTGCAATCTGTTGGGACATCGAACTTGTGTCGTGTTTTCTGGCATACTTCCCTAACACAGACATCAAATTGGACTAGGTTCAATCGCGTTCGTAAGAAATCTGTTGGCACAAGGGGGCTTTAACACTCTTTCTGGCGTACTTCCCAAGCAAGGACATCAAATCTTGTTGAAATGAGGGAACTTCGTCACTTGTTTTTGCTTACTTCCCAAGCACAGATATCAAATCGGTATAGGTTTAGATCATGGTAAATAATCTTCCAACCAATCACGAAGCGAGAATTCTGGTAAAACATAGGTTCATTATTTTCAATTTTTCAATAGTTCAACATCAAGAATCCGTACTTTTCTTCATTTGGGTCAATTCTTAGAAGATTTTCCGATCGATTGGTGTAAGAATATTAAAAATCGATCGGAAAACCGCTGAGCTATTAGCGCTGAAAACCTTTCATTTTTCGTGACG